>NC_141697.1:1193342849-1194542849 GCF_964263255.1 Lissotriton vulgaris
CGTAATGTTGAGGTTTTTATTCTTGACATTCTGAGGTTTTCTAACTCAGTGGTGAACCCTGGTACTTTCAGAAGAGGTGGATCTGCAGTTTGCTGTTGGGAACCCCTACTGGTCATTTGCACCTCAATTCCTCACTGCGGTGCATGGGTGATCCCATGTCAAAGAAGAAGACTCCGTCCTGCGATGGTCCCCTCTTCCATGATGCTGTCCTGCTCCTGACCAGGTCTTCCTGCTGACGTAGCACTTCACTAGAACTTTCTCAAACCTGAAGGGCCCAATTCACAGAACTAACTTAAGACAAAATCTTAAAACTTACTACTTTTGGTATTCACAGAAGTTAGGATTTTGTCTTAAACAGACTTAAGACAGACTTAAGACAGAATCCTAACTTAAGTCTGTCTTAATTCTGTCTTAAGACAAAATCCTAACTTCTGTGAATACCAATAGTAGTAAGTTTAGGATTTTGTCTTAAATTAGTTCTGTGAATGTGGCCCGAACTGTGCCAAAGTCAGGCAGAGACACGACCGCCCCTCCCCCAGCCCTCCATTCCTGGACACCTTCCTCTTGCTTCTGTGAGGATCGGCCAAGCGAGCAGGTGACTTTAGTACACAGTCAACCGGTGGCACGCCAAGGTTAATGATTGCAGGGACCTTTAGCTGTTTTTGTATCTCTTACATTCAGTAGAACAATTTGAAAAGAACAGTGTTTCCTTGACTTTTTCTCTCCCTTTTCCCCACCTATCTTGATTTTTCCCTCTTTCCACTTATCCCATCACCCCAGTTTTCTCTCATTTCTGCCCTCTTTTTCCCTTTCTCTTTTATTCACCCTCTCTCTTTTCCCTTCTTCCTATCTCTATCCCAATTAGCTCACACCTACATTATCCAGGATCAGCGCCTAATGAGAAGGAAAAAAAGCAAAAACAATGGAGGCCCATCACTCTGCACTGGGGTGAATGTTTGACATTGTTCAACATTCTGTCCATCAATTGTTCTTCTTGCGTAATAAGAACAATCATATCATTCGAGTGTTTTCATAGACCTATGTTAAATTTATAGTTCTATGCAATTAAGTTGTGTATTGTATCAACAGCTCTATCATAATTAGGTGTTCCTACCTGGTGAAGGTTATTCTTTTGGAATCACCAACAATTGTTTTCTCTCTGTCATTGCAGATACAATACTTACCCAGATGTTTACGCTTTCTTAAATTATGTTGCACTGATGTATATTGTAAAGTATGCAAGCCTAATATGAAAAATAATATTTTGATTAAGGGTGGAAGGAGCAGTTGTAGTGCCTCTCCGCGGAGTTCCACGGAGTTGGAATAAAACTCAGTGGAACCCCCCTCCCTCATCCCACACGCAAGACGTACAAAGTAGGAGTTATAAATGAAGAAGGACGGCGATGACGAGGAAGGATATAGGCCATGGCGACGAAAAGACAGCTACAGCCGATATGTGCCTTTTTTTTTACATTATAATTTCTTTGGGAGGGTGGAGGGGCCGGCTAACTCCGTTCTGCCACGGAGTCGTAGTTCTGCCTAAACTCTGCGTTCGGAATGGAACACGGAGTAGGCAAAACTCCGTAAACTCCGCTGGCAGAGCGGAGTTACCCGCCCTGGGTTAATTTTGATAAGACAATAATCTTTGTTGCCAGTCTCTTCTTTATCTGCAGTACAACAGTGCTTCCATTACAATTGAAACAAACACTATAAGAACAATAAAGATTCAATCCCAAAGGGTGTCCTTTGCACCACTGAGGAGTCTACCTCTTCTTTGATTGCCATTGATTTATCCAACTAGAGCCTTGTTTTTGTTGTTGTTTTCTAATTGAACCAGGAAGGCCAGCTCTCAAATCTCCACTGTGAAAAGTACCACAAATGTGTTAATGTAGCATTGCTGAGAAAGGAATCTGTCTTCAATCACATCTGTTTATTCCAAAACCTGTAGACATATACAGCTAAAGCACACATTGAGAAATGTACAAATACGTCCGTGCAGATACAAACTAATTTACATAATCGGTTCCATATATTTAGAGTTAATCCATCATTACAATTCCCATGAAATACACAATCGTATTTTCAGTACAAAGTGCAACAAATTAGGGGCCAGATGTAGAAAGAATCGATTCAGTAGAAGTGGTCGAAAATTGTGCGCTAAGATAATCCTAAATGATTCTCATTTTGAAAACTGGCCTTTGTATTATTAGGTCAATTCACAAAATTCCTGGTGAGTTGCAATGTGACTTACTTCATCTGTATGTGAGGCAGATGGCAAATCGCAACCCACTATGTTTTGTTGCCATCACAGGGAGGGTGGCCTACTGGGTTAAGCAGACCACCATAAATAAAGCAATAATTTCTTTTTTTTAAATACAGCTAGGAAACATTAATATTTTCACAAACGTTTTTTAGAAGTCAGGTTTTTTTCGACATTCTCTAAGGGGATTGGGGGGCATATTATCAACAAGTAGCGATATTTATCGCTAACTAAGCTTAGGGACATTTTTTCTATCGCCGTGCATCGCCAGATTTTATCACAGAGATAACGTGCTATTAGCAACGTTTATCTCAAATGCGATAAAATTCCGGCGTTAGCAGCGAAATGTGTGAATATCGCTGGTAATCCAGCGATATTCACGCATTATCGCCAATGGGGACTTAGCCAGAATATCCACCTCCCATTGGATATAATGACTAAGAACTGGTCTGAGCAGGCGTTAGGTTTTGGAGATATTCGTGCTTAACGCGAATATTTCCATCGCTACGCCTGCATTGATAATAGGCTATAGCTATGTTAGCGACTGCTTTCAGTCGCTAACAGGTTGGGTACGCCCACTTTGCATGTTATTAGCAATAAATATTGCTGACATACAAAGCGGGCCCCAAACCGCTCGCTATTGCCTACAAGCTGTCGCTAACTGCTGTTAGTGACAGCTTGCTAATAGGGTGATAGAATTGTTGCCGCTTAGCGGACGAAAACGGCCCCTAAAGCGCCGATAATCTCTTATCACCCTCCTTGATAATATGCCCCATGGTCTTTTCATCACCACTTCCCATATGCGAATAGTTTACTACCTCCTTTGAGGTGTTGGTAAAATATTAGTGCTCTTTGACCAGATTCTGGTCACAGAATTTGATTACACACCATAAGCAATCGAAATTTGGAAGGCTGAAACTCTGGAGCACGTGGTTTGTCTTTGCCCAGCACTCATGGCACAGCGCAGACGTAAATTGAAAGTGGAGTGGAATAGGTTGGGAATCCGGTCCTGCAGACAGGCAATCATTGCGGCCTTATGCCCAGAAAACACGGCTTTAAATATCGGCCTTATACTGTTTATACGCTTTGCATACCGCAACTTTTTGCATGCTCTCCTCATGTTGGGAGCAGCCTAAACCAAGTTGTATCATCTGTAATTTGATTTTATTTACCTTTTCACAATCATGATTTGCTGCTATTGACCTGCTGTTGCTATTTTATCTGATCTCTTTTTTAACATTTGTAATTATTTATTAACGGCGGGTAGGCCTACAAGTTCAACACGGTAAATCACTGTATAACAAACTCCATATCTTTTATCCTCTTTTTTAAAAAAAGGTCATTTTTAAACGTCACTTGGATTGTTCAATAGGGAACTGCACAATGCAATGTGGGAACTTTTATCCACTTAAAGTTGATCATTGATGTTATTTTTGCTCTTACAATGTGTATTGCTGTTGGCACTTCTTTTAAGGATGTTATTTTATATCCAAATAAAGATTATTATTCACATTGAAATTTGGAAGGGACGCTATAAATACGCACCTACCAAATACTGATTTGTTATGTTTTTTAAATCCATTTACCGATTCAGAAAAGCTTTGCCAAATTGCCAAATGGGCTTAGTGTATTTAAAAAAGGTTTTATAGCATTCGTAAACCCTCTGATTTAACAGATCAAAGTGGTAAATGCTACAACCATTTGTACATTTCACTTATATGTCCCTAAAAAGTGCATGCTGTGCATGAGACAAACTGGAGTGAGCATTGTCATAGAAGGAAGCACCAAATTCTAGGCAGACGTAATGTAGCAAACCCCACTAACACAAGTATACCCTTGCCTACCTCAGACCACAAGAGGAGGATGTTAACTATTTTCATGAGCCACACATCTATATATTTGGGAACATCTTGTTATGCATTTTCCTAGCACTACAAATGTAGCAATGAAGAATTACATTGCTTCATGTTCAGTGATTTTCCAGAGCTTCTTTGCTTTATCAAAAATTGTAAATAAGGTTTTCAGTCAACATTGTCTCTTTTTAAAATAAAATAGACACAGTCATAAACAATGTTATTGGTTTTCCACTTGCCCAGTTGAACATTCACAGAGGACAGAATGACCTATGGACCACTTGAGGGTGAAAGCTCGTAAGAGCAAAATTCCTAACCTGGATTTCATGTACAATGAACGCTCACAAGCCGAGACCATCCTCTCCACATAGGGATGTCTGTCTGACGATTCATATGTCAAGCACCTTGTCCCTAGGTAAGGTTCATACATGTCGTTATTAGACTCCCACTCTATTAAATGCCATTCCCGAGCACTTATTCACAAAGGGCCTCCGCACTCGTGGTGGCTGCCCTGCCGATGTGTCCGAGGGCTTGCACTCGTCGCGGTGGGCCCCGCAGTTGGGGTGCAGTGGTGGGGCCTGCACTTGTGGCAGGACCTCTGCAATGAGAACCCCGCCATGTCAGTGGGGCCTCTGTGCTTCGGGTCCTGTATCCAGTGCATGGGTCTACGTATAGATCTGAAATAGGTCCATATGGCAAGGAGTGTTGGCCTACCGTTAGAGCAATAGAAATGTGTAGCATGTATGTGTGGGTATGTGGAGACAGACCTCTCAAGGGGGTTTGGTGTCATCTTATGCACTTTCTTTGAAAGTAATTATCAGCTCATCCAATCCCAATTGGATGCTTCTGTAGGCTTCTTGCAGAGAGAGTGCTTCTACCGCCTCCCAACGAACCACCATGCCTCGCCAGTGGTATACAGCGGCAGGGATGGGACCTTCTTTTTCGTAGTTATTTGCAAGCCCCTTAAGCCGCTGGTGCATCACTTTATTTGATGTACGAGCGGACAGTGTGCCTGCTCATATTTACAATGCCATATAAACCCACCCTACTTGGCTTTTCATGGCTTTGTAAATATGGTCCCCTTTCACGCATTACTCTGCGCTGCCGTGTGTCAAAATATTGTAAAAGAGGCCCTGGCTCAGAAGAGGGCTAAGTCTAGAAATCTGATTGTCAGCTTTCCAGCCTTAGGGTGTTTACATAGCCCCAGTATACAGCACTATAAGAATGATGAGTCGAAGGAGTCAACTCAGTACAGATCTCTCTCTAGTATACACGCACTACAGGCAGTCTCATAGCATATCCGGGGCATAGCAGCGAGTAAATAAACTATACATTTATGCAAGCCTTACTGGAGTCAGATAGGCATGATGCGGTATATTAAATTGAATATATTGGAATCTGAAATTCCGGGAGACCATGTAGGGATGAGAAAGTAGTCCCTCCCACTCTTTTTGGGTAAAGGGGCAGCCCACATCACCATCCCATATGCCATAAAGATTAGCCAAAGTGTCTGTTGAATAGTAGAAATGTAGTTGGTCTCTCTAACCAGTCAACAGATTACTCTCCGAACTAATGGTGAACAGTGTGTGAGCCAATGGGTGGGTGGGATGCTCTGTCAGTATCCCCATAGATAGTTGAATGCTGCAATTAGATGCCTCTGTGTAGAAAACTGGCCCGCAAGAAGGCCAACCTGTTCAACTAAGGCATCAAATGGGATCAAAACCCCATCTTGGAAGAGGTCTCCCACACAAATAATCCTAGAAATCTCCCATTTCTCAGCTATGTTCTCTGTAAACCCTCTCCTAAAGGAACGTTACTCTTTATAGGGTTTACAGCTATATAGAATTGAGCATTCTGTGAGAACTTTTGGGCTCTTGAAAGCTGTCCTGGACGATGAGTAAGAGCTTGTTTGAGTGCCTAGACAAGTTAGATTGGGCAAGAAGGCCTTGCAAAGCTAGTTCAATGTGTTCTGTTTACCAATGTCCCTCACTTCATGTAAATATTGAGGCAATGGGCAGGCTATTAAAGTTGCGCCACAAGGCAATAGTGCTCATAACCTGGTGCACCCAAACCTCCTCGATCCATGGGAAGTTTTAACTTAGCCAAAGCAACACTGCATCTGCCAGTGTTCCAGATCAAATTCCCTGTCAAGGCATTCAAGGTTTGGAACATGCTCCTGGGCACAGGAATAGGGAGGTTAGACAAATAATAAAGAAGCCGAGGCAACATTAACATCTGGAGAGGCTTCCAGAATGTAATTTGGGATCGAAGCAGCTATATTGCTTTTCTTAAGTTACCCAAAAGTATACATAAAGTGATGGATGGAATGCTTGAATTAATCTCAGCTACTGGTAACTACTCAAGCCACATGTCAGTCCATAAGTCTTTAGCACACAATTTCACCTAACAGTAGTCCCAGCCATATGTACATCAGTTTTGACCCTACTCTAGTGGGAACAGTCCAGCCCAAACTGCCAGGCCAGGTCCTCTCTGAACAGGAACACAAGCAATCCAGGACCGGTTTTGCCCTAGAGGCCAGTAGGTGCAATCTGTGCAAACAGCCAGTCTTTAATTAACTTGATGGGGTCAGAACCCTCTGAGCTCTCAGATAGGCCAATTATACAAATGTTATTTCATCTGAGGCAGCCCTTCGCTTTCTCTGCCCCACCCTCTAAAAATCAAACTCTGTCTAGGAGGTCAGTAACTTCTATAAGGAGGTCTGCAAACTGTGGTTCCACTTCTTGTACAGCTGTTTCATTTTTATTTATGAGTTTACATAGACCATTGTGCAGTATGTCAAGATCAATCACACCGTATCCACTTTTACCTCCAAAGCCAATCTAGTCTTTGCAATGGCCTAAAGGACAAAGTCCAGTTTCCCCTTTGCATTATAGCCAAAGTCATAGAGTCCTGTGGGATGTCCATTAGTTGATCTTGTGCCATGACAGAGGAATCAGGTGAATTATGGGATTTTCCAGTTATGCGTCTCTCCATCAAGTGAAAATAATAGATTAAACAAGGACTGCAGCATCAGAAGATTCCCTTGAAGTGGACAAAAATGTGGCTGTCCAAGCTCCACACAAGCTCTTTTGGGTAGTATGATTTACCAAGGGGACATGCCCGGCATCAGCTTCCAAGAATACTTAAGTTTTGCATCCACATACACCCACTGGCAGCCCGCAGGGGGAATCACAATTAGGATGTAGAGCAACCAGTCTTCAGGTGGCTCAGAGGGAAAGTGACAATAGAAAGGTGGGTGTAGCAGCAGGCAATGCAATGAAGATTACTCCATCGTCCATTTATTAGTGTAAGAAGCGGTGTGTTGTTAGGAGCAAGACCCTCATGCCTCCCACACCGGGAGCGGGGTACTAAAAAATTAGAGCATCATGAGCAGTCTCCACCTTCAAAAGCACTGTATAAGGAAGCAAGGCAACCTCTCTGTGGATGTTGTAGTGGTGAAGCCAAATGGTGATGAGAGGCCCCCGGCAGTCTGTGCAGGGGCCCTGTAGTCCTATGCATCTCTTGGGGAACAGTTGGAATCATCAAAATGATTCAAATCAAGATTTCCCATCACCACATGCACTCGAAAACAGTCCGTAAATCCCCATGTGCAGCTGTTTCAGTAGGCAACAGTTCGCTAACGATAGCAGAAATATCAATGACGGGACCACATTGGTGCAAGAGTCAAGAATATCTGCCCTGACTCATGTAACTCACCACTGGTTGGAGGCAGATTACTCCAAGCCCTACATTGGTACACTATTCAATGGGCCTGCCTGGGGCTCGAGGAAGTGCTGTGTGGACGTCACCTACCCCAAACATTGGCTCTTCAACCGTAGACTCCAACTCCTCGGCTCTGCAGGCCCTATGATTTGCCTTGACCTCGACTCACCCCAAAACCAGGTAAGGGTACAGCGGCAGTTGCACTCGACTCAGGAGATGACCGATGTGGCAGATCATGCAGGGCACTGCTTTGACCTCAGATTCTTGAGGAGTTTGTGGGCTCAGCTGGGAGCTCTCTCAATCTACTACTGCCATCTTGTGGCACAACCAAAGGGGATGATGGACGGGGATTTGAACATTGCAAGCACTCACCCCCAGTCAACTGATCTGGGTTTAATCCATCATCATTCTTTAGCTCACTCCGCCACCCCAGTGCAGAAATGGCTATATGCAAATCAGTCTGATCCTGTGCCTCATGGGAACAGTCCAGCCTGAACTGCCAAGCCATGTCTTCCCTGGACCAGAAACTAGCATCCTGGGACCAGTTTCTGGCTTATCAGCCGTCATCAGCCAGGCTAGCCAGGCTCTGCCTTCTGTCCATCAATTGTTCTTTTTGTATCTTGTGGCACAAAGCATGACCCCAGGAGTCCTACAATTATGATTATACATTTAAACTCATTGGCAACTAATAATATCCACTATTCCTCACATTATCTCAAAGGCTGATGAAGGAATTGCTCAGTTCTTGCTAAGAGAACAGCGTCATCTGTAATTAAGCAAACAGGTTAAAGGAGTCCAATTACCCATGGGCAATCGGCTTTTTAGTTGCTCGTCAAGATCATTAACAAACATATTAAATGAAATTGGTGTCAAATAACATTCTTGTGAAACTCTGGTGGGAACCCTAAATCTATGGAAGGGTTATCCTCTTTCCCATACCGAGCCTAGACCCTTTTGCTAGAATATTGCACCCCCAGTTGCTGGAGTGTGATAATTGGTTAAGACCTACTTGAGCAATAGTCTGTTCATGATATAAAATCGTGCCTTAAAGTTTGAGGGAGCCATAAATAGCCTTCCTCGCTTGATAACAACATATTTTGAAATTAAACTAGTTAGAGGTAGGTTCTGCTCTGTAAATAATGCCGATCCAATTCTGATCCCAGGTTAACAATCAACTAGACTATCAGTTTAATTCAGATGATCTTGGACCCTATTAGACAATACATTACCAAAACCTTTTTTAATATTGTCTAACAACCAAATAAGGTGATAGTTTCGAGGGTTTATAACGTAGGGACTCATGTGCAATGGGTTTAGCAAAATTGGCAAATCAGAGGATCTATGAATGCTAAAATCTTTTTTTTAAATAAACTCTTTGGGTGATTGGGAAAATGTTTCCTGAATTATGAAATGGGTTTAGAAAACCGTTGGCAATCTCCATATCGGAGGGGCGTGTTAATGACGTCCCTTCCAAATACTGATTCCTTTTGGTATGCAATAATGTTTTGCAACTGAAATCTGGTCAGAAGACTTTAATATTATACCACCAATTCAAATGAGTTGGTAAACCATTCGCAAATGGGAAGGGGTCCGTAAGGAAAGCCTTCCGCATTGTCAATGTTGGCAAAAACTTTTTTTACGAAGAAAATGGGCTGCATTTAAAATAATAACGCTTGCTTGAATTTAAAAGCAATCACCAATATGTTGGCCTGCTAGTAGTGGGTCACACTTTGCGACCCACCTCATGACTATGGATAAAGTAGGTTGAATTGTCAGTCACTACGTTTCTGTATTTTGTAAACTAACCTACTAGTATATAGGTTGGCTTACAATATCCTAATGCATTCGGTAGAAGTAGGTGCACAGATTGCGATCACTTCTACCAAATCCATTTTAGTACATTCCAAAAAAGACTTTGTAAATTGCGAATCATTATAGCCTCAATTTATGATTTCATATTTGGAATTTTTATACATGAGGCTCATAATCCTTTTTGTGAATATGAACAAATTTTGGATTTTGCCATGAGATGCAGCCAGACAATAATTGTACTAATTCACCTGCCCCAATGCCACAAATACATGAATTTACCTACATGATCATACCCCATCTCTCCTTCCCTCAAACTGGGGAGGTTGTTTTTGTGCAGCAAGGGGCACCTTCCTGCACATAAACAATCACTACAGGTATTTTTCTCTTTTAATGCGTGCTGTAGAATGCAGCACGCATTGAAAGAGGAAACAACGAGGAGAAATGAAAGCATTTCTCCTCGTTGCGCCTCCCTACGCCACCTCTATGGTGTCGTAGCATTCAGATGCATCTCCAGATTTACGATTCCTCGTAAATCTGGAAACATGTCTTGTTCCATGGGTGTTGCGTGGGAACACCCACAGCAAGACCCATGGAACGCCCCTTTCACGCAAAGTGCTGCGTGTAAAGGGGCAATATTTACTTGGACAGGAAAAGCCACCCTGTGTAGTTTTTCCAGTCCTTGTAAATATGGAGCAGTGAAATACGCCACCAGTACGTCACAAAAAGTGACGTACTGATGGCACAGGGGGCTTGCAAATCTGCCAGAGTATGATGCGCTGATACCGTGACTCGAGCCGGATCCTCCGCTCCCTAGTTGCCAGCTCTGGCCACAGCACCACATCCTCCCTCCCAGATTATTAATAACTTGTTTTTATGTAGCACGTCAGGCCACTCTATATAGTTTTCCAATGCAGCCATGATGTCTGATTTAATTTCTCATCTGGCACTGCACATAACAAAATTGTGCACTCGTGCTCTGTGGTGACCTGCTGTTCTCAAGTAATTCCAGAGAATGCCTTTTGCTACATTCAAGGCTCTTCCTGCCAATAACAGTGAGGATGATACTTCCATTGTTTTGTAACTAGACTTGCACAGCCACCTCCGATGACGTTAGGTTGGAATACAGCCAATTAGAGGCTAGTACTATGCTGGTGGGAATAGGTGACGCTGTATAATTCTGAAATCTGATTTGTTTAGCTGTGATGCTGACTGTGCGATTTTCATTGACTTCCATTATGGATTTGTCTTTAAAAGCCAGAACATTTGGAGGTGAGCCTGTCTGGTTTGCACGGCACTGTGTAAGCAGAACTGCATCAGTCTGTCTCTTGATTTTCACTCACAATATGTTTGCTCTGAATGAGACTTGACCTCATGTCAGACTCTTTGCTGCATCTCGCTGAGCTGCAGCTCGTTGTAAATGTAAATGTAAATGTGTTGTATTTGTATAGCGCGAACAGTAACCCGTAAGCATCCCGGCGCATCCCGGCGCTTGTACTCCTACCACAAGGGAACCCCTCCTGGCTTTTCCTTGTGAGGTGTCCACTCCTGGGCATCCCATGGTGAAACCAGGCATCCCTTGTGTATCAGGGGGCCGTTGTGGAGACTAAGCAAGCTATTGCCCAGAGTTGCAGCGTGGGGCCCATGCTTAGATTCGGCACTGAGGCGAGAATATCCGGTCAGAGGAATTTATGCCCGATCCCGCCGAGGCAGGAATCGAACCCTGGTCCCTGGCCAGCACTCTGCATCGAGGTCTGCCGCTCTAACCATTGAGCCACACTTCTCCACTCGTTGAACCTTATGCTAATTCCCTATGTGGATTTACCATGCATTCTGATTAAAACTTTTATTTTTGCTTCGTTTTAAAATAAACCTTTGTGGTTTCTAAATTCACTAGACTCCATCCTTTTCTCAATTCTTAATTATTCACTATGCTGACTTATTTGCTGTCAGAACTGTTATCTGTTTGGACTCATTACCTAAAATGGTCTTGAGGTTAGTCCTGTCTCCGATCCTACCTATGGGCTTTATGTTAGCTTATCAGATAAGATGGCATGAACGTGACCTCACTCTTCTTGAATTGGCCTTATGCCAGTTATTTCCTCAGCCTCTGCTCCCTCTTGGTTCACATCATTTTCCTGTAGTATACCTCCTACTGCATTGATATATTTTGTGCCTGTAAAACTCCCAGTTTTGCAGAGGAGATTGCCTGAAAGATGATATTTGTAAATTCACGATGCTTGTGGAAGAGAAGTCCTGCAACTTCGTACACCAGTGCTTAGAGAATACAAATAATTATTAGTATATATATATTTTTTTTTTTTAAAGAGAGAGAGGCGCTTCTCCATGGGTATGACTTTCTTAGAACCACTGAATTTTAAAACACATTTTTAAAATTCTTCCATATAAGTTACAGAGTGCAGCCATGTTTGCCGCAAGCATCCCAAACATGGTGCTTCTGGCCCAAAAGTCATTGATAGTGGCACCCTGATTCAAAAGTTGAGAGAAGCGGCAGTTGGGTTCCCAGACCCGGTTAGAGACATGTGAAATGAGATGCATGCGGTGGCCAGCATGGAGCTAGAGCCAGACTGACCAAAGGGGACAATTGAATGCTCCCTTGCACACTGCAGAGTGGGCTGGACTGGTGAACAAAAGGAGCACTGGATTTGGTTTTTTTAAACAAGCCCATCTTCTTTTTATCCTTTGTCTTTCCATTCGCTCATTTTTAATCTTTCTTTCTCTGTCTTCTTTTTGCCCAGTGTTGTGGCTATTCCTATAAATGCTGGAGGGATGGAAATATGGACAGCTATGGGCCTCGGGCCCGATTCACAGAATGAACTTAAGACTCAATCCTAAACTTACTACTATTTTGGCATTCACAGAATGCACTTACTACTTTTGGCATTCACAGAATGAACTTACTACTTTTGGTATTCACAGAAGTTAGGATTTTGTCTTAGGTTTGGCCCCAAACCTAGCCATGGCCCTCACAATCAGCCTCTAACAGCTCCAGCCTGATATCAGATGAGATAGATGGCTGGTCCACCCTGTTCCCTCAGGATTGAGGAATGTTGTATGTGGTTGACTTTGCGTAGCACTACTGGACGTCGAGAGGCAGCAGCCTCTTGGGAAGCTCTTCAGTTCTCTTCCTCTGTGCTAGCACACAAGAGTGTGCTCAAGAAACTTTAAAGAGTTTTACTACCTTCTCTGCAGTGTAGGGACAATCCTCTAGAGCTGGAGAGGAAACACATTTACAGGCTTTGCATGATTCAGAAGAAACTTTGGAACTTGACTTCACATTTGAATATTAAACATCCTGCATGACTACAAGGCACTCCAGTTACCCAGTGGAAAACAATCCCTTGCGGAAGTGGCAGTCAAAGGGCCCGATTCACAGAATAACTTAAGACAAAATCCTAAACTTACTACCATTTTCGTATTCACAGAAGACACTTACTCATTTCGGTATTCACAGAAGTTAGGAGTCCTACCTTTAGGACTCCTAAATGCCTTCTGTGAATACCGAAAGTCTTAAAATTAGGATTTTTCTCAATTTAGTAGTAGTAAAGTTAGGACTCCTAACTTTAGGACTTCCAATGCCTTCTGTGAATACCGAAAGTCTTAAAATTAGGATTTTTCTCAACTTTACTACTACTAAACTGAGAAAAATCCTAATTTTAAGACTTTCGGTATTCACAGAAGGCATTTAGGACTCTTAACTTCTGTGAATACCGAAATGAGTAAGTGTCTTCTGTGAATACCAAAATGAGTAAGTGCTTTCTGTGAATATGAAAATGGTAGTAAGTTTAGGATTTTGTCTTAAGTTATTCTGTGAATCGGGCCCAAAGGAACCATGTGTCCCAAAGTGTCAGCAAACCTGTTCCTTAAGTGGGGATGGCATATTAGTTTTTTCTGGTCCAAAAAATGTCTACAAAGGACTCAGCTTAAGCATTTCTTCGTGCTGTCTGCGGAGCTAAAGATTATTCGAGGATGCAAGATATGGCGATGGATCCGGACGTTGCTATTTCGCTCTCCTCACAGAGGACATACAAAGGTTTTACATAGTCCCTTGAACCCAGCAGAAATCTGGGAAAGGTGAAACTCCCCGAGCTTGGAAAATTGATTGCTAGACTCTGTTCTAATGCACTTCCACCAGAAATGCAAAGCTGGACATGGAATGGCTGTCGAAGGCATTCTTTCTTGAATAGCCTTGACCATAAACCTCTTGGGGACTGAGGCCATTTCCTGCAAACATATTTTATTATATGTTTTGGAGCCAAAATGCCAGTGGGAGGTGTAAAAATCTATGAACCATTTCTAAGTGCCAGTGAGTTGGAAGCAAATTGTTGCTGTCCTAATATGTAAGGAATTTATGGTTATCAGGAAAATAAGGAAGTTGTAGCTTATCACATGTTTTCAAACTGATGCTGCCGATGGTATTTGAACAGCACTAACGTTTTGAGATGTTGTGTTCCTTGTTCAATGTATAAAATGTTTACTTTCTGGCAGACCAGCCTTAGCATATTGGCACTCGTCCTTAGTTTTGCAAAGCTGCAAGCCCCAGCAAGCATTCTGATATTTGTAGTATCTTATGTCCTCTAATACTGGTAAAGTTGGGTTGGGAGGGCTAAATTTTGCCTCACGGTTAAATTTTTGTCTTTTCTGCTTAGATTTTTTGAAGTCCAAATACAGCATAGAAAGTAGTAAGTACTGAAAATGTACTAATAAAAGACGTACTCAAAAAAGTACTGGAAATTGTCGACAAATGTCATGGATTTGGAAATCATTAGCGATGAGTATTGTTATGTTGTGTTGTCATGGAATGTGGATTTGTATAGAGCACTCTCCCCCATGAGGCTATCCCAGTGCTGCGCAGGTACAAGGGCCTAGCCATGGGGGGTTTATTTGAAGACCCTGGTATTGCGAAACTCAAGAAGAGAGGAGGAGGATGGATGTGGAGTGGGAGGTCATTCCATGCTATAGGAGCAAAGCTTCCCAAGGTGAGGGCAGCGGCACGATGTTGCTTTAGTCAGTTTCAATAGGGTGCACGTCCACATGGCTCAGACAACTCTCTTATATTGTATCATTGCACATTCCAGCAGCACAACCTTGTGTGTTAGCATTTGTCTAGGAGTAAGGTAATACAGTTGTGTTTCAACTCCCCACATCACAACACCCAAGATTTGATAAGTCAGGTGGGATTCCTGGGTGCACGATCAGAAAAAGGCAACACAACCGCATCCTAAACAAACCAAATAAATATATTAAACTGGAAGAGGGCCTCCTAGACTCTTCATAGGGTTGATCTCCTTCAGCCTTCTTGGTCATGCATTGGGACTCCATCAGCTGGACAGCAAGGCTGTGGTCCTTCCTGCTATGTCTGCCAGGGGTTTGAATGGGGTCAATTTGTACTTGTCACTCAGGTGCTCCCCATAAATGTGGGGAGATCATTCCTTGGGTCAGTGGGCTGAGATATGCAATGCTGCTGTCCATCAGTCCCAGCACTTCAAAACTAGGAAGATTTGTTGATCCCAGCACTGATACCATTGGACAAGGTTTGTTCACCGTATCAGTGCAGTGCCATTCGTGGCCCTGCAGCTTTCGGCCATGAAGGCAGGTATAGCGCTCCAGTGAGAGTGCTACCAGTGAGTCAATGAGGTGGGTCAGTTATGTTTCTTCAGCCAACACTACTGTGAGGTTCTCTTAGCAGAACTGGGCTCCCTGGTACAGTGATGCATTTCTAACTTTGGATCCGATGGCCTTTAGAATGCCTTGTGGTCCTCTGATGCTCTTAGCAGTCAAGAGTTGTTTCAGTGGCGGCGACCAGATACTTGAGAAAGACATTTCGTTTGCTAGTTCTCAGGAGCTGCTGCTCATTGATGTAGATGCACTGAGTATTTGAATCAGAGCGAGAATCCTGTTTATAGTTCCAACAGAAAAAATGGCAGATGTGGTCAAAACATTGGCATTTGTAGTCCTCAGTTCTCTTGTCTCTGAGGTCCTCACACTACAAGAACAAGAATCCTATAGGACCCAAACCCCATGTGCTTCTAATCACAAAAGAGAGGCATGGATGGAGAACCACTGCTGCTGCTGCATGATGATGAGGGGGGATACCCCGAAACCGGTCCCAGGATGCTTGTTTCTGGTCCAGGGAAGGCATGGCTTTGCAGTTCGGGCTGGACTGTTCCCATGAGGCACAGGGTTAGACTGATTTGCTTATTACTAGGTCTGAACTGGGGTGGCGAAGTGAGCTAAAGAACGATGATGGAATCAACCCAGATCTGTGACTGGGGGCGAGTGTCTGAAACGTTTCCTCAGTCCGTCCATCATCTCCTTGCATTTGCTGCATACCACAGCATAGGTTCTCCAGGAGGCTGTGCATACAGATCACCATCAATGTATATTCCTGCAGCACACACAGGCCCACAGCAGGAGATGGGGTCTACCACTGGTTCTACCCTTGATGATGAAAGTGTGGCCTCATGAGATACTCTCTTCTGCTCAATGTGAATGCGCATATCCACAGGTCTATGTACTGAAAAGCAGAAGACACCATTCACCAATGCAGACCATGGGGACATACTTACAAAGAAATTACACTGTGTGCAACTGCAAGCAATTTAGCAGTGCCACGCTGCATCATTTAAAATACGCAGGGATGCACCGTATTCACAAGAATATGGTGCACCCCTGTGTTTTTAGTGCTCGGCCTACGTCCCACGAAGTGGGTATGGCCTAAGAGTCCTTTTCTGAGGGCTTCGAAAATCGTACCTACCGAATTCCAGAAAGCTCGTGATTTTTGCTGTTTTTTTTGCCAGCTGCATGGCAATTGGCCCTCGCATGCGTGTGTTTTTACAAGGGAGCACGCAATAGGCCATATCGTTTGAGTTGCTCCGCCTAGTGCATATTCCATGCGGACACGCGCAGCAGAAGGGCATATTTCTTCAATTACCAGCTGTCAGGGCCTGCGGTAATTGAAGACAGATGCTGGGCGCGCGTGCACCACTCTACAGTTTGCTTTATTTCAGCTGTGTGTGTGCGCATGCCGGCTCCTGGCCAAATCTTGTTTGTGTAGTGGAAAGCTGAGCACGATGACTGTGTGGCCACCCCCGTTGCACTCGCCCCAGGCCCCCCTTGCCTACGTAACATTTTTTTCTTGTGCTGGAGAGTCTGTCATTTATTGCAGTATTTTACCCCTACTTGTACTTTGTAATCTTGTTTTCCTTGTGCAGGCACTAAAAAAGTTGCCTATTGCTGACGCAGACACCTTTGCACTAAGGTGCAAGGGTGCCACATAAACAATCATTAAAGACGATTGTCTCATTCTATGTGTGCTGCAGCATACACAGAAAGAGCAAAAAATGAGGAGAAATAAAAGTGTTTCTCCTCGTTGCACCACTCTAACGGCTGCGGTTCAATGGCCTTAATTTTTGGCATTGCCTCAGATTTATGTATCCTTGTAAATCTCTGGCAGTGTCAAAAAGCAATGGGAAATGCAATGTAACACCCACAGCCTGCAGCTACACACCTTGCACGCCACCTTGACGCAGAAAACGGCATAAATGGGTACAATATTTACAATGCAGCATAAAGCCACACAAAGTGGCTAGGCACCGCATTGTAAATATGGAGCAGGGTATTGTGCCACTGGAGTGTCATGAAAAGGGACATTCTGGTAGCGCAATGCCCTTGAAAATATGAACCCCATCTTCCCGAACTTTCACATAAATCAGAGGATAATGAAGTTGCTGCATTATGGCTATCAAGAGTTGAGGATTAAGAAGTAAAACTTACCAATGACAGTACCATTAACAGATTACACAATCAGACGACACAGTCAATATCCAGCCACCTGTGATCTAGGAGGAAGAAGGTGCACAGTCACCTAAAAGTAAGGTTTCTCCGTACCTTTCGTCAGAGGAAAACCCCTTGGTGAGGAGCAGGTCAACCTGTGAGACAGTTTTTTAAAAATGCTTAATTTTACAAGTTGGGGTAATTCCCATCAGGTGATTGCATAAATCATTACTGGAAAAGGGACTCAAAATGCATCCTGTTTAGGGTGTGTGTGTGTGGGGGGGGGACACACAAGCACGTCTTGCACTCTGAGTTAGTCTGCATACATCTTGTGGTGTTCAAATACCATTCTGAGTTTAAGCAATTGGCACAATTGTGCTTTTTTTCCACGAGGGGGGAGTGGGTCTCTCTGGCTGTGAACAAGCCCCTTTTTCAAGACCCTCGTCAGGGGTATTTCTTACTCACTACTACCCTGAACCAGATGTACTCCTGTCCTTGACAGCTCTAGTGGCCTCATTAAGGGGCCTATTAGCAAGAAATAGCGATATTTATCGCTAAACGTGGTTAGCAAATTTTTCTTTTATCGCTGCCTATTGCTGGATTTTTTAGCGGAGAAAACATACTAGTAGCAACGTTTTTCTCCATTGTGCTAAAAATATCCAGCGATAGCGGCGAAATGCGAGAATATCGCTGGAAATACAGCTATATTCTTGCATTAACACCAATGGGTCTTAATCTGATAATCCACCCCCCCCATTGACTATACAGGTAAGTCAACTTTTTAGCAGGCGTTAGTTTATAGCGATAATAGCGCTTAGCGCAATTTTTTTTATCGCTTCGCCTGCCTTGCTAATAGGCGATAGCTGTGTTAGCGACTGTTTTCAGTCGCTAACAGTTTGGGTACGCCCACTTTGCATGTCATTAGCGATAAATATCGCTGACATGCAAAGTGGGCCCCAAACCTGTAGCTATCGCTTAAAAGCTGTCGCTAACTGCTGTTAGCGACAGCTTGCTAATAGGGCGATAATGGCCCTTGCTAATATGCCCCTTAGATTTTAGCAGAGTGGAGCTAAGTAATCAGTTGGCTGAGCTCTAGATCTGCCCAATGTTAGAATTTGGGGAAGTGAATACTGGGGGCCAGTGAGCCTCCCCTGGCTCTGCCCATGGTCAAGCAATCACAGAGTCCACCCGCCACAGGCAGCCGCCTTTCGATTAATCAGCAGGTCTGCCTTTCTTAACCCCTTCTTCACCTCAGTCCTTACTTTAGAAAATACCCAGAAGCAAGATCATGCACCTCTATGCAAAAAGACCTACTTACCCCAGAATGCTGCAAACTCACGTCACCTCAATAGAACATCAACTGGCAGAAGATGCATGGCAAGGCACCTTCATGTATGCAGATCGGTGGAGTGGACTGATATCTTAAAATTCACACTTCCTGCTACACAACACTCCAAGCACAGGTTGGAGGATGCTTTCAGGTTGCTCCGCTTGTCAGGTTGGGAGCTGCAAGCCCGGTGCACTTTCATCTACTATATCATAGATTGCGGCTAAGCTCTTCACGGGCAGGTGGTTTGAGTCTCCTGGACCATCTGCATTTGTTAGATACTTTGGATCCAGAGGCATCATGGTTGAATGAGGTCTGCTGAGTGGTCCACAGAAGTAAATATTGCCTGGAAATCAGGCCCGCTAACCCAGAATAACGTGTCACAGAGACTCTGCGGGTTCTTCAGTTTTTCTGTGTGCTTTCCTCACTTCACGGACATGTGTGCATTTCTACAGTGCACAAGAGGTGGCCAATAAGAGTTGATTGTGCATTCTTCTAGGTACGTGATATGTTGCTCAGTGCATACTACAGAGGGGTCTGTTTATTAGGGTGTGGGTGGTGTTCTGAGCTGCAACCGACTCTTATCATCACTCCCTATAGTGTGAAGTGTAAAGCAAAAGTGATATAACTTCGATTACCTTGCACGCTACCAGAAAAAAATATATAAGAAACTCAACAGAATAATATTAGGTGGGGGTACTAAGACTCATGTTGCATACGAACAAGTGCGCAACACATTTGTCATGGCTATCAGTTGCACTCAATTTATTATGGAACCAGGGGGAATGCCCATGTTATCCATTTTCCGTGACAAGTAAGTCATTAGGTGTGGGGGTATGGAAAGTTTTTTTTTAAGCAACAAATGGGGATATGGCATGCTCCGAGGGGATGTACGGACTCATTTTTGACTTCCTCTTTGTTGGGTGGATTTTATACCAGCCTCATCATGTTGAGTTCCTGTATTAACGGGTACAGGTTACATGCTGGGCTATATTTGTGTATGTGGTGCTATAATTCGTGTGAGCCATTGTTATGTTGGTTCCGTCTGTGCATGCACTCACAAGCGTGTGCATACACACACATCTGGCTTGCAAATTGTTCTTGCTATTGTCTTTTCAGAGCTCTGGTTCAGGAGGCACATAGGGAACATTTTGAGATTAGATGGTCAGCATCAGGTAATGTTTTCCTCTTGTAAAGTATTCTTTAAATCGTGTTAGGAAATAAACAGTATTACTGACCTAACATGCTTCCCAATACACAGTTTGCTGCTAGGCTCTAGATGCACAAATAGGATTTGATCCTTGTTATTACACTTTCTATATCAGTGGATACTTACGCTTGTGCATTGGATTTACTACTGCATAACATCTGTCAGCATGTTGACTATTCCGCAGTTGTGTGCTTAGGGTTCAGTGTTGGAACATAGATGCTAAGGGCCCGATTCACAGAACTAACTTAAGACTAAATCCTAAACTTACTACTTTTGGTATTCACAGAAGTTAGCATTTTGTCTTAAGTTTGTCTTAAGACAGACTTAAGACAAAATCCTAACTTAAGTCTGTCTTAAGTCTGTCTTAAGACAAACTTAAGACAAAATCCTAACTTCTGTGAATATCAAAAGTAGTAAGTTTAGGATTTTGTCATAAGTTAGTTCTGAGAATCGGACCCTCAGATTGGTAGGGGTTGGCGAGGCTGACAGAATGAAAATTGTTAACACCCACAATGCAGTGACTTTGAATATTCGAAAATATTCTTAACGTTTTTGATTTCTAAATTTTAAAGGGCAATTTTGTGCAAAAAATTGTTATAGTAAGTATTCACATGAGGTGTGAAAAAGCACCCCTATTTACTTAAGGGGTTAAGTGGAACGGATTTCTCCATGAAACTAATAATTTCAAATGTAGAGAAATAAAGAATAAGGGCCTGATGTACTATTTAGTATGTGCTATACCTATTTTCCAAATTATTATCACATCAGCAAATCACAAAAAAAGAGCTATTTCGAAGGGGAGTATTTAGCTCATCCCTTCCAAACAGCGATTCGTTAAGGGGGTATTCTTGAAAAGTTACCGGCTCTCATGATGGGGTGTCAACCCATTCGCAAATGGCAAGCAGTCCTGCTGGATACCTTCCACTTTGTGAATGTTAAAACAAAACCGTTTTTGGGGAGTAGACTCGTAAACAATAAAGCACCCAGAAAAGGTTTCTTTTTAAATGTAGACACATTTCTTTTAAGGAAGACGAGCTGCATTTTTTTAAAAAAAAGGCCAATGTCCTTGTGATGGTATCCAATCGTAGTAAGTATCAATTTATGACTTACCTTATAAATGTCTGTACTTCAAACAATAAACAGGTAGATTGATTGGGGAATATATGGAATCTATTTAAATCTGTGGAGAAATTTCATGAATTTCTGTCTATACCATTTGGCATTGTCATGAACCCTTAAAAGTGTGGAAATCTATGCAAATTTTACATGAAAGCTTATGGTGCCTGGCTGTATACTTTTCTTTCATCAATGATGCCCTTACTGGTGTATAACATTCTTGAGGAGATACCTCAACCCACCCTATACAGTAGTCTTTACATCTACAAGGAGTTGTGATGTGCTCATACGTGCACCCTTGGTCACTCCATTTGCCCAGATGTCCAATGGGCATATTTACTAATTTATCAACCAATGAAGGACAACAACCAAAGTTGCCATGCTGCTTTGCTCAGAAGGAACATACAGTTCAAAGCCATATGCACTATGGGGTCGATTCACAGAACTAACTTAAGACAAAATCCTAAACTTACTACTTTTGGTATTCACAGAAGTTAGAATATTGTCTTAAGTTTGTCTTAAGACAGACTTAAGACAGACTTAAGACAAAATCCTAACTTAAGTCTGTCTTAAGAAAAACTTAAGACAAAATCCTAACTTCTGTGAATACCAAAAGTAGTAAGTTTAGGATTTTGTCTTAAGTTAGTTCTGTGAATCGGGCCCAAGGATTGCTGCTGACATTCCCTGAAATGGTGCTCTAATTCGACTGCCTTGTATAACGCACAGCCTCATACCATGGTGCACGGTGAGCGTGCACTATCAAACATTGGATTTGTACTGGAACCCTAGCGTTGATATACCATACCAGGTACGCTCATACTGCTGTGTTGAATGAATGCAAGAACCCAGAGAGTGAAGACCATAATACCAAAATAACAAGACCACAACCATTAGTGTTGGAGAATATGTTGCTGCAGGTTTATTTTTAGGTAGGCAAGGTAAAGGGTGAACTTATGAGTGAAGCAAGGGCAGTCAGCGATGATAGGACCAATCCTGACCACCCACAATATTAGCCAACAAGCACCCAGATTACACGATATCGGTTGCTATGCTTTTTGGGGTTTACCCAAACTCTGGACCCTATAGTCCCGGAATCAGAACTCATGTACAGGGTTGGAGGGTTACCAGGCAAGCCCTCAGTTGCTCAGGCTCACACCTGCCCATGGGACTAATGGGGTGCTGCCTATTTCTTCCCGGAATTCTGTTGTAAAGACTCTTTGGGAGCTGGCATGAAGTGACACTTCAAGATTCCTCCTGTGGTTGCTTTCTGAACTACAATCTTTTGGATCACCCTGTAGCTCTTCCTGTAACATAAAACAGTGGAAAATAAATATTGCAATATATGCATATGCAACCAACCTTGCTCATTCCATACAACCAAGATTGAGGGTAAGTTGCAATGTTTGAATTGAAAAAACACCAAAGAGGAGGGAACCTGGTGGCAGCAGCCATTTAACCCCTTCAAACACCCTATCACACACCTAAATTGACCTCATCCAACCCGTGGTCTGGGTGGTAAGCCACTCTTTCCACGCTGTACTACTGGACTTTGTCCACCATGACGGCCATGGGAGTGAGGATTGGCTGATTGGGCAGGCGAATGCAGCGTTAAGTCTTTAACTGAAAACATTTTGTTGTCTGTGCGACTCGGACATCTCCATATCTTTCAGTGCAAATTTCTCTGTGTAGATAACCTCAGAAGGATCCCACACAATGGATGTGTGCTGTGAACAGTAGCACACATGAAATTTGTGTTTTTTCCCAAAATGAAAACGTTTCCCCTCGCCTGCTTCAAGGTGGCGAAAGCTTTTGATGCAAAGTCCAATCCTGGCTATCTTAGTAGATCAATCTTTGCATCAAAACCTGTGGTAGTTTGTGCTGATCCACTCCAGTATGGTCCAAGTAAGGAATGTGTGCACTGACAAATGAGCACCTTTGCTACACAAAATATCTTTTGTGCAGGAAAGTAAATAGCGATGCGTTGCATTGCATCTCGCTGTGTCACTTTTATTTACTTTGCAATGGCTCAAAGCCCTAGTAAATCTGAGTCCACATGCCCACGCCTACCAGGCACCCAGCCCAACCTGAAGAACTCCAGAAACTTATATATAGCTCACTCTAGACCTTTCGCTATGTTGACTACATCTTGCACGTGACCACTGTGTCTTTGTCATCCATGTGTCTGGTGTTGCCATTACATGCATGTGATAGGTCAGTCGGATAATCTTCACACTTGTTATAGTTGTGGCTTACCGATGTGTGGTTATCCATAGCACTCATTCAATGGGTGGTGCTGCAAGTTCATCCTGGGACTATGATATGAGCTTGGGTTTCTTCACCCCCACGACTATCTACATCTCAGCCAGTTTTTGAATACTGTCCCTGGAGCACCTTGTTTTGTGTGTTCAATTCTCCCTTCTAGCAAATGAGCTCTGGTCATTTTGCATACACTTTCTCATAGTTGTCCTTGTGTGTGCAACGATGTGTGTGCGTTTGGTAAAACATATATATTCTCTGGGGCTATTTATGAGAGGCCAGTGCCTCTTTTGCACCATGTAACATGGTACATGGGTGACGCAGGGCTCTCATTTTAATTTATGCAGCCACGCAAGGCCACCCTGCATGGCTTTGAGTGGCCTCATAAATCATGAGTACAGTGACGCAGTGCAAACTGCTGCTCGCCAAGCTCTGCGCCCAAGAGGCGTTCTATTCTACACATAGAATGTGATGCTGCCCCAGATTTACAAAGTGGTGAAAAACGTGGGGAAGAGTCAAAGCCATATATCTCCCAAGGTGAGGCATAAAGAGGAGATATTGCTCCTTGTTTTATCCTATATTTTTATATTTGCTGCAATCTGCAGCACTCATAGAAAGTGGAAAATGCCACTTAGGATTGTTTTTCTTCAGGAAAGTGTCCTTTCCTGCAAAAATAATCTTGCCTACAACACACGCACCCTTGCACCATGGTACTAGGCGGCTGGAAAGGTGCCAGTGAAGGGAGAATGGACAGGAATGCACCGTATTGCTTAAATATGGTGCAAGCTGTCCTTTCTCTTTGGCGAGCTGTGCTGCCCTATGCCAAAATCCCATAAATGAAGCCCATTGTCTTCCCTGCTTCCCAAGAATTGAATGCGTCACACAACTGTTATCCTTTTTGTATGCTTTGGTTGACATTTACTCATCCTCATGTTCCTTGGTCGGGGCGGTGGGTGATTGTGTACGACAGGTGTGTTTGCCACTGAGGATTGCTAAGCAAGCATCCCTTTTGATTCTATTGGTGGAATAGGCAGGATTTTTGCATGATCGCCTGTGTACTCTTTTGTCTGAGGTCATTCTTAGTTGTAGATTGTCTGTGACTGGAGGCATGTTGGTGTGTCAGTGCATTCATGGGCGGAATGTGTGTTGGTGGCTGGTTGTGTGGCGCGGTTTTTCATCTGTAATCAGTGGGGTTGTTTTATGAAAGTATTCTCTGCATCCGTGCATAAAGATGTGGGGCCACATGTACAAAGGCTTTTTGTGGTTGAAATCGGACTGATTCGCTAAATCGGCCTGTTTGTGAACGCAAAAAAGCTTATTTACAGGTACAAAGCCCTATTTGCGATTCGATAACCTATTACCGAAACACTACTTGGGTTTGCGATTCAGTGTTAGGAAGGGGCATGTTTAAGGCGCTCCTTCCCAATATCGAATTACAGTGGTATATGTAAATGATTTGCGACTGAAATGCAGTTGTAAAACAGTCACATGTTAATGCCTACTTCAAGTAGGTGGTAACCCATTCACAAATGACCGCTGCCTACTCTTAAAAATTGTAAAGAAAGCTTTCAATTTTTTTTTAAACGCATCCTGTGTTCTTTTAAGGAAAATGGGCTGCATTAAAAAAAATTGCTTTACTTAAAAGCAGACTAGGCCACCATCCTGTGATTTTACCAATTCCCAGTGGGTCGCAAACAGAGACCTACCTCATTAATATTCATGAGATAGATCTATTTGCAACCCACTGGGAATCGCAAAATGTGTCAAATGGCCTTAGCAGGAGTTTCGCAGAGCGGGAGCCGGACCAAACAGTCGCCCGTACCGCCAAACCGGCGTGACCGCCTGCCAGATTTTTACCTCTTTCGTCACTGGAGTTTCCTGCTCTACATATGTTAACACGTGTGACTTGCTGTAGTTTTTCCCTCAAACTGCCAATATTTCCTAAAAACTGCTGATTGCTACCGTGAAAATAAATGGGCTTCTTTCAAGATCCTGTACTTGGAATAATGTCTTTCATCCATCAAGCCTCATTCTTGTACGTGCCAAAGTCACGTCCCTCAAACACGAGCGGTCTCCAAAACACCCCTTTAGGCGGGGAGTTGCGTCACACACCTCGCAGTGAGTTTTCCTTTCCACGTCAAGAGGAAACACGATCCCTGTTTTGCCAGCGATGGATGGTCGCCGCCATCTTGGACAAACACCAGCGCGCGCACGCTGGAGCTGTTTCTCATAAATAGAACTTGCCTCTTTCCTTCATGTGCTCCTGCAAGGAATGCATCCCGTGGAGGGAAACATGAAGCTGCAGCTGTTTTGAAGAAACATCAAAATAATGGTTGTGCCTGGCAGAAACAGCAGCTCGCTGCGTTCTCTGTAACTAACCCCACATTCCGATGTCTTAGTAGTTTACATTCTGGTCTCTTTCGTTTCATTACGTATTAACTTCACTTATAAAAAATAAAAGAATAAACATTCAGGAGTAGCTTCCCAGCCATGGAATCTGGAAACTTTAGATCATTGGATCAAAGCCTGCTTGGTACCCCGGTTTTCTTCACAGGCTTGAAAACTTAAAAAAGTTAAATTTAGCAGGAAATGTTAGAAAAAGGATTTTCATCAAAAAACGAATTCTAATTTTACTTGCAGAATTTGCACACAAAAAGTGATAACAGTCTGCACACATGCACTGTTTTCTATAGTCAAAGTCAACATTTTTATTGTATGATTAATTAAAATCATTACAAATATAAAAAAAAATTAAATATCTTTGCATCCTAGGTTAAAAACAAACTACATTAAATACTATATCATATTGGTTACAGTGTGGGGATTACCAACCATAAAATACTTAAAATACAATAGTTAAAATGTAGTCCAGTGTCTATAACACCTAACCAATTAAGTTTTAAATAAATCTAATTTTCAGTCCGTTTATTGCACAATTTATGCTAGTTAAGACAGTGTCCTGTTGGTCAGACCTCTCTGATCTCCTCCTGGTCAGCTTCGAGTAATAATTTCTTAACCTCTGCCAGGTATTTTACTCCTCGGCAGGCCAGGATTATAGAGGAACCGTCCATCCAGCGTATAACGGCTTGCCTACACATGGAGATTTTAAGTTCATTGAAAATAGCTCTTAAGTAGTATCTCCTCCAAGCCGTAACGGCTGGACAAACGCAAAAGAGATGGATTAGAGATTCCTTTTGATAGCCACACAGGTGACACTGAGGTACTTGTTTGGGTTATTTCCAGGATGGCTGTAGATCTTTCGAGTCATGCAAGCCCAGCCTGTAGTTTATGTAAGACTTTTTTAGATGTCTGCTAAAGTGAGATATTAGGTATGCCTGCGGTTTCAATAATTTATAAGAAGCGATTATTGTCCACCCGTGCCTACGTTTAGAAGTTTTAATTTTGTCCTCCAGAAAGGATTTCTTTTTTTGCTGCGTCATTAATCACTTTACTAAAAGTTGCTTTGTCTAGGCTTTTTTTCCCAGTCTGCTTGTATTTCCAGGTCAGCCAAACAAGTTCTCAAGTAGCTTCCCCATAAGCTTGGTAGTTCCTAGCACATCTGGAGATTAATTTCTTCCCAGCATAGTTTATCCATTGAATCTGGTTCTGCAGAACGGAGTTTGTGGCAAAGCTTTAAAAACCCGCTCATGCTCCGAAATTTTTGATTTAGAAGGCCGAATTCAAGCCGGACTTGGGATGGAGAGGCTGATTTTGGCAAATTAAAAACGGCTTTATAGATCCTTGTCTGGAGTTCATTGAGTAACTCCGCCTCCTTGCCACACCAAGTGACTAAGACATATGACAGAGTAGGCATGCTTTGTGCTGACATCACTTTTAGAAGGTGGTTATAATTTGGGCAGTCCAATTTAGTTTTTAGTTGTCGATAAGCAAGGATTAGTGATTGGGCTTTTGCTTTTGTGACCAGTTTGTACTCCTTGTGGATTATGCCCTGCCCTATTAAAATACCTAGGTATTTATAAGACCTTTGCTCTTCAACCTTCGTCCCATTTACTGTCCATTCGAACTTACTTTTATGTGAGTCCACCAAGCGGACAACCTTTGTTTTTCCTTTGTTAAGCTCCAGGTTTTCCTGGTCCAGGTAAGTTGCTAAATTATTAATCGCTCTTTGTAGGCCGATGGGAGTTTGGCTTAACAATACAATATCATCCGCATACTGTAAAACGGAGATCTGCTTATTGGCCATTTTTGGCAGATGGCAATCGGCTGCTTCCATGTATTTACTAAGATCTGAGAGGAACAAATTAAATAGGCTTGGAGCTAGCACGCAGCCTTGTTTTAATCCTTGCTGCGTGTCGATGCTCACTGTCGTACTGCATCCTTCGCCCAATTTCACTCTTGCCCAGGTATCACAATGAAGGGCAATTATTGCATTTAATATTTGATTTGGTAGTCCCCATGCCTTTAGCTTTTTCCAGAGTCTACTTCTGTTTACTCGATCAAAGGCAGATTTGATATCAATAAAACATGCATACAGTCTCGTTCTCCTTTTTGTGCCTTTTCAGTTAGGATTGCAGAATTGCCAAGTTTGTTATTGTACCCATCCCTTGTCTAAAGCCTGTTTGAAAATTTGGAATTATGTTGTTGTCATCCATCCACTCTTGCAGCTGAACGAGGAGGCAAGAGGCGTAGAGCTTGGCCTCAACATCGATTAAAGATATGAGTCTGTAATTCCCTGGATTACAACGGTCGCCTTGTTTAAAGATAGGATGGATTGTGGTCCCTTTCTATAGTTTACAACACTTACCATTCTTCTTGATGAAGTGAAGTTTGTAAACTATGCAAAACTTTGCAGGTGAAATTTAAGTTTTATGCAACATCACAAGTCATGCCGTACATGTGAACATTTTGAAAGAGGAAAGTGGGAGTTTTTTTTTAAATAAGCGGGAGAATGCATTTCCCCTATTGACTTCTATTTTAGCCTGTATCTGGTCTGTCAGCATGTATAGGACTTGCCCGTGTGATGCTGCAGGATCAGAAATCAGAAATTCAAAGGGGCATATCATCAAGGGTTGGCGATAATTATCACTGAGCGCGCTTAGCGCGCTTTTAATTATTGCCGGCTATCGCTGGAATATATCGCCAAGCAAGCGCTGTATTATCAGCGCTTAGCGCTATGGCGATAAATATTCCAGCGATAGTGGTGTTTTCCATGGAACATCGCTGGTTTTCCAGCGATGTTCCATGGATAACGGCAATATTGAAAACTGTAAATTGATACTTGTATAGCGCACTACTCACCCGCAAGGGTCTCAAGGCGCTTGTACGAATACCGCTGTGGAACCCATCCTGGCTTTCCCTGTGAGGTGTCCACTCCTGGGCACCCCCAAGGTGGAGGCCAGGCATCCTTAGCGTTGTGGGGGCCGTTGTGGAGATTAAGCACGCTATTGCCCAGAGTTGCAGAGTGGGACTCCATGATTGGAATAGGCACTGAGGCGAGAATTATCAGGTCCGTGGAATTTTGTTTAGCCCAAGACCCGCCGAGGCGAGGAATTGAACCCTGGTCCCAGGCTAGACCTCTGCATCAGGGTCTGCCGCTCTAATCATTGAGCCACACTTCTCCACGTTCCTTGTTGATAGGGCCTGTGGTCTTAGCCACACAATCCACCCCCCATGTTAGGTATGCGTTAGTCAGGAATTTAACAGACGTTAAATATCCTGCGTTAAGGCATACTTAAAGCGATTTCAAATATCGCTACCCCTCGTTGATAATATCGCGAAGCTGCCTTCCCTTTATTTTCCCTGGTTGGTTTCACAGCCACGCCTACTTTGCATCTTATTAGCGATGCGAAGTCAGGCATGCTGGAAATGGGCGGTAAGTCAGCAAAACACGCGCTAGCGTGTCCTTGTTGATTAGGCGATAAACTTATTGCCGCTTTATGCCTGAATACGCATGCTACAGCGGCGATAGGTTTATCGCCGGCCTTTGATAATATGCCCCAAAGTTTTTTCCTTACTTGTCAGCAGCACAGAGAAATCGCTATGGCAGGCAGAGACAGTGTGACAAACTTAAGACAAAATCCTAACTTCTGTGAATACCAAAAATAGTAAGTTTAGGATTTTGTCTTAAGTTAGTTCTGTGAATCGGGCCCTGCATCACCAAGCTCATTTTCTAAAGAATTCAACTAAAGTGGAAGAGCATCACAGCAAGATTTGTCATTATAAGGAAGAAAAAGTTTCCTAAAAAAACATTTTACCTGACTACACACCTGACTGCAGAAAATAAGAGCAAGCAGGGAGAAGATGTGTTATTGTTTCTGATGTGCTTTTGCGGTACGTACCCAGATACTGGTGATGAGGACTTTTGTCTAGGCTTCTCTAGTGATGCTGATGATCAAATACTGTAATCAAAATCTTAGATAATTTGCAGGAATCTTATGATCTGATGTGCTTGAGGAAAGCAACAGGTACTGTCCACATAAGTGTGCCACATCTTTTTATCTTGCAGATAATCTGCATCACAATCCATATTCAAAAATGTAAGCTGATAATGAAGTTATGTTGTTAGCTGAAAGATTTCAAAAGGCAAAAGTGAGTTAATTTCTATCAAGTAGAGACTGGTGCATGTATGTGCTATCGGCATGGTGGTCACACCCTAGTTGAGAGTCAGAAGAGCACAAAAGATCAAGTTCTATAAAAAGGAACAGGCAAATAATTGAAGCCGAAGACTTCAACTGATCCACTACCAAATTTCTCACTATGTTTGGTCATTAGAATTTTTTTTCTGATGATTACTTTGTCAGTGCTTCAACACCATAGGAATAGTTTAGCAGAGCAGACAGAACAGAAGGGGGGAAAGCTTTTAACCTTTACTTTTACCCGTTTTACACACACACACACACACACACACACACACACACACACACACACACACACACACACACACACACACACATACATATATATATGTATATGTATATACATATATATATATATATATGCCAAGAACAAACTCCACACGCCACCTCCAATCGATCAGATCGGCGAAGCGAAAAGAGAGACGGACCACCAGAACTGGCTTAAGGTGATTTAATAGTGCAAGTGAAACAGCAGCAGCACGATGCGCTTCGGGCCCGTGGGCCCTTGATCACATATATATACATATTCATATGTTGAAAAACACAAAGATTAAAGTGGCATCATAGTTAGGTGTTGAAATTGGTTAAAAACTTGTGCTTATCAACTATAAAACCACTGAAATTTGCCAATTATAGCTTAATTAACTAATCAGCCAGAGTCCGTCCCAATGGGTGGAAGGACCGCGTCCCCTCACCTTTCTCCCCCCCCCCAAAAAGTGCCTGTCAGGCTGAGCAAGTGTCACCCTGATAGACACTCTTTATTTTCAGGTCATGCAGCCAGGAGCTAGACATGTGTTAAATGCACAAGTTCCTGGCTGCCTGAGCTGAACTTTGCCGGGTTGAAGATGTCAGAGCTTCTGTGGGCGTGACCTCTTTAGCCTGCAAAGCACCTTAAGGCCCTCTCCCTTGTGAAGAGAGGGAGCGTCACTGATTGCTATGGATCTGGGCACTTCAGTTCTAAGCCTTTAAGTGCCCAGGGCCGAGTGTCAATTATTGACACCCCGTCACACAGTGGAGTGAGCAACGCTCACTGACCCCATCCCGCTCAGTGACGAGTAGGGAGTGCTGCCTTCCCTCATTGGCTGACCTAGGTCAGTCAATAAGGGAAGGCAGTAGTCCCAACCCTCCTGGGGAATATTTGTGAGTGAGTGTTGTGAATGGATGTGTCTGTGTTTGTGTGTGCACAAAAGTGTGTGAATCAGTGGTTAACTTATGTATGTGTTTGTGTCTTGTCCATCCGCCTCCCTGATAAAATTACAAGCTGCCACTGGAACTAATTATAATTTGTCCTCTTGCCATGCACTGCTTATGACTTCACATATTACATCACTAATGAAATGTTAAATTACATAATTGATGTCATCATTGGTGACATCATCCAAGCAACTGCTCTTCAAATTATTTTATAAACCTCTGAATCATTTTAAAATACAAAGTAGTATTGGGCCCTCAAACATATTCAGCATAGATTGACTAAATGTATATGGATGCATGTCTGAAACAGAAATACTGTAGTAGTGGCATCAATTTTGATTCACTTTGGATAAAGTTATATGGTGCACAGTTTAACCACCAGTAAACCTTTAAGTGCAAACACCCAAACAGTATGTTATGTTATGTTATTTTGTGTCTTTTATAGTGCTCGGCTACTCAAAAGAGTGTCCCGGCGCTTTATTGACAGCCTGAAAAAGACAAACACAACACACAGATTAAAAGGGGAACATGGTCAGCAGAATAAGGAAATCTAGGAAGCAAAAAGCCAAGTTTTTAAGCCCTTCCTGAAGGCCAACAGATTTGAGGTGCTGCGCAATGCCAGGGGGCAAGGAGTTCCAAAGCTGTGGGGCCCGGAAAGTAAAGGAACGACCTCCCATACGGGCCTTCCTCACACGAGGAACAGTGGCAAGAAACATCGACTCTGATCTCAGAGATCGAGAAGGACGATAGAAGACGAGCCTCCTCTGAAGGTATTTAGCCCCTGTGGCATAAACGGCCTTGTGAGCAAGAGTTAAGGCTTTGAAGACTATCCGCTTCCGGATAGGCAGCCAATGAAGCGACTGCAGCAAGCCAGAAACTCTGACTCGCCTATGCAGGCCAAAAATGGCACGCGCTGCCGCGTTCTGGACCACCTGCATCCATTGCAGGAGATATTCCGGCAGGCCAAGATACTGGACGTTGGAGTAGTCCAGTCTTGAACCGATCAAGGCCTGTACCGTAGTCCTCCTGTGGTCCTCAGAAAGCAAAGGGAAAAACTTCTGAAGCAAACGGAGAAGACCAAAACAGGTGCCAGTGAGGGCCAGGATCTGAGATCTTAAAGTCAGGCCATTGTCAATTTTTATCCCCAAGTTCTTAGCTAACTGAGACGACCGCACCGGAGGAGACATGTCAGCAGGCCACCATACCTGCCAGTCTGGATCGGATTGACAACCGAAGAAGAGCACCTCCGATTTATCTGAGTTGCACTTGAGGCTGTTCAGTTGGAGCCATTTAAAAACAGCCCCAAGGCACTCATGGATACTCTCTCCATCAAAGTCCTCTCCTTTCCGACAGGTAAAGAGCAGCTGGGTGTCATCGGCGTAGGATACGATCTGGTACTAGAGTTAAACAAGGTAGAAATTGAGCTCAACTAGTGTGAGTTGCAGACATATGTTTCAAATATGTTGCTCCTTAAATCAATATCCCAGTTGCTAAAATATGTGAGATAAACTAAAGCTTATCCTTATAATTCCTTATTCACCTGTGGATTTCTCATGCTGATGTTAAAGAGTTGTCGTGTGGCTCTATTAACCCCTTCGCTGCTGGTGTCGGCCAACAGCTGGTGCACGCACTACCTTCGTAGTGCTGCGCACGTCCGTTGGCTAACGCGGACCCGCCCACTGTGCTAAACCGCTGCACCGCGGCGCAATTGCCGCCCCGCGGTTAATGATTTCTACATAAACTGGACATTTATACCATGCAGATAGTTCTGATTCTGAGGCATTATACATTTTTAAGAATGTACAATATAAAGTGCTCCGCGTGGAGGACATCCGTGGTCTCCGTAAAGTACCTATTGCAACACAGTAGGAGGCCATACTGTAAGAATTTCACAGGTCGCTGGAGGGAGGGTCGGGCCCTCAGACGCCATCCTCAATAGGCGGTTGCAGCCTGCAGGTCCCCCTTGAGGCGTGACAGGCCTGCATTGTTGCCTCACCTTTCCCCCCAATGTCTCTTTTTATTTTTATGGCCCCTAGGATCGCGGGGTGTTGTAAGGGCGAGATGACACAACTAGAGTGGGCTCAGCGGGAACAGCTCATACCATCATGCATGCAATACCCAAGCACAAACTAAACATACCACACCAGCAGCATATGTACTGCTCACCATAGTTGAGTTGATTCTTGGCCCTCTCAGTATTAAATCAACCATATAGGTCTGTCAGTGGCGAGCTGTGTGTGCAGTGACGCACACAACATCTACTTTTTAGGTCTCGGCTAAACGCGCGGAAGCGCGTCTCCGCCGAGATCTTTTGTTAGCGAGTGTGCTTCCCAGGAGACAGTTCCGGCCGCGCGCATCCTTGGAGCCGATTTGAAACGGGAACGCGCGCTGTGGCCAGGCGCTGTCTCCTGGGAAGCTCAAGCACCACACACGCATGCGCATACACACACACAAGCGCCCACGCACGCACGCACATACATACATACAGAGACACCCCCCCCTGACACATACACACACACGCGCACACACACAAGTGCACCGAGGCCCCCCTCCCTCCCTCCCTCCCCCGCCGTCACCGTCGCACACATACATACACACACGAGCATACACGCGCACACACACACCCCCCAGCCTTTTGGAACTTACCTGGCCAATGTCGGGGACTCTGCTCTCAGCACGCGGCGCCCAACCTCCTGCTGGCGCGGCCCCGGGGCTCCACACCGCTCACAGGAGCCCCGGGCGCGAGACGCATTTGACTCCGCCTGCCTCCTCTTCCGGTCTGGACGTGGCCCCGCCCCCGTCACAGGCGACCGTGCCTGACTTCCGGGGCGGCCGCGGCGGGATTCCGGGGGCATTTAGGATGCTCCTCAGCATGTACGTTGACTACTATGTATGTGTGTTACATTAACTCTTCTTACTCCGTCTAATCGTTTTAATTAAATTACTTCCAAATATTTTGAATTGCACTTTAATATGACAATGGTTGCAGTCTGTGACGGTCTTAAAGTACCGAGTGACATTGGTTAACGTGTTTTTAAGGTAAAATCGTAGCTCTATACAAAACATTAGCTCCTCGTGAACGATCACAAACACAACGCAACACACTCCACAACTTGACACAACGCATAATCCAGGGTGAGTTCAGCTTAGTTTATGGCATTATGGTGTGTGTCTTGTAGGTGCCCCTTAACCCGTGTATTCTCGTATTATGGCACATTCGATTTTTAATATAAACTGTACTTTGTGCCCGTCATAACATTAGTCATCACTGATAACAACGAATTCCGACCTTTGTATTTAAAGGTAAATCAACGGTCACAAACCGATCCCCGAGTGCAAACCGCTTGTAACTTTAGCTCACACAAAAAAAACACTCTTCCTTTTAACGTCCAACGTTTTCAAAATCTTCTTTAATCATTGACCTTTCATTTATTTACATATTTAATAATTTAATAATAATTGACTGTCGTCGCCGTTCCCCTCATGTGCCGTTGCTCTGCGGTCTCCTTTGAAATGTGCGCTTTTCGCGTCGCTCCCGCCGTTTCCTCCCCTGTGAAGTCGTGTGTGTACTTTTGTTTCGCTCTCCCTGCTCCATGATGCGCGCTGTATTTCTCTAGCCCTTTTCGCGGATTTCCTTCCTCGCTTTCTGAAGCCTCTCTCATGTCTGGTGGTCACAGCTGCCCCCTGATGGTCCCTTCGATAATAACATCAAAACGGTTTCCAAACACAAGCCCACGCAGGCCCTGTAAGTTTGTTCGGACACTGGAGGGGGTTCAAGTCGACCTATTCGCTCCATGCCCAACGTGCAAACAGATGGGACCCCTTTAAAGGACGCGGGGGCACCCCAAAGCACACAGAGTCTTTGATTGACACCTAACTAAACTACGGGGGAGTGAAATTAGGGAGCTGCTGTGTGTAAGCTAATGACGACTGTGGGCGACTGGCCGTGTGCCCGCCACCACGGCGGAGCCTCTTCTGGGGTCAAAGGCCAACTCGCCCACCTTTAGCACTGGTCGCTCTCATCTCCACTCCCAAACTCGGATTAGCAGTTAGGTCCATTGTATCCATCCCATCACCTCTTGCGCGTCCTAGTCTGTCATTTCAGCGCCCACAGTACCGCAATGATTTCTGGGTATGAGTAGTTTCTCAAGCCTCTTTTTTAGGTCTCGGCTAAACGCGCGGAAGCGCGTCTCGCCGAGAACTATTGTTAGCGAGTGTGCTTCCCAGGAGACAGTTCCGGCCGCGCGCATCCTTGGAGCCGATTTGAAACGGGAACGCGCGCTGTGGCCAGGCGCTGTCTCCTGGGAAGCTCAAGCACCACACACGCATGCGCATACACACACACAAGCGCCCATGCACGCACGCACATACATACATACAGAGACACCCCCCCTGACACATACACACACAAGCGCACACACACAAGTGCACCGAGGCCCCCCCTCCCTCCCTCCTTCCCTCCCTCCCCCGCCGTCACCGTCGCACACATACATACACACACGAGCATACACGCACACACACACACACAAGTGCACCAATCCCACCCAGCCTTTTGGAACTTACCTGGCCAATGTCGGGGACTCTGCTCTCAGCACGCGGCGCCCAACCTCCTGCTGGCGCAGCCCCGGGGCTCCACACCGCTCACAGGAGCCCCGGGCGCGAGACGCATTTGACTCCGCCTGCCTCCTCTTCCGGTCTGGACGTGGCCCCGCCCCCGTCACAGGCGACCGTGCCTGACTTCCGGGGCGGCCGCGGCGGGATTCCGGGGGCATTTAGGATGCTCCTCAGCATGTACATAACCAAATCACGCAAACGATTTAAACAAGTTTCGTAAGGTTTAATCAGTTGCAGGAAGGTATTTGCAACTTGTGAATGAGCAGTTTAATATTTGGGAAAATAAAACAACAAGGCAAAGGTCATAACACCCTCAGATAGTTGATTCTTTCTCATGTACAGCAGTGTGGAAGTGACTGCGACAGAACCTAACTACACTTCATCACCTGTAAGTCATTATATAAGATCCATTTCAGAGCAGGTGCTAGAAGATTGGTTTCAAACATTATTAAAACTAATGCTCTTCAAATAAACCGCACAATTAAATTGCGATGTTCAGGGTGGTTATAGTCCGCTAGATTGGACACAGTTCTGAGCTACATAAAATGTTATACAATGGAACTCACGGAGAGCGACAGGTGTTTCCTCAATCTTAGAGAAAGGAAGAGAAACATACTCAGGAAGAGGCACAGGATGAAACATCAGCCAGCTCAAACATGGGGAAAAATCATCAGAACACAAGGGCCAGCCCAGAGCCGCATGACAAGTATTACACACACCTAACGCTTTACACATCTTTAGAGAGGGCACTGCTGATATGTTAAAAGTCTGCAAATTTATAGCAGCATGAATCATACTTAGTAATAACCATAAAATATGGCGGAAGGCGCGATACTAAAGAATCATTGTAAAGTGAGTGCAGAGTAGTAATGCAGAGTAGTGCGTGCAGAGTAGTGAGTGCAGAGTAGTGAGTGCAGAGTAGTGAGTGCAGAGTAGTAATGCAGAGTAGTGAGTGCAGAGTAGTGAGTGCAGAGTAGTGAGTGCAGAGTGCTGAGTGCAGAGTGCAGAGTAGTGAGTGCAGAGTAGTGAGTGCAGAGTAGTGAGTGCAGAGTAATGAGTGCAGAGTAGTAATGCAGAGTAGTGAGTAGTGAGTGCAGAGTAGTGAGTGCAGAGTAGTGAGTGCAGAGTAGTGAGTGCAGAGTAGTGAGTGCAGAGTAGTAATGCAGAGTAGTAATGCAGAGTAGTGAGTGCTGAGTGCAGAGTAGTAATGCAGAGTAGTGAGTAGTGAGTGCTGAGTGCAGAGTACTGAGTGCAGAGTACTGAGTGCAGAGTGCAGAGTAGTGAGTGCAGAGTAGTGAGTGCAGAGTAGTGAGTGCAGAGTAGTAATGCAGAGTAGTGAGTAGTGAGTGAAGAGTAGTGAGTGCAGAGTAGTGAGTGCTGAGTAGTGAGTGGTGAGTGCAGAGTAGTGAGTGCAGAGTAGTGAGTGCAGAGTAGTGAGTGCAGAGTAGTGAGTGCAGAGTGCAGAGTAGTGAGTGCAGAGTAGTGAGTGCAGAGTAGTAATGCAGAGTAGTGAGTGCTGAGTGCAGAGTAGTGAGTGCAGAGTAGTAATGCAGAGTAGTGAGTGCAGAGTAGTGAGTGCAGAGTAGTGAATGCAGAGTAGTGAGTAGTGAGTGCTGAGTGCAGAGTAGTGAGTGCAGAGTAGTGAGTGCAGAGTAGTGAGTGCAGAGTAGTGAGTAGTGAGTGCAGAGTAAGTGTGCAGAGCAGTGAGTGCAGAGTGAGTGTGCAGAGCATTGTGTGCTGTTGAGTGCAGAGTGCTGTGTATTGGCAATGTTAATGACAATGCCATTTATTTTTGATTTAAAGAAAAAAAAATGTCATGAGCAATGCCAATAGCTCTACCTTTAATGATGCCGAGACCATTGCATTGCAAATGCTTGTTTACTATAGCACTGCGTAAACCCACGGGGAACTGCAAGCCATTGACAGCTTACCTCACGTAGTGAAGTGAAATTGTAGTAGAATGCTCAGAAGGGCTTGTTCTTCATGTTTAAATCTGTTGCGCAGTTGTCTAATTGATGGACTTAACAAATGTATAGCCTATCTGAATCTACACATAGTCTGTGGGCAACTCTACTGGAGTGGATGATCACATGTGTCAACGCAACAGTATGGTTGCAATCATTAAATGACGTGTACAATGCCTGTTCATCACCTGTAAAGCCAAGAAAATTTTATATACGTATTAAAGCACAGCTAAATCTAAAAATCAATAAACAGATTAAACAAAAAAAAGAATGTATAATATATGGTGAGTCACTGACAAAAGATTCAAGTGGTAGTATATCTTTCAGCATTATCCTATTAGTGTACGCCATTCTCCTCATTTCAGGAATGTGCTTAATGTATTTTTACAAACTATAAAGGGTTGTGCATAGGACCCATTGTGCATGACTTATCAGTGGCTAATGCATTAATGTAAAGCAGTTGACTTAAAGTTCTATGTTAGATGAGGTTTATAACCGGTACAGCATATTAAGGTAAGAAAGAATCAATCCCCCTTTGAATGGTATTCAAGGATTAATAAATTGCTAATCAGATTAATATCTACAGAGACATACGGGGCAATTCACAAAGCTTGTGCGTCATTTACACATGTAAGGTTACTCTTGCATACGTTGCTGATCACATTAATGTCTACAGAGACATTATGTTTATTGCGCACCTGGATACGAGTAGAAAAAGAGTATAATATCAACCTAATGTGGGTGATTTCACAGATAGGCTTCTTGTTCTGCATGTCTTGAAATGTCCAGTATTTGTAAATGTCCAGTATTTGTAAAGCGCAAACAATTACTCAAGGGTGTTAAGGCGCTGGGGCCATCGGGAAGATTAAGTGAGCTATTGCCCAGAGTCATATGGTGCTGGGCTGATCTGCAGCCGGCACCAGGGATCCAACCGAGAGCCCCTGGGTTCCATGGTCAGCTGCCCTAGCTGCTGAGCCACACCTCTTCCCTTGCTTACATCCTTTAGCACTATGGAGGTTAGAAGAAATTGGGTCTCAATATTATTTTGCTGAACACCTTCCAGTATAAAATGGGAATAGCAGACTTCCCCACCCACTCTCCTCTGCACTCTGTTCTTGCTACGTTGTCACTGAAACCTTTGTTTTTTCCTACTCAAAAAAGTGTGTGTGTCTCTCTCCCTTTCTATCTCAACATGGATGGCACTGTGCCAATCATATGCTTAAAAACTTGAATAGAAAAGCAGACATTTGAAGTGAGCAAATCCTGAGTGTGTCTTGTGTAGGGTGCTCTATACAGGAGCTGTTCTCCAGCTAAACTTGGGAACTACCCAGAGTTCTCTGCTTCTTTTTTGCATAATTTATGCTGCACTCTATGCCTGAAAGGGTGTTGTTCTAATTTTTGGTGGCGTCTGTCCAGTGAAAAGGTGAATTATTAAAGTTAGCTAATTCCCAGTTTCCATCACAATAGTCCTTGCAATGATTTTATGGAGCACAATGGGAGAAAGGACATGATTTTTACTTTATTGTTTTATGCACTTGCCCCCCCCCCCCGAGGGGCACCAGTCACTCTAGGCCAGGGTCAGTGATTAAGGGGGTCATTAGGATGTGGACGGGCCTGCGTCCTTCCATCACCCCCGAGGTAGAGGGACCGTCCGCATGGGCAGCGGCAGTCCCTCCATGCAAATTAGGATGTGACCGCCACTCTGGCGGTCACATCCCGTATCTTTAACCTTGCGGCGGGCGCTGCTTGAAGCATGTATTGCATTTACATGCACAAAGTGGCAGGTACCCCCCCATGTGCACCCCCCCCACCCCCTGACACCCTGGCGGCCCGCAACGGGCCCCAAAACTGAAAAGACCACATGCTTTTCCACGGAGGAAAAGCCGCCGTGGAAAAGCATGTTTCCTGCCCCATCCTAATATGGCTGGCGGTGTCTGATAGACACCGCCACCATATTAGAGCTTTTCCGCCACTGTCGGAAGGCGACCGCGGTGGAAAAGCAGCAGACGTTTTTCCCGTCCGCCGATGACCCCCCAGCCATCCTAATCCGGCGGGGGTCTTTGGAGGCACTGCTGCGGTGATTCCGCAACCTCCGGGCCGGCGGTGGCTTCCGCCGGCCCGGAGGATGCGGAATCACCGCAATCCTAATCGGCCCCTAAGTCTGCCTGTATCATGAGTGATGCATCGCTGCTCCTGCTGCCTGCAGATGCCACATTTTCCACGCCTGCTCGTGTTTCTAATGATTCCCACAGCTGCCAGGAGAGTTTAACATTCCTATAGGAGACGTGTCACTTCTGCACAGGGGCTTGAGATCTGCACAGTAAGGATCGGTTACCCCGTGCTGTAATGTACAGTAACAGCTGGTGGGAAGTCTTCCATTACAGACCCCTCTAACATGGCGGGGGGAGCGCACCTGCAAAAACAAAGCTCGGCCGAGCTTGTCACGGGGACAGGAAGAGGCGCTCAGAGCTGTACTGCAGGTAGGAGTGACAACAATCATATCTTGTAGCTACACACCACTTGTTGCCACTGCCCTGTGACTCCGCAACACAAAACAGGTGCTCATCTGACCTGACTCAGTGATCTGTGGACCTTGGAAGGATGAAAGCCTGGATTGGCTCTGCTGGATTTGAGCCTGCAGTCTGCGGATTACACGTCGATCTCTGGAGCAGATGTGTTACTCAACTGAGCTAATCTAATTAACCTGCATCTAAGTAAAGAAAGAATCATAATCTGTAATATTTGCCAAACCTTGGGACGGGGGTGCCTTAGCAAACACATTTCAAAAACACGAATAAACAAGAAGCAACCCAGGAGGTAAAAATCTCACTGACAACTGCTCTGCTTGGGCACACTAAAACAGACACAAGGTCCGAATGGCGAAGGTCGCCGATTGCACCACTGCAATTATGCGGTAATATTTAAAGAGTGCATGGTTTGCACTTTGGCGGTGCAGTTTTTCACTTTGTGGTAGCTGATGTTGTGGCAATGTGTGCACCTTGTTAAATGCAAGAGAAGTGTACTGTGTGTGCATTTTATGCTAGTTTAAAGGAAAGTGCATTGCACTGTACAATCTCCTCTGATGTTATGTAGATGCTGAGATCAGACCCTGTATACATGCATGTTTGAGAATGGCGTGATTAGGTTTCCATGTTGTGATTGGCCAGGACAGTTGAGAAGGCTGCCGAGGATCTGGGCTGAGCATGGTGGTTGGCCCTGTTACTGGTGTTGTTTTACATTACCTTTTACTTATTCATCTTGAAGTGATACCTCTTTATTCTAGCAAAGAGCCTACAGCGAACCTGGGTGTTTCTATTGCATTCACTCTCCTTTGGAGATCAGGGTGGAAGCTCGACCAGGGCACAACCGAGTGAAGAACTGCACCCATGTGGCTGTTGGGTAGAAGTTTGACCAGGGACAACTTTGTGAACAATTGCATGCCTGCACTAAATGTGTCTAGATGGATTGTGGACTAGGGGACATCCCAGTGAACAACTACGTGCATGTCAGGAGCCCATGCGTCTATGTTGGGTGGAAGATCAACCAGGCCACAATCTTGGGAAGAACTGTGCCCATGTGTGGTGTTGCATGGAAGTTGACCAGGGACAACTTTGTGAACAGTTGCATGCCTGCACTAAATGTGTCTAGACTGTAGACTAGGGGACAACCGAGGGAACAACTGTGTGCATGTCAGGAGCCCATGTGTATGTTGGGTGGAAGCTCGACCAGGGTAGAACCTAATGAAGAACTCTTCCCATGTGGGTGCTGGGTGACCAGGGCCAACTTTGTGAAAAGTTGCAAGTCTGCAGTGAATTTGTCTAGATGGGCTTCAGACCTAGTGAACAACTGCGTGCATGTCAGGAGCACATCGTATGTTGGGTGGAAGCTCAACCGTGCAACAACTTCATGAACATCTATATGTCTGGAGTAAATGTTCTTGAGGTTTTACATTAAAGTAGAGCCATTATCTTAAAGTAGAGCCACTTTAACCCCTTCGATGCTGATGACGAGCACAGCTCGTCATCACCCACGGGTGGCGTGTGCTGATGACGAGCTGAGCTCGTCATGAATCGCGGCAATTAAAAAAATGCTGCACAGCGCAAAAATCGCCGCAGCAGCGATGCGGTTAACAGAAGAATGATCCTAAAGAGAATTTGCTCATAAATGCGGCCCAGCTGCCACGTACAAAATGTAAGATTTGCACTAGTCATTTGGTTTAAATGTCTGGCCCGATTCACAAAAGTAAACTGCGATGAAAGTCTAACTTTACGACTTTCGGTATTCACAAAGTGCATTCATGGGTAGTAAACAATTGCGTCCCGTGCAGGTAACAGTGGTGCGACAGTGGAGATGGGTGGAAGGCGGGGGGGGGGGTATTTCAACAGACAACAACAAGGGAATATTAATTAAATAATTAATTATGTGGTCGTCTATGGCAGTCCCCCCGACCGGCTCTACCGCCCCACTACTCTTAGCTGCTTGGGCCATGGCTGGTAGTCAAAGTAGACTTTTCTCTCAGTTTAACTTAAGTTTTAGTCTTAAGTTTAACTGAGACAACCTCAGTTAAACTTAAGACTAAAACTTACGTTGAACTGAGACAACAGTCTAACTTTAGTGCTCGTAAATGCCCTTTGTGAATACTGAAAGTCGTAAAGTTAGACTTTGTGAATCGCACCCATCATTTTTTTACTTGTCATGTGGTGCAACTATCACTGGAAAATCACAATCACTTATTTTTATTTATTTAAAATCCTCTTTTTACAGGTTGTATTTTATATTACATGAGCCAGTCCCCATCTAACCATTCCTTGATCACAATTAAGGCTCCCTGTTTTCAGTTATCACTGATTTTCACAGACAAATACAGACAGAAAATAATTTATTTTCATGTCTGTATTTATTTTTAAATGTAAATAAATACGAACTTTGGATTCTCTCTGTCTGATTCTAAATGCTGTCAGTCATGACTCCTTGACCAATAGCTGTGCGGATTGACAGGCAAGGGTTTAAAAAAATCAAAGTAATTTTAGTAAAGGGGCTTAAACAGCAGTAGATATGCACAGCCATGATACTAAAAGGTTCATGTTTTTATAGATTTTCATTGAGTTATCATCTGTAGGTGTTCAAGCATGAATGTATATTTATCAGTTACTTAAATGTGGCAATATATCAGTTTCATCTTCATTTTTTCACAAAACCCAAATAAATATTGATAAGTACAGAAAACATTAGCAAAAAATAAATATGGATAAATACAGACAGAAATGTCAACAAAATAAATACCATAAAACCGCGAGCCATAATCACACTATACCACATTGGGATCTGAATTAGTTCATGTAGAAACCCAAAAATCAACTTGAGAAAGATCTCGATTGGTAATCTATTTTTAGCAATGGCATTGTTGTGAAATTCTTTGTTGCTTTCCACCCCAGAATATTTTTTGCTTTAAATAGAAACCAAGATTTGTCATGTCCTTTTGGTCAAACGCAAAAGCCCTTAAATGTAATAATGATTTATTATTTAATGATATATCTGCAAAAAGGTCCACTGAAACTAGAAGAGTTATGTTATGGTTTTGTGATGCCAGGTTATCTTCCTTTTCCTGAAGAAAATGCAGATGAACTGCACAAATGATCACTTTGTTGTACAGTGAACTCTATGTTATGTTATTTTAATTTGATATAGCGCACGAATCACCCCAACGGGGTATCTGTTGCTCACTCATTGACAATGTGTGCCCTGTAGCACAACCTCTCAATTTTTTGATCTACCATGTATTTTACCTGCTGTGCTCTCACCACATAGGGCCACATTAGGAATTCCATAAAATTCCTGGTGCGGTAATGCCGCATCCAGGGAATCCTGATACCACGCGGTAATGCCAGGGTGTGGATATACTCCAGTATTACACATTTGACCTTTGGGATTGGGGAAGAACTATGGGAATCAGTGTTTTTGCACTGATTCCAGTATGTTTTCCTCAATTCCAGGATGTTGTTTTCCCCACATAGATTTCACTAGGTTTTTCTTGGTGAAATGTGCACGTGGTAGGAAAACACAAAGATAGGGGGCTTTCGCACAACTTATAATAGTGAGTGCTATGCAGATATCACACTTCCCAACTAACTGGTTCACTCACTTACTCATACTTACTGTTATTTCTGTTGTTAATCCACCTGTGCTAAGATGCCTTCGGGTAATCGTGCGCTATACGCAATAAATTTACATTACATTACACCACACACTCGCCATCCATTGGCTTCCCCCTGTTACTTCCTAGTTGTCACTACCTCCACTGTGGCAAAACACATTCAGAATTCCAACCAGGAAGTGCCCTGTCACAGAGGCTGGTCTTGGGCTTCTCTGATTGGCTCAGGAGACACAGGACAGTCCCCAGCAATTACTGTGGCCCATAAAAAGTCAGAATGAGGTGGAGGGGCTAAACATGGGAGTACAGTTTGAAGTCTTCCTTTAAATTGCAATCCTCAGTGGGTGGTGAAAACTTCAAACTAAATAACATGCAGTTGCCGTCGCCTAAAATAACCCCTGCTATAATTTTCTAGTGTGAAAGGACTGCAAGAAAGTGAGAACTAACTCACAGGAAAGAGTTTTCAAACTTAGCTCAAAATGGCTTCCGCACTTGGACTTGTCTCTCTTGAGTAATCTTGAACGGCATTAGATTTCACGTGGTATTTTCTTACATGACTCTACAAAGGAGCGGCAGTGACAAGATGGGGGCCAACTGATACATGCTGGCCCATGTGCTGAGAAACCTCATATGACATATAAATAGCACAACAGAAATTTCCAAAACAGAAGGTTGGCAGCTGGACTGAGATGCCCGATCCTTTCGCGTCCAAAGATAGGTCAGTCCCTAAAGCCATCAAGTGACAGACAGAAGAGCTGCATTAACACTGACATAATTTCACAGCTTCCGGTTGTTCTGGGCTGTTAAATGCTTTGGTAAAAGTGGCTTTCAATCTTCCAAAGTCACTAAAATGTACTTGACCAATTGGGTAAGGGTTGCCAGAGACTTTCATAGAGGGGTGAAGACTAGGGGCCAGATGTACGACCAGTCCATTTTGCGAGTAATGGAATGTACACAGTGTCTTAGACACTGTATGCGATTCCTAATGGAGTCGTGAAAGACGCACCTCATTCATATTAATGAGGTAAGTCGCAGTTTACGACCCCATAGGAATCTCATATGTCTAGGGATGGTGGATTGCTGGGGACAGCAGACCACCGTGTCTGTTTTTGCTTTTTTAAATAAAGCAACTTTTTTTTTTCAAATGCAGCCTGTTTTCCTTAAAGGAAAACAGGGTTGGTTTGAAAGAAAAACATTTAAAGTTTTATTCTAATTTTTTACAGGGCAGGCAGTGGTCCATGGGACCACTGCCTGCTCATAAGAAATATTTTCGCATAGACTCACAAAGGGGAAGGGGTCCCCTGGGGACCCCTTCTCATGTGCTACTGGGTTACCACCTGCTTGAAGTTGGTGGTAACTGCAATTGTTTTGCGACAGCATTTGCGGGTGCAAAGAAATTGTACATACCAGTCCGACTGGTATGCCCTTGGCATGCCACCTCCTAATAGTGACTACCAAATCCTATTTTGCGAGTTAGTAATAGGTTATTGACTTTCAAAATAGGGGGTTTCCATACCACACCTCTTTTTAGAGGTGGCAAATGGGACGATTTCGCATTTGTGACCGTTTAAAAGGGTCGTTCATATGGCCCTCGGTGTCTAGTAACCTTTTTCATACTTGGTTATGGCACCCGTGGGGTTTTATATGTGTCTGATAATGCTATTAGTTGCTTTCAGGACTCAAAAATCCTTGAAGGTGATGGCCCCATTTAAGTGTGGACCCACAATGTCGTCCTCTATTGAAGAAGATCTTCCACGTCATATTACTAGCATCTCCTTCATGGGGTTTTCAAGTTTTAATTTTAAGTTAATGGACTTTCAATGCTACCCCTGCACAGCTACTGGGATCTTAGGAGTCCAGTGAAAGGGAAGCAAATGTTATCATAGAGAAAAGCTAACACACTAGGAGGCACCATCTTTTCTCACTTAGTCCTGGTGGCTTCTCAGATTTAAGAGAACTTTCCAGGACTTATACTAAAAATGTAACACAGCTGAAAAAATTAATGCTGCTGCTCTCTTTTGTATCCCCGTTCCAAAACACTTTGATGATGGTTTCCAATGATGCATCATCTCCAAGAACAGTCCAGTTAGAACTGCCAAGCCAGGTCCTCTCTTAGCTTGAACCAAAGCAACTCAAGACTTGCTTTGGCCTACTTGGGCCTCTTCAGTTGGTTGTAGCCTGCTTCCCCTGGCAGAGTGATAATGCTACCCACCTATGGGAATACCCATCTTACATAAGGATCACAATGAAGAATAGAAAAAAAGTGATGGATGGAATACCCAAAATAATCTCAGCTGCTGGTAACCACTTAGGACTGCATCCCAATCCCTCCCTTATTTTTGCCCACTGCACCACCTCCGATTAGTCCCAGTCATATGCAAATCAGCCTTGGTTCTGCTCAAACAGGAAGAGTCTAACCTAAACTGCAAAGTCAGGTCCTCTATGAACACAAGTAACCTAACACGGGTTTTGGCCTACTTGGGCCTCTTCAGTTGGGTGTAGCCTGCTTCCAGTCTAATGGGTAAGCCCAGATGTGTGTCCAGTGCCCGATACGCCATAGAACTCAATCTGCATCCTACTGGCGAGCCCCAAATAGGACGAAACGAGCCAGGGTTGCTATTGGTCCCTCCTAGAGGGGTCCTGCTTGACCGCTCTGGAGGGACTATCCCCACAAGGAGCAGGGTTGATGCTGATTTGCATAAAGTGAGCCTTTATCTAGAGTGGCATGGTGGGGAAAACACGATGAACTGAAATACGGCTGAACGATCCTCATTGGCTGAGATTCGATGAAGCATTCCATCCATTACTTTGCAGTAGGGGCCCTTTTCAGCTGTAGCTTATAATGTCCAGAAATAATCCAAGTTCTTTCCAGCTAAATGGTACATAGAAGTTAGGATTTGGACTCTTCATTCCAATGCCATTTTCCCCCCTGAGTGGAGTATCCAGGGCACAACCTCAGAATAGTAGCTATCCTTCAGCAGACCTCTTTAAAAGATGTGATTGTATATTTCATGAGCCAGTTTCAGTCTCTGAGTTGGATCTAAGTGTCAGTCGAGCTACCCCAAGTGTTTCCAAAGGATTGCACGTCAATATTCTTCATCAAGCTATATATGAGCACTAAATATATTGAGTTTACTTGGAGAGAACCCACTCTCCTGCTTGAGTAACCTACTTATAACCTCTTGTCTCTAAGGCTAAGTGCCAAGCTCATCCCAGGGACTATAATTAGATTTTGGGAGTCAGGAGTGAATGCAAACTTTCTTTTGAGTTCCAGAATAAAGAGGCAGTGATATTGACAATTTGTGAGCCATTTGATCTCAAGATTCTGCTTCCTCCTTTGAGTTTACCTGCTTGGATTTCGCTTATGGGGCCATATTTAGAGTTTGGTGGATGGGATACTCTGTCAAAATGTGACAGATATTCTGTCCGCCCAGTCACTGGGGCCGATTCACAGAACTAACTTAAGACAAAATCCTAAACTTACTACTTTTGGTATTCACAGAAGTTAGGATTTTGTCTTAAGTTTGTCTTAAGACAGACTTAAGAGAGACTTAAGTTAGGATTTTGTCTTAAGTCTGTCTTAAGACAAATGTAAGACAAAATCCTAACTTCTGTGAATACCAAAAGTAGTAAGTTTAGGATTTTGTCTTAAGTTAGTTCTGTGAATCGGGCCCACAAAGTCCTATATACTATAAGGCACATGTGAGGTTGGAGAAAGGGTCATCTACCACATTTGTGACAGAATAGTCCATCTGCCAGAATCTAAATAAGTCCCCAAGTGTCTGGAGAAACAACTATTTTGATGATTTTCGGAGCTTTGTGCTTGCGACAATGCCAATGCTGTATTATTTTTCTGTGCAACTGGTGCGCCAGCACAAAAGTAGATGAAAGGCGAACCCTTATCAGCAGCTTTTAGAATGGACAAAGCTTTGTTGCTGCTAAGAAGTTTGTGACTGCAGAAAATGGTTCCCAAAGTATTTCTAACCACAGGCTGTTACTTTTCTGAATGAATTGCTCACAAACAGGCAGTGCCAAGTGAATGCATCTTCAAAGTGCCTTGGAGTGGAGCTGGAGAGCTTAGCGCAAATGAGATAGAACATCTTTTTGCTGAGGAGGTCTAATTTCCTAAATTTCCATTGAGGAGCCAGAGTGGCAAAAATGCAATTCAATATGTCAATTGTTCCCATGAGGCACAGGGTCAGACTGATTTGCATATGGCCAGGTCTGAACTGGGGTGGTGTGGAGTGCAAAAAAAACGATGGATTTAGGCCCAGATCTCTGTACTGGGGTGAATGTATGACATTGTTCTGCATTCTGTCCATCAACTGTGGTTTTTGCATTTTGCAAACCATAGCCATTTCTGTCATCCCTGCATGCCCAGGCTATTATCATTTCTATACCTGTGCTCAAGGAGCCAAAATGAAAGAGGAGTCCATGCACAGGCAGTCATGACTTGCTGCTAAATTTCTTTTGTTTGTTAGTGGAAGGGAGGAATTGTTTGTGGCTATGATCCTCAACCAAGTCTTCAAAGACAAGTGGAAGAGAGTAAGATGCTAACCAAACCCCATCTTGACCCCAGCTTTGTCCCATCATCCTATGCCCATTTAGTCCATTTTCATACAGGTTCCGAATGGGCTTGATCAGGAGTCTAAATGCGCACTCTAATCCAGAAACCTAGATATCCTTTAAAAGCACTGTAATCGGTTTTGATTCCGCTCAACAAACAAGAGCTTACAAGAGTCCTTATCCAAAGAAACAAGATAATACCAGCTCATTGTCGAACCAAATATCCTTATATTAAAAATAATATTAACTAACCAGACTAATTCAACTAAAGGAAACTTGGGTCTTGGTGACTGCTTCACCAATAGTTGCTAATTGCGTGGTATTGGGTGCCAATGCCCTTGGGGTGCAAGCCATGAGAGAGATTACTACACCTCTCCAGGCGATTGACCACATTTGGTAGATGACTGTTAATTCAATATCTCATCCCCCAGAGCCGAGAGTTGTGTTAAAGCACTAATATTTTCACTAAGACAGCTAAGTGTGCACTTTTCTGTACAACCCACTATGTTGGACTTGGCATTTTCTGCAGAGTCATCCCCAGACTTTTTGCCTTCACCCTCCTGCTTTCTGAATCCATTTTTTGTTGGATTTTAGGACTCTGTGCACTTTACCACTGCTAACCAGTAACATACGAGAAAGTGGCTACTGGCAGGATAAGCCTTGGATGTTACAAAGGCTTCCATTGTGTTTCTTGAAGAACAGAATGTCAACAAAGCTATAGAAGTGCATATTCTGGGAAAGCGTGGTGAACACAGAAATGAAACCCACACATTATGATGAGTGCGTTAGAGAAGAATAATGGAGTTAAGGTCTAGTAGAGCCTACTCATGTGAAGCAGAGGAAAAAACTGTTGTGTCAACGGCAGCGTTGTTTTCATGCAGAAATGTAATATTTCATTAATTCAAATTCAGCTTTATCACAATGTTGACAAGACTTTTCCTGGTAGCAGCAAGAAAAATCCGAATAGGTGAACACTAGCAAAAAAATGTAAATTTGACCGTCAGTGATTGAATCTCATAGTTATTCACCTGGGGCCCGATTCACAGAACGAACTTAAGACAAAATCCAAAACTTACTACTTTTGGTATTCAGAGAAGTTAGGATTTTGTCTTAAGTCTGTCGTAAGACAGACTTAAGACTGACTTAAGTTAGGAGTTTGTCTTAAGTCTGTCTTAAGTCTGTCTTAAGACAAATTTAAGACAAAATCCTAACTTCTGTGAATAACAAAAGTAGTAAGTTTAGGATTTTGTTTTAAGTTCATTCTGTGAATCGGCCCCCTGATGAACTAGTGTTGGTTAAGGTACACTTACGGCATGATGGAAGGATGGCTTACTTAGCTCAAAAATCTGGTGGTTGACAAGGCAGACTCAGACATCCATCTTTCTGCAGGTTGATACACTGAGCATGACATATTGGGTAATAGTAACATCTGTTATTTAAAATGCTTGCGAATGGAAGAAGCACGGTATGAAACGATTTATCAAAACATTATTATAGAGGAAAAATTTAGAAGACTTTTCATTGTTCTGTGACTGAGATAAACTCTCATTCCGAAGCCATTAAGAGTCTTTCACAAATCTGGATTTTCCCCATTACACTTTCTCCCCTTTATTCTCTTTTCCTTTTAACTTGTTTTTAATATTATGTATTGATGAAAGTCTTGTAGCCAGATACATTTTGGCATTAAAACCTAATCATTCATAGACTGCAACATGTTCAGCTTGTATTTCTGACTACTTTGGTGCCTGGATCTCTGCGGCGGCTCTTCAGCTTTTCCTTTCCTGATGAGTCTTGGGGGCCGGGCCTGGTAGTGACTGGCACTGAGGGGAGTGGTGGAGCACTCAGTTCACTGTGCATGATAGTTTGGCTGGCTATCTTAGGTTGGCCAAACATTTTGGGGCATATCTACAAGAAAGTGCTGCAGAGTGGCACTGCAAACCATTTGGCTGCGCCAGGCTGCAGCACTTTCAGAGCACAGGAATGCAACATATTTACAAAAATATGTCGCATTCCTGTGCTCTTCCTCGCGCTGGCGCACAACCAGCTGCCCAGCGCCGGCGCAGGCACCCTTTCACCATGGTGCAAGGATGCGTGCGCCATGGGGAGATTGTTTTTGTGCAGGAAGGGGCACCTTCCTGCCCAAAAAACAATCACTAAAGGCTTTTTCCTCTTTCAATGCTTGCTGTAGAATGCAGCACTCATTGAAAGAGGAAAATAAACGAGGAGAAATGAAAACATTTCTCCTCGTTCCGCCTCCCTACGCCACCTCTAGGGTGGCGTAGCATTCAGACGCATCTCCAGATTTACGATTTCTCGTAAATCTGGACATGTGTCTTGTTCCATGGGTGTTGCGTGGAAACACCCACAGTAACACCCATGGAACCCCCCTTCAATGCAAACTGCTGTGTGTGAAGGGGCCGTATTTACAGGGAGAGGAAAAGTCACGCAGGGTGGCTTTTTCTGTCCTTGTAAATATGGAGGAGCTCCCTGCGCCACCAGTTTGTCTTGAAAAGTGATGTACTGGTAGCGCAGGGGGCTTGTAAATCTCCCCCTCAATGCGCAGTCAAAGCTCTCTCCAAATCAGCCGCGCAGCTGGGTTGGAGAGGGCAGGCACAGACTCAGTCTATCCTGTAGCGCAAAGCGAGGGAACTCAGGCCTCACCATGGGGCTTATTTACAAGTGCCTTGCGCCACTGGTACGTATTTTCCATCTCTGCTGCATTACATAACATCACATTTAAGGCAACCTAATAAAGCACAACCTCATATCTCAAAAGTTAGTGCTAGCTGTCTAGTGGTTTGCACTAACATGCTTGCAGTAGTAAAATTGCCTGGCTGGAAACAAAATAGCACAGAAATTAGACCTAGTCCAGCTCTGTACTGAGATTTTGGAGCATCGTCACTGTTCATACCTGACAAGCCCCTTCCCTCCTGCATTCCCAGAAAGAACTGTAGACTAAACTCTTTAAGCAACATCTCAACTCTACATTAGGGGTGGGCAAAATTTGCTTAGTCGCGCTACGCAAAGCTCTGTGAAACTGTAAAAAATCTCTGCGAGCACACAAAAGTTCCGCAATCACGCGGATTTGCTTGTTCCGCCTGTTCGCAATGCTTTTTTCCTGATTGCGAATGCTGTTTGCATGCTCGCGGAGAAATATCTCACGAACATGCATTTTGAAAGCGCAAACAAGCAAAAAATTCCGCGAAGCAGCGGATCGTTGAATTTTTTGGGCAATTCCATGTTCTCCACGGAACGCGAAATTACCCAACTTCCGCAAATTACACGAGTGGAACGGAATTTACCGCCCAGGCCTACTCTACATAACAACCTCAACAGACGTTGGACAGATTGTCTAATGTTTTCTAACTGTTCACAGGAAATCAACAATACAGAAAACTGACTTCAATGAGGTTTAGAGGAAAGCTTATTTCAGGAAGTTCTGCTGTCTCAAGACGAGTCTTTCTTGACACTGGTACCCCTACCCAGGGTCCAATTTCTGTGCTTGCACATGCAACGCTGTGCCTTACACACAGGCCCATGCATAATTGGTTTGTAGGAGGAGGGTGGATGAAATGCTGGGCTGTGGGCACAATAGATTGTTAATGAGAGGACTGAAATGAATGAATAAAGAGTAATGTCTGTAGGAAGCTGAACGCTGGCTCTTTATATAGAGGACCAAAACGAGGTACACTTTGTAAAGAGCCCAAGCAAACCCCAATTAGTTTACAGAGGCACAAGTAATAACCCAAATGCCCTCTTTTGTGGTAGTGTGGGTGAGCAGTTAGATGCATCAAACGATAGTGCTAAACATTTGTTGAACGCACACAGAGTCAATAAATTAGACACATCCTCAAGAATAAATCCAAGATCAATTTAGAAAAATAAGTCAGAGCTTTACATAACATTTTTATATCAAAAACTTCACTATCAAGTAAGTACTTTTAGAAATATCAATTTTATCAGGTAAGTAAAATGCTCACTTAAGTGCCTCTTTACGCAGGTAGTGTGTTTGGAAAAATGCATGCCTCAACAACGCATGCCTTAACCACGCAGTCTAAACCCTGGCTGCGTCTTTTCCACCCATGCCTTTAGTACGTATGCCTTTACCATACAATTTTGTGGTAAAGACATGTTTGGTAGATGGGCATGAGTGGTAAAGATCACACTCCTGCCCCTCTGTCCTAAACCCTAAAAAAAACCTAAATCTTAAACCCCTACCTACCCCAGCTCAACTGCCCCCTCGACCTGAAAACTGCCCCTTTCCTGTCCTCTTCCCTGAGCCCTACAACCTAGCCGCCTAAATACTACTCCGACCCCACCCCCTCCCTGAGCCCTAAAACAAGACCCCACCCCACCCCTAATACCTAACTCCACCTACCTCCACCCCAGCCCAACTGCACCCTCAGCCTTAAAACTGCCACTTTCCTATCCCTTCCCTAAGTCCTAAAACTCCCGACCCCCCAGCCCAGAAAATTACCCTGACCCCCATCCCCAAAACTAACCCCAACACAAATATTCTATCCCCACCTCTGTGCCATGCCCTGAGCCCTAAAACTGCAGATCCCCCGTCATCCCTGTAAACTACCCTGTCCCCCTCCCAGGCCTGAAAGCAACACAACAACCCCTACAAACTACCCCCTCACCCTCAAAACCCAACTTACCTCTCTGCCTCGTCCCAATCCTTCCTCTTCTTGCTTTTCTGCAGCAGCAGCAACTACACCGCGCATATGCCTCAACCACACATATGCGTGGTTAAGGCATATTTGTGGTTCAGATATGCATGGCACCGCATTGCGTGGATCAGCCCAGCGTAGTTCACGCTGCGTGATTAAGGCTGTTTTCCCTTTATGTGCAATGCTTTTTTTTAAGGGAGAAAGGGCATATATTGAATACAGTTATTTACAGTCACTTTCTGGGGTCTCCTACAGGACTTAGGATTGTCGTAGGGGGGCAAGGTCACAACAGGGGGCTTGCATCACAAGGGTCCTGAGCATGGGCGTAGGAACTGTGGGGGACGTGGGGGACATATCCCCCCCAGTTTTTGGAGTGGGGGGGACACGGGGGACAAAGGTGGAAAGGACGAGGAGACACAAGAATTTCCCCTCTCCCTTCTGTTATGCACAGAGCCATTAGCGCGTGAAAGCGCTACCTAATGGCCCTATACTTGACGTGTGATTCACCTGCCTGCAGTCAAAGAGGCCTCGCCCTCTGCCCTGTGCTATTCTGCCGTAAGGCTTGGCCAGTCTGGGAAGGGCAGAGAAGGGAAAAAAACTCTTGTCTCTTTTCCGTCATTCCCAGAGAAGGCAAGGCCAGTGTCTGCTTCTCCTGTTCTGCATCTGGTAGCTTCCCTCCCTCCTCTCTCTCTCCTTATTCCTCCATCTCTTTCTGTCGCAGTCTCGCTTATCTTTATGTGCGGATTTCAAAAGACAGCTGTTACATACTCTCTCTTGCCTCTCATTTTCTTTATTTGTTCCCCGTGAAATGGATCCAAAAATGAGCAGAACACTTTAGCTGGGAATGTCCTCATTTTCTGACAGGGTTCTATTCCAAAGTACAACCGCGGGACGGGGAGAACAAAGTATCAAAATAAGAAAAATTATTAAATAACCAAATAAAGCAATAAAGAGTGGTCAGCAGATAGGCCAGATTGTTATTTACAACCAAGTACCTTAGCGCTGCTTTACAGAGTTTTCCAGTGAAGCGCTACTTTCTTTTTATCTTCTTTCTGTGAACAACATTGTTTTCCCAGGGTGGGGTAGTGCACCATTCATGAAGGAACTGCAATACCTGGTTGAGGGGTGGACTGGAAAACGTTTAATATGATCATTTTCAACTGTTTTAATTATTTTAGCCTATAAAATGTGTACCACAGCTCTGTGTTGAGGGATTTGGTCTTTTTTAAACCAAACTGCTTATATTTTATAATGATATAAGCAATGGGCATTGAAACAGCCCTCCCTAGTCCTGTAGTCATGTCCAGAACTTTTCAGGCAAAATCACTTACTGATTTCTGAATAATGAGTTTAAAACATTTAAGGTAACCTTGTTGTTCCTGCTTACATTTCACATGCTTTGCTCATCCTTGCATTCAGTGTTTGCTTTTTACAGGGTGTTGTTACTTTTTTTCAGGAAGCATTTTACTCTTGTGCAATGCATAATTTGAATTGAGTCTCAGCACAATTGGGTTGTAGCTGAAGGCAGTGCCAGTTTAACCCAGTGGGGCAGTATGGTGATCAGTGGGGGACAGGATGTGGCACTCTGAACAGAGCTGCCAAATTTGGAACTGGAGCACCATTTTCAGCCTTCATGACCAGTCCACCAGTCCACACTCCTGACAGAGCTCATTCCGATGCTACACCTTAGAAGGCCAGATAGACCTTAGAAGCCCTGGTGTCTTAGCACCAGCAGGTGGACCCTAACAGTGGCAAGTGTGAGTTAACTTTGATGGCCTGTCCACCACAATCCATGCAGTTCACCTCCAGTCTTGCGAGCAGGCATACGAAGAAGCACACACTAGAGCGACAGTGACTCTGTCACTGAGGTCACAAGACCCTTGAGGCCAGTCCACCTTGTCATTGGTACCTCCATTGGACTTTTTCAGCACTAGTAGTGCAACTTACCAGGGGTTGGTAATGTTGGATTTGCATGCACATTAAACTCAGGGGGTGATTATAATGGTTGTGGGACTGCCACATCACTGCATCGTTGACAGTCCCACCACCATTGATGACTGTATTACTGCCCGCCATATTCCAATGGCGGGCGGTTCCCTGGCACTCGGAGAGACCGATCGCCACACACACTTCTCCCTTCCATAGGGAACGGAGAAGGCTGGAATCCTTGTGTCTTGCAGAAAGGAGAGAAAAAGGGTGTATCTGCTCTTCAGGAAGGATATACAATGCAGAAAGGGCCGGAATAGCCACTCTGGTATTTACTTTGTGGGCTGCAAGCTAATGATGCTTAATTTAAGTTGGTGTCTGCATGTGGGGCGAACTGTATTCTTTGTTAGAGACCGGTACATTATTTAAACCATCAGACTGTAAAACTGAACAAGAGAAAGGCATCAAGAGTTGTTGGCAGAAGGAGGAAGGGAAATATGGAAAACAGAGAATAAGGAGAAAGCAAAGATGAGAAAGAACCTGGAAAAGTGAGATAATGTGGAGGGAGAGTATGTTGGTGGATAAAGGAGGCAGGAGATGAAATCAGATAGACAGCCTTGGTATTCAACAACCCAGCTCCGCCACGGATTCACTCACTACCACCCTTTAATAGTGCTGCCCAAGTCTCCATACCTACTCTCTCAGAAGCATTCAATTAGTTATATAGCGCCACTCATACCAGTGCAGGATATCAACACTTTACATCATTCACACTACACAGAGGCAGTCAATCATAGGTGTGTAAATCTGTGTATCGGAAATGTTAAATAAAACGACAGGGTGTAGGAGTCACATGTCATCCATACTTGTAGACAGTATTGTTTAAGAGTGCTTGGTCTGGATGTTGGAAAGTGGGTTAATAGTAGGGGCAAATGTATATCTGTCCCCGGCAATAAGGACACTACCTCAATATATAGCTCCATACCAGTCTTTGAAAATTATTCTTATGCTCAACCCTTGCTAGCTTGGCTGTTAGCAGGTATGTAAAGCATTTAAAAACACCAATTCAGTAAATAATTAAGACACAACACAATAAAAATCCAACACCAATTTATAAAATTAAAAAATATTTTTTTCTTTCAAATGAAAAAAATCCAATGCAGGTAAACGGGAATATGACTTTTAACATTTTTTCCACGATGTAGCACATAGAAACGTATATCCCCTTTTGGTACATCTGGTCATGCTGGACCTGCTCAAAGTCAAAGTTTCAGGCCGACCACGATGAAGCCCTGCAGGGGCTACTCCTTGCGGTAGGTCTCGGTCAAAGTTTTTACCTTCTGACTTAGAAACTTTTCTGGAGCTTTTCTTCACGAGATCCGTTGAAGCTCTCAGCCACCCCTGATTCGGTGAGGGTTCGCCAGCTTGCCTTGCAACGAACTCCCAGTCAAACTTATGGAAGTCCAACCTGCGGAGCTTTCCAGCGTACGAGCTGGGATGCAGGCTGGCACACAGTTGATGGTGGGTGGCTTGGCTCTCCTGGTTGGCCCGGTCACCTTTTCTAAGTTCAGAATTAGAAATGTTTGCAGAGCTTTTTTTTGCAGGGTCCCTCAATGCTTTTCACTAGGCCAGATTCGGTGAGGGTTCGCCAGCTTGGGTTTCTACCTACGCCCGATCAAACTCTGGAAGTCGGACCCCTGGAGCTTTTCAGCCGGAAGAACCTGGGCGGCAGGCCAACTCATGGTTGATGGTTGTCGGCTTGGCTGGTCAGAGTGAGTCGGTCCACTTATAGAGCTTTTCACCAAAGTTGCTCCAAACTTCTCCAAACCTCTGGAACTTCTTCCTGAAGTTTTCCAAAGGGTCTCAAAGTGTCCAAAACTTACTTCACGGGTCTGGAATCTCCAAGATGGTCCTTGAAATGGACTTCAGTTACCACAATCCACTTGGACAAAACCCTTTCAAATTCACTGGTAGTTCTCCAGGCTGGGGATTCTTGGTGGGCCAGGTTAGCTCCGTTAACCTTCAGCTTGCAGGGAGTCCACTCTTTAGTCCTTTTGAAGCAGGTAGTCCATAGGACTGTAATTCCTGATTGTGCAACAGGCACAACCTTCAGTCCAGAGCCTGGTTGGTTCAAATCAAACTCCTCAGCAGGGACCCTTCTTCTCCCAAGTTTGAAGCAGCATCATCTGAGAGGCTTTGTCCCTTTCAGATACTTATTCCAAGTTCTCTGGGTCAAGAAGGAGGACACTCCTGTCCAATGAGGTGCAGGGCAATGCTCCAGGGTATGACCACATCCTCTAAAGTGGGGCATTATTTTCCCAAAGAGAGCATCATTTCTCCAAAATTCATCATGGCTGATTTTCCAGCAGTGGGAGCAGAACTAACTCAACCAGCCTACAGGATGGCTTCATATACCTAGGTCCACTCCCCTTACATCTGGGAATTCCTCCTTAATACCCCCATCCGGCTGTGGGAGAGGTGTAAATGAAAGTGATTTTTCCAGCTTGTCTACTTCTCTTGAAGAGCATTGTTTACTACCGCTCCCCCTGGCTCTGGCCTTCCTATGCCCAGCAACCTCTACTCTCAGACAGGCCACCTAACTCCAGGGGTCATTTACAGGGCCGGACTGGGAACTGAAAGCAGCCCTGGCAAATTTTGCCAGACCAGCCCCCATCCGGAACGCAGCAAGCCAGCCCCCGTCCGGCGCGTAGCGAGCGCGCGCAGCGTGCGAGCCCGACGGCCACTAGGGGGGTTTGGGGGGGTTCTCCCCCCACGAAATTTTTGAAAAACGACAGACCAAAATGGTGAATTTTTACAGCAAATTTTCATTACATATTCAAATTGTATCAACCTTCAAAGCACAGTAAACAGTAGATGATGACCTTAAAGAACATCAGGTTACCCATAGGTATTCTTTCAGAGAGCACCAAAAATAGACAAAAGTAGTGAATCAGAGAGAACAAAGTAAAAGTGAGACCAGCCCCCACATGGTGTGTAGCAAGCAAGCGCCGTGAGCAACCACTAGGGGGAGTTTGGGGGGTTGAACTTCTCCCCCCAAGAAAATTTGGGAGACAAAAAGGCCAAAACAAAGCATTTTTCAACACATTTTTCATTACATATTAGATTGTATTAAATTTTAACTAGCAGTAGCACCTAGGGCACAGAGGCCAGTAACTATTGAAACATCACACCCATGCAGTGTAACTCTTAATAATGATTACAATTATTTCTCTGAATTTAAGCAGTTTGTGCAATATCAGTTGTTCAGGGTACACATGTTCTGAATAGTGATGAGGCTCCCTGCCCCCTCTACCCCAACCCCCAGGCGGATCCGACAAGAGGTCTGAACACTCATGAAAAACAAATGAAGACATCTGCATAATACATTCATTGACAAAACATATTGTATAGAAACGCTGGGAGCATTAACAAGCACTGACTCCGGGAATAGGTCTGGCTATGTTTTTGTGTGGGGAGGAGAGAGAGGGGAGAAGTTAGGGGGAGAGAAAGGGAGACAGAAGAAGAGAAAGGGAGAAGTAGAGGGAGAAAAAGAGGAAGAGAGTGAGAGAGAGGAAGGAGGGGAATGAGAAAGATGGGGAGAGGGATGGAAAGAGAGAGAGGGGCGAGAGAAAGAAAGTGGGAGGGAGGGAAAGGGAGAGAGAGAGAGAGAGAGAGAGGAGAGAATAGAAATAGAGAGAGGGGAGAAAGAGAGGGGGTGAGAAATACAGGGATAGAAAACAGAGAGGAAGGGATAGAGAGAGGGAGAGGGAGGGGGAGAGGGATCACACAGTTCCCTTTTCTGTCCCCATTTGTCTTTTCTGAAGCTACCTTTCATCTCTACACCCCCGACTGGCTCCGCTTCAGCCACCTATGGGGCAACATGCATTCCAGACAGAGCACGACTGTGGTACCTGTACGTCTCAATATTGACAGCAGGCAACACTTAAACTAAAAGGTCCATAGTCATACAGACGTTTTAAGGTTATGGACATGAGATAAATGCACATCCACCGAGTCTGAAAGTGAAATGGAACACAATACACTGTCTGTGCTCATCCCAACACCAGCCAAGGAGCCAGCCCTCCTGGACCAAAATTGGACAACTCTGAGTCAGCATTTCAAAACTTGTTGTAAGCTGCAGCAGATCCAAAGGAAGAGATAGCTTTTTTGACATTACGTTTGTCAGCCTCGCTTTCCTTTGCTCCTCAAAGTTCAAACAAATGCGTGATCACACGATTACCTACAAGATTTAAACACAACTGGATTTTTAGTCAAAAATATGTAGATTTCACTGTTAGGAGTTATCACTAAGGCACATGATATGGCAATTTCAATGGACACCATGGGGTCAGGTTTGCAGGATACACCGCTGTGTACAGTTGTACTACAATGAGGGCCTTTCTGGCTCTGCCAGTGATTTACAACAATAAAGTCTGTCTGCATCTCACTGAATAGTTTCTCAAACTAAGAACAAAAATAGCTTGGCGCAGCCTACAGATTCCATGCCCAATTCCTCAAAGTTGCTGATCACTAATATTAATCCCATGCCTAGGCCGTGATTAAAGTAGGAGAACGAACAAAGCAGCCAGCCTGCTGCATTAGCTTAGTTCAGATCTCCTACTTACATTGCGGCCTGCCGCCCTGGCCGCCCGCACCATGCGCACCGAATCAAAAATTGTAATCATGATGATGATTGATTCAATTACACATTTCTGATGTATTGCCTGCACCTGCGACGATCCTGTCATCAGCATGTACACGCAGAGATGTGCATATACGGAGGGGGCCCCGAGCCCCTCAGCCTGAGTTGTGCGCTCAGCTCAGCCTCTCACAGAGTGCTGGCCTGCAAGACAAGGAGTGCAGTGTGCTACTAAACAGATCATACTGGATGGTGGATCGCCACTAATAAGTGAGATAGCTCCTTATTTGGCAGACAACTAGCCTGGGAGTAGTGCCCTGGGTAGTCAAATTACAAGGGGGAATAGTTGACAGGCACTCCAGAAAAGTAGAGAGTTTCCCTTTGTTCTTGAAGCCAAGGAAAGTGCGATCATACTAATAATAGGCTGGTATAAATTGAGACCGAAGTAGCTGTGGGATTGTGCATTATCAAATGTTTTTGACAAGGGTATTGGGGAAAGTGGTGGCGAAATTCGGAAAGGCCACAGTGAACAGAGCCTGTATTCCAAATATCTACGGATTTGAACATTCAGGAGGAGAATCAGCAGACAAGCAGAATGGTGGTGCAGGCAAATGGTATGCTCGCGGTAGACCCAATGCAATGTGACTAACAATCTGAAAATGTTTGAACAAAGGGCTCTAGCCTACATTCTAGTGCAGGAAAGAGTAAGATGCATAAAAACATAAAGTTCATGAGGTCTTAGGGGATTTCACACAATGGGACTACTTTGTATGCACTATTGTTGACATGCTGTTATCCTACTCAATCCAACTAACAGACTCTCATGTCCACCATTCGCCTTAACAAATTATATTTCCCACTACTAATCCAGCATAATCCTTTTTGGGTTCAGGGGTAGCGTGCTACTCACTGAAAAGCACTTCAATGCCTCGCCAGAGGCAGTAAGCGCTATATAAATACAATTACAATATCTCTAGACGTATATACGCGTACTATCACAATGCAAACATGGCAGTCGAAGCTGCATCATTATTTTACCATAACATGGCCGCCATAAAGTGGCATGGATGCGAGCCGACGTGGAAGGCGGGTTCAGCTGCGGGCTGGCGCCCCCTTCCCACAGCCTGGCACTCGGCTCGACGTTATTGGTTTGTTCGACAACAAAGCGCGCACCACCGGCCTAAAAGGTATTAATCTTTGATGCGACTGACTGACCATGCATTAATAATGGAGGGAGCCGCTTTCTCTGTGAGCTGTGAGTGAGTGAGCGGTGCCCATCAGATGCCCGCGCGCTCTCTCTGCTCGCGAACATTCAGAACACTAAAGCCGGGCATTTATAATTCACATTATGAAAAGATTAAGAACCCGTTGAAAATTGGCGTCTCGGGCTGGATGCCACATCCAGGCGCACGCTGGCCACTTGAGGGGGAAATGGTGTGGAATTTGGAAAGTGTAGCCGGCGATTGCTTAAAAGTGTCCAGGAGTCGACCCGAAGCACGAGCCAGGGGCATCTTTTCCTGGCTACTGAACACGCCCCCGTTCTGCAACATCCCCACCCAGGGCGTCCTTGCCTCGCTGCAGCCACCTTGCAAGCGTGCCGTCTGTTCACCAGTCAATCTACAGGAAGTGACCTGGAAATAACCGTGTGAGTAGGGTGACCAACTGGCATGGGTACAAATTCAGGATTGTGAGTGTAAAAATTCAGGACAAAGGGTCAAAATTCAGGACAGAAATTCAGGACGGGAGTTCGAAATTCAGGACAAAAGGTAAGTTTTAAAGACACATCAGAGGAGGTTGCGCAATAGTATATAAGTAAGTAAATAGACAACCACTTAAATACAAGTGAAAATAAGTTTATATTAGGTTGAGAAAATCGTGCACTTCGTGGTTTTTGAGTATGCATGCAGCTTTGAGCAAATGTGCAAGTCTTTTTGTGCTAACAAAACAGCCCGCACCCTACTTTTCCAGGCTCCCAGGAAAACGCCTGATATCCAGTCATGCCAGTTCGGCCTTGCAACCACCCTCCAATGGTGCCCCTCATCTTCACAAAGACCCTCTCTCATGTGTTTTTAATTTCTTTTATAGTGCTACTCATCCCAAGTAAGTAGGACAGGGTGTTGGAGAGCGTTACATCACGCACATCTTATATAGAGACAATGACCCATATACATGTGAAAGTCAATGTATAGGAAATGTTACTTAAGATAATGGGGGTTACAAGGTGTAATCACCATTCATTCTGTCCTCTATCTGTGTACCATCCATAACAATATTCAACCATTTGCAAACCTATCCATCATCTATCCTTCCATCCATCCATCTATCATTCCACTCATCTATCCCTCCATCCACCCTTTCACTCATCCATCCCTCCATTCATTCTTTCACCCTACCCATTCATCCACTCATCCATCTACTCTTCCACTCATCCATCCAGCCATTTAACCTTTCACCGATCCAGCCAGCCTTTCACTTACTCATTCATCCACCCAGACACTCATCCTTCCACCCTTTCAGTCATCCATCCTCCCTTTCACTCTCTATCCCCCTTACACTTAGTCATCCATCCTTCCATCCACCCATATACTCATCCACTCATGAATCCATCCATTGACCCTATCACTCATCCATCCTTTCACTTATCCGTCTATCCTTTCTCTCATCCATCCACCCTTTCACTCTGTCACTCAACCCTCCATCCTTTCTCTCATCCATCTACCCTTTTACTCCTTCATTCATCTATTCACCCTTTTGTCCATTTAATCTCCCTTTCACTCACTCATCCAGCCTTACATCCACCCTTTCACTCATCCATCCATACATTCATCCTTTCACTTATCAATTCATCAATCCTCCCATAAGTTCAACCATCCACGCATCCCCCATTCACTCACGTATCATCCACCTTTTCACTCATCCACTCATCCATCCATCCATCCATCCATCCACTCACCCATCCATTTACAACTGACAGCAGCAAAGCTCCGAAGGTCGGCTGGGCCTTATTTTACAGCTAAAGATGGAACAACGACAATCAAAATGAACAGACAAACAAAAAAAACAATGTTTAAAGTGGCCCAGGTCCAACTTGCATTCAGCCCCTGCAAAGCCGAGACATGGGGTTAACATCACCCCCCCCCCCCCACCCCCCCTGCCTCCCAGGCAGAAGGACACCCCCAAGTGCTTAATTTGTAAAAAAAGAAGTGCAGGTGCTGAAAATGTTGCCAAGCAGGCCGCCGCTCACTTCTTCCTCCGGTGAGCCCCACTTTCAACACTCTCACTGCATCAGTCTCTATCTTCTAACCTTGATCTGTTGTCTGTCCCCTGTGTCTTTGCTATAAGAGTCTATCCTCTCACCTCTCTAATTGTTTTCTATCATCTTTGTCACACCTGGTGTGTTACCTTATTCCCTGCATTTCTGATTTGCCCTCTCTCTATTCATTCTAGGCCTGCTTTTTTCTCTTCACTTTTATCCATGCTCTGCTCTCCCTCCCCTTGATCTTGGCTCTTTACTATCACTCTTCTAGCAGTGATTAGCTGTGTCTCCGTTTTATCATTTGTCTGCCTTTTTTCATCGTTCCTGTCCTCTTCATCCTTTCATTCTATCTTCTCTCTTCTTAATGCTCTCTTCTTCACATCATGGCTGCTTTCTCTTTGTATCTGATTTGTTGCCTTTTTCTTCTACTTAGCTTCGTCTTATCTCTCTCCTCTCCTGCTGTTTCTTTCTTCTCTTTACTCCTGCTCTCTCTCTCATCTATAACACGGATGCTGCCTAGGACTCTTGTCGTCAGCCTGTACCTGTTCCTGCTATTTTGAACTCTGCGTTTTCCTGTTGTCTTTCCTAAAGAAGAGGAAGATGACATGTGTTTTACTTTCTTACCTACACCGAGTGCAAAAACAAAATGTACACCAAATGAAAATGCTTTTTTTGCATATATTAATCAGTGCAGTATAACTGGGTTGTTTTCAGAAAAGGTAGCTGCTTCAGCACAGCAGGTGATGTCACTGCTAGTGCTGCCTGTAATTAGTATGTCCAGGGATGGCGACGGCATCAGCATCCACTGCTCAGCTTGCTGTGACCCTGCCTGCTACAGCACAGGCATTGTCCCCAGCCGTAATGCTGCCAATGCCAATAAGTTTGGCTGTGGTGCCTACTGGACTCACGCACGCTCAGCAATTACCATGCTGGGGTACAGCGCACAGATTCTACAGGTGACACCATGGCGCACAAAAGTTGTATTGGGCCACAGCCGCATCGAGCACGTTGAGGATAGCAGCAATGCAGGGCTGACGGATATATGACTCTGTCTACACAGCAAGTGGAAAGTCCACACTTTCTTTCATTTATTCTTTCTCAAGAGCCCTCACTCCCAAGTTCCAAATGCGCTCTCGCAGCTTCCTTGCCTCAACCTCATCATGAGCCGGCCCCCAGCTACAATTATCCAATGGGAGGCTTAGGCTCAGGCAGTGGCAGGGTGCAGCAGACTCGGGGAATAGAATGCAAGCCATAGTTTGTTGATGACTTCTTGGATTTGTGATCGCCGTGATGACATCATCACTAACGTGGTGAAACACAATCATGCCTGCCTGGACAGGCGTATGCTGGCCCGTCTATGAACATTTACCAGCCAGTCACCATGCATTGTATGTTATTCTTTTTATTTTGAATTTGAACAATTAATATTGAGACCACCACCTGCAGGGTCAGAAATTGTAGCCCCGGCCCTGTGAAAGAAGTGCAGGTGCTGAGCACCTCAAAGCACCTGCTCAAATTAAGCACTGACACCCCCCATGACTCCTACAGGCCACCGAAGTCTGTATCTGCATTTTTTCCCTACCTTCGCTTCAGAGGAGTTTGAACATGAACCAATTTTCCAGCAATTCTGTATTAATGTTTTAATCACGAAATCATCACTGATTAAAAAGGACCTGCTTTGAGAGTTGAAAGGAAGACGTGTGTGCATTTCCACAAGGTTGTGTCCTGTCTCGAATGCATTTCTCACACAGGCCTGATTTCTCAGCGGGCAGTGCTTCAGTTTTTTTTTTATGCTTAATGCCCAGGCAGCTTGTGTGTGATTTTGTCTGCGAGTGCGTGCGTTGGTGCGACATTATGGAATGATCAGCTGATTGCATTGAAAGAAGCAAGCTGAAGCAGCATGACGTGAGTGACCAGGTGTACCTTTACCACCTGATAAGTTATAACCTCAGTCGCGGGCCGAGACTCGTTTATAACTTATCAGGTACATTACATTGTCAGTGTCACGTCCCCTCGACGGTCCAGAATCCAGACTAGGGCCAGGCCTAGTCACGTTGCGCTGCTTGCTACTTTCGGTGGGTGGGGGGTGGGGGGGGCGGCGGCAGAAAAACGGACTCACCTCAATCAGGCCTGTTGTCTGACTACTGTTGGTGGTGGGGTGGCACTCTGACTGTTGCAGACACACTACACAGGGGGTCGGTCCGGCGCGCTAGCCACTGCCTGGCTATAAAATTATGGCCGCTTCAAGTGCGCACCTGACCTCTGCTTCTCAGTTAGATGCCCAATGCGCATGCGGGGACAGGAGGAGACAGGGCATAATTTTGCGCGCTGCGCACAGGCACCTCCTCCTCCGTTTGTTTACGTTAGGTTGCACCAGCACCACTTGCTGCAGTGCTGTTGTGTCAATCAAGCATGCTGGCGGCGGCGCTAGACTTATTCGGGGGCCGGGGCAGGGGCAGGGAACTGTAAATGATGTGCAAAAAGTGAACTCTTAGACATGATGTGACACACGCTGTTGAGGTTGGTGCCGGGGGCCGATTTTCAGTCCGACCGTCACAGGCTGTGAAGGGCGGACTGAAAATCGGCCCCCAGCCACAAAACCGGCCCCCTTTTCTAAAACCGGCCCCCACCCCCTCCAGCCTACCGGGGGATTGCCCGGTGCCCAGACTCACCTGTCCGGGCCTGGTCATTTATCACCTCTTCAAACAGCCAGTCTAATCCATTTACCTCTGACAAATCAAGGCAGGGCACTAGAGGGCTGAATTGTGGCTTGCAGACAAGAAAATCTTATAACTTCTTGTCTGTACATTTTAGAATAAATTTAACAATACCACATTGTTGCATTTATCATTAACATTCTTCTGTGTCCTTTAATCCTAGTTGTATGGCTTTCCTTTCTCCAGTTATTCATTAATAACTTCTTGCAATGTTAACCTATGGGCTGGGGATCTGCAATGGAAAAATTAACTGGCCAATTTCTCCAATACCAGGGCCTGTATAAGGATCCTCCTTATACCTACAGGACCCCCACCCCTAGAATACATAGGAAAGACTTTAGGGGTTCTGATTATATCAAAATATTGCATATCCTCACTTCACAGTGCTCCTAGCACAAAAGCCGATTTTGGGAAGCACTATACTACAATGTAGGCAGTGAAATATGCAATTTCACTAAACCCAGGGCATTTAACACTCATTTTATAGTCAAGTCAAGTCAAGTCAAGAGATTTATATAGCGCGCTACATACCCATAGGGTCTCAAGGCGCTTGAGGAAGGGTGGGGAATTACTTGTCGAATATCCAAGTTTTAAGTTGTTTTCTGAATACTAGGTGGTTCTGAGTGAGGCGAAGGTGGGTGGGAAGAGAGTTCCAAGTTTTAGCTGCCAGGTAGGAGAAGGATCTACCTCCCATGGTGGTTTGTTGATGCGAGGTACAGTGGCAAGGGCTTGGTTCGAGGATCGTAGCTGACGGGGGGGTGTAGAAGGACAGTCGTGTGTTGAGGCATTCAGGTCCAAGTTCGTAGAGTGCTTTGTGTGCGTGGGTTAGGAGGCGGAAAGTAATCCTCTTATTTACGGGGAGCCAGTGGAGGTTTTTCAGGTGACCAGAGATGTGTTCTTTACGCGGGATGTCTAGTATGAGCCTGGCCGAAGCGATCTGGATGCGTTGGAGTTTTTTCTGGAGTTTTGCGGTGGTACCGGCGTATAGGGTGTTACCGTAGTCCAGGCGGCTCGTGACCAGTGCGTGGGTGACCGTTTTTCTAGTTTCGGTGGGGATCCAGCGAAATGTTTTTTTGAGCATGCGAAGAATGTTGAAGCAAGATGATGAAACGGCGTTGACTTGTCTGGTCATCGAGAGTGAGGAGTCCAGGATGACGCCCAGGTTCCGTGCGTGGTCCGTCGGGATGGGTGCTTTTCCAAGGGCCTCTGGCCACCAAGAGTCATCCCAGGCGGAGGGGGAGGTGCCTAAGATGAGGACTTCTGTTTTGTCTGAGTTCAATTTCAGACGGCTGTGCTTCATCCACTCGGCTACTTCTTTCATTCCTTCGTGTAAGTTGGTTTTGGCGGTGTTAGGGTCTTTGGTGAGAGAGAGGATCAGTTGAGTGTCGTCAGCGTAGGAGATGATGTTGAGATTGTGTTGGCGAGCGATGGTCGCAAGGGGGCTCATGTATACGTTGAAGAGGGTGGGGCTGAGTGAAGATCCTTGTGGTACACCGCAGATGACTTCAGAGGCCTCTGACATGAATGGTGGGAGGCGGACTCTCTGGGTTCTTCCGGTAAGGAACGAGGTGATCCATTCCAGTGCTTTTCCTTGGATTCCGACGTTTCTGAGGCGCTGTAGAAGGGTGCTATGGCAGACTGTGTCGAAGGCAGTGGAGAGGTCGAGGAGGATGAGGGCGACTGTGTCTCCATTGTCCAGTAGAGTTCGAATGTCGTCAGTTGCTGCGATAAGTGCGGTCTCAGTGCTGTGTTTGGCTCGGAAGCCGGACTGTGAGGAGTTGAGGGATTTGTTGGTTTCGAGGAAGGTGGCAAGCTGGTTGTTGACAGCTTTCTCGATGACTTTGGCCGGGAATGGAAGAAGCGAGATGGGGCGGTAGTTTTTGAGTTCGGTGGGGTCAGCTGTGGGTTTTTTCAGAAGGGCGCTGAGTTCTGCGTGTTTCCAGCTTTCCGGGAAGGTGGCGGAATTGAGGGAGCAGTTGATGACATCTCGGAGGTGTGGTGCTATGATGGAGTCTGCTTTGTTGAAGATGTGGTGAGGGCATGGGTCAGTTGGGGATCCTGAGTGGATGGAGTTCATCAGGCGGATGGTGTCCTCAGTGGAGATTGGGTTCCAGTCGTTAAGGGTGTTCAAGGGGGGTGAAGGTCCTGCAGAAGGTTGGGTGGGTTGGTCTCCGGGTCGGTTGTCGAAGCTGTTGTGGATGTCTGCGATTTTGTTGTGGAAGAAGGTAGCTAGGAAGTCGCAGAGGGCTTGGGAGGGGGTGATGTCGTTGGAGTTGGCTGATGGGTTGGTAAATTCTTTGACGATGTTGAATAATTCCTTGCTGTTGTGGGCGTTGTTGTCTAGTCGGTCTTTGAATGCGGCTTTCTTGGCAGACCGGATTAGTTGGTGGTGTATGCGGGTGACGTTTTTGAAGGCGTCCCTGGTGCTGGTGTTTGGGTCTTTTTTCCAGGCCTTCTCGAGGGAGCGACAGAGTTTCTTCGATTTCTTAAGATCATCGTTGAACCAGGAGGCGTTTTTGCTGCCTAGTTTGATTTGACGTTTTTTCAACGGTGCTAGGATGTCGGCGCTGTTGGATAGCCATTGGGTGAGGTTAATGGCTGCTTGGTCGGGGTTTGAGGAGTGGGCGGGGGGTTTAGAAGAAGCGATGAGGAGATGTGGTCGATGGTGATTTTGTTCCAATTTCTTCGCAGGGTGGGTTGAGGAAGGTTGTGGATTGTGGTCTTATTGTAGATAAAGTGAACGCATCTGTGGTCCGTCCAATGGAGAGCTGTGGTGTGACTGAACGAGACATGTTTGCTGGAGGTGAAGATAGGGTCGAGTGTGTGACCTGCAATGTGGGTGGGGGTAGTGACAAGTTGTTTGAGTCCGAGGTTGGCGAGATTGTCCAGAAGGGTGGTGGCGCTGCTGTCATTGCTCTTATCCAGGTGAAAATTGAGGTCTCCCAATAGAATGTAGTCCTCGGAGGGGAGGGCGTGTGGGGTGATAAAGTCAGTGATGTCGTCACTGAATTGTGCACGGGGACCTGGGGGCCGGTAGAGGAGGGTGCCTCTGAGTGTGGTCTTGCGGTCGGTGTGAATCTGGAAGTGGAGGTGTTCGGCGCTGGCAAGGTTGACGTCTGAGCTGGTTGAGATGCGGATGGAGTTCTTATGGACGATAGCGATGCCTCTTCCTGTTTGCTTGATGTGGTCCTTACGGATGATCTTGTATCCTTCCGGGATGGCAATGGTGATGTCTGGGGCTGAAGAGGCATTCATCCATGTTTCTGTTGGGAAGGCGACGTCCGGAGAGATGGTGTCTAGTAGATTCCAGAGGTCGATGGCGTGTCTGTGTACCGAGCGGGTGTTGAGCAGGATGCATTTTAGGTGGTTGGTGTCAGGTCTCTGTTTGGTGTTGGTGGATGAGGAGTTGGTTTTGGTGCCGTTGAACTTGCAGGAGTTGCATGAGAAGGGTCCATGGGTGTGTCCAGGAGCGGCTTGGACGCAGTTGGGGGAACGGCCGGGGTTCAGGGTTAGGAGGGTGGTGGCATCGTAAGTAATGCGAGTGGGCTGGGCATTGCGGGAACAGGGGGTCTGGCGCTGGGCGCGGTCCAGGCGCAGACGGGCGTAGACGGGCTTACCTTTGGCGCACCTTCGGCGCGGCCGTAGCGCGTGGACGCTGCGCGTTGGGACATCTGACATAAATGGAGAGTGGAGGGGGGCGGAGCGTGGGAGGGTCAGCTGGGAGGCGGGATCTAGGTGCAGGCAGGGTCTGCAAGGGGTCCTAACAAAATGGCTGCACAGTAAACAAACAGATCAGCAAAGCTCCGACAACAATCTTGAGGTGCACAACAATAAAAGCGCTAGCAGAAACAAATGCAAGGCAAGTAGCGTTATTGAGCGCTGCGTGAAATAATTAATTAAAGCACTTGCAGAGGCACTAAAGCGCACAGGTCACGAGCGCTGCACAGAGTCAATTATAAGAATAGTGCCTTTATCAATTTGTAAGTGCCCTATCAATCAATCAATCAATCAATCATAACACTTGTATAGCGCGCTACTCACCCGGAGGGGTCTCAAGGCGCTGGGGAAAGAGGGGTCCGCTACTGCTTGAACAGCCAGGTCTTGAGTTGTCTACTGAAGGCGAGGTGGTCCTGGGTCAGCCAAAGGTGGATGGGGAGGGAGTTCCATGTCTTGGCCGCCAGGTAGGAGAAGGATTTGCCTCCGGCGGTGGCTCTTCGGATGTGTGGTACGGTGGCGAGTGCGAGGCTGGTAGACCGTAGCTGGCGGGTGGGCGTGTAGAAGGTCAGGCGGTCGTTGAGGTACTTGGGGCCCAGGTTATAGAGAGACTTGTGTGCGTGGGTGAGGAGCCTGAACGTGATCCTTTTGTTGACGGGGAGTCAGTGCAGGTCCCTCAGGTGGCCGGAGATGTGGCTGCGTCGGGGGATGTCCAGGATGAGTCGGGCGGAGGCGTTCTGGATGCGTTGGAGCCATTTCTGTAGCTTGGCTGTGGTTCCGGCGTAGAGGGTGTTTCCGTAGTCCAGTCGGCTGGTGACGAGGGCCTTGGTGACCGTCTTCCTGGTTTCGGTCGGGATCCATCGGAAGATCTTGCGGAGCATGCGAAGGGTGTGAAAGCATGATGAGGAGACGGCGTTGACTTGTCTAGTCATCGAGAGGGAGGAGTCCAGGATGAAGCCCAGGTTGCGTGCGTGGTCTGTTGGCTTGGGGGCGGTGCCCAGGGCTGGGGGCCACCAGGAGTCATCCCAGGCGGAGGGTGATGGTCCCAGGATGAGGACCCTAAACCCAAAAGTCAAGACTGGGCACAATTTGCATTTTAAAAGCAGTCCTCCAACACAGGTCTGCTTTTAAACTGTCCTCAGGCTACAGCAGTGCACACATGCAAGAGCAGGAAGGGGTGCTGACCTCTTAACCACTATTCCCTAATATATACTAGGGACTTAAAGGTAGTTTCAATCCCCATGCCTTATTATGTACTAGGACCGTATAGGAGAGGTCATGTCAATCATGGAGGTACCCTAACCCATAGTGCACCCGAGTGTATGTAGGTGTTTTTACTGCATTTGTAAGTGTCTCTTTCAACATAGCACTGGCCCTGGGCCTGGTTAGTCAGAGGCCAGGGTCAGTCAGAGTGTGGTGCCACCAGTACAAGTCAGCAAAAAGGTGGGGAGTGCCCAAGGCACAGAATGCTTTGCTACACTAAAGAAGCACAAACCCAGAATTTAAAACATAACACCAGGGTTGGGGGTTCTCTTTAATAATCAGAATTGATTTGCATCCTAATGAACCCATTTTCAAACTTTAGGATAATGAAAGACTGGGTAAAAATCATAACGTTCTAATCTATACCTTGCAGTTTTCATGCAGCTCTTTGATGAAGGGTAATAGCTCACTGTTCAGTGTTAGGATTTTAACTTATAAACTGCAAATAGCAAAAAAATCTCCCAGATAAAAGCAGTAACTCACTGACCTATTTACATTATATGCATTTTGTGATCTGCATGGTACACGATCTTTGTAGCAGGCATATTACCCCACTGTGGCTATCTTACAATGAGTCAAAACTTCCAGTACTCAGACCTCTGATCTCTCTCAATAAAGATCATTAATCACCGAAGTTATCTTCACATTTTTATTGTTGCCTGAAAATTTCTGGAGACCAGGAATGCAGCAGCAGGTACTTTTCAAACCATTATGCACTTGTAACCATGACACCCTCACCCAAAGTCATCATCCTTTTTTGCTTGGTGCATGAAGATGCAAGATTCATATACATTTTTTTAAACATTTGGTCTGATTACTATGTGAATGTAAACAACAATAAAGTATACATGCAAACTGTGACTACATGCCTGCCTTTCTCAATATTTCACTTCAAAACGATGCAAATGTATTTGTTTAATGGTGGTGATTTGTATAGGGTCAATCGAAAATCCACAAGGTTGTCCCTGTCCCCCCCAGAATTTTAGTGTCTCCTACGCCCCTGGTCCTGAGGACAAGGAGGAACAGCCAGTTTGTTGATACCCGGGCTGGGGCGCTGGGTGCAGAGTGAAAAGGTCGGCTGGACTCTGTGCCTCATATGGCCTTGTGGTCATCGGTCTTGCTGGTTGTAGGTGCGAATCAGGACAGCTGGGCCACTCTGGAAGTGGGCCTCTGTGGTGCTGATGTTCCTCGATGGCTGCTTTGCTTCGGAGTCATTGAAGTCCCGACTGGACTCTCAAGGTCTTTGCTTGCTGCAAGGGGTCTGGTACACACATTATTGGTCCTGTGCAGCTCAGTGTGGTGAAGGAGGACGATACAGCAAGAGGTAGGTCAGTTTAACTCTTTATTTCCACATGTAGCTGGGCCATCGGAGCAGAGTAGCTGCAGCCTCTATGTAGAACCATCAACTGTCTCTTCTAGAACCCCACAGTACAGAACATTTGGATAATAGTGTTCTCATGTTAAAACATTCCAAAACAAGCCTAAGACGCTACATGGGTCTTCCCTTAATATAAAAAACAAAAGAGAAGAAGACGACATTGGGAAAGAGGACAGAAGAAGAAGAGAAATAAGAAGAAAAGAAGAAAGACAACTGTTGAGGGAAAGAAGAAAACAATAAAGGAAATAAGTATTACTTCCTATATCTAAAAGGGATTTGCTTAACTCGAACACTGCGCCTCAGGGTAGTCTTCCCCGTACAATCTGAATTGAAAACATTGTGTGCACGAGACCTAGAGGCAGACTTATCCGAATAATCTTCCTTTCTATCAGTGGTGGTGTCATCTATTAAAGAGGAATTATCAGTTCTCTTTATTAAGAGGGATTTATTCCACCACTGCCCATTGCTGAGCTTGACAGAACTCCCTCTCCCATCTAATACTCTAATCGGTGAGCTAACTTTAGATGAACCCTTCTGTACATGTACAGGTTTTTTAATACAAACAAAATCACCTGATTTTATATCAACATCCCTAGCACTCATTTTCACATCAAAATAAGATTTTTGTTTGTTCTGGACTGACTTAACTTGTTTCCTAACACTCTCATTGGATCATTGAGTACCTTTAACCCAGTTGCTCATCCACGCAGGACAAAAAGTTGTAGCAGCCCTTCGTCCGCGCAACAACTCAAAAGGTGAAATACCTGTAGTTGAGTGAGGGGTAGTGCGGTAAAACCACAACATGCTCCTCACTGAGTTGGCAACATGACATCATTAAGAAATTCTATCACTGTCTTGTTAGTTACTTCTTTCACAAACTTGATTTCAGGCCATTTAGAATAGTAATCCATGAAAACCAAGCCACATTTTGAAGAAGAATCAAGAGCATGAAAGGGACCTACAATATCCAACCCCAACTTTACCCATGGTGCAGAAGGCATTTCTATGGGAGTAAGTGGAGGAGTGAGCAATTTAACAGCCTTGTCACAGCTTGAGCAAATCACACATGATTTAACAAATTAATTCACAAGGCTATTCATGGAAGGCTACCAAAACGACAATCGTACCCTTTTCTTTGTTAATGTTGCACCAAGATGGCCTTCATGTGCATTTGTAACAAAATCTGCTCTTAAGGTAAGAGGAGGTACACGTTTATCACCCCTAAGCAACAGACCATCTTCAATTGTCAGCACATCTGCAACTTGTAAAAAAGTTTTGAAGTCAAAAGACAAATTCCTCTCTTTCGGCCAACCTTTCTCAATGAAATTCATGACTTGAACTAATGAAGCATCAGCATTAAGAGCTTGGCGCCATTTTTGTTCTGACACAGCACACAAATGTGGCACATCCACTGCTGCCACAATAAAATCCTCTTCATCCTCTTGTCTTACATCAGGTTCAACTTCCACAGTGTCAGAAGAAAGGGACAAAAGTCTGCACACCCATTTTTTGAACCAGGAATATATTCTGCAGAAAAATCAAACTGAAGAAGCTTGGACGACAATCGTGCAATTCTAGGAGTAGAACTCCTGACATTCTTACCACTGAGAATAAAATCTAAAGGCTTGTGGTCCGTTTGGAGACAGAACTATCTTCCCCAAATACAATTTCTGAATTTCATAACAGCCCACCCACAAGCCAACAATTCTTTCTCAATAACAGAATACTTTATTTCTGAAGTAGATAATATCCTGGAGGAACGCATTCTACATCTATGCTCCCAGCAGACCATTGCGTTCATCCAGCTCCTGTCTCCTCTCAGTCCCCCGCACGAGAACTTCCACATGGGGAGACAGACGGTTTCTAGTGGCCGCCCCTAAGCTTTGGAATTCGCTCCCGTTGTCCATCAGACGCAGTCCCACTCTCACCACCTTCCGAAAACTTCTTAAGACCTGGTTATTTGACCAATGATTCTTTCAGCGTGCTCTGTCCTGAGAAACACATGCGCCGAGACACCTTCGGGTATTTGCGCGCAATACAAATTACAAAAAACATAAAAACATAAACATAAACAAATCCAATATTCCTAACTTCTCCTCCCTTCTTCTGAGAAAGGACCGCTCCCAAACCAACATTACTTGCATCGACTGTGAGAGTACAAGTGAGAGACAGGTGATAATGTTTGAGAACATTTGGCGAGACCAATTGTTGTTTTATCCAATCAAATACAACTTGACACTCTTTCTTCCATTCAAACACCACCCCTTTCATTAACATTTGAGACAATGGTCTTAATTTGCTTGCAAAATCTTTAATGAATCGTGAATAAAATTCACATAGTCCAAGGAAGGACTTAAGTGTAGCTTTGTCAGAAGGAGCCTTTGCTTTAACAATGGAATCAACAAGACTCGTTTTTGGAAAGATACCATTTTCGTTCACCAAATGTCCCAAATATTCAACCTCTTTTGCCCTGAAAACACACTTGTCTCTGCGTAAAACAACACCATTGGTTCGAAACCTAGACAGTACTTCTTTTAAGATATTGTCATGTGTGACAATGTCGGGAGCAAAGACAAGAACATCATCTTGAAACACAGACAATCCATCAATCCCCTTCAGAATGCTCGACATCAGGCGTTGAAACACCGATGCCGCTGAGGCAAGCCCAAAAGGCATATGTACATAGTGAAGCGTGCCAAAAGGTGAAACAAATGCAGTAAGAGTTCTTGATTGGGGAGCAAGTTCAACCTGGTGATAAGTTGATGCTAGATCTAGCTTCGTGAAATGTTTTGCATCTTTGAGAGTGGCTAGCATTTCATTGATTTTAGGGGGTGGATGTGAGTCTACCCATATTTCCTTGTTCAGCCAACGAAAGTCAACACAGACTCTTAATTCACCATTTTGTTTTTGTGCTACTACTAAAGGGGATAACCACAGAGAGGACTGTATAGGTTCTATTATTCCTTTGGCACACAAAGTCAAGTTCCTTTTCAAGATCCTGTCTGATGCTAAAAGGAACATTCCTCAACTTGTGTTTGACCGGACATGCCCCTTCCTTCACAATGATTTCATGTTGGAAACCTTTTATCTTCCCTAGTTCCCCTGAGAATACATGTGGACACTCATTGACAAGGCATTCAAGGTCAGGATGATCTCTTATAGCAAGAGAACTTGATCTTTGGTTCCCGGCCTGAGCACCATACCAAATAATCCTTGATGAAACCACCCCAAAATGTTTAAATCTTTGTGTGCTACATAAATGTTCCCAGCAATCCTCCTACCCTTGTTCTCAAGGATATCTTCAATGTAACCTGCCAGATCAATTTCTCGTCCTTCAGATGATACAGCCTTACAATCAGGAGGTAACAAAGACCTTTCAGGCCAAGGTGCTTGATACAACTCTAAAGTGATCATAGAAATACGAGCACCATAATCAACAAGGAGACGTAGTGCCCAATCTCCAACCAAAACATCAACATAAGGATCTACATACAGTTCTGGATCTCCTACAATTACTCCATCATCTCTTACTACAACCACCATGTTGCTCAAGTCTTTAGTAAGAAACTAAAACAAGCCTAAAACACTACACTCAGGTTGGTCCTGGTGCCCTCTAACTTGATGAGGGGACATATCTGACCTTCAGGAGCACAGAATCCTCTTCCTGGGGAGCTGCTTTGTTGGACTGGCCAGGGAGCAGCAACTCAAAAATCTGGACTCTGCGTTTCGGTGCCTGGGGACTGCAGGGGAGTAGCTCCTCTACTCCAAGGGAGATTTGCTGGCAATTTGCGAAGGACTGGCAGTCTCCCAGGGTTCTTAGACGATGCTCAGCTGCAGGATGACTCGCTGTGTCATGATTGTTGAGACTCAGTACTGCAAGCTGCTTTTGATGCCAAATTGTCCACAGACGTCTTCAGTTCTCACTTTTAATTGCAGCTCTCGGTGTCCTCTTCTTCTTGCACCATCAAATCTAAATTCTTGGCTTCAGGGGTGCCCCTAACTACTCAATTTAAGGGCATTTGTGAGGAATGACAGGTAGTAGCCAATGGGCTACTTTCCTTTAGAATGCCTACACTCACTATATGACCACCACCTGTGGGAAGTAGGCATAATCCTGATCTAGAGAGCCTAATCCCACCACACACAAGATGGTGGTATTCCTATTTTCATTTTCACTTCCGGCTGTCTACCCTAGAGGTGTGTCCAGCCTGGAAGTGCAACACGCCTCCTGACTATCTCATTTTCCTGGCTCTCCTGGTGCCAAATAGGCCTGGGGTAGGGGGTTATATTTCCCCTGTCTGGGGAAATCTTGGGTTGCATATCAAAAGTGGCAGAGGCCTTTGAAGCCTCCTGCCCTGATATGCCGATTACTTAGTCATCCTGCGAGCAAGTAGGGGTGGGTGGACATTTCCGTTCCGCCCACGGAATGTGCAGAAATTTGCCCTTTCCGCTTTCCGCAAAGAAGGCGGAAAAACAGGGCCAATTTTCACACACTCGGGGGCGGAACAGAAGTTGGCCGCCCGCCGCCAGCCCATGCCCAGTGAGTGTTAAACAAATAATAAGTGCCCAGGGAGAGAGGATTAGGTAAGTTAAAAGCACAGCATTACACTCAAATATTAAAAAAATGCGAGCGATCGTTCTCCCGGCTTCCGCCTCAGGAGATTGCTGTCTCAGACTCGCGCTTGTATTCAGCGCGTCTTAAGTAACCTTTGGCGGGGGCGTGGCCTAACAATAGTGGGCGTGGCCTGAGGGTTCCCAGGTAATGGCGGCAAGATCATTGTGTAGCCCGTGGCAGCGTTAAGATCCGCTGCGCGGGGATGCCCAGAGAGTGTTAAACAAATAATAAGTGCCCAGGGAGAGAGGATTAGGTAAGTTAAAAGCACAGTATCACACTCAAATATTAAAAAATGCGAGCGATCGTTCTCCCGGCTTCCGCCTCAGGAGATTGCTGTCTCAGACTCGCGCTTGTATTCAGCGGGTCTTAAGTAACCTTTGGCGGGGGGGGGCGTGGCCTAACAATAGTGGGCGTGGCCTGAGGGTTCCCAGGTAATGGCGGCAAGATAATTTTGTAGCCCGCAGCAGCGTTAAGATCCGCTGCGCGGGGATGCCCAGAGAGTGTTAAACAAATAATAAGTGCCCAGGGAGAGAGGATTAGGTAAGTTAAAAGCACAGTAGAACACTCAAATATCAAAAAATGCGAGCGATCGTTCTCCCGGCTTCTGCCTCAGGAGATTGCTGTCTCAGACTCGCGCTTGTATTAAGCGCGTCTTAAGTAACCTTTGGCGGGGGGGGCCTGGCCTAACAATAGTGGGCGTGGCCTGAGGGTTCCCAGGTAATGGCGGCAAGATAATTTTGTAGCCTGCGGCAGCGGTAAGATCCGCTGCGCGGGGATGCCCAGAGAGTGTTAAACAAATAATAAGTTCCCAGGGAGAGAGGATTAGGTAAGTTAAAAGCACAGTATCACACTCAAATATTAAAAAATGCGAGTGATCGTTCTCCCGGCTTCCGCCTCAGGAGATTGCTGTCTCAGACTCGCGCTTGTATTCAGCGCGTCTTAAGTAACCTTTGGCGGGGGGAGGGGCGTGGCCTAACAATAGTGGGCGAGGCCTGAGGGTTCCCAGGTAATGGCGGCAAGATAATTTTGTAGCCCGCGGCAGCGTTAAGATCCGTTGCGCGGGGATGCCCAAAGAGTGTTAAACAAATAATAAGTGCCCAGGGAGAGAGGAGAGAGGATTAGGTAAGTTAAAAGCACAGTATCATACTCAAATATTAAAAAATGCGAGCGATGGTTCTCCCGGCTTCCGCCTCAGGAGATTGCTGTCTCACATTGTTCTGACACATTGTTGGAGTTGCATCAGTCTTACGACCAGCTCCAGCAATGCGTCACTTTAGTGTCAAAAGATGAGTCAGAATTTCTGATGCATCCGCGAATCCAAGCGCAATGAAGCACTGTATAGTAAATATGGCACATCCTTGACATCGTTAAGGCATTTGCACCAGGTGCAAGAAATCTCACGCATCGATGCTGATGAGTCCGTTCTTGTAAATATGACCCCAGTGCACTTTCTGTCAACGTTGCATTGAATACCAGCCAAAAAGTGGGGATGACCGTGTAAAAGGGCACTTTCCTACAATGTCCATGTTCAGACGGCTCTGTGATAGAATGACCAAACTTTCAAGTAGCACAACTAGGCATGAGCGGATTTTGCGGATTGGCAATCCGCGAATTTGCGGATTTGCGAACTCGCAATCCGCAAAATCCGCGAATTCCCGCGAATTTGCGGATTTTTTTTTTTTTTTGTGTTCGCCCGTGTTTCTGCCAGTTCGCGAGGGTTTTTACAATTTCGCAATTTGCGAACTTACCTGTCGGGTCGCAAGTTTTGCGAACTTGTTGTTTCTACGTGTCCAACCTGTTTGGGACACTCTTCTTCATCACTGCCACTCTCTGTCACCACTGCCACTCTCTGACTACTCATGCCACCCTCTGGCCCACCCATGCCACCCTCTGTTTCATCACCACACCCTCTGGTTGTCCAGTGTACATTATTTTCGGCAAAGCAAAGCACACCTTCCCTGCCTCAAGTGACCTGAATTAATTTGGGGCTGATTAATGTGTCACAGAATATTTTTTTAGCTGGCACCTGCTTCCTTAGTGCGCCCTGATTAGTGATCTTTTGCACTTGCTAAGTGCTTTCATTGTTGCAAAATTAGTTACAACACCTGCCCTGCCCCAACTGACAATAATGAATTAGGGGCTGATTAATGGATTTTAACTTCCAGCCTGGCTCCTGCTTGTCTCCCTTAGCTGTAATTCATGACCTTTGTGGCATATGTGTAACTATTCTGAGGTTCAGAGCAGGGTCACATAATAGTTTCAACTGGCAACTGAACTCTGGAGGGGCCCCTCAGGAAGCACTACAGGAAATGGCTACTAATGATGTGCCTGAACTTTTGAACCTGGTAAGTAGTTACTTTCAGTTTTGCTTAGATCATATTTCTGCAATTTCGCACTTATTCGCGGGGCGCGAACTCACGCGAACAGTGCGAGCAGTGCGAGCAAAATCCGCTGCTCGCGGATTTGCGGATTTTGCAGGAAATTCGCAAATCTCGCGGATTGCGGATTTCCCGAAAATCCGCAAAATCCGCGAGCGGAACGGATTTTCCGCCCATGCCTAAGCACAACACGGTTGTGTTGTGTGAAAGGGAGAGAGTGGCATATTTACTAAGATCTGGCACTGATCTCTCTGCAGGGCCGGACTGGGATTGCAAACTAGCTCTGGCAATTAGGTCCAACCAGCCCAGGGGGTTGGCGGGAACACTGCTGCATGCGCTTTTGTTACAGGGGCCGATTTTGCACCACTGCTGCAAAACCGGCCCCCAGTAAGAAAAAACATCCCCCACCGGTCCAAAACCGTCCCTTACCCTTCCAGTCCACTGGGGAAACGCCTGGTGCCTTTTACGGCCAGTCTGGCCCTGTCTCTCTGCCCCTGTGCTGGTGCTCTTTGAGCCTGCATTGCGTTTCCCTCAAGCTACACACAGTGCAGGGGATGTGTGCATGACGTCTAGCATAAGCTTTGTACTGCCAGGCTCCAATCCAGGTGCAAAATACTATGCTTAGATATGGCGTAAAACTTTCCGCACATTGGAAGTGTGCTGCAAAGTACAGCACCCATGCAATTTTGGAAAAGTTAAGAGAAAAGAAAATACTTCTCCTTTTTAAGGTGTGCCATGAAGAGGCATTACGTTTTGTTGCAACAAGCTATCGACTATTGTTAGTACATATTGCTTTGCTTCAAATGCATGGTTGCAGGGGAATGCCCATGTGCCACCCATGGAACGACTGCTTAATGCAAAGCAGCGCAAAGCAGGGCTAGCTATACTTTGTATTATGTTTGAGATACTTTGCAGCACAAATACATTTTTGCCCTGGAAAGTAAATCCCAAATACACAGTTTGCACTGACTTGTGTCATTTGTGGTGCAAATCCAGTGTAAATTGTTACTACCTCTGTGTGCTGAAGCAGGCTGGAGACTGAAAAGAAGCACATCTGAAGCATCCAGGGGCTGTCTTATGATGCCTTCCTATGTGTATCACAAATGAGGGTGGGGTCTTTGTGTTTGTTTTGCTGAAACTGCAATGTCTACAGTGCATACATTACCTCTGAAAATCTCAGTGTAAATGAATGAGCTGTAAATATAACATCTCAGACACATGGAGAGGCGACTATTGTGCTGTGTTTCCTGGGAGCCAGGCTGATAGGGGCATTGATGCAGACAGATTGAGCTCTGTAGTCCAAGATGGAGATGTTCAAACAAACCCATGCATCTTCATTTATATCCCCACATTTGACAGCTCCTGCCTAGCCACTGGGCTATGAAGGACTTTTTATTAACACCTTGGCTGCTATGGGTTTTCCCCTCCTGTGCTTATTTGTGAGCTTTCCCATTATACATGACGAGCTCAGCTCGTCATCAGCACAGCTCAACTGTGCCTCATGACGAGCTGAGCTCGTCATGAGCAGGCAAGGGGTTAATAGAGACTTGATCAACTTAGAATGATGAGCTTCCAAAAATGTATGGACCTTATTTAGACTTTGGCAGATGGGATACCAAGACACGCGCAGGCTGGATGTCCCCCGTGGCACCATATTACAAGTGCATTATAGCCAATGCCACTTGTAGTACGGCGGACGGGACATCCACCATGCTTCGACAGAGTACCACATCTGCAAAACTCTAAATAAAGCCCTGAGTCATCTAAGAAATTGCAGGCATCAGCAGTTTGAGCTTGATATACAGGGACATATTTATTGCAAAGTCATGCAGCGCAGCAAGCCACCTTGCCGAGGTGCGTTGCGTGACAGGGCAGGAATGTGCCGCATTTAGAGGAATATGGTGTATTTCTGCCTTTGTCCTAGCTCTGGCACCATTTGGGCTGGCTTGTGCCAACACCATGGTGTAAGGGTACCTGTGTTGTAAAGAGGATTGTTTTTGCACACTTTTGTACGCCTTCCTGCACAAAAACAATCTCTCAGGCATGGTCTTCTTTCAATGTGTGCTAGGAAGTAAGAAGGAAAGATAAAGATGCTTCTCCTTGTTAACACCTCACCTGGGAAGGCGCAGCATTTTGGCGCATTCCCAGTTTTATCAATTTTGGAAAATCTGGGAATGTGTCAAATCCATGGATGTTGCATGGGAACACCCACGCAACACCCATGGAACACCAATGAAACACCCATGAAACACCCATGGAACACCCATGAAACACCTATGAAACACCCATGGAACACCCATGAAACACCCATGGAACACCCATGGAACACCCATGAAACACCCATGAAACACCCATGAAACACCCACGAAACACCCATGGAACACCTATGAAATACCATGGAACACCCATGGAACACCTATGAAACACCCATGAAACACCCATGAAACACCCATGGAACACCCATGGAACACCTATGAAACACCCATGAAACACCCATGAAACACCCATGGAACACCCATGGAACACCCATGGAACACCCATGAAACACACATGCAACACCCATGGAACACCCATGAAACACCATGGAACACCCATGAAACACCCATGAAACACCCATGGAACACCAATGGAACACCATGGAACACCCATGGACCACCCATGGAACACCATGGAACACCCATGGAACACCCATGGAACACCCATGAAACACCCATGAAAACCCCATGGAACACCCATGAAACACCCATGGAACACCCATGAAACACCCATGAAACACCCATGGAACACCCATGAAACACCTATGAAACACCCATGAAACACCCATGGAACACCCATGAAACACCTTGGAACACCCATGAAACACCCATGAAACACCCATGAAACACCCACGGAACACCCATGAAACACCATGGAACACCATGGAACACCCATGGAACACCCATGGAACACCCATGAAACACCCATGAAACACCCATGGAACACCCATGGAACACCCATGGAATACCCATGGAACACCCATGAAACACCCACGCAACACCCATGAAACACCATGGAATACCCATGAAACACCCATGAAACACCCATGAAACACCCATGGAACACCATGGAACACCCATGAAACACCCATGAAACACCCATGGAACACCCATGGAACACCATGGAACACCCATGAAACACCCATGGAACACCCATGGAACACCCATAGAACACCCATGGAACACCCATGAAACACCCATGAAACACCCATGGAACACCCATGAAACACCTATGAAACACCCATGGAACACCCATGAAACACCCATGGAACACCCATGGAACACCCATGAAACACCCATGGAACACCCATGCAACACCCATGAAACACCCATGAAACACCCATGGAACACCCATGAAACACCCATGAAACACCCATGGAACACCCATGAAACACCTTGGAACACCCATGAAACACCCATGAAACACCCATGAAACACCCACGGAACACCCATGAAACACCATGGAACACCATGGAACACCCATGGAACACCCATGGAACACCCATGGAACACCCATGGAACACCCATGGAACACCCATGAAACACCCATGGAACGCCCATGGAACACCCATGAAACACCATGGAACACCCATGAAACACCCATGAAACACCCATGGAACACCCATGGAATACCCATGGAACACCCATGAAACACCCATGCAACACCCATGAAACACCATGGAATACCCATGAAACACCCATGAAACACCCATGGAACACCCATGGAACACCATGGAACACCCATGAAACACCCATGAAACACCCATGAAACACCCATGGAACACCCATGTGTGCTAGGAAGTAAGAAGGAAAGATAAAGATGCTTCTCCTTGTTAACACCTCACCTGGGAAGGCGCAGCATTTTGGCGCATTCCCAGTTTTATCAATTTTGGAAAATCTGGGAATGTGTCAAATCCATGGATGTTGCATGGGAACACCCACGCAACACCCATGGAACACCAATGAAACACCCATGAAACACCCATGGAACACCCATGAAACACCTATGAAACACCCATGGAACACCTATGAAACACCCACGAAACACCCATGGAACACCTATGAAATACCATGGAACACCCATGGAACACCTATGAAACACCCATGAAACACCCATGAAACACCCATGGAACACCCATGGAACACCTATGAAACACCCATGAAACACCCATGAAACACCCATGGAACACCCATGGAACACCCATGGAACACCCATGAAACACACATGCAACACCCATGGAACACCCATGAAACACCATGGAACACCCATGAAACACCCATGAAACACCCATGGAACACCAATGGAACACCATGGAACACCCATGGACCACCCATGGAACACCATGGAACACCCATGGAACACCCATGGAACACCCATGAAACACCCATGAAAACCCCATGGAACACCCATGAAACACCCATGGAACACCCATGAAACACCCATGAAACACCCATGAAACACCCATGGAACACCCATGAAACACCTATGAAACACCCATGAAACACCCATGGAACACCCATGAAACACCTTGGAACACCCATGAAACACCCATGAAACACCCATGAAACACCCACGGAACACCCATGAAACACCATGGAACACCATGGAACACCCATGGAACACCCATGAAACACCCATGAAACACCCATGGAACACCCATGGAACACCCATGGAATACCCATGGAACACCCATGAAACACCCACGCAACACCCATGAAACACCATGGAATACCCATGAAACACCCATGAAACACCCATGAAACACCCATGGAACACCCATGGAACACCATGGAACACCCATGAAACACCCATGAAACACCCATGGAACACCCATGGAACACCATGGAACACCCATGAAACACCCATGGAACACCCATGGAACACCCATAGAACACCCATGGAACACCCATGAAACACCCATGAAACACCCATGGAACACCCATGAAACACCTATGAAACACCCATGGAACACCCATGAAACACCCATGGAACACCCATGGAACACCCATGAAACACCCATGGAACACCCATGCAACACCCATGAAACACCCATGAAACACCCATGGAACACCCATGAAACACCTATGAAACACCCATGAAACACCCATGGAACACCCATGAAACACCTTGGAACACCCATGAAACACCCATGAAACACCCATGAAACACCCACGGAACACCCATGAAACACCATGGAACACCATGGAACACCCATGGAACACCCATGGAACACCCATGGAACACCCATGGAACACCCATGAAACACCCATGGAACGCCCATGGAACACCCATGAAACACCATGGAACACCCATGGAATACCCATGGAACACCCATGAAACACCCATGCAACACCCATGAAACACCATGGAATACCCATGAAACACCCATGAAACACCCATGGAACACCCATGGAACACCATGGAACACCCATGAAACACCCATGAAACACCCATGGAACACCCATGGAACACCCATGAAACACCATGGAACACCCATGAAACACCATGGAACACCCATGAAACACCCATGAAACACCCATGAAACACCCATGGAACACCCATGGAACACCCATGAAACACCCATGGAACACCATGGAACACCCATGAAACACCCATGAAACACCCATGGAACACCCATGGAACACCCATGGAACACCCATGAAACACCCATGGAACACCCATGAAACACCTATGAAACACCCATGAAACACCCATGGAACACCCATGAAACACCATGGAACACCCATGAAACCCCCATGAAACACCCACGCAACACCCATGGAACATCCATGAATCACCATGGAACACCCATGAAACACCCATGGAACAGCCATGGAACACCCATGGAACACCCATGAAACACCCATGAAACACCCATGGAACACCCATGAAACACCCATGGAACACTCATGAAACACCCATGGAACACCCATGAAACACCCATGAAACACCCATGGAACACCCATGAAACACCCATGGAACACCCATGAAACACCATGGAACACCCATGAAACACCCATGAAACACCCACGCAACACCCATGGAACACCCATGAAACACCATGGAACACCCATGAAACACCCATGGAACACCCATGGAACACCCATGGAACACCCATGGAACACCCACGCAACACCCATGGAACACCTCACTGGTACAGAATAACGCCACACAGCAATGTGCACTGCGTGGAATTACTTCAGATTTATCAAGCCACCCTGGACCACGCAAGGTGGCCTTCCGAGGCTTGATAAATCGCATTTTGGGCTTGTGTTGCGCATGCACCACGTTGCATGGTGCAAGAGTGATGTCACCCCACTCTTAAATATGCCCTGTGGAGTTTTCTATTCCCTCTTGCTGCAGCACACCTCTATGATCAGAAGAGCAGAAGAGTAGAGAAGAGATAAAGATGAGTCTGAAAGAGTCTTTGAAGGGAAGATGAGGAGAGTTTGACCTCAGTGCAGCTGTGGTCACAACAAGGTACACTGCCAGGACCTCTTTGAAAACATCAGCGCAAGAAGCCATCTCTGAGTGAGTTTGGTCTTGAAACTTTGAACAAGAGCACTACTCAAATGACGTCTAACAGGCTGCTGATTTCAGTTGTTTTTCACTGATAACAGACTTCAGGTTAAACTTTAACTTCTGTTCAGCTTCCGGCATGGTGGCTCTGTCCTTCCTATTGACCCTGTGTGATGTTTTCCTGGTTAGTTCAGCAATCGCACTACAGTGAGACCTTGAGGATCAGTTAGTGAAAGCACGGCTGAGATAGGGAATGACCTCTGTTGGTCAACTCCTGAGTCTGCGAGCAAGTGTGTTAAAGGCAAGTGAACCTATGGAGCTTTCTATATGTAAAAATGTGCCATAGGGTCCAGGAGCAAGTGTATTAAAGGCAAGAGAACCTTTAGAGCTTCCTATAAGTAATAATATACCGTAGAGCCAGAGAGCAAGTGTATTAAAGGCAAGTGAACCTTTAGAGCTTCCTATATGTAATAATGTGCCATATGGTCCGGGAGCAAGTGTATTAAAGGCAAGTGAACCTTTAGAGCTTCCTATAAGTAATAATATACCGTAGAGCCAGAGAGCAAGTGTATTAAAGGCAAGTGAACCTTTAGAGCTTCCTATATGTAATAATGTGCCATATGGTCCGGGAGCAAGTGTATTAGAGACAAGTGAACCTATGGAGCTTTCTATATGTAAAAATGTGCCATAGGGTCCAGGAGCAAGTGTATTAAAGGCAAGTGAACCTTTAGAGCTTCCTATAAGTAATAATATACCGTAGAGCCAGAGAGCAAGTGTATTAAAGGCAAGTGAACCTTTAGAGCTTCCTATATGTAATAATGTGCCATATGGTCCGGGAGCAAGTGTATTAGAGACAAGTGAACCTATGGAGCATTCGATATGTAACAATGTACCATGGAGTCTGGGATAAAGTGTATTAAAGGCAAGTGAACCTTTAGAGCTTTCTTCTATATGTAACAATGTGCCATAGGGTCCGGGAGCAAATTAATTAAAGGCATGTGAACCTTTACAGCTTTCTACGTGTAACAATGTGCCCTAGGGTCCGGGGGCAAGTGTATTACAGGCAAGGGAAACTGTGGAGCTTTCTATAAGTAACTATGTGCCATAGGGTCCGGGAGCAAGTGTATTAAAGGCATGTCAACCTATGGAGCTTTCTATACGTAACAATGTACCATGGAGTCTGGGATCAAGTGTATTAAAGGCAAGTGAACCTATGGAGCTTTCTATATAACAATGTGCCATAGGGTCCAGGAGCAAGTGTATTAAAGGCAAGTGAACCTTTTACAGCTTTCTATATATAAAACAATGTACCATAGGGTCCGGGAGCAAATGAATTAAAGGCAAGTGAACCTTTGGAGCTTTAAAGATGTAATAAAATGTAAAAATGTAAATTGATATTTGTATAGCGCACTACTCACCCACAAGGGTCTCAAGGCGCTTGTACGAATACCGCCGTGGAACCCATCCTGGCTTTCCCTGTGAGGCGTTCAATCCTGGGCACCCCCAGGGTGAAGGCCAGGCATCCTTAGCGTTGTGGGGGCCGTTGTGGAGATTAAGCAAGCTATTGCCCAGAGTTGCAGAGTGGGACTCTATGATTGGAATAGGCACCGAGGCGAGAATTATCAGGTCCGTGGAATTTTGAGCCCAAGACCCGCCGAGGCGGGGAATTGAACCCTGGTCCCGGGCTAGACCTCTGCATCAGGGTCTGCCGCTCTAACCAATATTGAAAAAAAATATAAGAGCAGGTAAGAAATACATTTCTTTCTATCTAGCTGTACATTTGTACACTGCTTGCATTCCACTGGATGGATTGCTTCTGGTATAAACATAAATAGCCTGACAGGAGGAATAAGTCTCATCCTGGCTACAATCCACATCTTTCAAATGCACAGGTTTTGATCTATTTTTCAGCTTCAGTGGGAGCAGGATAGAATTCCACAATTCTTTAGCTCGGAACCCGAAACGACTGACCTCCAAGTTTGATGCTATTGAATTCAGAATTTACAGGAGGTTTGAGCGTAGCATGGATTACATCAGAATAATACAGAGACATTTTATCCACTATGAAGGATGGGGGTGCCTAGTAACAAATATATGCATAAAGATTTAAAACAAAATTCTTCCTAGCCGAGAGTCATTGTACCTGCTGGATTTTAATCAAGATGAACTGCTATTTTTCATTCCAAAAGGAATGCAAGTATCTACTTTTTGAATATGTTGAAATCAGGCAAATATTTTTCCAGAATGCTTAAACAGATTGAAAAGCAAAAGTCTAAGAACTATTGAACAAAAGTGTTCATCGCCAACATCTTGTGGGGAAATGCCAAGATTTGAAAAATTCTCCATAGTGATCTCAAATATGATGACATTGCTTGAGTTAATTAGACTCCTTAGGTCCCTACAGAAATTAAGGGGGTAGGACACATGTCTATTAAGGAGGGCCAAAAGTTCCCTTTTAGAGAATGAGAGTATTGGAGGTCAGGAGGATTTTGGATTTATCTGGGTTTAGTTTAAGGCTATTTGCATTCATCCACCAGCAATTTTTTTCCAGAGAAGTCGACAGTAGGGCGCTGGTGACGCAACTGGACAGTCCTGCAGTAAAACCTCTGGTGAAGCTCCTTATGGGAGTTCCCCACACAGATGTTCAACAAATCTGGGCACCATCCACATAATTGAACAAGGAGAGCGAAACGTCATTTGACCGATGAGCTAGGAGTGCCCTAAAGTTAAACCTCCAGACAACCTTTTTGGAAGCAGGAGTAGAAGCTGAACTGTTTAAGCTCTGCCATTTAGGATGGATCTAATCCAATTTGTGCTTGATTCCACTACTCGGAGGTCCACTGGGTGTTGGACAAGACTCCCATGGTCAACGGTTCGAAGGCTGACAACAGATCCAACAAAATCAGGGCCTGATACTGCTATTATCAAACACGATGTTCAATGTCTGCCAAATCGATATGACCACCAGTTCCCAGATTCCACAATTCTTGGATCTGGGAGGACATTGCTCATGCCACAGTTTAGTTGGATACAGCAACAAAGAAATGGGATTGAGAAACACTGAATCCAAAAGACCCACAAAGGCATTTTCAACAGAGGGCAAATATCATTGTTTGAAACCAGCAGGCACAGTGCACATGGACAAGGAGTAATTCATCATCCTGTTGATGGACAGGCAGATGACCTATCATGCCCTCCACAAAACTTAACAGAGGTTTAATGGCAAATCAGTCAGCTTGTTGCTCCTCAGTAACTTCAGACTATCTTCAGAAGAGAGAAGCTGGTATCATCAAAAGTTACACTTTTAACCAGATTTGACTCTGCACTTAACTCATGGAAGGTCTGGGAATCTTGTCGTGAGTAATATTGCTATTAATGTTTTGGAATTCGTTAAAAAAGAAGTTGAACTCCACTTTTCTTCTCATCTACAGTCCAATAATGATGATGTGGATGGCAAGAAGTAGACTAAGGGGCAGATGTATCAAGATTCCATTTTACGATTTCTAAATAGCGATTTTTAAGGAATCGCTATTTAGAAATCGCAAAATGGAATGTATGTAGAAAATCGCTATATTTTAGAGATTTCTTAGTCTTTCTTATTTGCAAATTTACATTTTGCGAATTCGCAAATAAGGAATAATTTCCCATGCATTCCTATGGGCCAGGAGGCCCATAGGAAAGATTGTGAAAATATTCTCAATTTGCGATTCACAATTTGCTAATCGCAAATTGAGAATAATTTCAAGGGTGCAGGGGTGTCTCAAAGACACCCTGCTGCACCCCTGAAATATACATGTGTGTGCATATGGCGCACATACAAGCCCTATGGGCATGTATGTGCGTCACATGCCACCCTCACAGATGCCAATTAGGGCATTTTTAAAAGAATTTGCAAATTACCACCAACTACAAGTTGGTGGTAATTTGCGATTTCTTAACCCAAATTTGCAATTGCAAAAACCTACATACATCGCATTTAAGGAATCACAAAATTTGCGATTCCTTCAATACTTAAGCAAAAGAAGGAATCGCAAATTTTTGCAATTCCTTACTTTGCGATTTTTTAATACATGTTAAAAAATGCAAAAAAGCCTTTTACGATTCGCAAAGGCTTGATACATCTGCCCCTTAGCTCCAGTTTCATAGCTTTGTCTCCACTTCAATTCAAGACTATACATCAGATATGTTTCTTTTTTTAGGATGATTGTATAACATTTACACTTCAGATGTTTTGCTTCAAAAGTTTTATCTTGTCTTTGAATAGCCCGTCCAATGTTTCAGAGATTGCTTGGTTAAGCACATTAACCCCTTCCACGCTGATGACGAGCTGGGCTCGTCATGGTGTAGCCTCCTCGCACGCTGATGACGAGCCCAGCTCGTCACGTAACATGCGTTTTAAAAAATCTCAGCGTACGAGCGGAATTCCGCTAGCGCGCATGAGGTTAAGAATCTTTTAAGATGATTCTTTAAAATGTTATATGCATTCATCATGTGACCTTTTTGTCTAAGGCACATCGCCAGGCTACAAAGAATATTCCTGTCCACCAGATTCTTCAAAAACCATGACTTGCTTTCCAAGAAGCTGAAGTACATGGTTTGATTTCCTTACAAAAATGTATGATTTCAATTAGGATTAAAGATGATATGATCAAGAAATTAGAACTGAATGTGTTGTAGCCGGCCTGATTGGTTGTAGGCCCGTATATGTATGCCTCCATCTGCACAATAAAGGTTTTAAAAAAAAAAAAAGAAATTAGAACTGGGGCAGCTATTTGTAGTGGACAGTGGGAGCTAATATCTATCTAGCCGTGCAGCAACTACAGTATTTTGTAGAAGACACCAAATAACCTATCAATCAATCAATGCATATTAGAAGGAGCAAATTCTTCACACGCTTTTTAACCATTTTGCTGCAGTGGCCAGATCTTTCTTAAAGGAGGATCATGGCAAGGAATATCGAGGACACAATATCGAATGGTCACAATATGGTAACCAGAATATCTTCCTTTAGTTCAGATCTTGTTTGATAAATCTTTAAGAATTCAGGGGCTTATTTACAAGCCCCTTGCCCAGCTGTTATGTCACTTTTTCCATCTTATAAGTGACCCACCGGCGGCGCAAGGGGCTTGTAAATAAGCCCATCAGTACTTAGGACCAGGTTCACAAAGAGGTTTACAACTCCCTCGATTGATGCCCTTCAGCGCGATTGTCCCGGACCTCTGCTGAAGCTGTCGGCGACTGGCGGCCGCCTCGGTGGTGGCACATTGCGGGATTAAGCTGCTGGGAGAGGCACCGGGGGAGGTAGCGCCCGTGCTGGACGCGGCCCGGTCATTCCTGGATGCAGGGCAGCGCAGGGCAGAGACCAACATGGAACACTGGTGATGCCTAGAACTGCACAGGCACTGGTGGCTGACGCTGAAGTAGGCCTGGGCCCCTCTAGATGAGCTCTCATAATAGAGGCATGCCATTGAGTTGGGGGATGTGTCAATTGTGGAGCCTTGGTGTACTTGGAGCCTGCAAGATCTCCCCTGTAGCCCAGAACTGAGTCCATTGATATACGTGCCGCACGGAGGCTGCGAGGTGGGTGCTAGTACTTGTGAAGGGGCTTTGAGGCGACAGCGCACCTGATGGTGCCCCTGCAACCTATGCAGCAACCGCAGTGACGAGACTCTCATGTACCTATCTGCCTGAAAGACCTAGAGCCCTACTGGCATTGGGGGAGCGCCCATATACTGGCCCTTGCTGTATGGTCCTGAAATAAATCCTGATGTTTGGAAGACCACTACCCCCATGGCATGATCCTGTCAGAGTACTGGTCTTTTGTATTTGTCCTCCAAGGAAGTGGAAGAGGCATGGGGCCGCAGGAGTAGCTGCTCTACATGTCCCAACTGGAAGTGACCTCTGAGCAGTGGCAGGAGAACCTTTCTTTCTAATGTCAACTGTGTAGGATATCGCGAAGTCTAGGGGTACCCTAGATCGATGTTGCGGGGTAGGCGACTCATCACTTCTTTTTGTCTCTCTTTGTTGTCTCTTCCCTTATCCTCCCTTTCTCACCTCCCCTGCCCCCTCAACTACTTTTCTCTCTCCTTTCTCTCCTCTCCTAATTGTATTGTCTATTTTTTATGTATTGCGTAATTGTTAATATTTTTCTGTTACATTGTTGATTCTCATGTAAAGCGCTCTGATACCTTCGGGTCTAGCCAGCGCTATATAAAACTCTTTTAAATAAAAAAATAAATAAAAAATAGTCCAGATTTACCCAAAAATCACAGAACGCAGCACAGCAGCCAAAATCTCTGAGCTGAGCTACGCGACATGGAGAGAGGAGGAGAGAGCCAGAGATATGGCTCTCTCCTCCCCTCTCCCTAGTGCCATTGCTGATTTCAGTTGCCATGCGCCAGGCACAAACCTTAGTGCCATAGTGCTAAGGTGTGAGTCTAGCACAGGGTTTGTACAGGCAGGGTACCCTCCCAGTACAAAATACTATACATAGACACACTTTAAAACTTTTCCTACTTTGCATGTGGCGTAGCTGTGGTGGGTGTGGGGTGGCGGCCCACCCCAGGTGGTATTTTTTGTGATGGCGGTGGCATTTCTCACCACATCGCAGACTCAGCGATGTGGTGAGCACAAACCCATTCACTACCCCGCTCTTACCTGCACTGGCGTCACCACTGGGCAGCCCACTAGGGAGCCACCCCTGGCAAAAAAAGCTGTAGCTACGCCACTGACAGTAGTAAAAGAAAGGAGAAATAAAAATACATTCTCCTCTTAACTTCTACTTTTAAATGGAATTAACTTTTGGAACTAAGCCCTGTCAACTATTGTTTGTATATAGGGTTTTGCTTCAAAAGGCATGGGTGGTAGCATAGGAATGCCCATGTGCCACCAATGTACCATCGCATTGGCGCATAGTAACCCAAAGCAGTGCTTCACACAATGCTTTGTTAATTTCAGGATAATTTCCAGCGCAAAACAAGTTTTGCACTGGAAAGTAAATTAGGAAAAAAACATTTTGTGTTGGTTAGCATCACTTATGTGACAGTAACCAGGTGTGAAAAGTTAGTAAATCTACCCCTAAGTGCAAGTGAGTTGCTTAAATTGAAGTATGTGTATGAGCAACTTCCTGCGCATGATTATACCCTTCAGCGCGGCGCGAATTTTCGCGCTGTGCTGAAGGTTCTAATGACCCTTTCGGCTCATGACGGAACGGTTCCGTCATGAGCACAGCTCAACCGACGCTCATGACGGAACTGTTCCGTCATGAGCATGGGAAGGGTTAACAGAATCAGTGATGTTGGTATTTTGCTCATGTGAATGGATTCCTAACTTTCTAAATTAGAAGAATGTGATGTAATTGTGTGTCAGTGCATGTGCATGCGCGTATGTGTGTGTGCGTGTATGTGTGTATGTTGTTTGTGCAAACCTTCTAAAGGGTTGGGTTGCAACAAATCAACATGGCTGTCAGTCAATACAGACCTTTTGCAGGTAGTTCCCCACCCAGTAGCGGCCCGTGTCCTGCCGAAGTTGGGGGGGGGGGGGGCGGGCCAAGGGGGGAGGTGGGGAGGAGGGAGGAAGGTGGTGGGGACGGTGTATAAATAAATAAATAAACGTACCTTAACGCTGCTACCGCCGCAGTCTCCCACTCATTGGTTCATCCTGCTTTTGCTCTGGGGCTGGGCACAGGCTCCCAGACCGCACTGTGGCCAATCCTGAAAATGCTCTTGCATGAGAGTTGCTTGAGGATTGGCCTGAGCGTCGGCAACTTGCGCTCCCAGGCAGACTGGGAGCGTGTGCCTGCTCTCTCCAGCCCCAGCAACGCAGCTGAGGCTGGAGAGAACTTTGCTGCGCATGAGGGGTTTGGCCGGCCTGAGACGGCCGGCCAAACACCTCATGCACAGTGAAGGAAGTGCCCCCCCCCCCCCCAAAGTGTCATCCCCTGGACCCACCCCCAAGACCTGCCAGGCGATCAAAATAAATCAATAATAAAACTGGTTTGAAACCCGTTTTATTATTGTTTTATGCACTGGTGGTGGCAGGGGGCAGCGCTCCTCCGCCCTAATGAAGCGGCCGCCACCCCCAGAAAACAGGGTTGCAATAGTTCTGCCAATGGGAGGGGTAAATGCTGTTTGTAATGTGGGGAACTGAAGAGAACAACCACAACATTGGCGGGGGTCTGTGGTAAGGGGTTTCTCTGCATGGCAAAACACTTTCTTCCAGGAGAGAAAAAAACAGTGGTAATGCACTTCGTTTACACCTGCTTCATATAGCCTTTCTTCATTTACGTATATGTAAAGAGCTGTGAAGTGAATATTCCTGGAACTTCGTGGCTGTTACAGATTTTTAAGCAACCTTCTGGATTTCTTTGTGAGTTGCAAGAGGGCCAGAAATGTGCTCCAAACGCAGGACTAACCTTACAGCAGCACTTTTCTAACTTTCTAATCAGCTGTTTCTGCGACTCAGGACCAAAGTGCACGAGCACATGAAATCACTAAACATATAAAAGAAAGAGAAAAAATATGTTGATCGTTGAGACTATTTTTGCAGCGCATGAGTACATTATTGTATTAATTATTACATTGGCACAACCTACCTCCACGCCAGCTGGCACCTATTCTAATTATGAACATGATACTAGATGGCATGGCTCCAATTCTGAGCAGGAACTGTCAGAGCAGCAAATATTACAGCTTTCAGTCGAAAGAGTCCACCGGCCCCAATGCCCCCCACGTCTGAAATATGCAAACATCCAACACATGAAATAATCAGATTTAACAAAAATAAATCCAATAGATGTTGATTCTTGTTGGTCTATGTGGAGGGCATGTGGCTAAGCAAGCTTATGACAATTTATTGCATTTTTGTATTCCCTAGGCATGGAAACCGGAATGTAAAATGTTATTCAAGACAGATGCTCGTATTCAGTCAGTTAAGAATGTTTGTTCCAGACATGCCCATAAAAATATAGCAAAACTCATTCACAATTCAAGTATTTCGCTGGTGGAATGTTGCTGCCTTAAAACATGAGGCCTTACTTTCATAACTAAAATCACCGAACCTGAATTTCCCACCAAGAGAAAGTAGAATCACAGAAACGTATACCTGTCTTGCAGCCCAGCACTCAAAATGTTGGGTAAGGCCTGTCTTGCCACCGGAGGCTTAAGTTCCACCGGCTCTCCGTGTGACAACCAGCTGCACTCAAACTTTCGAGAAATGGAATGAGTCCTGTTGCCCAAACCCCTTTTTAGGTTGAGCTTAGACGCTGCTTGCACTGTCTGGAAGATCTGTTGTATGTACTTTGTGGGATCTGGAGATGATCCCTAGGACTTGTCTGCTTCCGCCTTTGCTTAGGGACTTATTTTTTCTGTTCAACTCCCTCTATTTAACTGTCTTGCTAGAAAACGACCAGTAGAGTTCACTAAAATACCAGAATTGCTTTCTGCTTGTTCAACTGTCTCTAATTACCTGTCTTGATAGAAAACGAATACAGCGATATCCTCACAGCAGAGCCAGACTGGCCATAGGGGGCACCGGGCGTTTCCCCGGTAGGCCGCTAGGGTGGGGGCCTGTCCTGGGCCCCTGGGGGCCGTTTTTGTTACCGGGGGTCAGCAAAATCGTCCGAAACCGGCTCCTCGCAAACTGCTTAGCTGCACTCCCCCTCACCGGGGAGAGGGGGGTAGGGGGGGGGGTTGGGAGTGGGAGGGGGCAGCTGAGTAGTTTGCCAGGGCCGGTTTCTGTTCCCAGTTCGGCCCTGCCTCACAGGTTCAGTCCTCTGGGTTTTCCTGGGGCCATGATGACACACCTCCTGCAGAACCTGCTCTAGATCGGAGAAGCCAAGCACTGGTCTCATTATGGGCACTTCCTCTTGGCCCTGCATTCCCGTGAAGGGTTACATCTCTGATTTGTTAGGTTCATTGACAAGTTGCTATGCGGTCACTGCCATGTCGCTATCCCCACCCGCCTCTCTTTTACGTAGTTACTGCGCACAGTTGGCAAAACTCATTCACGTTCATTCAAAAGACTACATTCCTGCCTGTCTTGGATGGTGGCAGTTTGTCCAAACAATACCCACAATGACATAGCAACAAAATGTCATTGTTAAATTAAGTTTGTTGTGATTTCATGTAGCTTTGGAGGAGTTTGGCTGGGCTTTTCCATTTCCCTGTTTTGCAGTAAGATAAAATGATAAAATAACCCTTTTGCCAGTGCTAGATGACTGCATGCTCTTATTTTCCATGATGGCACACATATCATTGCAGGTATTTGTGCACATTTTAATGCACTTGCAAAGTGCACAATGTTTGCTTGGTAGAGATGGGCGAGCCAACAAATTAACAGGCAGAGCTGAGGTAGAGTTGAGTTAAGGGTCTGGCTCGGATCTTAGAGCCTGTGCACGAACTGAACCCTGCAAACATGTGTTATGCAAATCATACAACAAACCATGTAAAATATGATAAAGTCTCTTCAAAGTTAAAAAAAAAAGTGTATTTCTTCAACACATGGAAGCTTTGACATTAATAGGACACATTATAGCATTGCACTGAGAAGTACTTATTAAAAGTGATAATTTTGTATAGCTAGCAGTCTGAAATCACATATTCACGATAAGGAAGAAAAAGAGTTTTGGTGAAATTTGCCTCAGATCACACAATTTAAGCTTTAAGCAGGGAAGCATTGATTTATTCTGTTTTTCTGGTTTCTCTCTGTACAAATCAGCCAATAAATGGGTATCTATTTGGCTGTCCTTATGTTAAGGCTTTGTTTTGACCTCTTAGTGTATTCTTCTGAAGTTTTTAAAATGATGTGCCAACGCGACCCGAAGGTACATGGGCACCAGTTGCATTACACAAGGTCACATACATTGTTTATTGTCATGGGGGGATTAAGTGATTTACCCAGAATCACATAATTGTGAGCAGACACTGAACTCAAGGATACTTCCAGAGTTCTATAATCAGCAGCTCTGACCATAACACCACATCCCAGGTAGAGGAAGGTAGGCAGGCAGAGCCACATGAAAGCTCGACTCATTATGAGCTCAAAGTTCCAACAGGACCTCGAGTTAGGCCAGAGCCAGGATTCAGGCTCTAGCCTGGTTCGAGCTTTCAGTCGTTCGCCCACCTTTAGTGCTTGGGAAGTAGACTGGCTCCATGTATACATACACTGGTGTACATGCCCTTCATCTCTGCTTGTCTCCATCGCCCCTCTTTGTCTGCAACCCCTTACTTTGTTCCACCCTCACTTTTTTACTTTCATCTATTTATCCTTATTCTGTCTGCCTCCATCATTAGCCTCTCTGCCTTTGTCTGTTTCCACTGACCCCAATAGCAGTGTCTTTTAGTCTATACCCTCTCTCTGCCTTTGTTTCCTTATGAATCCTCTCTTTCTTCATTCCTTTAATCCCACTCCGTGTTTACTTCTCTTTGGGACCTTTCCTTTACCCCTTTGTTGTGTCCACATTGCACTTTGGTCTTTGTGTGCCTTTATTTGCTTCATTTGTGCCCTAGTCTCTGCTACTGTCCCCTTATGCTCTCTCTCTGCTTTTGACGCTTTTCAGTCCTCTTCCATGATTTTCATTAGGAACCCCTTCCTCCTTAACCACAACCCACAACATCTTTGTTTACATTTGCCCCTGCTCTGTCTTTATCTCTGCATCTCCTTTTCTCCTGTACCTTTCTATCCCTGCCCCACTCTGTGGGGCATATTTATGATCCCCTTGCGCTGCCGTAGCATCACAATTTCTGATGCTCCGGCAGGGAAAACTTTGAAATCATATTTATGAGGGTCACTTTGCGTGGTTTGAATTTCCTTATAGATATGAAGTACAGCAAGGCAGTGCAAATTGCTGTGTTGCCTTACTCTGCATTAGGGTGGTGTTCCAAGGGCATTGTGGTGTGTGCTCCCACGCAACACCAATCAAAATCTTAAGCTTCCCCAAGGGAGGCGCAACAAGGAGAAATAACTTTATTTCTCCTCGTTTTTCCCTCTTTCCATTTGTGCTGCATTGGGAAGCACACAAAGAAACAGAAAAAAAGCTTACCAGGATTTTTTTGTGCAGGAAGGTTTCCCCTCCTGCACAAAAACAATCCCACCAACAATACCGGCACCATGGTGCACGGGCGTCTGCATTGCCGCTAGGGTGCCGAAATGGTGCCAGCACAGGGGGGGAAATACAGGAATGCACAGTATTGGATAATTTTTCTTTCCCTTTCACTTTGACGTAGGGCAGCGCAGCAAGGTGACCTTCTTGCCAAATCCCCATAAATGAGGCCCCATTCTTCCACTTGTGTCCTTTCTGTCTTTGTCTGTATATCCCCAACTGCATTTTTCAGCTTTGCACCGTCTCATATGCAGTCCCCTCTTTTGTGCACTCTCTGCGGGCTATTCACAATGATAGAATTACACTGAGTAAATCTATACGTGTCTACATTTACATTTTGTAGTAGATTTACTTCTTTAAGCTATTTTGCAAGTGTTAATTTACTACAAATTGCAGGCTCACATACCGCTCCCTGAAACCAGGGGAAGAAGTCCGATTTACAAGTGTAAAGGTACTGCTTATAACTTTTCACAATTAGGCAGGTATCACCCCTTGGGCAGAGATCTAGCTATAGTAAATTATAGGGAAAGAATGAATAGTTTATTAAGGTTTGAAAAAAAGTTACAATATTTTTAAGATAAATGTTAATGTAAATTAACTTAAAATATTTATTTTAAATGTACCGCTAATTAAAAAAGTACACCGTATTAACTTAATTTTGAATAACATATTTAATTATCTTGGATCTATTAGATTACATTAAAATTATTTTTAAAGGATTTAAATTAAAAAAAACACCTTATGATTAACATTCATATTTATATTTTACTTTCTTTTTTATGTTTTTCATTTTATGTCACTGTCGTGATTTTTTTCTGTGGGAGAATATTGCGGTACCATTGGTTTATCATGTGGAGTGCTGGACTTACGGCAGCAATGAAATGTAGTACATTTACTACTGTTTTGAGACCTTTTTGGCTGCAGTAACTACAGAAGTGCATGAATATCAATAGGTTTACTCTTTTGTTTCTAGGTGGGTGTTCCTTCATAATCCCCTACTTATCATCCCTAAGCCCATCCTTTCTTCTTCCTTAATAACTCCCATTTAGTAGTAAGTATTCCCCATTTTCCAGCCACTCCCCAGTATTTACCAAATTTACTACTAAAATGTTTACCTACATGTGTGGAGGTCCACGCAGTCAGGGCAGAGATTTCCGTACATAAACGATAGGAGAGTTGGAGGCGTAACCCACTGCATGTAGGTTACTGAGCAGCATTTTGTACTACGTTAGTAGTACTATTATAGTACTTCTAAGTATACTACACAGTTCTGTTTTTAATGGGCCCCTCAGTCTTTGCTGTCCAACCCTCCTTTTTGGTCCTCAGTTGCTGTGCATCCTCTCCACTCTTGCATGACAACCCCCCTTTTGTCTTTGTCCTCATTTGCACCTTCTCTGTCTTTTTTCTCATTACCCCAATGCCATTATCTCCTTTTCACGCTCTCTTTATATATCTTTAAACACCCCTTTTACTTTTTTTATTTAAAATTGTAAATTCTAAATTGTAGGCTCACAGTATGAGCATGGCAAACCTAAGCACCTGTGCAAGAGTAGCCACCCTGCTCATCCAACCAAAGGTACAGATGAAGGTCAAGACAAGGCAGGCAATCTCCAGTGTAAGGTTCCTGGCTATGGACATTTAAAAGTACCAAACGTAAAGGGAGTTGGAGAGGAATGAATGACGGAATGATTTAAGGAAGGGAGGGAGTTGGAATGAGGGAAGAAGGGAATGAGGAAGTAAGTCGAAAGGAAATAAGCAAATTAAAGGAATAATGAGAGGAAAATATGAAGGGAGGACATAGGGAAGGAGGGAAGAAAGGGGGTATGAAAGAAGATGAACAAGAAGAGAGAGCTAGGAAGGGTGTGAGGGTGGAAGAAATGGAGAGGGGGAATGAAGAAGAGGAAGCAAGGAAGGATTGAAGAAAGGACAAGAAGGAAGAGTGAAGGAGAGACAGGCGAGATGTCAGTGGGAGATGAGAGAAGGGAGAACGATAGAGCAAAATTAAGGAACGAATGAAGGACTCAAGAAGGAAGAGAGTGAGGGAGGAAGAAAGGCTGAAAAGAATAAAAGACAAAAGGAACAAAGGAAGAAATGAAGAGACGAAAATGAAGAAAGGGAATGTAAGAAGGACAGACTGGAGTGTAGGAAGTACGGACTGGAGGAAGGTAAGCTGGGAGTGCGACAGGGAAGGAAGAAATGAAAAAAGAAAGAAGGGATGGAGGGGAAGGGGGTGGGATGGAGGGAAGAAGGAAGAAAGTAAAGAGGAACAGAGTTTTGTGTTTCAGCCACAGAAGGCTGGTTAGTATTCAAATTACTTTAATGAGTAGTGGTGAGGACAGGACGCTGAAAGGTTCAACCCCGGGTCACTGGAGCTACAAAGCGCCCCTGTAGAGCATTAAATGAACGAGATGATAGTATTACACGAAAACCCATTCGATACTGGATCAAGGCACAAAGAATGCGGGGAATGCCTGCTTTGGGCTGCCTGTTTTTACAGACCTGTGGTGCTTCTGTAGAGAGTTTATAAGTACACTTCAGAGTGAATTCCATGGGAGCCTCATATCCTGCCTCAGGGGGCTGCTACTGTTTGTCCCAACATTCATCTCTCATATACAAGGAGCGCCATCCTCAGGAAGGGGGTAACAGTAGGAGGTGAGAGCCCTAGGACATTATGACACCATGGGGTGCAGTTTATGTCCTGTGGGTTTCTGCTTCCTTATTCTGACCCTAACAGGTCAGAATGAGGGATACTCGGCATTCTTGCACACTTTTCACCTTTTTCACACTACGGAACTTTGGGGCATATTATCAAGCACGGCGTTAACATTATCGCCGCTTTAGCGGCAGAAAGCTGCGGCTAAAGTAGCGATAATGGGCTTGATAATACGCCGTAGAGAATTCCCATAGAAGCCCATGTTCACACCATAACATGGGCTTCTATGGGAATTCACAAGGGCGTATTATCAAGCCCATTATCGCCGCCAGTTTTTGCCTGGTGTAATGTGTACAGGGAAAAAGCAATGTACCGCTGCAACTTTTGCACGCACTCTGTAATGGATGTATGATGTTACAACGCATGCTTTTCCCATGCATGCCTTTACAACGCGGTTTTTACATCGCAATCCATTACAACGCATAGCGCTTTGGGGTGCTGGATAGTGAAAAGTTTAATTTTCTATTCCAACTCCAGTCCCCGTGGACCTTAGGGAAGGTGCTGGATAGAAAATTAAACTTATTCCATATCCTAGAGTGCCCCCCAGCGCAATACGTTGTACTGGTTTGCGTTGTAATGCCTGCGTTGTAATGGTAGTGCGTTGTAAAAGTTTAGTTGTAAAGGTTGTTCACCCTCTGTAATGATTCCGGCGCAATACCCCTTCATTTTATTTCATTGGTATTACCTCACAGACAGCAATGAGGACCAAATAATGTAATATAAAATTAGTTTCTAATGAGTATTTCTACCTCCTGCCTCTTCCCTCTGCTTGCTGTGCAAAGAATCCTTTTCTGTCCTTTTTAGGTCTGTCTAGACATCAGCCATCATCTTTTCTTACACAGACAACAGGAAAAGGACTTTAAGAATCACTAATGTGAGAAGGGCTTTGTCAGCTTCCATATGCTAATCTTCCTTCCTACTGGATTTGATTGGATATAAGTTGTGTGTTTCACTGAAAAATGTGCTTGTATTTCACATATCATGCTCAATACAGTAGGCCTGGGTTGATTGTGGTGACAAGAAAATAATCAAGCCTCTAGGTCTGATAGGTTGACTCAGGAAGGTTCTGTCAGATGCCAGAGGTCGGATCTGTTAATTAAGCAACGTTATGACAAAGGAGGTAGGGATAAATTATTTTTAGACGTTTTAGAAATATAGAAGGGAAAACTCTGATTATGTCATACATGTCTCTGCGGGTTCCAGCTTTCCTCAACTTTTTGTGGCAGCCATGTGGGCGAAAAGTGTGCTCTTTGTTATTTAGGTTTAGAGCTGATACTGTTAACCACATGCGTGCGGGGGTTAGTTTTGTGCTACGCGGCTTTTTTCCAAAAGCCGCGTTACATGACGAGCTGAGCTCGTCATCAGCACACGACCACCGTGGCTGATGATGAGCTGAGCTCATCATCAGCATCGAAGGGGTTAAATACTGCTTGGCAATCAGCCACACCTTGCTGCTATCCTGTGCCCGTACAATGGAATAGCTGGCCAAACGATGATACACTTTTTACTGTTTTATACATTTGATGAATTTTATACCAGGCAGTTTTTAATTCCTCTGTTTAAAAAGAAGTATCATAACATTAGGCAGAGTTGAGACGTATTTTCACTGCTTCAGCAATTATCCGATGTAGAAATCTGTTTACATGTATGTTCATTTTTAACTCATGCTGTACGGGCACGCAGCACTTTATTGCTCTAAACTTTGCTGCTACTATTTGTTAGTACTGTCAAATTTATTGCCTTTGATATATGTCTTTTAACTTTTCTGAAGTGCATTATTTGTTGTATTTATGCTACTTTTTTGGGCGAAAATCGTCTGAATAAAGTGTTTTGAATTGAATTGAAAATATTTATTGCAACAAGTGTATGTTAAAGCCAACAGGCCTTAATGGGTGGATAGTTATTACTAACACTGGGCGTAGCGGGGCTATACAGAGGTCCAGGGAGGTGCGAACAAACTCTGTTGAACTCCGATTTAGGAATCCCTCGGCCTGCAATTGCTATCTTGTACAAACTGACGGACAGCGCCGAGACGCACCTTTGCCGGGGCAGCTGCGCGCTTAACAAAATTGTAAAATAACATAACATAACATATGCCACCCCCTCCACGCCCCCATATTAACAAGTAATTCTACATTACTTAAAGTAAATTAAAACCACTTACCTGCACTGCCGTGTCCCCAGGCTGCCCTCCTCCGCCTCCTCGCCGTCTGGATAATCCTTGAGAGAATTGCGCATGCATGCTCGGCCGCGCATGTGCATTTCTTGCAAGAAATGCGTTGGCACTGGCGCGCGTGCAAGCGCACTTTTCTCAAGGTTTATTCAGACGGCATGGAAGAGGAGGAGGGCAGCCCGGGGATGCTATGGATCACTGAAATATTATCGATGGTCACATTATCGACCAGCAAAAATATCGTTGAAAAATTATCGACGACAAAAATATCGACTTTCTATACTTATTACACAAACTACAAAAATATCGAGTAAAATATATTGAGTATTTCAAATATCGAGTACATAAATATCGACCTACTATATATCGACTACAAATATATCGTTTTTCATCAAATTACACCTAACACTACAAAAATATCGACTACAAAAATATCGAGTACAAACATATCGTCTACTGAAAAATATTGAGTTTGATTTATTAACCTTTCATGTCTAAAATACCATATTAATAGTCTAAAAAATGCATGCCACTATACTAAATACATATAACATATAATACTAGTTACTTTTATAACATTCCTCTTTATCTACATTTTCCAGACATTATATAACATGCATGCTATTATTTTATACATATTCATGACATTTAACAAATACTTTGCTTCTTTATTTTCACTTACACATCTAATTTCTTTAACAAATAACCTCATTTAATGCAGAAATCAGCACATATCACCATTCCCACATCAACAAACACACCAATTAACTTAAAAAAATTCAAACTAGCCTATACAATGCTTCTTTTCTTCCAACACCCAATCAAATCAAAGCACACAAAATACACATACTATAAAAGGAATACATGCATACTACCATTTGTTGCTGCTAACTCTATAGAAAGAAGATGCCAACACTCTGAGGATCTTGTCCCTGAACAAACTTCTTCAATAATCCAGCTTACTACGAAATTTTTCAAGTAAGTTACAGTTAAGTATTTAGAAATCAAAAGTTGTAGTCTACTATTTTTCATATATCTCCTAACTCTTTCACTCTTTTTTTTGTTATCTCCTCCTACATTTCTGATAGAGACTACTCCTAAAAAATTCTAAATACCTGCTCCTATTTGTTCACCCGGAATTTCTGATTGTAAGTATATGTTAATGCTCTGTGATACACAAACAGCAGTTCTTAAACACTATTTTACAAGATGCATTCTTTATTTTCATTATTTTATTAACAGATAGTCTGAGAATTTCCTAATTCAACTCTACAAATGTCTAAAACTACACTAATTAAACATGTAAGTATATATGTATTTATTATTAAACACCGAAAATTCAATAAGCTATTTTCTAAACACCATATCTTGCATATTACATCTTCCCTACAGATCCTGTAAAAACATCCTACATCAACTATACCAAAAGACAAGACTACCCTTGTTAAAAATGTAAGTATACGAGTTATTTTTCTAAAACTCCCGAAAAAAACTAAAACTATGTTCTAAACACCATGTTATATATTTTATATTTCCTCTACAGATTATCTGAACACATCATACATCTACTCTACCTACAGCAAACAAAACTACATTTTTACAAGTAAGTATTTTTTTTATTTTCCCAATTTCCCAACCATTAATAATAATTTAACTAATATTTTACATTTATTTTTTCTATCTTCTCTACAGATCTCAACTTTACTACCTTGATGTACTCCACCAAATACTAAAACTCAACTGTTTAAACAAGTATACCTAATGTTTAGATCAAATATACTACTAAGCTAAATAGAAAAGAGCTTTATCCTAGGAAAAACGTTTGTTATGTCTAAACATTTACTTATCATTTCTATATTTTCATACCAACAGTAATTAAAGAAGAACATACAAGATTATCTTTCAAAACACAGTTCTGCATTTTTGGAAACAACTTTTAGTAACTGTAAGTATAAATGCATCCAAAGTTATGTATGCACCACAAAGTGAAATATCTCTTTTTTAAATATGTTTCTTTCTACTCTTTCCTAGAACAAGTAAAACAAAATGACAGAAGGTGCAGAATTTGTTATGTCACAGAAAAATAAATTACTGTTATGTTATATGGGGTATGTTTATAATCAGGAAAGACAAAGTGGCAGAAAAGTATTCTGGAAATGTACCAAATATTACTCAAACAAATGTTATGGGAGGGCTACTACTGAAGAAACAAATGTGTTATTTACCAGGGAGCACAATCACCCCCCAATGTCACCGAAATAGAAATAAGAGATGCTTTGGAAAGTATAAAAACTGCTAGCACACAAAGTGATAAACCAACAACACAAATCCTTAAAGAAGAACTGTTAAAAGTTCCAGCCCATGCTTCAGGTCAAATACCCACTATTGACTCCCTTAAACGCACAATAGCACGCACTAAAAGACTAACTACCACAACACAACCTAACCCTACTACATTTGAGGAAATTATCATATCCCCAGAAATGAGCATAACACACAATAATGACAAATTTACCCTTTTTGACAATGAAATCAGTACAAACCGAATAATAATGTTTGCAACTGCAAGTAATTTAAGAAAAATCCAACAATGTGACCAATGGATGATGGATGGAACTTTTAAACCATGTCCAAAACCTTTTTATAAACTATATCCCATCCATGGTTTATATCATCACTATAACAGCCCTTTCATTTACTGTTTGTTACCAAACAAGCAGCAAAACACATATACAGAAATATTAAATGTTATCAAAAATGAAATCAATAATTATTTTCCTCAAAAGATAATTATTGATTTCGAGCTAGCTATGATTAATAGCATTTTGAAAACATTTCCCCACACAGCAATCCAGGGTTGCTACTATCATTTCAATCAGAGTATATGGAGACATCTCCAGAAATCCACCTTAAGTATTCTATACTCAACAGATAGCACCTTTGCCTATCAAATTAAAAAATTGATAGCACTAGCCTATGTTCCTGTTACCGATGTAGCGGAACACTATAATTTATTAATTGACAGCACATATTACAAAAGGAACGAAGATAAACTGACCCCATTACTGGACTATTTCGAAGATACTTGGGGGGGAAGTTTACACAGATCTGGACACCGACGCCAACCCAAATTCCACATACCTTGGTGGAATGTATATCTCAGTACATTAAACCAAGAGGCAAAAACTAACAGTGTAGAAGGGTGGCATAATGCATTCCAAGCTACCACTAGCAGAGCCTAACCCACATTCCATAACCTACTAGAAGCTTTAAAAAAAGAACAAAGCTACCAAGAACTAAGAATCGAACAATCTGTGACCCAAATTGGTCCAAAACTAACTAAACAAACGAAACAAATGTTCAGACTCCTGCAAAGTCAAGTCACACTATGGGGTCGATTAGGATCGCGGACGGACTTGCGTCCGTCCGCGACCCCAGAGCAGGAGGGAACCTCCGCATGGCATGCGGAGTTCCCTCCTGTGCAATTAGGATGTGACCGCCACCCTGGCGGGTGCAGCTTCAAGCTGCACCCGCTGCAATATTAAAAATGCACGCATTGCATTTGCATGCAGAAAGAGGCAGGCACCGTGCGGTGCCTGCCGCTTTCTGCATGCAAATGCAGGGGGGTACCATAGGTACCCCCCATGTGCACCCCCCACCCCCCCTTCACCTAGGGGGCCCGCAACAGGCCCCCGCAGTGAAGTTCCGTATGCTTTCCACGGCGGAAAACCCGCCGCGGAAAAGCATAACTCACTGGCCATCCTAATATGGTGGACGGTGTCTGTAAGACACCGTCACCATATTAGAGCTTTTCCGCCGCGGTTGTAATGCGACCGCGGCGGAAAAGCTGCGGACGGAAACCAGGACCCACCAGCCATCCTAATGTGGCGGTGGGTCTTTGGTCAGTCCACTGCGGTTTTTCCGCATCCTCGGGCCGGCGGTGGCTTCCGCCGGCCCCGAGGATGCGGAAAAACCGCAATCGTAATGACCCCCTATAGCCTACAACCAGAGGATTAGATTACCTGTCACTAATAGCTAAAAGCCTACTGTAAATAAATAACCCTAAAATACAAATGTCTTCTTACAATAATGGTAAAAATAAAAATCATAAACATTTCCAAACAATTATAAATAATTCATATTTGTTTTACATATTAAGAACATTTTGGGACATTATTTCAGAACAAATATGCAATATTTTTAATAACATCACACATACACATTACATAAAAATCGACATTTCCCACCCAAATTAAAAGAAGTGAAAATTACTTACAATTTATGTAGCTGAGAAAGACGTAATCCAGCCAAATAAAATCCATACAATCCCTTACAATGCAGGACAATTCCAATATCGGAAACCCTCAAAAACCCGAAAAATATGTAAAAATATAATAAACGCTCCAGGAAATCCCGAAAACACAAGTGTGGACACTTTAGTATTTAAAGTGTTATACACACACCTTAAAAAAAAACGGTAACGCATATTAGTTTATCAATCCAATACGAGCCCCTCCAAAAACCCGAAAAATCAAAAAAATATTTAAAAACCGCTCCAGGCAATCACGAAAAATCGGAGATAGATGTAAAAATATAACCATAATAAGTCATACAGTACTTTCTCCCCCCAAAAAACGCTTCCTTCCATGTACTTCTCATGCGAGGAACCGGAACCTGTAAAAAAGCATACATAAAGAAACCCACCCACAAATACCCCATAACATTTATAAATACACTCACAATTAACATTAAACATGTAAGAAGACATTTCCTGATACTTAAAAGAACACTAGAACTGAAACATACACGATGCATCCATAACTACGACATTTCACCTAAAAGATACCTAAACAAGTAATACATACACATAAAAACACTACACAGTTCGAATAAACCCTCAAACAGTACCAATCAGTTAAAAAATATATGTAAAAATAACTTTACCTCTCTCCACGCGAAGCAACTCCCAACCGCGAGCTTCTCCAGTCCTGAATGAAGCTCAATAACCTTACGCGGTAAAAAAGTAGTCCCCTTAAACCATATTTGAAAACGATTCATAGTAAATACAATGTTATACTTAAAAATATAATACATACCCATACTTAATATATAAAAATAATAGAGTACACTCATTATAATTTAATGTGTTTAAATAAATATTTTTTTTAATATTAATTAATATATAGTAATTATAATATATTATTAATATAAAAAAATTATTAAAAAAAGAAATAATATATGTAAATATTTTATAATTGTGTACATTTATTGGAATAACTTTTTCCTTTATTTTTTGAACTACACATTATTATATGTTATGCTAATTATTAATATTAATAAATAATATAACTTATTTATTGTTATTAATATAATAAATATAACCATTAGAAATATAAACAATGACCTAAATAAATATATTTTGCATGTGCTGAATTTATGTTTTTCAGAAAATAAGTGAGAAATAATTATATTTAGTAATTAATAATAATAATAATAAATATATATTTATAATTATTATTATTAATTATAACAAAATGTATTGTAATAATTACTAAGTATTATAAATGTAGATAATTACCAAAATCATCTTTTTCAAATACCAGATATTATTATTTGACATATTTTTCCCCTATACTGTTATAAAGTTTACTACGTAATATATAAATATGTATTATTTAATATGAACATTGTATTTAATATGTACCAAAAAAATGTCTTACTTTGTATTTACATATCTTGAACAAATATAATAAATTTGCTGTTACTTAATAAAAATGTATATAATATCAATATATATTTAATAATATTAATATATAAAATATTAACATTATTAAATATAAATAAAAGAAGCTGATAAAGAAGTGAATTATTATTTTATTAAATATAAGTACTTGTTACTCCAACTTAAAGAATATAAATATTATTTTTTTCTGAATAAATATTGTGAAATATTTCTTTGTGACAATGTACAACATGTACATAAATGATAATGTGTTATTCTGCTAATACTACTTAGCAAACTACTTTTATGTTAATGTTGATTTTCATTGTATTGTACTGTACATAAATAAATTATAAAACCTGAATAAAGTTTTTTGTAAACATCCATGTTGCATTATTTTCTAAGATAATGACACAGTAATGTAAAATTATATGCAAATGTGCTGGACACTGGCCAAGTATTATTTTGTATTCCAACTCCAGTTAGCCAAATATCAGGGAAGGTGATGGACACTGACCAATAATAATTTACTATTCCAACTCCAGTGAAGCTTATATCAGGGAAGGTGCTGGACATTGACCAATAATTATTAACTATTCAAACTCCAGTCAAGCTGATATGAGGGAAGGTGCTGGACACTGAACAATTATAAATTTATATTCCAACTGCAGTCAGGCAAATGTCAAGGAAGGTGCTGGACACTGACAAATAATAATTAACTATTCCAACTCCAGTCAAGCTAATACCAGGCAAGGTGGTGGACATTGACCAATTAATAATTACTATTCCTACTCCAGTCTATCTAATATCAGGGAAGGTGCTGGACACAGACCAAATAAAAGTTACTATTCCAACTCCAGTCAAGCTAATATCAGGGAAGGTGCTGGACACTGACCAATTAATAATTACTATTCCTACTCCAGTCTAGCTAATATCAGGGAAGGTGCTGGACACAGACCAAATAAAAGTTACCATTCCAACTCCAGTCAAGCTAATATCAGGGAAGGTGCTGGACACTGACCAATTAATAATTACTATTCCTACTCCAGTCTAGCTAATATCAGGGAATGTGCTGGACACAGACCAAATAAAAATTACTATTCCAACTCCAGTCTAGCTAATATCAGGGAAGGTGCTGGACAAAGACCAAATAAAATTTACTATTCCTACTCCAGTCTAACTAATATCAGGGAAGGTGCTGGACACAGCCCAAAGAAAAATTACTATTCCTACTCCAATCAAGCTAATACCAGAGAAGGTGCTGGACACTAACCAGTTAATAATTACTATTCCTACTCCAGTCTAGCTAATATCAGGGAAGGTGCTGGACACAGACCAAATAAAAGTTACTATTCCAACTCCAGTCAGGCTAATATCAGGAAAGGTGCTGGACACTGACCAATTAATAATTACTATTCCTACTCCAGTCTAGCTAATATCAGGGAAGGTGCTGAACACAGACCAAATAAAAATTACTATTCCAACTCCAGTCTAGCTAATATCAGGGAAGGTGCTGGACACAGACCAAATTATAATTACTATTCCTACTCCAGTCTAGCTAATATCAGGGAAGGTGCTGGACACAGACCAAATAAAATTTACTATTCCTACTCCAGTCTAACTAATATCAGGGAAGGTGCTGGACACAGACCAAAGAAAAATTACTATTCCTACTCCAGTCAAGCTAATATCAGAGAAGGTGCTGGACACTAACCAGTTAATATTTACTAATCCTACTCCAGTCTAGCTAATATCAGGGAAGGTGCTGGACACAGACCAAATAAAAATTACTATTCCAACTCCAGTCTAGCTAATATCAGGGAAGGTGCTGGACACAGACCAAATTAAAATTACTATTCCTACTCCAGTCTAGCTAATATCAGGGAAGTTGCTGGACTCAGACCAAATAAAATGTACTATTCCAACTCCAGTCTAACTAATATCAGGGAAGGTGCTGGACACAGACCACATTAAAATTACTATTCCTACTCCAGTCTAGCTAATATCAGGGAAGTTGCTGGACTCAGACCAAATAAAATGTACTATTCCAACTCCAGTCTAGCTAATATCAGGGAAGGTGCTGGACACAGACCAAATTAAAATTACTATTCCTACTCCAGTCTAGCTAATATCAGGGAAGGTGTTGGACACAGACCAAATAAAATGTACTATTCCAACTCCAGTCTAACTAATATCAGGGAAGGTGCTGGACACAGACCACATTAAAATTACTATTCCTACTCCAGTCTAGCTAATATCAGGGAAGGTGCTGGAGACAGACCAAATAAAAATTACTATTCCTACTCCAGTCTAGCTAATATCAGGGAAGTTGCTGGACTCAGACCAAATAAAAGTTACTATTCCAACTCCAGTCAAGCTAATATCAGGAAAGTTCTGGACACTGTCCAATTATACATTAGTATTCCAAATCCAGAGTACCAACTTTTGTTATAAGTCCTGTACACTAACCTATCCAATTTTCCTAACCCTATACCTGTAACTGTAATATAATACATATCTTTTTTATAATATAATACTAATAAATTATATCTCAAACCATTTTCTCAAGTTATTAAAAGTTGTTATATTATATAATTATGTCCCAAATGTATTGTCATAAAAATGATAATTATGAACAATTATTTGTTAATTATATTAATTATTAAAATTTATTAATTAATCTTTAATGATTGAGAGTTAATTCTTTATGTTAAATAATGTTTTTTTATGACATTAGTATATCATGAAATAAACAATATTAATAATAATATATCTCATGTTCGTATTTGTAAACTATTTTATAAATAATATTCTATTTAATTTTTATTATTATTTAACATTTTTTTATAATCTACTTTTGTATAATATTATGCACTAATTATATTCCTTTGACAAATATAATATATTTTTATTTTTGATAATTTATTTTCAGACTAGTGGTAAATGTTTTAATTTGCAGAATAATTTGCAACATTTAGTATTAAATTATCATTTATTTTTATATTTTTATTATATTTATTTTTGCATACATTATATTCCTTATACAAATATAATGTTCAATAAATTTTTGTAATTTATTTGCAGACTAGTGATAAATTTTTTATTTTGCAGCAATATTTGCAATTTTTTATTTTGCAAAATTATTTTTGCAATATTTATTTTGATCCCATTAACCAATTTTCTAATTTTTTTTAATTTATACAACTTTAAAATTCTTAATATCTATTTTTTTAAATTACTCCCCACCCCTATCCCCTATTAACCCAACATCCCGCTCCTAAAAATTAATATTCTTTTATATTATTTTTATTATTTAACATTTTTAATATTTACTACTTTTTTCTACATAATGTCGAATTGTTTTCCTTTTACTATTTATAGATATTTTGTGTAGTGGATATTTTTGTGTCGATATTTTTGTACTCGATATTTTATTAACATTATTTTATTCGATATTTTGACCAACAATATTTTTTTTCTTCGATATTTTATTACTGTCGATATTTTTTACACGATATTTTATCCATTCGATATTATGGAGTCGATATTATGCCTAGTTACCGATGCCACAGTGCAGGTAAGTGGTTTTAATTTACTTTAAGTAATGTAGAATTATTTGTTAATATAGGGGGGTGGAGGTGGGGGCTGGCCAACTCAGTTCCGCTGCGGAGTGTGCAGAGAGGAGGGCTTTGGATACCCCCTCTGACAAATCTTGTTTTTTCTGTATGTTATTTTTTTTTGAGCCTGGCTTCACTGTGCCGCTGCCTGCAAGAGCTTATTAGATCAACAGAATAAGAACTGTAAGAAGCAGTAATAAGAGAGAGCTGTGCCTCTGCCTACACATTGATCTTCTTCTCCACAAGCATTTGATTGGAAAATAGACATTTTAATCCACCTAAGATATAATTTTTTTGCTTCTAACTGATAGGGCTATTATTAAGGAGGTCCCCATTTCAAATATAGGAGGAAGGGGCTATGCATCCAGTGACCCTGTGATCATTAAAGAAGGAAGGAATGTGTTTTGCAGTGTGAACTCTCTGACAAATATAATTGGAATGGATGTTGCATTGAATTGTTTGACAAAAACATAGAAACTGACTTTGCATTGTGAATCCTGCAACAAATGCAGTAAGCATGGGATTTACCTTGTGATCACCTTGCCTAACACCATAGATAATGGATTTACATTGTGAACCCTACAACAAATGCAGTGGAAATCTGTTTTAGATTTTGAACTCCATGGCAAACATCAAAGACAATGGCTTTACATTGTGAACTCTCAACAAATGTGATCAGAAGGGGTTTTACAATGTGATCACTATGACACATATTAGTGAGGCTTTACACTGTGAACTATTTGGCAAACACAATACAAATACGTTTTAACATTGGTAGCTCTGTGACAAATGTAATATGTATGTTTAATACGTATATCCCTTTTTAGGTCTGGCCATAAGAAAGGCTTGCATCCAGAAAGAGAGTTAAATATCATGTATATGTTTATTTTGCAGCTGCCTAAACTCTCTGATGGGTCTCTCTCACCAGAAATGTCATGGTCATTTATGTGTTCCAGTTAAAGACATCAGGCTACTTTACATATTAATACATTTGGTGACAACGGCAATGGGCCTCTTATTTTACATAATGAAATTTGACAAAACCCATAGTTCTAACCTTTTTGACTCTGGAAAGGCTAATCTTTTAGAAGAGGGTTAAAAACCTGGCTATTCACTCTGTAATCTTCTATTTGCGGTTGGACCAGCACAAGGACACTCCCAGGAGCCTCTGCACGCTTTATAAATCTGTCTTCCTCGTCATCACCATCATGTGTTCCAACAGACCATATAGTTTGCTTCTGTTTTTTTACGTTTAGAGGCTGCTGGTGCGCAAAGTCTCCCATTGTACCAGGGTTAGTTGCCTCTTCTTTCTGATATGTCTTTAGGGCAGGGATACTCAAAATACAGCCCAGGTCTGATTGCACCCTCTTGACATTTAAATGCAGCCCAGTGGTGAACAGCAGCACTGGGCTGCTGTTTACTTGACAGAGCATTGACATGCAGAAGCTTTTCACCTTAGTATGATTAGATTATATCACTGCATTGAGAAGCATTTATTATTCATCCCTTCCCCGTCCCCTGACAACAATGCCAGTAGTGAACCAAGAGGCAACTCATTTGTCATGAGCACAATCTCGGTAGAATAGGATGTTATTATACTTGGAACATCATTATAGTTTATTAAATCAAACACAAGTGAAGGTTTTGTACGGCACACTTCCTGAATTCATGCATTTCATTGTGCTCTCATATGTGAAATTGAAGACAAAGGAGGCGAAGGAAATACAACAATTGCCTAGGATCACACAATTTGGTTAAGTGGGGAAACCAGGATGGATCCCAAGCTTCCTGGTTTCACATTGTGCAATTCAGCTACTAGATGGTTATCTCTTTCCATTTCAGATTATAAATCAAAAGTTAATGCTATGTCTTTAATTCTTCGCATATGGAGGTAGAGTGCGAATGGTAGACAGAAACCACATAAAAACGCTCAGTTTGTTTTGGACTTCAGGGTACAAGTGTAGCTCGAGCTGAGCCAGAGCCTTCTGTGGCTTGCCCACTTCTATCACATATTGGCAATTAAGGTGGCAAAGGCATAAGAACATGGTTTTCTTCCCCATCGTCCACTTTACCACTGACCATCACCCTGCTAGCATCAATGCAGCGCTTGGTTATGTCACACTCCATATTTTATGACATCTGGGAAAATGTTTGTGAGGACCCATGCTTTAAGGCCTGTGATTTGGAACCTAGTTAATCTTCAAGGTACCTAAAGATGGGATTCCAGTTTGTAATTCTACATTATGGGGGTCATTATGATTGCGGTTTTTCCGCATCCTCGGGGCCGCCGGCCCCGAGGATGCGGAAAAACCGCAGCGGACTGACCAAAGACCCAGATTAGGATGGCTGGTGGGTCCTGGTTTCCGTCCGCAGCTTTTCCGCCGCGGTCAGATTACAACCGCGGCGGAAAAGCTCTAATATGACACCGTCCACCATATTAGGATGGCCATTAAATTATGTTTTTCCGCGGCGGGTTTTCCGCCGTGGAAAAGCATACGGAACTTCACTGCGGGGGCCCGTTGCGGGCCCCCTAGGTGAAGGGGGGGTGGGGGGTGCACATGGGGGGTACCTATGGTACCCCCCTACATTTGCATGCAGAAAGTGGCAGGCACCGCACGGTGCCTGCCTCTTTCTGCATGCAAATGCAATGCGTGCATTTTTAACATTGCCGCGGGTGCAGCTTGATGCTGCACCCGCCGCAATGTTAAAAATAGAGGATGTGACCGCCAGGGTGGCGGTCACATCCTAATTGCACAGGAGGGAACTCCGCATGCCATGCGGAGGTTCCCTCCTGCTCTGGGGTCGCGGACGGACGCAAGTCCGTCCGCGATCCTAATCGACCCCTAAATCTTGAAAATATTTGTTGTTGTGATCACAGTATTTAGTTGTGTAGTACTGTGTTTAATGTTGTGTGTTGCATGTTGTGAGTTTCCAGTCTACAACATACTCCTGAGTCAGACTTGGACTGCTCTAGTTACTCTTAGACACAACTGTTAAAAGGGGGAATTGATTTCCAGTTTGACAGTCTGGGCATGGAGACCCCAGGACTGATAGGGTGGAAGACCACAGGTGGTACACTTGGGGCTAGTAATTTCCAACAGCCCTGGGACCACTTGAAGTGAATTTCTCAAATACAGTAGAAAGGGGTCTTGCCATAGGAAGGGACTTTGGATTTTTATCCATCTGACAAATGCAACAGGAAGAAAATTTACATTGTTAACTCTCTAACGAATAAAATAAGAAGGTGTTTAATACATATGACTCATCTCTTGACCAGGCACCGGAAAATGCTTGATTTTCTGAAGCAGAGTTAAAAAAAATATTTCCCTACCAGACATCTTCAGTCAGGAAAGGCACAACTATTAATAGTGCCCAATTTCAGACCTGCACGATGGGGAGGCAAAAGCATTGTGCGTGAAGCATCTAGAGCATGGAACTCACTCCCTCTTGGTATAAAAACAGAACCCAGCCTCCTTGCTTTCAGAAAAGCGGTAAAAACCTGGTTACTCAGGATGTAGTGCATCAATTGACCCTTATATTTTGCATTATTTCCGCTACAGTGCTTAGATGCCTCAGGGTAGTAATGCGCTATATAAATTCATATAACATAACATATCTCCAAGGGAGATTTAAAACTCACGACAATGTATACTTTCTGCCACTTTTAACTGTTTGGCAGGTCTATCGAGGCAGAGAACACACAGTTAAGTTTATTTATTTTAATGTGAAAGCCAACAGGCATACCGTTGCTCTCTCTTTTTAGATTTTAAATGACTTTAAAAATCCTCTGGGCTTAATTTTTTGATTGGGAAAAGATTCTTTTGTCAATAGGCATATATCGAAGCTTGATATTTTTAGGACTAAAGGTGGTTTGAAAACTTCCACAAGGTGCCTCACTGATAATGGGAGGACACTACATTTTCAAAGTAATATGTCCCATGTGATATTCAGGGTTTGTAATATGCTCCCTGGTTAATCAGCTAGGCCCATAAACCTGGGTTTCTAATTTGTAATTCCACTTGGATTCTTGTAAATATTTCTCTATTGACTATAGTATTTAGTTTTGTGTGCATTATAGACGTTTTCTTTTTGAAAGGATAAGCATAGAGTAGGCAAAGATAGGCATGCTACACTCCTACTGTGTAGACTCTGCACTCGTAAATTTATTATAAATTGCTGTTTTGTGTATTCCAAAACAAACGTGTAAGTTTACTTTTGGGAATCGGGGCAAAGTGTTAGCCAGACAGGTTCCACCATTACAAAAGTAATGGCGGGCCCCGTCAGGAAACACTCATAACACCTATTCCATGCTACATAGATCCTCAGATTTCCGATGGTAATACCTCCACTGTGTCTGTTTGGGTCAAAAGGGGGGGTGCAGCACAGACCACAACCTGCTTGTTAAGTGTGAAAAAGGATGCTTTATTGAAGACGGGTGCATTTTTCAAACAATTTCCTTGGCCTGTGCCGTACAAAACTAAACCTCACTAAATATTTTCCTCCTGCCTTACTGCCAACCCCTCCTCTAAACCTTTCCCCTTTGCAACCATTTATAAACCCCCAAATCTGTCCTCCTTCCTGCCCCGTTAAACTTGTCACTTCTTATCTTTTTGTAACATAACTATCTATGTCACCTTCCTATGCTACTTCACCTTCCTGCGTGCTCCCAGAGTGACATTTCCCAACCAATAAACTGTAACTGTAACCAGATCTACCAACTATTACCCAGAAAAAGCGCACTCAGAAAATTCTGGCCTACGACTTTTCTCACCCCCCAACTAGGGACCCTGTTGTTTCGGATACCTGCGTATGGCCAAAGCCCCGTCTAAAACCTCCTTAATCTGTATTATATATAACTCCAGGCCATAACGGGACAAATGCACCCCGTCTGCTCTGAAAAAATAGCCCGCAGCATACCGCAGTTCTGGATATTCCACTCTCCCAATGCCTTCCCTGTCTCAAAATATTCGCATGTCCCGGTTGATCTTCTCCTGGCCTTATCTATCGCTGCTGGTCTCTCTGCCCCTTTCCTATGCCTCCTGGGTATGAACTCCGACCAGATATCATAACAACCTGACCACTACCGTTTAATCTCCAAGAAATCCCTCTTCATTTGTTTTAACAGTGCCAAACCTTTACACTGAACTAGTTCATTCTCCCCAAATGGATAATCAAAACATCCGGACAAATCCCCCCTTCTGATCTTCCTGTTTAACAATGGAAAACACTCGTGCCACCTCATACCCCCTTTTCCATTCCAAAAACAACAAAACAATTGAGAATCTAAAACCAGACTCAAACCGTTCCCTTTTGTAAACTCATAACGTTCCGTCAGTTTGACAATTGAATGTCCCACAATGCAGATCGATAATTCCGCCGCAGGAGGCCCCACCACTGCACCTGCAAAGACACATATATGTGGAAGGAAATGAACATTATGCATCCCCTTCTCCACAGCCCCTCAACCGAATATAAGTTTTGAAGCAATCGGACTTCCAACCCCCTAAGCGCCTAATCTCCTTCCTCCCCATCCTTTCTTAGCTAAGGGCCCGATTCACAGAACTTACTTAAGACTAAATCCTAAACTTACTACTTTTGGTATTCACAGAAGTTAGGATTTTGTCTCAAGTGTGTCTTAAGACAGACTTAAGTTAGGATTTTGTCTTAAGTCTGTCTTAAGTCTGTCTTAAGTCTGTCTTAAGACAAACTTAAGACAACATCCTAACTTCTGTGAATACCAAAAGTAGTAAGTTTAGGATTTTGTCCTAAGTTAGTTCTGTGAATCGGCCCCTATGTGTGTGACTGCCCCTATGCAGAATGAATGTGTCCCAAACTGTCTAGGATCCTCCCCCATGCATTGGAGGGCATGCCTCAAGACCAAAAGCAGCTGAGATGCCAACACCCTGTTGCCCTCTTTTTGCCGGAAAACCTCTCTGTCACCGCGCACCAACCCCCCCGGCCATGATCCCCCCCCAAGCCGCCAGACACACTGTCTTGTCCCCCACCGGTCCCATGACCACCCACTTCCCCACTCCCCACTGGTCCGTTTTGGATCGCTTGACCCGCACTGCCACCGCGTTGAGCCACAGACCCACGTCCCCCCACTGCACCCCTTGGGCCCCCCTCGCACCCAGCAGCTCCGAAACACGAAAAGCCCCAAAGTACATCCACGACATTAGCGTGGAAAACAAAACCACTTCCTCCACATTGCGGCAGATTTGCGGCATAAGCCATATCAGGCCGGCCAATATCCCGACCGACAATGGCCTTCTTTGCTGAGATCTGCCACACCTCTTACGTGTCCAAACTTCCAGTAATCGACTGCCCAATTCCCCCGCCGAAGGCGCATAACCCCACCACAATTTGCCCATGAAAGCTATGGCCAACAACTTGCCCGCTATCGTTATCTTAGACAAACCGTTGTCAATCATGGAGAAAATTAACTGCCCTACCTGCTCCTCCCTTGCCCGTTGCCATCCACGGCAGTGTGCGCCACTGTCTAGAAATTCCCACCATGCCTGTTCATACGCCATCCATGTGGATGAGGTCAGTGACCATCTTACCAACTGTAAGACCCTTTGTCTCTTACATACCACATCCCTGCTGGAACTGGCGTCTTACCCTTTTCCCTCTCCGTGACTAACCCATGGAACCTCTGCCACTGTGAACGAGACAAAGCATCTGCAATGTCATTGTCCACTCCCGGTACATGTCTGGCCTGAAACAAGATATCATGCTCCAAACATCTCAGCACAAAAACCCGCAACAACTTGAGAACTTGGGTATCCCTGGCCAATTGTCTGTTCATCACCTGAACGACTGACATATTGTCCACTGTAAAGATCACCTTCTTATGCATCAAGTCCCACGACTAGACTGTCATGGCCACTACCAGAGAAGAGAGCTCCAGAAAGGCAAAACTCCTCTCCCAATTCTTTCAGTGTGGAGGCCATTCTTCCGGGCACCACCTCCCCTGAGATCGGTACATCCCATTCCCATTCTTCTGGGGTTTCCATAAGGATGCCGTTGAAATGTTTCAGAAAAGTGCACCACATGCGCAAAACCTTAGTTCCTGCCGACAGGCGCATATGATGGTGCGGCAGCGTCAGACCTGCCATAAACATCCCCAACCTCCTGCAAAAAATTTGCCCTGCTCGCACTGCCCTGCACGCAAAATTGAGGTGTCCTAGCAAGACCTGCACCTCCCTGACCGTCACCTTCTTTTTGTCCAGCAGACTGTCAATCAGCATGTGCCCTTTTTTGTCCATTGGCAAACGGGCTTCCATTGCCCCGGAATCTAGTTCAATACTAAGAAATGACAACACTGTACTGGGACCTTGTGCATTGTCTGGCGCCAGGGGCACACCCAGGTAGCCCATGAGCTCTTTAAAACTTGCCAGCTACTGCTGACAGTCCGCAGAATCGGGCAGTCCCACCAGGAAAAAGTCATCCATGTAGTGTGTCACCATCTCTTTACCAGTGTGCCATGAGAAAACCCACTGCAGTAATGTACTAAACCGCTCAAACAGTGCACAAGATATGGAACAGCCCATTGGCAGTGCTTTGTCCATGAAAATGGACCCCTCATACTGGATGCCCAACAGCTGATAACCCGCCGGGTGTACTGGGAGCAACCTAAATGCCGACTTCATGTCACACTTGGCCATGAGCACGCCCGCCCCAACTGTGGCAATCAGATGTTGTGCAACATCCACCGAGGAGCAGGACACGGACGACAGTTCAGCCGCTATGAAATCATTAACTGATGCCCCTTCAGACCATGACAGGTGTTGGATCAACCTGTATTGTCCCAGTTCCTTCTTTCGTACCACACCAATTGGGGAAATGATCAGGTTCTGAATGGGGCTGCTCCTGAAAGGACCTGCCATACACCCTTCCTGCACTTCTTTGAAAAATTTGGCCTGCACTACTGCACCGTGTGTATTTGCCGATTTCAGATTCTCAGTCCATTGAGCGGCCCGTGGACCCTCATAGCCCAGCCTGAAACCCTCCCAAAAACCCAGCTGTAAAAGTTCAGCGTCTTCAGTCCGTGGATATGATGCCAGAAATTCTTCCATACAGTCCAGTTTAATAGGCGTATGAGCCTTTGCCCACAGTTCCTTTCCCCCCCTTACCCCTCCACCCCCTGCTGCATGCTGCAATGCCTGGTTGGACTGTTGCCCTTGCCCACTAACTCCTGCCCCCCAGCATTGCACCAAGGGGTGTTTTCCTGTGCACTTCGAGCGTTTGTGCCTAAACTTTCAGTACTGTCTGGCGCACGTGCCCTTGTTAAAATCCCAGCACGTTCCCATTGTGCCCCTGTGCTGTTCCCTGTATACCCCACCTGCCGCGGTGGGGCAGTTCTGAAAGGGGCAAGTGGGAGTCAGCTAACTGTGTAAATTGTCTTCCCAAACTTTGCGCCCCCCCCCCCATAGCCTGTTGGTAAAGGTCCAAATCTGTCTCCCCCCACTTAGCCTCCGAATCCCAGGCCAACCGTGCCCAAAACTCTTCATCATAATGCGACCACGGGTATCCTCTGTACATGACCTGCACCCATCTAATCACGTCCACGTATTTAAATAATGCAACAGACCTGCAGCAGCTTCAGCATGTCCACATATTCGCCCTTCCAGATTTCCTCTTTGGTGGCCAACGTAAGTTGGGCCCCCAAGGGCTTAGTAATCCCCATGTAAGGCAATTTCACTGGGATATCGTAACTCTCCTTACCCTCCTCCTTGGACACCCCCTCGGCCCCTTTTTCCCCGACAGCTAAGACTCCTTGGTTTCCCGTCGCCTGCCCCTCTGGGTGGCTGGGTCCCGCAGCCTTTTTGCTCTCACCACCAACCTTGCGCGGTGACTCTGTCCCCACACCTGTGTCCTTTACATAAGCCTCTTTCCTCAAGTGCACCTCCCCTTCCTCACCCCCGCGGATCCCTGCAGTTCCTCACCTGTCGTCATCCCGTCTTCCCTCCTTTTTGCTGATCCCCGCCAGCCGCCATCCCCAGCGTGTGCTCTCGTGCCTTACCTGGAGTCAAGGATGGGTTCCTGACCAGACCCCGTCGCCTAACTAGTTGTGAACGGGGGGCCACCACAATATCCACCTTGTTCCGTCTTTCCAGACCTTGCTGTAAAACACTGAAGACGTCATTAGTGACATCCCCCCTCCCATCAGCCTGCCCTTCCTCTTCTCCTAGTATTTCCCCTTCTTCAACGCTCTCCTCATCATAATCCAATAGCAATAGGCCGTCCTCCGTGGGCTCCAGCCTGCTCAAACCCGCTCACTCCCTGCAAGTGCATAGCAGTTCCCCTAAATCAACGCTCCCTATCCGCTGCCCTGCGCGCTTGCTCTTTGGGTCCCCTGTTGAACTCCACGAAACCTATGCCTGCTCCTTAGAGGCCTCATCGACCCACCAGGGTTGTGGCACCGGAGACTTTTCGTTCACTGTCTGTGCACCACCTCCTGCACGTCCCTTGTTGGAGCCTGGCCGCCCGCATGAGGCAGAGCCGGCCCATCCGCTCGGTGGGGTGGATCTGCATGCAACGCTCCCGAGTATCGCACCTGCTGTCTCAGCCAAAGAAAAGTGGAGTCCGACATGCTGGGGTTAGTCCTGACCTCTGACCCTAAAACACCTGAATACCCGTGCCCACTTTCATGCGCGACCAGCCCCAGGCCCGATGCACCGGACAAATGACCTCCCAGCCGTGCGGGAGTGTCCACCCTGCCCCCAGACCAGCCCCCCAACAGAAAGGCCCTAACACCCTTCCCCTGGACCCCAGTGCCATCTTCCTGCCCTGTCGCTCCACTCCAACGAATCCACCACCCTCTTGCCCGCGCGGCCTTCCCAAGGTTGGCCGACCTGCGGTGCGCTCCCCCCTACTCCCCCAGCACTCTTCCCCATCTCCGGGGCCCCCCTCCACCCTCCCCCTCCGACCACCGGTGCCTGAGCCCTTCCGGGGCCCTCTCCAGCCATCCCCCCATCTCCAGGGACCGCATCGGTCCCCACAGAGGCCTCTCTTTCTGCACCACCTTGAGGAAACCAACCGCTCCCTCCCTTGCCCCCTCCCTCCTAACCAACCGGTCACGGGGCCCTCGCCTGCCTTCCCTCCTCACTGAGCCCTCCCTGCATCCCACCCATCTGCCCTCCCCCCAGAAACCCCAAGCACTGCTGTGGCACCCCGCTCCACCCTCCCGGGCCCCCCACCAGCCCCGTGCCCTTCCCCCAGGGATTCCACCTCCCCCCGCCTGGATCCCCCTGCCACAGCTCTCCACCAACACAAGAGACGACTGCCCGATGTCCAGGTAGATGGGGGCGGCCCCGACTGACCCGCTTCCTACTCGTTGTCCTCCTTTCAAATGGAGCCACCCGCCTGAATTTGAGAGCGGGCCGCGGAGCCGCGCCCCAACCCCCTACATGCTGCCTTATCCTGTGCCAGGGCCGGCTCTAGGCTCATGGTGGCCCTGGGCAAGGAGCGTAGGTAGGGGGCCCGGAAGAGGTGGTCCGGGCGGGCCGGAGCGCGCAGGCCAGTAAAGAGGGGAGGGGGTCAAGGTGTTTAGTAGTGGAACAGAGCCGGAGGCCGCCAAATCCCTGCCAGGGGCCACCACGCAAATATGTATCCATCCTCAGAGGATTAATGTATTAAGGATATATATTGGCGTGGTGGCCCCTGGGGTTTGGTGGCCCTGTGCAGGTGCACAGTTTGCACATGCCTAGAGCCGGCCCTGCCTGTGCTGTCCGCCTAGCAGTGCGGCCAGGCCCCCCACACCCGCTATTCCGCTGTCTCCAGGCCCACGGCGGTGAGCATGCTAGCACAGCCGCCGTGACCCGCTCGCTGCCCGTCTTGGTGGCCTCACCTCAATCGCGGTCCGCAGCATGTCTGTGCAGCCCGCTTCCTTCAGAAGGCGTAAAGCCTCCATCACCCTGGGATCCTCTGCCATCACTGAAACACCGCAAGTCGCTACAAATAATGAACAGCACACTCGAGCTGGTCGAAAATAATCACGCAGCGCTCCGCACCAAGCTACTAACGCTCACACAAAATTGCACAAAAGTTTTTCTTGCCCTAATCCCTAAACCGGCTGTAATGTCACCACCACCAAAATGGTGGCTGTCAACACGAAATGGCCGGTTATATATCCCCCCAGCCCAAAACTAGCCCAAGTGCAGCCCGACAAGCCCAATTGAGCTCCGGCTGCACCCCCGCCCAAAACCCCCGGGGGCGGCAGGCCTCCCGTTGGTCGGTCGCCCCCCAAAGCTCTATTTTGGAAAACTTACTCTGATGGCCTGGCTGAGTAGACGTTATCAGTGTAAGGATATTAGACTGCCCAACCTATTTAGAGAAGAAGGTCAGATGGTCTGAACCCTCTTTTTTTCTGTCCGTCACCATCATGAAAATGTTTTTATGACCTTTACACCCTGTAATCAAACTCCACAAGTGTGGAAGGTTACTCGTTTTATTTTTTCACAAACAAACACCCAGTTAGGATTTTTTTTCAGAAAAAACTAAATTTTTGGTGCGCGGGTGCCTAAAAGACAGTGCCATGGCGGTGCTTCCTGTGAACACACAGAGAACACCACTGAGCCAACAGTGAACTCTAAACAGGGTGATCGTCTACCCACCAGGGTGGTAGACATAATGTCCTCTCCCACCCAAAACACAGACTGCAAAGGGTCAAATCAGGTCCCTTTGCCTGCATATTATCTGTGTATTGAAACATATGTTTTTTTTTTTAGGGTTGTAGATGGCAAAGGCTCGTTGCTGTGGCAACTATCTGAAAAGGGGCTGAACCACTGCAAACCCTTTCCATTTCTGAGCTATACATTTCAGATTCTATGTCATCGCTAAAGTAAACAGTGCACATTTCTAAGAATTACTGGCCAAAGCAGTAGTGCACATTTCGTGAGGTTAAGAAAGTAAACAATGTGCATTACATTAATCTATAAAACCCTGAATGTTCTTATTAAATACTAAATCCAGAAGATAATATGCTTTTCCTATCACTGGTCAAACTATCAGACATTCCTGTCCATTACTGAATACAATTTTACACAATACTTTCCATTACTGAATAAATGTACCCATTCCTGGAGCAAAGGGCCACATTGTGCTCACCTCGTTCCAGACACTCTCCCTTTTGCGTCTAAAGAACCAGAGCTTCTCCATTCAATTTCTGGAGGAAATTGTGCCTTTTCCTTTCAATTACTGACTAGCATTGTGCACATTCCTTCCCATCACTGAATGCACCTTTACAAAATGCACGAGTGTTCATTTCCTTAACTGAATATAACTGAATACACAGCGGATGACTGATCAAAGGCTCTTCCATCAACCACTGTCCTAAAACTGAAAGTGGGTGTGGCTTGCACTCAGCCCCGCCCCTCTCTATGGACGCCCCTGCTCACAGATTTGATAGTTTCAGATCCGGGGAACGAAATACTATTGCATATTTCAGCCTTGGTCTGTGAATTCACGTTCTGTTATTTAAAGATCCCTTTAATCAACTGCTTGTGGACAGAGTTACCTCTCCTGGTTTATGTCGACATCTCTGTTTGTTTTTTAATTTCCCTGCCATGCAGTATTTGCAGAGTGGTAACATTTTGCTGTCATGCAGTGCAATCACAACGTTCGATAGTGCACCGTGTTCCCTTTGTGTTGTTTTTTGTCACTGTCTGCGCATTGCCAGTGGCATTTTCCACTGACGCGCTTCAGGTGAGTTTGGAATTTTCTGTTGCTTTTTTCAGCCAAGCGTTGTATTTTAGTATTTCCACAGAAGTGGTTACTTCTTCTTTAGGAGTGTCTGACTCACGTGAGTGGCATTGTATGACTCAATTTATCCTGGAGGCTATTAACTCTCCTCGGCCATTAATAAGGCATCGCAGCCCAGTTGGCATGCCATGTATGGCTTTCCAATGGTTCTGAAGTTTCCACAGCAGACCGAAGTCTCAGCTGGTTTGTGTAGCTGTGTTATCAGTAGGATGAGGGAAGGTGCCTTTTTTAAGCCAGTGTGTCACATTTTCTGGGTTGCAATTATGCAGGGTGAGGCTGGCAGACTGTGCCATGGTTGATAGGTATCTTCTCATGCCCATTGCCCAGAGGTGTGCTTCAGTGTTTGGTGCCCAGTGGAGTGCAGACAGAGTGAGGGGTAGGTCGCACGAACATTTCTGTGTCGGACTCTTTCACACTGGAGATATTACATGGTCCTCTCCCCGGCTAAGGCGCTATAAGTAAAATGCAAATGCAGTGCTTATATAGCACACGAATCACCCCCGAAGGGGTCTCAAGGCGCTGTACACATACCACAATGGAACCCTTCCTGGCCTTTCCCTGTGAAGGGCCCACTCCTGGGCACCCCCAGGGTGAAGCCAGGCATCCTAGCGCTGTTGGGGCCATTGTGGAGATTAAGCAAGCTATTGCCCAGAGTTGGACCCATGATTAGAATAGGCACCGAGGCGAGAATTATCAGGTCTGGGGAAATTAAGCCCAAGACCCGCCGAGGCAGGAATTGATCCCTGGTCCGGGCCAGACCTCTGCATCAGGGTCTGCCGCTCTAACCATTTGAGCCACACTTCTCCATGCGAGAAGTGTGGCTCAAATAGAACCCTATTTGGATCTCACATCCCAACCCTTTCTCATCTGGGTTGGGATGTGAGATCCAAATAGGGTGATTATCTGTAGGTACTATTAACCTTTTATTATCCATGGAGATCATTAGAGATAACCCAGTTATTATAAATTCACCCACGCTGCCCTGAATAAGGGTAGGGATACTTGAATTAGTTGGTCCTGAAGAAATGCCATAGATCCCTCCTGGACCACACAGGCGTGAAACATGTTGACCTTTTAAGCACTTATCAAGATTTTGTCACGCTTCATAACACTTCCCTGACTATCTACACTCACATGCTTTTTACCCTGCTAAGGGGCCCCCTGATTACAATATCTTCCAGTAGTCCTTAGGAAGGTTTAAATCACTTTTTCACGACATACTCTATCGTATCCCACACACTCGCTTGCATCATCGCGACTAAGAGAGACGATCTCCACTAAAGAGCCCTCTCTCGGGCATGTGGGGCATTCCAGCTCGAGCCCCACGAGGAGCTAAGCCCGATGATGAAGCATGACACCCCCATGGGTGTGTGAGGGCAACACCAACCAATAAGGAAGATCCCCTCACTTCATATATGTTCCAACCAGACGTCTTCTTTAAAGGAACAGCTACCCTCTTTACATGCAAATAGAGGAACCATTTGCCGTTGAATGACATATTGCACAGTCGGGTGCACATTTGGTGCTTGTTGGGAGTGATTAATCAGAGTTCTGTCTTTGCACTTTCTTTTGTAGAAAAGGAAGGGCATCTGAGTAGGAGAAGTGAAGATGATGATGTTGAGCAACAGAACCAACCTGTAAAAAGATTATAGTAGAGAGACAGAAAAGATGGACATTTTCAAACCTATAAGAAAGGACAGATGATCATCAAACAAGCGTGAAGTAATCTGGTAGGAATTCAAAGCTTTTCCCCCAAATAAGAGAAGGTGTGGGGTTCTGCACGAGGGTTTGACAATAGTGAGCAATTGTTGAGAAGACAATCTAGATGAACATGTGATCTTTTAATATTAATAAAATGACTTGAAGGGATTTGGGATCAGAGTGGTGATAAAGCAGATGGAACAAGCAAAGGAACTTAAATTTGAGTCTGATGCAAACAGGGAGTCAGTAAAGGGAATCATAGAAGTTGGAAAGATGGGAGCAATGTGGTAGGTGATTAACAGACCAAAATGTATGCTGGGGCCGAGATCGTGGAGTTCTGCTATGCAGAACTCCGCGAAGTGCAAAAATAAACTCCGCCACGCTATGCGAAGCTCTGCAAGGGGCGGAGTGCGTTAGATAAATGCTGTTTGCAGTTATTTCCTGAGCCACGCGCTTGTCTGCACTGTGCAATCATCGTGAACGGCACTATGCACAGCGAAAGTGGGCGCTGCTTCATTTCTGCTGCTCAAGTAGATTTTTATTTGAGCAGCAGCTTTCTCATCGCGAACAGACAGTTTCTCCATGGGAGCCGTCGCAAGCATATGCGCCCACTCGCCATGAGAAATCTGACACCCTGCGTTGAGAAATCTCGCCGCAATGTTGATTTTCCTCGCTCGCCAACTTGATTTTGACAATCATGAACAAGGAAAAATCTCACTGGGAAATGGATTTTCCTCACTTGGGCTCAGCAACTTGACTTTGGCAAACGCGAGTGAGAAAAAAGTTTTTCGGAACTCGGTGAGCTCTACGTTACCCGGGGTGCAGAAAACTCTGCAAACTCTGCGAGGGGAGCGGAGTTCACCGCCAAGACTTACCAAAAAGCAGAATTTCGAACTCCTTACAATTTGAGAAATTGGAAAGCGGGAAGCCAAGATACAGCGATTTTGCAATAAGATAAAGCTGTAAAAAGGAAAGCTCCTTGAACCACCGAAGGTCGATCTGGGAGCAAAAAAGAAGGCTACATATCAAGGGACCTGAATGAGGTATCTTTATTGATGACAAGGATCTCTGCTTTATACGTGTTTAATTTCAGCGAATTCATACGCTCTCACAACATTTTCAGATAGGCAGGTGACTAACATAAAATGAGATTGAGAGGCCTCCAGATTAATTAAGATTTAAGTATTGTTAGATTGTGTCATGAATAAGAAAATATGAGACCAAATGAGTGTGGCTAAGGAAGTAACATAAACATGAAATATTGTCAGGCTAAGGGGGGCCTTGAGGAACTCATGAGAGAGCAGGGCAGAAAAGAAGGCCTGAAAGGAAGGAGATACACAGCTTGGAACCAGTTGTCCGAATGAGAAGCGATTCAGAAAAAAGACTAGTCAGTTAGTTCCAAAACGTACATAATGATAAGCATGGCCAAACTCAAAAAAAAGCCCACTTTTTTTGCAGAAGGGCAAAACTTGATGGAAACCCCCATGTTTTGTTATTTGGGGATACTTTTTGATAACAGGAATTTGTGGACCCACCAGATGTGCACAAATGTAGAAGGCCATAACAAGGTTGCACTCATTTACTAAGAAACTAGGATTTAATGCTGTGAGGGAACTTCTTAATATATACCTAAGCAAGGTAGTGGCATCATATGGAGCAGGGGGATGGGGAATGACCAGCACGCAAAACATGCAGAGAGCCAGGACTCATATTTTAGGTCCATTCTTTCCCTTCCTCCATGTAGTCTATGCAGAACTGGGGATTGCCCCTATAATGCTTTGGTGCTTGATCTGGTCACATGAGGACACAGGCTTGAACACACTGATACTTAACGATGCCATGAACTTAACCTATGCAATAAAAATTCCATGGCTGATACTTATAAAATCCACATTTGTGGCAAGTGTGGAAAATAAGGAAAAGCATGTGGGAGAGCATAACTCGGGAAACCGCAATGTAAAGATAACACCTGGCCTATACAAGGTATTATATATATGAAAGGTGATTTTTATTTTTAATTGATAATTTATTATATATATATAAATTGTGTTTCATTAGATTTGATAATGTGACCTTTACTAAATGTTTTTATTGTGTATCATACCTTTATGTTACTGAAAAGCAACAAAAGTTAAATGATGATGATGACTAGTCAGTAACGCCTATGTTGGAAAGCTGAGAAAGGAAGATTTAATGAGAGATAGTATTGAAAAGAGAGGAAAGGTCTAGAAGGATCACAATGGCAGTGCCACCTGAACTACCAATAGTCAATATTCATCAAGAATGGATACCAGATTGATTCCGTGCTATGAAGAAGAGAACCCCAAACTCATGAGGGTCACAAATGAGATTATTTTCTAGAAAAAGGGATGAAGATAGATGGATGGGTTCAGTTTTGGAATATCGAGGGGAAATATTGAGGTCACACAGAATATCGAAACCCAAAATATCGATAGGTAAGTATGTAAATATTTTCTATCCCCAACTCAACATATACATACCTTGACAATGTATGTGTGTGTGTATATATATATTCAAAGGATGTATATGTGGAGTTAAAATGGTAGTCTATACCTTCCTCTGTGCACTTACTTTCTCAATATTATGGTCTTCGATATTCTGGTCATGATATTGTGCGACCTCAATATTCCTTCCTTGATATTCAATAAAACAATTTATGGATGAAAATTGCTGAGGACAGCGTGACCAGCAGATGCTTCATTTAATAGGGGCACCACAAGGGCTTGTTTCAAAGTTATGAATACTGTAGAACTGGAAAGTGACACATTGCATAGGTCCTGGAACAGGGTACATTGCATCAGAAGGTAGGCGGAAAATGTGGATAGGCAGGGGCCTTGAGAGAACTTTATTTAACAGTAGAGAGAGATGATGAGACATAGAATCAAGGGAGAGAGGCGTGTGAACAGCAAGAACTGAATCTGTCTTGGTGGTAAAACTGGAAGAAGAGAACAAAAGTGAGGACTAAACAGCTTGAACATCCCAAACAGATGTTACTAACTTAGCAAAATTATTATTGAAACAGAGGGCCAGATTTATTAATATTTGATACAGTGGAACACAACAAGACAAATAGATGCGCTGCATCAAAGGGAGAGGTCAGGTCTCTTTAGTTTACTGTAGGGCAGCGCAGCAGGGAGGTAGCATTTGTGCAATGTTGGGAACCAAAGAGAGTCAGGGGTGGTCTAGCATTTTCTTAGGCTTCCCAGGCTTACCGGTGTTAGCAGATCTGGATATGCACATCAGACCATTGAGGGAACACCTTTCCAGAGCAGAGCAACGCAATGTAATGACTTGTGCTTCCTTACGCAACTCCATATTTACCAAGCCATTCAGGGCCACACGAGGTGGAATTGTTTTGCTTGTTAAACGTTACTTAAGGATTGCAGGGGCGTAACACAGGCCCACACATCCCCCGTAGTGCGAGGGGGCCCTCAAGCTCAAGGGGCCCCCCTCAGCACCGCACTTTGGCCTGAGAGCTCCTAATAGAGTCCGGAGGGGGCCCCTCCACGTACCTGGCAGGGGGCCCCCCCAATTATAGTTACACCACTGAAGGATTGCATTACCCTTGTGTCACCTTGTGTGGCACAAGGGCCTGATACATCTTACCCAGAGTGTCACAGAGCATTCGTGAGGGGTCACCCAAACTTTTATTAGTAACTTAACTATTTTAAAGACTCCTGGGAACTGTTGGATGAGCGCTAAGAATAGCAAAACAGGCTGACCAGGTCGATCTGACGGACTTGTTAAACGGCCTTAATGTATTACAATAGAGTAGTCTATATGCCAGGCTTTTCTGTCCCGTTTGCACCTCAACTTGATCTCTCTGAGTTCCTGTGTGTACTGCGGTGTAAGTGGAGGATGACAGGGAGAGCTGGCCACACTAAAAGGGATAGAAGAATCAAGAGAGATAGAAATCAAGGAATTAAACTGGTGACTGCAAGATCAATAGAGCAATCCAGCGAAGGACAAGAGCTGTGCAGTGAAGTTTCAAGGTCAGAATAGTTGAGTGTGAACCAAAGACTCTTACCTTTGAAGGAAGTGACCCAATTAGGGCTATCCGGGTCACCCGCGACCACCTCTAAGCCTTCAATACAAATGAATAGTCTGTCAGACAGTAGAGGATACAAACCAAGTATATTTATTCAGGTACACTCGAGCAGAGTTCCGTCTGACCAGCCTCCTGGGATTGCTGCAGAGGGAATGACTTCAGCAAGCATGGTGATACATTATGTACAATTCAGAACCAATGAAGACACGCCCTGACGAGAAATTTCCAGTTGGTAGCTGGTGAACAAAGGAGATAGAGAAGGGTGAGTTTCTATCCTGAGACCGGGCACATGCTATCTCAGTGCCAAGGTCACTCTGTCTGTGCCCGCCGCTCTAAGGGAGGGAGCAGCCCTATTTAATGGGAATGGTATGCACCAATAAGGACAGTGTATTCATTAGTACAGCAAGGCTCAACCTTGGAGAAACGAAAACTATTGCAGCTGCTTTCAGCTGGAGAAGAGAGACAGAAATTAGTTTTGATCATGGATCAAAATGGAGGCTGATTATAAATTGGTGCCGGGAATGCTAACTTAAGATATACAATGCATGAACAACATATTTTGATTCAAACACCCTGATAGTGTGAGGGAGTAGCAGGTGCCTTTCTGTGAGCCCCAGAGACTTTTCAAAAATATGTGAGAGCAACTATGGGAAGTGAGAATTTAATCTGCATTTCAAGATTATTGACCCTCGTCTTGGTGCAGGAATTGTCAACACCAGTACCAGTTGGTCCAAGGATCTTTTCTGAAAGCAAGTGTTAAATAATGATTGTTGATCAAATTAGTTGAAGGGAACCGATAAGCTTGAAAATATACATTATTTCATACTTTGGGTTAACTCCTTTGCTGCGGGCGGATTCCCCCGCTGTGCTGGGGGTACGCGAACAGCGCCCCGGTGCTCATGACGAGCTCAGCTCGTCATGAGCCACGGTGCTTGTGTGCTCATGACGAGCTGAGCTCGTCATGACCACACCCATTCCTTAGAACGCCCAGCACAGCAGTAGAATTAGCCCCGTGTGCGAGCGTTCTAACTGTCATGACGAGCTCAGCTCGTCATGAGCACACGGGAACCATGGCTCATGACGAGCTCAGCTCGTCATGATCGTGGGAGGGGTTAAAGCTATGCTTTTGGTGAAGGTATTTCTTTAGGAAAAATGAAATGAAAAATCAACTAATGGGTACCCAGCAGTAACATGGGCTTAATAAAACACATATTTTACCACTAGTTTACAATATAGTTGTAAAGTGCTTGCGAAAGGGTCTAGACCTAAATCAAAAACATCACATCCCAGGAAGATCTACAGATTAAATTATATATGGACAGAGAGACCTTGAAAGAGTTGGAGAAATGGAGGCGTCAATACAAGGAACACTACAACGAGAACCATATGTACAGGAGGTCCTGGAGGCAACAGGTCCAGGGGAGACGAGTAACTGTGACAAGGAGACATGGAGTGAGGAAGATTAGAATACAAAGCAATGTTCATTTGTAAGAATTTCAGACACAAGGATAGTCTGATAATGGAACTGAGAACATGAGAAAGCTAGAGAGCAGAGACAGATCGTTGCAAATGAGACCCAAGACAGAGAAGAAAAAAGAAGAGGCAACATCACCAAAAGTAGCTCTAGTTTTGGGAACCAGAGTACCAGACATTAACCAATATCTAGCGCCGACCTAAACAGGATATCTGCAACTTGCGCCCTAGGGATGATTCAATCATTTCTTCATTTTTTTAACTGTTTTAAATTGTTCTTGTTCCACGATTTGATACACAACTTACCATGGTGCCCAAGGCAACTGCCTTTCTTCACTTATATGGATAGCGTGCAACTATCCATGAACCCCAAGGCCCACTATGACTCCCAACCAACTAACCATAGTCCAAACTGCTATACCTGACTCAACACAGGTAGGGAAATATAATTCACAGATCCTCTTTTCCCCAAATAACAATAGGTAGGAGGAGCCATAAAGTGGCCTCAATTCACAAGGGTTGGGTTTTTGCTCCTTCCCTTGTGTAGCACACCACAGAGAATAAATATCTCTCCATTGCACGAAAAATAACTCCTACTGAATGGGCTTGTGGAAGGAAAGATGGAGAGTGTATGCTTTTTCTGGGACCCCAGCAGAGAAAGCATCCACTGGGAATGCTCGTGAAATGCAAGCCTCAGTCAGCACTATGAAAATCAAAAAGCACTGAGAGGGTATGGAATTGGCCTGTGTTGCACAATTTAAAAACACTTACGGTGACATACATTTCTAGCATATGACTGTTTTGGTTAACCATATGTGTATGATATGTTGGTGTTGTCAAACTATGTGCTGTATTAGGAAAACATAACATGAGATATATCTCTAAATACCCCTTTTGTTAATCTGCAAACCCTTTTCACATGGGAAACATTCCATTCCTACAGACACACAGAAAGACACACTGTTGGGCCTGTCATCCTTGGCTTTGTTGTCCCCCCAACTGTTTGCCTTCCAGCCTTCTGTTACTAGTTGGCCTGCAGCACTGATTTTGCCACTGACTTAAGTATCCTTTGAAAAATGTCCCAGGCCTAACATTTCAGCCTGTGTGTGCAGCATAAGCTGACATTTCGACCTGACAAAAAAACAAGGAAACAAACAATTAAAATTAAAATAATTTAAAAAAAATGTAAATAGGCAACAACGCTTTCATCTGTAAATGTGTGTCCTAATGGCCAATTTGCAAAAATAATATACTTTTATGTCTCTCCTACCCTTTCAATCACAGGGCTAGTGTTTGGTGCAATTAATTATTCATGTGGTAAAATCTAATTAAAGAAAGATAGGTTTGAGGGAAATATATGTTGTTTGTTTTTTTGAATGTGCCCATTATACTGGATTTAGGAATAGTAATTGTTTGTGTAATTCAGAATTTGGGGTTACCCATTCTATTATGTGATTCATGGGGCATTTTGCAAAATCTGTTCTTTCTTGCATACTGGTTTGCATGTAGAAGCCTACATGTGGGAGACATTCATTTGGTAATAACAATTTTACTCCCATTCTGTATTCTTACATGCATCCTGAATAAAATTGAGTCAATTTGGGGAGTCAAGTGTTGTGTGATACCACAACATTTTCTTACCCACAGTGCTCCGCAAATCTCAAACTTTGGCTACAATTATGCATTTTCTTCACATTTCTGTTATGAAAAGATCCAGAAACTGTTGGGATCCATAAACTTCTTATCAACCAGCATTTCCAAGCTTTTCCCAATAAAAATGGTACCCCATGTGTGGCTAGGCCTATAACCTGTGACAGAAAAGGCCCCAAAATTGAATGTAAAGAAATCAAATGTTCACCATAAAATCGACCAATTTAGCTATTTTGCCACCCAGGGAAATCAACTAACACCAGACATTTCTGAAAACTAGACACCCAGGGAGTCCAAGGTTGTGGGACCTGTATGGTTCCAGCAAAATATCTTACCCAGAATACCTTGCCAACTTCAAACTGTGGCTACAATACACACATTTAACTCATATTTCTGTGATGCAAAGTTCCACAATCTGCAGGGTTCCACACAATTCCTAATAACCAACATTCCTACATTTCTCTTGATAAAAATGGTACCCCACTTATGTACTTTGGCCTATGGCCTGCAAAAGTAAAGTCCCAAAACCACAATATTGAGACATCAAATATTTGCCATGAAAATGTACATCTTTTAGTGATGTAGTTAAGACCTGTATTTTAGCCCTGTCTCAACCGACATGCAGGGAAACATTCTAAATCCAGACACTTCCTAAATACTACACATCCAGTGGAGTGGCTTTTGTTGATCCCACTACTTTTTTCGTACAGAGAATGCGCTGCAAACCTAGAATTTTGGCTAAAAGCAAGAATTATCCTCACAATTTTTGTGAGGGTGGACCTAGCGCCCGTAATGGGAACATATGAGAACTGCTCCCATATGAAGTTAATGTGGTCTTTGCATGCTCCTTCTTTTTTTGCTCTTGTCTCAGTTAATCGACTCAGCTGCAGGTGAATCGGGGTGCGGGATGAAGATGGATAGAGCTATGCTTGCTGAACACCAATGAAAGTGAAACCAGTTGGTACACAGTAACTGAAATAAAGGTAGTGTTGTTGACTTACAAGGGAAGCCCGTTCCTTGTGTACCAATATTATTCTTGAAAAAAAGTAAAATCCTTCTGGTGCTTGGCACCAGAAGGATCTCCTTCGTAAATGCACTCAAAAGGTTACGGGGATTTGAAAGCTCATTTTGGATGCCACTCCTGAAGGTACATCTTTTCCGATCTGCCAGAACTCTCAGTGCTCACTGCTGATCATGGTATATCACATCGCTAAATTTCTACCCTAACAGATTTTTAGAGGGGTTAACCAAGACCCTTGCTGGTTGCCTTTAACATATGCTTTGCTGAAACATTTTGTAACAAACGGATCAGATTGATAGAATCAACTTTTGCCCAATGAACTAAACAGACTGATTTATCATTATCTTTAACACAATGATGTAACAATCCACCCCAAAGCCTCTATATGCTTCAACATATGTTTTTCACAATAAGTGTGTTACATGTACTACTTTGCTGAAACGTTTCCCAATAAACGGATCAGACATATGGCATTGGATGTATGACATCACTTTCCATATTCAGGCTTCTAGATTGATCATAAGCTTTCCAACTAGTAAAACAAGTAGTCTTCTCCGGCGGCAGGCCCAGTGCTTAATCTGAGCCGGTGGTTTCTGGTGCTCAGCACCACCACTGATATGTCTGCATTTGCTCTAGTGACTGTCCAACACATGGTGGTGCTGCCTGTCAAATTTTGAGATAAGCACAACAGGATTTAATAAGTCAATACACATTAAAATTGAAATACATATGTCGCTCACACCATTAATATAGAAATGGGTGGCCTGGGATAGTATGGACTGTCACACTGCTAGCCGTGCAATGGTTAGTAGTTGTGTTGGTAGTGTCTTTGGCAGTACTGGCAGGGGCAATGAGTGGTGCATCTTGCAGTGGCCTCCTAAGAAGGGCCCTGGCACTTACTTTTTTTTAAACAAATTAAACACCCAGCAGGCCACAACTTCTGCCCACTCAGATGCTCTAGGAAGCAGTAGCGTAAAAAAGGCCCCTGCAGTGAGGAGGGCCCCAAGCTCCAGGGGCCCCCTCAACACATACACTGGCCTGCAAGTTCCTGAGTAAGTCCGAAAGGGGTCGCCTCCTTGCACTTTGCAGAGAGGCTCCATCAAGTTTCGTTGCACCACTGCTAGGAAGGAAGATCAACATGTGGGCAGGATCCTTGCCCTTCTCTTATGAATTTTTCTTAAAGCACCTTTCTTGTTTCTCACATAAGGTCCGCATCCAGTTGCTCTTGCAGGCCAGACCTAAAAAACAGAGCATGTTTGTTTCTGCTGGCTTCCCCTCCTCCTGCTCATTTCTGCTTACGCGTTAAAAGCCGGCACTTGCTACAAATCTGCTTGTCCTCAGACAGTCCTGGCGACTTGTCACGCTCGGATTAAGACTATCCAGAGACCTGTGAAGAGATTGATGTGGATAATTACTCGCAGTTCCGCAGCCCTGCGCAGTGCAGTCCCCTGGTGTGAATGCAGGCCCTGTGCTACGGAAGCCCAGAGGTGGGGAGCGGCCATTTTGTACCTCACCATGACTGTAGGTAAAGTACAGCCGGTCCCTGCGTTCTCACCACAAATCAGTGACCTGTCTGAGAAACTAAGAGGTGCTTGTAAATTATCTGGACGGTGTACAGCCAGCAATTTGATTGCTACAGTGATAACCTATGAAAGTTTAAGAAAAACATGGGGAAGGCAGTGAGTCGGCCATTTTTATTCTCCAATTATCTGAAAGTTGTTGCGAAGTTCATTCTCGTGAGGGTTTGAGAAGTGCTCTTCCAGTGAGTCTGAGCTCAAGAAACACCTGCATAAATAAACAAAAAATTAACTGTTTTGCTCCAGTATAGAATTGTAACTTTGGTAGGTAAGTACTTAAAAAGGTATGGGTGGTTATTGCTTGTAATAGAAGAATGTGCATTCCTTTTGAACTGAAGAATTTTAAAACCATGGTCAGTAGTTTATTTACTAGTACGATGTGTTAAGTAACGCAGTGCGCTGTAATGCACCATTTTACTCATAAGGACTATATTTGCGTGTCTTCGGGGCAATATTAATTCTAGGTGCATATGCAAGCCATCCAATCAGATGGCAGGAGCATGGTAACATCATTTCCTTCACATGCTCAGTCCATCAACAAGTACCCTTGATGAAGATAGCGTCAGCCATTACCTCCCCGACTTGCACACACAGAAATGCCCACTCCCTCTCTCTTTCTCTGTCTCTCTCTCTTATTTTATTAATCTTATTTATAAAGGTTTATACAGCGCGAACATGACCCATGCGGGTATCAGAGCGCTTCACAGAAGAACAAGGATAACAGAGAGAGACAACTAGATCATACAAATTGTAAATTGATACTTGTATAGCGCACTACTCACCCGCAAGGGTCTCAAGGCGCTTGTACGAATACCGCTGTGGAACCCATCCTGGCTTTCCCCTGTGAGGCGTCCACTCCTGGCCACCCCCAAGGTGGAGGCCAGGCATCCTTAGCGTTGTGGGGGCCGTTGTGGAGATTAAGCAAGCTATTGCCCAGAGTTGCAGAGTGGTACTCCATGATTGGAATGGGCACCGAGGCGAGAATTATCAGGTCCGTGTAATTTTTGAGCCCAAGACCCGCTGAGGCGGGGAATTGAACCCTGGTCCCGGGCTAGACCTCTGCATCAGGGTCTGCCGCTCTAACCATTGAGCCACACTTCTACAACAATCGAAAGTGCAGGATAAACCAGTAAACAAGAGTACCAAAGTATCAGAACACCACATAAATACAATGCATGAGCATATGTGTGAGGAGGGAGCATCAGAGCATGACCTCAGGGGGGAGTAGATATATTGCAAGCTCAGAGAGTATGCATAGGTATTGCTTTCACTTCTTTTCTGAAAGAGGACGCACATCATAAGTTCAGAGTTTTTATTCGGGCACAGTGAGACCTTTTGTGGTCAGACAACTAGGCCAGAACAGCTCCTTTCATCATTCAAGTAAGCTGTCCAGTGTCCACCATATGCTCTTTTACCTTTCGAAAGAATCCTATAGTTTTTGCACAATCCTTTCTGCAGCTCATAGGTTTTTTTTGTTACTTCCACAGAAACCCTCGAAGGTCGCTGCACTCCCTTTCCAGTTTAATGTATGTATGCTGCCTCTAAAGGGAATACTCTGGGCCACTCCTACCACTCACATGTTGACAACACTCCACTGTACAAATCCAGCCTCCTGCAGGTCAAACTTGAGGATCAGCAGGAAGGTCACAGCTTCTTCTCTCTCACAGCATTCCTCAGCATTCCTCAGCCCTGGTAATCAGTAGGATTGACTATGGGAATGCACTGCTGGCTGAAGTAGGATCCACACAGCTAGCAAAGCTCCAAGTGATCCAAAATATGGCAGCAAGGATGGTCTTGAACTGTCCACCTGGTACCCCTTCACTCCCTTTACTGAAGGAATTGCACTGGCTGCCGGTGAAGAAAAGAGCTTTTTTCAAGACCTGCTGCCTGGTCTTTAAAGCCATGAGGGAGATTGGCCCAAAATATCTTCAAGACAAAATCTGCAGATGGACATCAGCCTGCAATCTGAGATCAAACAGTAAAGCCCTACTAGCGATCCCACGTATCTACCGTAATCGCCTGGGAGGCAAAGCCTTCTCGTATGTAGGCCCAAAATATTGGAACTCCCTGCCCGAAGAGCTGCGAAAGTCTCCTTCATATTTTACTTTCAGGAAACATCTTAAAGCAATCCTCTATCGCTGAATTCACTCTGGTACCCTAACTCTCGCTTTCAGAAAAAAGGACTAGGCAGCGCGGAGATGCCCCCGGGTGATTCAGGCGCTTTACAAAAACCCAATAACAATAACAATAACAGCATCACACCATACTTCCAACCCCACTATGAGCATCTGAGACTTGATGAAGACAGACATGAGCATGAGCCACTCGACAGGAAATTGCTTCCTACCCAAAACTCTGGGACTACTCTCTCCTACATCACTTTAACATACACTGCCAAGCAAGGGAAAACACAAACCCACCCTGAACACCAGTAGGGCTGATTCAGAAGATGGGTTGTTCAGGCAGAGCATGTGGACACATTCATTAAATGCTCACTTGACTACTGGTGGTGGGCGGGGAGGGTCTAAAACGGATCAGAAGGATCCGCTCTTTCATTCCCCCTGAGGGCCTGAAAACAGTGGTAATTGCTCTTGCAATATCAAGGTTGGATTATGGTAATGCTCTTTAGCTTGGAATCCAAAATCAATATTTGAGCAAGCTTCAACGCCTGCAGAACGCGGCTGCTAGATTGATCTTGAATATTCCTAGGCACGAATCAGTGGCACGACGGCTAGCAGCACTCCACTGGCTGCCGGTTCGGAAAAGAATAGCATCCAAGGTGCTTTGCATTACGTTTAAGGCACTCCATGGCAGAGGTCCTTTCTACCTGACTTCCAGAATAAAATACTACGCCCCTTCCAGGAACCTCAGATCGGTTCAACAGAAGCTGCTCGAAGCACCTAGATTTAAGCAGGTTCGCTGGAGGGGCAGGAGTTTTATGGTAAGAGCGGCTAAACTCTGGAATAGTCTACCTATTTCAGTTAAAAACAGCTCGAACCTTACTATATTCAGGAAATCTCTAAAAACCAGGCTTTTTCAAACAGACATCTAATGCGCCTGCTTCCACTCTGACGCAACCTTTTAGTTGTTAGCGCCAAGACGCCTCCGGGCATTCGTTGCGCTTTATAAATTTTAAAATCAAATCCAATCAAATCAAAGCCTTCTGTCTGACATTACAATTCCTGTAAGGCTCTTTACCAGACTCTATGGGGATGCTTGCTTATCAAGTCTTTATGGGAGGGGTCCACAGGGCATATGCATTCCACCTTAGGGAAAGATATACCTCTGACATCTAAATTAGGGCTCATGAATACATGGTAATAGATGGACCTCTTAGCTGTGGAACAGCAATGGCCCACCCTGGGCTATACACTGGTAAAACTTGCTATTGCAATGCAGTGGGGGGCCATGGATGTACCAAGCACAGGGAGATGGGCAAAAGAAATGGATACATGTATGATAGCTGAAAAGGAAGTATTTAAATCTAGAGGATGCCCCAAGAAGTGGAATACAAGATGGGCCAAATGGAAGATTTATAGGGGGGGAGATATGTACTTCCCCCACTGTGGATATTGAGATGCAGGAACAACAGAGAAACAAACATGTTAGACCAGGAATGTGGTTTATGTGATTGCATTAAATTGAACATGATTAGTTCAGTAATGCATAGTTGATACCTGTATGTCAATACCTGTATCTGTCCAACAGTTAAAGTTAATAAAAAAAATCAAAAAAAAAAAGAATAATAATTCCTGTAAGGTTTTGTCTCTGTTGATTTGCTGGCACTAGGACTCAGGGGGCAGCATTCCAGCCAATCAACCTGCAGGCCACCTCTTTATACTCCAGCAGGGCTACATGAGTATTTCACCCTTCAAAAAGTGACAAATAATAACAATATTAACCATCTAATAACCTAAATTAAATAGAGTGATGAATGCTACATCAGGGGTGTCCAACGTAGGTCCAGCTGGGCAAGATCAATACCAGCTTTTACGTTTAATTGAAAAATATAATTTTACTTGCAGTTCATCTAAACAGAGCTCATTCTCATGATCCACGTTTATCCTGAAATACTGGTTTATATCCAGCCCTTCTGGGCTTATGTCATTCAATTCTGTACTTACTTCAGCGCCCAAAAGCTTGCACTTCCATCAGGTTGCCTCCGTGGGGAGCTCCCACAAGCTTCAAACTGAAGACTATATAACTATTATTATATCATCTGCATGTCACATATCGGTATCTACGATGCCATTCTTGGGAGGCTAGTCAAACTAAATCTTAAACAAGCAGTAAAGAGCAGGCCTTTTTGCTAGTCCTTCGTCTTTGGTCTCAGAGGCTCAGAATACATCACTTCATCTGCAAAATCAATCCTCTCCTTTCTCATCAAACAAAGGATTGATTTCAAAAGCCTGGGCCAGAATCACAAAAGGTAAACGTACACCTTTATATAGGTTTATTACTTTTTTTAATATTGACAAAGGTAAACGTAGGTCAAAAGTCTAACATTACTACTTTTTGGTATTCACAAAGGTAAACAGAACAAAAGACTAAGGGGCATATTACCAAGCAATAGCGATAATTATCGCTATTGCTTGGTTAGAGACAAAAATTTATCGCCGACCCGCAGCGATTTTTATCGCAGATAAACCTTGGTATTACCAAGGTTTATCGCAAATGCGATAAAAATCGGCCGCAATGCATGAATATCGCTGAAAAGTCTGCGATATTCATGCATTACCGAGCTAATGCTCTTAGCCATGTTATCCAGCTCCCATTGGATAACATGGCTAAGAACTGCTCAGGGCAGGTGTTAGCTTTAGGAGATATTCGCGCTTAGCGCAAATATCTCCAAAAGTTGGTAATAGGAGATAGCGATGTTAGCGACTGTTTCCAGTCGCTAACATCTTGGCACGCCCACTTTGCAGGTCATTAGTAATAAATATCACTGACATGCAAAGCGGGGCCCAAGATGGTCGCTATCTCCTACTAGCTGTCGCTAACTGGTGTTTGCGACAGCTAGGTAATAGGGAGATAATTTTATCTCTGCTTTCTTGGCTTTTAAAGCCAAAAAAGCGGAGATAAACCCCCTGGATAATATGCCCCTAACTTTCCTAATTGTAACTTAACTTTGTGAATAGTGAAAAGTAGTAAAGCTAGACTTCAGGTCTAAGTTAGACTTTTGGTCTAACTTTACCGTTGTGAATACCGAAAAGTAGTAGTAAAGTTAAACCTTTGGTCTAACTTTTCCTTCGAGAATACTGAAAATAATAATAAAACTAGACTTTTGGTCTCACTTTACCTTTGAGAATACTAATACTGAAAAATATTAATAAAATTAGACTTTTTGTCTAACTTTACCTTTGTGAATCGTATTTAAAGCAGTTCTTTAGGTGATTCAGATGGTGTGATGTGCTCAAATGGTGGCTGGTGATGTGTGAAAGCAACTGAGAACTATTTATTGATGTCACATCAGAAAGACCGAATGTACACAGGAATGCAACAATGTAAATTGTGTGTTTGATAGACAGTCCATTCAAGCCATAAAAAAACTATGAAAATCACACGACAGCTGTTGCTTTAAGGGGGCTGACTCAAAGCCCATAAGATTTGGACCACTTCTTGTAAAAGGATTGTCAACATTAGGTCTCTCAGAAGCTTAAGCTGTCTGTCGCTAGACATAAAAAGGTATTCCCTTCCATTGATTTACTGTAGCATCATTAAATATTCTGCAAATAAAATAAAATGATTGTTCTTCACTGACCACTCAGCTCAGAGGTTTTGTAAATGTAAATCTACACAGCAGACCCTGATGCAGAGGTCTAGCCCGGGACCAGGGTTCAATTCCCAGCCTCGGCGGGTCTTGGGCTCAAAATTCCACGGACCTGATAATTCTCGCCTTGGTGCCTATTCCAATCATGGAGTCCCACTCTGCAACTCTGGGTAATAGCTTGCTTAATCTCCACAACGCTATGGATGCCTGGCCTCCACCTTGGGGGTGCCCAGGAGTGGACGCCTCACAGGGAAAGCCAGGATGGGTTCCACAGCGGTATTCGTACAAGCGCCTTGAGACCCTTGCGGGTGAGTAGTGCGCTATACAAGTATCAATTCACAATTCACAGAAAATTGAATACCGTGCAGATTATTAAGCAGTGGATAACCACATCTTTGCTTTCCGCTTTACAGAGCAGATGCCAGATGGAAGTGTTAATCTACACTGAAAAAGCAATCCTTCTATATCGTAATCGAGGCCTACGTACTCATCATGGTTTACAACACCCAGTGACACGGTAGAATCTTATATTTAGGCACCTGACAGCAATTGATTTTATGGTGTGTGCCCTTCCCTCTGTGCGCCCCATCAGATACTGTTCAGACTAGGGCTTACGGATAAAAGGTGATGACGATTTATGTGAGGGATGCAGGCAGGCAGGTAGCCTCCTAACCTCAGTTTCATATGCTAGGCACATCTGGTGGGTACCACTGCCGCATCCTCCTCCTGCTGGAGGGAGAGAGGCCTGAGTCATGGCAACAGGAGCAGCAGCTTCATCCCAGGCAGCACTCCCATTTGCTGCAACTTCATCCCAGGCAGCACTCCCATTCGCTGCTACTTCAGCCCAGGCAGCACTCCCATTTGTGCAACTTCATCCCAGGCAGCACTCCCATTTGCTGCAACTTCATCCCAGGCAGCACTCCCATTTGCTGCAACTTCATCCCAGGCAGCACTCCCATTTGCTGCAACTTCATCCCAGGCAGCACTCCCATTTGCTGCAACTTCATCCCAGTCAGCACTCCCATTTGCTGCAACTTCAAATCAGGGAGCACTGTCCCTTGCAGCAACTTCACCTAAGGCTGCACTCTCACTTGCAGCAACTTTATGTACGGCCACACTCTCACTTGCAGCAACTTCAGCTAAGGTCGCACTCACATTTGCAGCAACTTCAAATCAGGCCGCACACATTTTCATCTAACTAAGGCTGCACACTCACTTGCAGCAGCTTCAGCTAAGGATGCACTCTCACTTACAGGAACTTAATGTCAGGCCGCACGCTCACTTACATCAACTTCATCCCAGGCCGCATTCACATTTGCAGCAACATCATCTACTCTCACTTGCAGCAACTTCTGCCCAGGCCGCACTCACACTTGCAGCAATTTCATCTGAGACCGCACTCTCACTTGTAGCAACTTCATCTATGGCCGCACTCACACTTGTAGCAACTTCATCTAAGGCAGCACTCAGATTTACAGCAACTTCATCTGCTCTCACTTGCAGAAACTTCATCTAAGGTCATACTCTTACTTGCAGCAACTTCATGTCAGGCCTCACTCACACTTGCATAAACTTCATGCCAGGCTGCAGTCTCACTTGCAAAAGCTGAAAGCCATTTTGTATTTGGCAGCCATTTTAGTTAGCCATGTGCTTGCCATGTGCTGTTTCCGTCTTCAGAGCCTTGCACATGCTCAGAAGGTCCTAGCTAGTAGAATGCAGCTGCTCCTCTTGTATAACTGTCAGGCTATTTTTGCTGCTGTATGGAGAAGTAACTCTCCTCCCACTCTGTTGAGCGAGCAGATCTTGCATGCCCATATTAGGCATTTTGCATGCTTACATGTGCCAGGACCTCCCCTTGGTCTTATTCTGACTATGCAACCCTAAGCATATATAAGGCCCCTGTTTTATGTACTCCTTTGACTGCCTCATACAGTTGCTAAGGGTTCTGTGTGATGTAGTTTCCCTCATCTGAGGTGAATAAATGCATTTTTTTTATATGTCAGCTTCTGTGCCAATTTCTTATTTGTTGGTTTAAAATGACCAGGTATAGTGTGACCCCTGAGAAGGTTTCTATGTTCTTCAAATGGCGCTCCAACACAAAATAAGAATAAAAAACAATTGTCCAATTGTCTCTGGGTTACACTGTTTCAACAGTTTTCTCATATTACTGAAAATATGGTGTCATATTCGGAATTCCAGGGGTTTACCAAGCACTTTCATGTATGAAAACAGATTGGCCAACCTGCTGTGCCCACGTCACTTCACAATCCAAATCAAGCCATCTGTTTGTTAGTTCATCAGATGCTTCAGTCTGGCCTCCTCGCAGTTTTGGAGCACCAGACAAAATTACCACTTATGGTCAGGACTCAGGTGGTAAATCTTTGACCGTCGACTTCTGACAAGTGTCTTGTACTATAGTTCCAGGGTGCTTACTAATGCTTCCCTTTCATAGCATTTGTGGCCCCGCTGGTTCTCAGCAGTAATGTGACTAGAAGGTGCTTGGTTCATTTTAGTTGATGGTAAAGAAGAGCAGGGAGCGGGGTCCTTGCAAATGGACCTCCTGCCGGGACTTGTGAGTTGCATGGGGCGTCATCTTCGCAAGTTCCATGCCCATGTGACATTGGGTTTAAAGTAGCCTTTTGGGCTTGTTCGATAATTGCAAGGCGTGCCAAGACTGGTGTCAATTCTGCATTCAAAATGGCTTTAACCTTATCAGCTATCCCAGTTACCAGTTGCATCAATCAACTTGGTTGTAAATCAAATCCTTTACTGATAGGACTGATGCTGGCAGCTGAGCTAAGTGCTGGCCAGGAGCAGGGATATCGGGTAAAAAAGTCGCCTGCACTCATTGCTTTGATTGTAGACTATGAACAACCATTTTTTTTTTTTTTTTGCTGAGTGTTGGGTCAATACAGCAGCTCTGGGCATTAGGTGAACCGTTTAAACCACCAGTTACTGTAGCTGTTGTCAATGGGTAATTTGTAAAAAAACAAGAAGGGCCCGATTCACAGAATGAACTTAAGATTCAATCCTAAACTTACTAATATTTTGGCATTCTCAGAATGAACTTACTACTTTTGGTATTCACAGAAGTTAGGATTTTGTGTTAAGTTTGTTTTAAGACAAACTTAAGACAGACTTAAGAAAAAATCCTAACTTAAGTCTGTCTTAAGTCTGTCTTAAGTTTGTCTTAAGTCTGTCTTAAGTTTGTCTTAAGACAAACTTAAGACAAAATCCTAACTTCTGTGAATACCAAAAGTAGTAAGTGCATTCTGTGAATGCCAAAATAGTAGTAAGTTTAGGACTGAGTCTTAAATTCATTCTGTGAATCGGGCCCGAAGTCTCGGGGATCTCGTCAAGAGGCAGCTTGCACTAGCCCATTTCTCTTGTTAGCACCACCTAAAACAGAACCAACGAACAACCATGAAAGTGGGGAGAGAATATGGTGTAATGGCCAGAGCTGTTGACCGGAGTTGGGGAATTAGGTTTGAGTCTCAGTGTTGGCTCAACATCCTGTGAAGGGCAAATCACTTAATCTCCCCATGTCTACCATAAACTAATGTGAATGTGTCCTTAACTGGTGCTCATGAAAGGTCCGGTATTTATAATTAAGTGCCTGCGCTGAGCACCGTAAATCACCAGCTCAAATTAAGCACTGGCTGTAGCCATAGTTACCATATTTGGTCCCACTTCATTAATGTTGGTATCATCTGCTATTTCAGATGAACAAGAGCGATTTAGCAACCTTCCCCTTTAGGGCACTCCTGCGCCCAATGATAACCTCCTTTCCGCCAGATCAATGTCTGTAACCACAACCCCATTTGCCTTTTGCGGCATCAGGTCAATCAATGTGGGTTTGAGTTGGAGGGAGTGGTAGTCAGCAGAGACCCAGCAGTGCATTTCCTCTTCCCCATTACTCCTCACCTGTTAGCATAAGATCGATGTTATAGGGGTGGCCCAGCCCAGTCTCATCCGGTCGCTGATGGGCCTGGCCTTGGCCTGGGCTTTGCACGGATGTGGCCTGCACGCGTATCGTGCTGTAGGACTGCAACGCGCAAGAAGTAGGGCCGGCTAAGGGAGTTGTGGGACTTGTAGTCCCTAGTGGTAGCGAGCACTACCTCAGCAGCTATCCCCGTGGAGCAACAGCGTCCAGAGCAGTGGCGTAATGAAATCTGAGGGGGCCCCCTGACCCACTGCCCACCACTTTGCCCCACCACCAAAAAATCTGGTATTTTTTTAATTGAAACCTCCAACATTTAATGAAATGCCTCTATATTTGCGTACTCAAAATTCAAATAAGAAAGTAAGAAACACTCTTACCATATAAGCAAGACCATTTGTAACATTATTGTCAAGAGCAGATTATTTAACTGAGACAGGAATCAGAGCAATGCCAAGTAGAGGTTGTATTGTTTGAGGAACTGCCAATTGCTGAAGAACAAGGAACAACTACATAGGGTCTGAATTAGAATTGACATTGATGGAAAATAACTTGAAACTTTGAAAGACAAACCCAAATCTGCAATTTAACAGACTCGACTGATAATGTACATGAGCAGTACACACGATATAACCCAGTATCCTGCCAGCACCAACAGAAATAAACTGGAGTGAATTACCTGCATGCCACACACTTGCGTCTGTCAGGGATTTTGTACAATATTAACCACTCTATAGTATATCAAATGAACCGAAGATGCAATTTCAATATCTACCATCAGGGCTTTACTAGTAAGCAGGGCATAAACAGCGAGGCACACAAGGCTGAGGATGAAAACTGCTTGGATGTTTCCGAACATTGATGCAGATGTGTGTCTATATTCATCATTTCTGTATTGTAAACAAAGCTAATTCCACGATTTCAGGTGCACATATTATAGAGAAGTGCAAACAACTCCATCAATAACGCATCCAGAGTCTCCTTACTACCGTCAGGAGGACAGCAGGGCAACAGGAAAAATCTCGCCCCCAATCAAGATGACAAGCGCAACCCCGTTGCATATGTCATCTCATTAAATATTCAGCATTGAATGTAGCACAGCACAAATACATATCATGATAATTAAGCAACCAGGGTGTAGAAATCGACAGAAGTATTTCCAAGGTCCTCACAAATATACATAAAAAGAAGTCACCAAGGACCTCAAGGTTATACAAATATTGAAATTGCCAACACGTGATTCGCTGACTTTATCGGCTTCTTCAGGGCAACATTTGAGGAGAATAATGGCGAAGAGGCTTTTGTAAAATACAAGAAAATTCTTTCTTTTCATGGGCTCCCCAACTCCCGTCAAATGGAACTATACAGCAGATTGTTAAACAATCAAAGGTCTGAAAGTCTAGAATCAAACGGCGAGTGCAACTACAGCTGCAACCGGAGGGCATTCATGTAAACTCAAAAATTCTTGTTGCAGGAACAATTCCATCAGATTCCTACCAGCATACAAGACTAACCTTCAGCCTTAAAACTCCCTAGAGCGCACTTATTACAATACGTCTATTATCTCTAACTTTGATTGTTTTAGATGTCTTTCACTCTGCCTCAATTGTTGCAATGTTTTCCTGAGGAAATTACAGTTGTACATGTCATTTGTGATTCCAGGCGTTTTGTCATAGTGACACATAGTGCCACAATCACCAAAATGGACTTTCTAGCTCTAGCTGAGAATTACAGGAGAGTTTACTCTGCAGAATTTATCTCCAAATATGTGCACCCTGGGTGTAATTGGCTAAACGAGTCCTACCACAAAGAAGTCAATTCATAATTTAAAGGTACCAGCTAGTATTAAATTAATCAAATTATATATTTTTTGCTACAAAAACACGCTATCAGGATGTCCGCCATGCTTCTCAATATGGTGGCACCATTGGATGGACACATCCAGTAATGAATATGAAAGAAATATGTATATATATATATATACACTAGCAGCCCATCCCGACGTTGTCCGGGTATGAATTGCTGCCGGCCAGTAGTACATTGTTTTGTAGGATTTCGTCTTGATAGCATTTCTTACCTGTGACAGGCCTGTGAAACGCTCCGATTCACAGTGCACTGCTGATGCACTTAAGAGTGCGCGTTCAGTAGTGTGTGAACTCGAGTTTCCCTACTTTATTTTTCCTCGCAATATTATATAGCGCGAATTTGACAACATGTCATGAGCACAATTTACATTAAAGAAGAACACATTCATTTGTGGTAGGCACGGGGAGAGAAAACGAGTTGCCTGGAATCACAGGATGTTGAGCTGATGCCGAGATTTGAACGTAGCACCCCAGCTCTAAAGTTCGCAAGTCTAGAACTTGTGGCGGGAGGTGTGCCTAAAAGTGTATGTCGGTGCTGGCCATCAATGAGAGAGACCTGTGCATTTTTCAAATCGGTGGTGAAAAAATATGAGTATGTTGCTAGAGATGTGGGCCGCGGTGCCACCAATGTACTTACCGGGGGAGGGTAAACACCCATTATTCCGCAATTTTCTTTCCGCATACCATGACTTTCCAACGCTGTATTGGGTGTTGTGATTGGTGCTGTGGTTCCTGAGATTACCCACCTCAAAGGTTTGGGCTCTCTCTTTATTATATTAGTACTAGATCCCCAATCTTTGGAATCCAGGCAGGCCTTGCTTGGACGGGTAGTTCCCCTTCAGTGGTCGTTGGCTTCTGTAAAGTGTTGCTTTGACTTCTCCTTATTTCATGTAAGTCCTGCAAAACAGCCAAATGGTCTTTGATATCAAAAGGTTTTTGTTCCACCACTGAAGTGTGATGATCAAGGTCCTGGACAATCATTCTAGTTCCCAAAAGGATTTCATATGAAGTGAATACCCCTAGAGATCTTCTAGGCAGATTATTAAGACTAAGTTGGACACTTATTAGATGTTTGACCCACCCGTCACCCGAGCGTAATACCCTAGCTGGTATAGATTGCTTTATGTCCCAGTTTTTTCTCTCCACTGCAGAATGTCCCTCAGGATGGAATGGACTAGCATACCGCAATGCAAAGCCCAGATTGGCCATGGCCTCCGTGTAAGCTTTGGAGCTAAACGCAGGACCATGGTCAGAATGTAGCGTGCCAACTGCGTATGTGCTGATAAAGACTTGCAAATCTTTTATAACAGTTCGAGCGTCAGCCGAGTGCTGAGGCCACATCCAAATGAATCTGTCCTAATAGTGTGGGACCGCATTTGTTCATAGGGACGTCTGCATGCAGATAGCCTACTGCTGTCTAAAAATGGTGTCTGTACTGGGCTGGCTAAACTGTAGTCAGGTATCTGGCGGCGTTCTATGCTGCAATCTCTGTTGCAGTCATGGCAATTAATTGCAAATTTGTGAATGTGACCATTCATTCCTGGCCACCAGTATGTCTCTTTTAATTCTAGTATAGATTTAGAGATCCCCTGATGTATCAGTACCTCTCCCAAGTGTGCTTCGTGTATCAAAGCTACTCTACGTTTCCTGTTTGGAATTACTCTATACCCCATTCCAGGAATTGAAGCAAAAGGAACAGAGTTTGCATCAATTATTTATGAGTATTTGAGTGGATAGTTTTGAGGTAACACTGCACCACTGCCTTTGCTTGTTGCATTGACAGCTAGCATTATTTTGCCGTCTATTTTCGTTTTTGAACGAGTGATTGCAGCTACGGAAGCCGTTTGCACAGCTGCCTTCGCAGCTTCATCAGCTAATGAATTCCCTGCAACGTGAACGCCATCACGTTGATGACTCAGTGTATGGATCAATTGAGTCTTTTGCAGTTCTTTTTGTAGCTGAACTACTTGTTCCCAAAGCAATGTATGCTTTATTGTGCTACCTTCTGCATCTTTGAAACCGTTTTGAATCCAGTTCTGCAAGTATTCATTGTAAGATTGAATGCAGTAATAGGAATCGCACACTATAAGTGTGGGGAATTCGCCATCGGTATTCTCAAGCGCCATCTTAAATGCTTGTAGTTCAGCTCGCTGAGCTGAAAAATCTCTGAGAGATTCAGCTTTTGTGACCATGGGCCAGAATATACCATCGCGCCAGCGAACTTTAACGATCGGGCATGCAGCACTATAAGCTGGTTTACCCCCAATAGCAGGTTGTGCTGATCTGTCCGTATAAATTACTAGCAGCCCGTCCCGACGTTGACCGGGTATGAATTGCTGCCGGCCAGTAGTATATTGTTTTGTAGGATTTCGTTTTGATAGCATTTTTTATCTGTGACCGGCCTGTGAAACGCTCCGATTCACAGTGCACTGCTGATGCACTTAAGAGTGCGCGTTCAGTAGTGTGTGAACTTGAGTTTCCCTACTTTATTTTTCCTTGCAATATTATATAGCGCGAACTCGACAACATGGCATGAGCACAATTTACATTACAGAAGAACACATTCATTTGTGGTAGGCACGGGGAGACAAAGCGATTTGCCTGGAATCACAGGATGTTGAGCTGATGCCGAGATTCGAACGTAGCTCCCCAGCTCTAAAGTTCGCAATTCTAGAACTTGTAGCGGGGGTGTGTCTAAAAGTGTATGTCAGTGCTGGCCATCAATGAGAGAGACCTGTGCATTTTTCAAATCGGGGGTGAAAAAATATGAGTATGTTGCTGGAGATGTGGGCCCCGGTGCCACCAATGTACTTACCGGGGGAGGGTAAACACCCATTATTCCGCAACTTTCTTTCCGCATACCATGACTCCACATACTTTCATTACGAAAGTACCATGAATCTGCAATGCCATTATAACGCATGCCATTACATTTTATATGCTTTTATCACGCATACATTTACAACGAAATTCATTGTAAATGCATGAATGGTAAAGGCATTTTTTTTATGTTTGGATAAGGTAAGTATGGGTATAGGGGTATAAGTTTTTGGGTACTGAGGTATATGTTTGGGTATTTTAAGGGTTCAGATATAGGTTTGGGTTATGGGGTACAGGGGTAGTTTTAGGGATAGGTATGGGTTTTGGGGTACAGGGGTATTTTTAGGGTTCAGGGCTAGGTGTGGGTTTTGGGGTATAGGGGTATTTTTAGGGTTCAGAGGTAGGTTTGGGTTTTGGGGTTCAGGGGTATTTTAAGGGTTCAGGGCTAGGTTTGGGGTTTGGGGTACAGGGGTATTTTTAGGGTTCAGGGCTAGGTTTGGGTTTTGGGGTACAGGGGTATTTTAAGGTTCAGGGGTAGGTTTGGGTTTTGGGGTAGAGGGTTATTTTTATGGTTCAGGGCTAGGTTTGGGTTTTGGTGTACAGTGGTATTTTTAGGGTTCAGGGGTAGGTTTGGGTTTTGGGGAACAGGGGTATTTTAAGGGTTCAGGGCAAGTTTTGGGTTTTGGGGTACAGGGGTATTTTAGGGTTCAGGGGTAGGTTTGGGTTTTGGGGTACAGGGGTATTTTTAGGGTTCAGGGGTAGGTTTGGGTTTTGAGGTACAGGGGTATTTATAGGGTCCAGGGCTTGGTTTGGGGTTTGGGGTACAGGGGTATTTTTAGGGTTCAGGGCTCGGTTTGGGTTTTGGGGTACAGGGGTATTTTAGTGTTCAGGGGTAGGTTTGGGTTTTGGGGTAGAGGGTTATTTTTATGGTTCAGGGCTAGGTTTGGGTTTTGGTGTACAGTGGTATTTTTAGGGTTCAGGGGTAGGTTTGGGTTTTGGGGTACAGGGGTATTTTTAGGGTTCAGGGGTAGGTTTGGGTTTTGAGGTACAGGGGTATTTATAGGGTTCAGGGCTAGGTTTGGGGTTTGGGGTACAGGGGTATTTTTAGGGTTCAGGGCTCGGTTTGGGTTTCGGGGTACAGGGGTATTTTAGTGTTCAGGGGTAGGTTTGGGTTTTGGGGTAGAGGGTTATTTTTATGGTTCAGGGCTAGGTTTGGGTTTTGGTGTACAGTGGTATTTTTAGGGTTATGGGGTAGGTTTGGGTTTTGGGGTACAGGGGTATTTTAAGGGTTCAGGGCAAGTTTTGGGTTTTGGGGTACAGGGGTATTTTAGGGTTCAGGGGTAGGTTTGGGTTTTGGGGTACAGGGGTATTTTTAGGGTTTAGGGATAGGTTTGGGTTTTGGGGTACAGGGTATATTTATAGGGTTAAGATGGGTTCGTGTTTAAGGGTGTTGGGGTATTTTAAGGAGTAAGGGTGGGTTATGATTATGGGGTGCAGGGGTATTTAAAGGGAGCAGGGTGGACACCCGGAGCTGGAATGTACAGAACCTGGAAAGAAAAAACAATGAAATATTGGGCACAACGCTTGCTTTTTTCTCCATAATCCCGCGCCCCGCACACGCCCACGCCCCCAGCACACGCCCACAGCACACGATATGAGACATGGCATGAAGGGAGGAACGCACCACACGCCCCCAGCATTTGTCACGCCCCCCAGCACAATGCAGACACGCCCACAAGGGACTACTTTGCTGGCACGGTTCTTTTACCTTTTTAATGTATATGGTGGGTGTCTGCATAGCCTATGTCCTTCTGCTGCAACTGCCCTTTCCAACACTGTATTGGATGTTGTGATTGGTGCTGTGGCTCCTGAGATTACCCGCCTCAAAGGTTTGGGCTCTCTCTTTATTATATTAGATTAGAGTATAGATAGATATATATATTACATATCTGAATCAGTGTTCCCTCATGAATATGTGGAGATATTGATTATTTATATATAATATATATACATATATATATATATATATATATATACATATATATATATATATATGACATATCTCTCTCTCTCTATATATATATATACCTATATATATATTTCTTAGAATCCTCTCGCCTCTTCGTCCCTCCCGGCGGAAGTCACGGCACAGCAAGCAGGTACATTTTCAAAATTACTTTATTTTACACACGATGTGCAAATGTTTCCGTGCAGTAAATTGGACGGCCTACGCGTTTCGGCAACTCCTAGCCTTCCACTGGACTATAGAGTCCCTAGAGTCTAGACCATTTTTAAAGTGCTTAGTGCAGATACCCTTTTCCCTTTCCATGATTCCTCTAGACTGTCAACCTTGCTTACAATCTATGGCAAAATGGAGGTCGCCATTTTCTTGATATAGTACATCACAGTAAAGTACATATAGATGTTAAATTAAGTTGAATGTTTACATTTCATTGTTATCTGCATGTTATAGATTCAAACTAGAAACATTGTGCTCACAGTAAAGTACTTGTAAAGAAGCAAAAAAGAAAAGAATTTTTCAAAAAAATATATTATTTTCGTTTTTTAGTCATGTCTTTTTTGCATCGTTTTTTTCTAAAGATTGATTGTTCTTTTCAGGGTTTTCCCTTCTTGATAACTATGTACATTATATACAAGTTTCTGTATTCTCCACCGAAAAATAATGTTTTGGTTTGTTCTTTCAAAGATTTTACAATTCTCCTGCGACTATGTACATTATTCACAGATTTCTGTATCCTCAATTGGAGTCCTGGTTTGAGATTCATTCTCATTTTCACTCTCATTGAGCTATTTGCAGTCCATATTGTAAAGTACATCTTATATCAATTTAAAGGACTCCTATTTGAGATCAACTCCATCTATTTACATAACACAGTCAAAATAACCCACTCATCTTTTAATCATCATGCTCTTTTTTGTGTATCAGTTCATTCAATGTTCATATGGCGACTTCACCGCTACTTTTCAAGATATTTACACCTATATACAGATGGCCCATAGAAATTGGAGTTCAGAAATTTAGCTGGATTCTTATTATGTTGTATTTACAGATGTACAAATAATTCAGCATCTTGATTGTGTCCATATGGATACTCTGTCCCCATTCCCAGGATCATTCTTGATTCAAGTTTGCGTAGTTGTAATGTACGATCTCCCCTTCTCTCTGATGGTTTACTGAGCTTAATCCCTGAATATTTCAATAGATTGGGGTTGCTTTGATGACAGTCAGCGAAATGTTTGGCCATGGGGTAATTGGGGTCCTTGTTCTTAATTGCACGTAGGTGTTGGAGGATCCTCAGTTTTAGTTTATTTATGGTGCTTCCTATGTAGGACTTTCCACATGGACACACAAGCCTACAGACCACATGTTTTGATTCACACGTTATGTGGTCCTTGATTTTTTTCTGTTCTTCCATTTTGCAATTTGTATTCCGTGATATTTGCGCCATGCTCACAGGCCTTACATTTGGCGCATTTCCAGAATCCAGGTGTTGTCAGCCATGAGGTCTTTTTTGGTTGTTTAATTTGTAGATGACTCTGAGTTAGAATATTGCGTAGGGATGACGTTTTCCTATATGTGATACTTGGAAATGCTGTTAAATTTTCTTTCAGAGTTTCATCAAGGAGTAAGATGTTCCAATTTCTCCGCAGAGCCTTTTTCAGTTCATCACTCTGATTATTGAAATCCATGATCAAGCGTGTCACGTTGTTAATCCCCCCCTGCTTCAATGGTCGTTCCATTCGTTCTGACACTTCCTGGTACTAGAAGATCTGTTCTTTTCTTCAAATCCATCCTTGATTTCGCTGTTTCGATGACTTCATCTGGGTAACCCCTTTCCCGGAATCGATTGCTCATTCCTTCTATTTCCTGTTCCAAATCATCCATTTCAGAGCAGTTCCTTTTTGCTCGTAACATCTGTCCAAGACGGATTGCTCCACTTAAGCTTCACTGGATGCCCGCTGTTCGCATGGAGTATGCTATTACAAGATGTAGCTTTTCTATGTATTTTAGTACATAGGCGGTCATTCTTCACAAAGGTTTCTACATCCAGGAAGACAAGATTCGATGAGCTGATGGTTGATGTGAAATGGAGATTGTATTTATTATTTTCCAGCGAATCAATGAACATTTGGAGCTCTTCTTGACTTCCGTTCCAGATGACAAACAAGTCGGCGATGAAACAACACCAGAGCTTGATTTTTGAGTGTTTTTTCTTTTCTTGGTCCACGACCTCATTCTCCCAGATGGCCATCAGGAGGTTTGCCTACGTTGGGGCAAAAGATGTCCCCATTGCGGTCCCCTGCTTCTACAGGTACAGGTTCCCCAAGAAAAGAAATACGTTATGTGTCAGGCAGTAGATTAACATTTCTATCAACATTGCAGAGTGTTCAGGTGGCTTACTATGTATATATATATATATATATGTGATCAAGACAGTGGATACTGTCGAAACGCGTAATGGCGGGCATGCTGGGCGAGACTGAGCAAAAATAAACGCACTTGTTTGGCACCATTTCCTGGGTTCCTCTCTTCGTTTGTCCATGGCTGTGTGAAACTTGGCAGCGTTGGAGGTTGGAGACGAGTTTTTCCTTGATATATATATATATATATCATTCACCAAAAGAATATGCTTGCACTCGCTTAGTACTTTTCATTCAGGTTTTATTTTCCTAAGAGGCTCTTCTAAAATCAAACATTCATTGTTACGGTAGAGATTCCTATCTGTACACAGGTTATACACAGGTTATACTCGACTCCCTTCAGACTCCATAAACTGGTATTTGTAGCAGATGGCACATGTTGAAAATGTAAGAAATCTTGCTTCCTACATTATAATGTTTTTGATCCATCTAAAGTTGAACCTTGATAAGACCACCTTAGTTATATGCGCAGCACACTCTTTATCTCAACTATGTGAATTTAATCTACTACTGGTGGATCTTATGCTGGTATTGGGTATAAAAACAAACCTAATGGGAATTTGACAATTAAATGCCATTTTATACATGGTGGGCCTTATTGATGGCCAGATGCAGCACCTACAATATCTCCTATTCCTATGTTTTAGACTAAGATAGTCTGGTATAGAGTTGATACATTTCTCGAGAAAAACAAAGTACAGTAAAGACCCTCAATGCCATCTCCTACATGACTTTACAGTCACACAGCTGAGGGGTATATGTACAAGCCCCTATTGCCACGGGAACGTCACTTTTAAGGATGTTCCTGTGGCGATAGGGGCTTTGCCTTATTTACAAGGCAGCATTAAGCCACTTAAGGTGGCTTAACGCTGCCTTGTAAATAAGGCCTCCTTTCACGCTATGCTTAGCGTGAAAGGGGAGGGCAATGGGCGTTGCGGTGGGCGTTTCACCGAAACACCAATTGATTCTGATGCTGCCTCCTATTTACAAGATTAGTATGGGGGTGTTACCCAAATAAGTCACTAGGGACCTGGGTGCTATGTAGTATACAAAAAGGAGGGTCCCAGTGAACCATTAAACGTTAATCATATTTATTCACAATAAACATTATATACATATCAAAGAAAATTGTCAATTAATCACAATGAGCTAAAACCACAATACATTAGAACAATTGATAACAATGCATTCATCATAGTGCCCCAAGAGGAGGAAAGAAAAAGTAGCGTGATGCTGTGAAAAAGAATAAGAATAAGTGAAAAAGAATAATTGATGTGACCACAGATTATATCAAAATTGACATACAAGACTAAACTGGCTTCAGATCCCCGAGCCAAAAAAGGAAGGAAAAACGAATTCCAAAGAGTTCATCAATAATCATGAATATGACGCTAATACTCAATATCCAAAGTAAGGGCGGCGTCAACTGATGTATGAAGGAGTAGCCGTCGACGTTTCGACCCCAAAAGTACAACTGTAATCGTGGTTGAGACCTTACACCGGGGTCTTCATCAGGACAAAGAACGTGAAACCAGAGGGTACACTAGGAATTCATGGTGGGTGGAGATTGTGATTTCCACTGGATAGCCAACTGAAGCATCAATTCAATCATTCAAATAGCTTTGTTGCCATCTAGACGCTGCCAAAGTCGTCAAATCTCTTTAAATAGGTAGACTGTTCATAAAACCCGTAGAGACCATTCACTCAGGACTGTAGGCTACAGTCCCGAGTGAATGGTTCACTGGGACCCCATTTTTTGTATACTCCTATTTACAAGGGCAGCGTAAATAGGAGGCAGTGCCAAAACTAAGACGAGGAAAAACCTGGTCTTACCCTGGCTCAACGAGGAGAAATGCTTAATTTCTCCTCTTTTTTGCTGTTTTCATGTGTGCCGCGTTGTGCAGCACACATGAAAACAGCAAAAGGCCAATAATTGTTTATGTACAGGAAAGTCCCCCTTCCTGCAAATAAACAATCATTTTGAAAAAAAATGCAGTTTTGCAACTTCTGTGTGTGTTGCGTCAGGCAGCACACAAAGAAGTTACAACGCAGCATTTAAAGATTGTTTATGTGTAGAAAGGGGGACCTTCCTGTACATAAACAATCTTCCCCTGAAGGGTGCCTGCGTTGGCACTAGGCTGCTAAACTTAGCACCAGCGCAGGGGGAAATGCAGGGCTGCAGCATATTCTTGTAAATATGGTGCAGCACTGCGTTTCAGAAGTGGCGGAGCATGTCGTTAAGCCAAGGAGGCTAACAACACACTCCGCCACTTCTTTTTACATATGCCCCGGAGTTTCTTAGGCTCTATCCTTGGAGTTTAACTTTTAAGTTGGCCTGAACTCTCATTAGTCCGTACCTGAAGTAAGCTAAGGTTTTAAATGCACATATTGTGGGAATAATTGAGAACCTCTATTTGTATTTTTATTCTTCTCCTTATGTTGCTCCTATCTATCCTTTTTGTTTTTGTTCTGAGGCAGAGTTGTGTGCAAGTTGTATTCTAAAGGTCCAAAATGTTTTACAATGTAAGGTTACAAGCATCCTGATTGCTGATCTTATATAGCTGCGTTCCATCACTTAATAATAATTTATGAACATAAAGAATATGCATGTGGCTGAGAACTTGAGTGGGTGAGATTGTTATGAGGGCTGCTTGCACAGACTGGACTCCAGGAGGACTAAATGTGGGGACAATGCATGAGAGAGATGATATGGATATTTATGACAAATGTCAAATTGAAAGATATCTTAACTGATAAGTATTATTTGAATGATGGTCAATTTGATGTCAGGCAAATTATAACAACAAAAGAAAAATCTCTGCTTCTGGGGTACAATAAAAACGAGTAATTTAAAAGTGTGTAATCTGTGGGTTGTGTCCCTCTTTTTAGCTTAGGTGAAGGCTTGATTCATGCCATTCCTCTGGTACAACCTGTTCTTGAATGCAATAGTTATCTAACAGGATGAGAGCATTGGCCCAGAAGTTAGTATTATATTTAAATAGGCTGCTGAAAATGGAGGTTCTCCTGAGGGTGTGTAGTACTTAATAATCGAGAAATAATAGTAAGTGGTTAGATGATTTATACATGCCTCCTCCGTGACATTGACATTCTTGTCACATGGGAAATTTGTTTTATTTCACTTATGTGGGTCCAAAAAATAATTGAGTTCATTTTCTTGCAGATGTTAAACAGGTTTTCCGATAATTACGTGGGTGTGTTATTTTTGCTGTCCAAACAATCTTTTTGTCGACGACAACAACTTCCACGTAGAAGACAGAACCGACTCCTGCTCCACAGCAATCTTCGAAAGCCTGAACAACATTGGAAAACCCAACATGTTACAGGACCAACACACATTGCAGGGCACACGCTAAACCCCTTCTTAACCACTAGCAAAAGCATCAACTACGGCTCCACTTTGCCGCTCACATGGACTGGCTACTCCATCATCCACTTACAAATCAACACACCGCAAGCCAGTGCACCCACAAACGTCAGCCTACCCAGCAGCAGCTAGGTCAAAATATGAGAAATAGGCTGGCTGAAAACCCTGAGCACGGACCAACCTACTGCCAAAGATAAACTCAGTAAGGACAACACCAACTTCAACAACCAGATCAAGAACTATTCATACTACCTCACACCCATCAAATCCAACAAGCAAGGAATAATAAACAAGCACACACGCTGGTACACAAAGGACCTTTGAGATTCCAAATACATTGCAAATAGCTAGAAAGAAAATAGAGCCAGTCATGACCCTATCGATAGAACCACTTACACAGCTGCACTCAGACTATACTACCAGCAACTAAGACACCAAGAAATGAACACTAGCTGAATGCATCAAAGGAAGCTCCAATGGCTGCAAGGAGATCTTCTCAATCATCAAGGAATTCTCCACACCTTTTGTCAGCAACATTATTCCCTCCCAAGAACTATACGACAACTTATCAAACTTCTTCCAAAGCAAAATCACAAAAATTTACAGCAATTTTACACACCAAACAGATCTTAGCAATCTCATCTCCAAACTGCCGATCACTAACCAGATGGCCACCTGGCTGAATGAAATCTTTCACCAATGAAGATACAGTGACAAATATGCAGACTATCCACTCACAGGCCCCAATGGATTTATGGCCCCAACACATCTACAACCTCGGAGCATCACCAACAGCACCACCATCATCCACACCTCCTTCGCATCCGCCACATTCCCAGAAGACGAGAAGCATGCAGCAGTCAACGCCCTCCTCAAGAAGCAGATCTGCTCCAACTAAAAAACTTCTGTCCATTCTCACTACTCCCCTACACCACCAAAGTGATAGAGAAGGCCATCAACACAGGCATGGTGGGTCCATTGGGGCGTTGGGGCGTAGTCCTCCCGCCCGCAGCTCCCTCAGCATCTCTGAACTTAAGTAAACGGAATCAGTTTACTTAAGTTCAAAGACGCCGAGGGAGAACTGACAATCATGTCAGTCAGCATGACGTCATGACGCCCACCCCTTCAGAGTCTGAAGGGGGTGGGCGGTCTAGCGTCATATTGACTGACATGATTGTCAGACCAGCGGCAACAGGCAGCAGCACAATACAAGTGCGCATGAGTGGGGACGGAGGGCGATTTTTTCGCCTGTGCCCAGTCATGCGCACTTGTGTTTGCACTTGTTTGCACATGCCCGTTAGGAGCCCTTCGGCCTTCTAATGGGCAGGCGGCGGGCGAAGATTAACCGTGCCCTAAGCCAATCCTAGCGCTGCTGGCAGCGCGAGGATTGGCTGAGAGGGGTTGCCAGTCCGCTCCAGTGCCGTGCGTGAAGGCACCAAGGGGAGCAGAGAGGTGGCGCGGACCTGCTGGGAGGTAAGATTTCTATTTTCTATTTAATTCCCTGGCACCCACACCCGAGCGACCTCCCACCCCCGGCGAGCTGCGACTGCCTATTTTTAAAAGGTTAGCATGTGTTGTGAGTCCAGAAATGCGATCCAAAGATACCGGTTCGGTTTTGCTCTAATGCACCATTGCTTTAAAGTGCAATATTTCTATTGAGTGCTCTGAAATCAACTGGCGTTCATTCGAGTCATTTCAGGACGTCTGATATCGAGCTCCCGCGTCTGTCCCTCACACTTTCTCACCCGCACTGTCTTCTGAACTTCTCCAATTCTTAGAGAGCACGATAGAGAGGTGGGGTCACGAGGGCGGGGAGGGTGGGGGTCAAGAGGGGGGGGGCGTGGAACATACATGGAATCCCCGCAGCTCCGGCTCTCCAGGATTTGCCCTTAAACCCATCTCCTTCCGCTTGAACACACTCAGTCCAAACACTTCAGTGGAAAGATCAAATTATATGAACTTTTCAGCGCACTCACACCAGGCCAAGCTCTCGCGTGGTGCATATTTCAGTCGTCAAACGTCCTGCTACCTGCCTTAACCCTCAAAAACATCTACCCAGGTTTGGCGCATTTCTTTCAGCTGCTCGTTAATATTGGAGCAGCATTTCTACGTCTGCAGTAACCGATCACAAAATATATGCAAGTCCAATGGATAACTTGGCGGAAGAGTTCGGCCAGCATTTCACAACCCATTTGAAACAAATACCAGTTAATTTCATTGCTGTGTCCCCTAAACTATCTATCGAAGTCCAGCGCATGCAAGGGGGTCTTCAAGCTGGAGGACCTGAGTGTGCTGGGTCCTTGATCTGCCGTACAAAACTTGACAGGCTGAGTGGCATGCCAGGTCGCTGGTAATATGCTGCTGGGTTCGGGTATCAATACTGACACCTGTTATTTACAGTGCTTAGAGGTTGCACTCACACAAATAGAGGGTCATCCTTCAAAGAACCTTGCCTCAGAAACATTTGCGCAATTTCACCGAGTAGTGCCTCCAGCACACCTCTAATGTGTTAAAACGTTTACAGGTTTTTGGGATCGATTGATACTTTTAAGGTGTACAAAAACTCTTGGCAGCCCAGAAATACCTTTCTAATTGACTAAAATGTTTTTGAGACTGATTCCATATCGCAATTATGTTAAGCATAACATTTCTTCTTGAATGCTGCTAATCTGTGACTTGTTTAGAAATTTGTTTAGTTGTGTGCAGATTAAATTTAAAAATAATCTGTGAGCTTCTCAGCATTGTATCTTGAAGTCTTCTACGAAGCTCTGTGCTTATACTGAATAGGCAGCTACCATGTTGTTGTAGTATGACATCCCTTTATTAATGTAATAACTGCACTTTTACAATTGCATTATTAACCTTCTTGCTTCTGGAATTTGCTTGGAAATGCACCATTTACCCACTCTTTCTTCAAAAAGGCGCTTGCTCGCCACGGTGCTAGCCCACAAACTGTACGCCCCCCACTTTCAAATGTCACCAGCCCCCACTGCATCAACAACCAAGTAACATGCCACCTCAAACTACACAATCTACAGGAAAACGCTCAATCGGGATTCCTAAAAAAACACAGCACTCATCGCACCCATCGGCAACATCCGGACCTATCTAGACTGAGGAGAAAGAGCGGCCTTCAACCTCTCTGCAGTATTCAACACAGTCTTCCACAACACACTCACCAGAAGACGTCACGAGATTGGAATCCAAGGACATGCACTCAACTGGATTTGATCCTTCCTCATTATAAAAACCCAAAGAGTCAGACTGCCCCCTTTCACAACGGCGACCAAGAACCAGATCTGCGGAGTCCCCCAGGCGTAATCTGTCTGCCCAACCCTGTTCAACATCTACATGACACTATTCTCCAACATCAGCCAATCCCAAGGCATCACCATCATCTACTACACCAACGACACCTAATTTATCCTCTCCCTGACAGACAAGACAACCATCACCAGAAGCAAGTTCACCAACCACATGACCATGGTAGCAGAGTGGATGAGAACCAACTGTTTGAAGCTCAACTCTGACAAGATGGAAGTATTGGTCTTTAGAAACAAGATCTCCACCTGGTGTCCAACAGAGTTTGGACCAACACCCACCGAGCCCACCCGCAATCTTGGGATCATCCTGGACGACATGCTCGACATGATGGCAAAAGTCAATGCAGGGAGCGGGGCCTGCTTCCACATCCTTTGTAGACTATGAAAGATCCTAAAATGGTAGCCACACCACACCAAATGAACTGTGACACGAGAATTCATCACAAGCAGACTAAACTATGGCAACGTACTCTATGCTGGAATATCCATGCAAGTCCTACACATGCTGCGGACCATCCAGAATGCAGTCCCAAGACTCATACTCAACCTCCCATGCCGCACCCACACCTCACCCCACCTCAGAGAACTCCACTTGCTCCCCATTGACAAACGCAGCCAATTCAAACTCCTCACACACGCATATATAGCTTTCAGCAACACTCGACCAGCATACCTGAACAGCCACATACACTTCCACCAGCCACAGGCACCTACATTCATCCTCACACTTACTCACACACCCATTGTTAGAACTGGCTATTTCTGGTAGGCTAAGGCTGACGCCAAAGCCAGGCAGAAACCACCATTCTAGTCAGGGCAAGGAAGTCACACGCCAAGATAACCTCTGCTCACCCCCTTGGTAGCTTGGCTCAAGCAGTAAGGCTAAACTCGGAGGCAATGTGTAAAGCATTTGCGCCAGTGCACAACAGCAACCACATACTAGGCACACCACAAAAGAGACTCCACACAAGGTTATTATAAAAATAACTTTTGTATTGTAAAAACACATCAGATAAAATCACACATATACATTGTGCCAACTGGCACGGGCAATATTCACAGGGATTATGTACACCAGACAGGGCCACATGGGCGCCTGTCAGAATCAGATATAGTACTTCTAGATACAGTGTAGAATATAAAGTCACTTCTAGAATAAAGAATAAAGGTAACATAAAATAATAATCAAAGATAACCAGTAACCACTGGTAACAGGAACCAGGACCTTACTAGGACCACCTGTACTAAGAAAGCAGAACCACCTAAGTATCACACAGCATTTAGGGGTCTAAGAAAGAATACATTACTCATGATGCAATAAACCTACATTCAGAGGAGTAGAAAAGAAGAACACATGATGACTAAACATTCAGAGGTGTTCAGAATAGAGCACATGATGCAATAAAATACATTCAGGGGTGCAGCGCAAGAAGACACATGATGACTAACCATTCAGAGGTGTAGCACATGGAAAGGAAGACACATGATGCAGTAACACATTCAGAGGTGCATAATAAATCAATAGCGCAAAAACTCACATTAGCAATAACTATTAAAAAGCATAGACATCACATTGCGCCAACACTACATAAGCCACTACCTGTGACAGTCCCTAGGCCAACTGGCCTTGTGGGGCAAAGATGCCCTGAGTCCAAAGTCAGGGTGCGCTGCCATGCAGTGCCAGTCCAAAAGTACAAAAAGCCTAAACGTGGCAGGTGCCCACAAAGTGCTGGGCACCTGGGCATCGCAATAAAATGAACTGCGACAGGGTCCTCACTGACCCTTGGGCGCAAACTGCGCCATGCTGGAGCCACACAGGCTCTGGGACACATATAGGCCCCTGGAGCCCTCTGGCTCTTCAACGAAATACCCCCTCTGAGCCTAGCAGGCTCTTAGAACATCTGTGGGGTTGTTGGAGCCCCCTCTGGGGCTCGACGTCATGGAAATGGCCCCCGAGCCTCTCTGGGCTCTTAAATCACATAGGGCACCTCGAGCCTCTCTGGGCCCGTAAAACAAATCTGCCCCCTTAGAGCCTCCATGGCTCTGAACACAACGATAGGGGCAAGGAGCCTCTCGGGGCTCTACACGCGTTGGGGCGACCCGCTGCCAACCGGGGCCGCCCTTGAAGCCCTCGTGGCTTCCCTCTGACATGAAGCGCGAGCTCGCGCTACTGGGGGGGGGGGGGGGCGGACACCCACAATGTGTCACGGCGCCCCTCCCCTTCTCCGGCCCCACTCACCGGTCGGTCAGGCGCTCGCCGGTTCTCCTCCTCGGCTCTCCCTCCAGTCGGGAAGCCTCGCGGTGGGGCAGGCACCGGCAATGTGCCTCGCGCCCCCTCCGCTCGTGTCTGCAGGCCGCTCCTCTCGCTGCAGGGCTCCCTCCGCTCACGGGAGCCCTGCAGACCAGCCGCCATCACTCGTCCTTCTTCCCCGGGCCGGCCTCATCTTCTGCCTAGCCAGCCAATCCCGTCGCGCCCCTGGGACCGAGCCTCCAGCAGCACCCGGGGGTCAGCCACTCACAGCGCGGCTCCCGGGACAGCTTTCGATGACGCGGCGGCACTTCCTCCAATGGATGCGCAGCTCACCAGAACAGGCCCACAGCAGCGGCCAATCACAGCGCGTCTTCTTCGACGAGCCTCCAGGCAGCAACCAATCAGGTTGCGGCCCCTTCGTGATTCTCCCCGCAGCCTCTGGTCACCTTCAGGCCCCCGGGCAGCAGCAATCACGGCGTGGGCAGCCGAAGTTAAATGAAATTAAAAATAAGCGAGGTGGGCACTCGCCAGGGCGGGCAAAGCGCTCCTCAGCTCTATACTCAAAATAAAGCGCTCTAAAGCGCTATGGGGCAATAAAGCGCTCCCAAAGCGCTAGAAAACAGGCAGAGCGCTCCCAGGCGCTCAGGGGGAAGCACAGCGCTTCCAGGCGCTAGAAATCCAACACAAGCGCCCTCCACAGGAAAATGCAGCTTCTCCATGCTGCAAAGGTCCCAGAGATTCCCAGGGGTAAAGCAAAGTCCCCCCCCATCAGTCCAGCAAGGCAGAGGGGTCCCCCAGGAGTCCAGGAAAGTCCATCAGAGGTCCAGGAGCTGGGCAGGGCCCAGGGAGTCCCCTGAGCCCCAGCAGCAGCATGCCCCTGGCAGATTCAAGTCAGAAACAAGAACATTTTGGAAGGGGACACAGCCCCTTCTTATACACAGAAAAAGCCTTTGAAGTCCTTGGAAGTCCTTTGAAGCAGGTAGTGTGAGAACCAGCCAGAACTGGTTACAGGGAAGTCCCTTCAGTATCAGGGACAGAGGTGCCAGTCACCCAGTGGGAGGTGGAGCCAGCTTTGTAGTCACACAGGAACAGCCCTTCACTATCAGGTGCTAATCTCCTCCCACTTCCTTGGCAGCAGATGCTGCCTTTCATCCACGGGCTGACTCAGACAACCATCTGGGCTCTCCAGCCCCTGTCATCCTCAAACCAGACAGTCAATCCACAAGCAGGCCCAGGCACTCTGGGCCAGGCTCACCAGCCAATCACACGCCAGCAACAACTTACACAAATATGCCAACTTCCAAAAGTAGTACTTCTAGACTAGACACAGTCATGCCGCATACATCATTTTGCAGCATTCATTCTCACAAGTTCGCTCATACCAAACTCGCCCCTGCACTCCCCACGCATCAGGAACTACCATGGGCATACATATTCCCCATTCATTCCTATGGGAGGGCAGGTCACTCACCATTCATTCACAGAGAGCTCAAGCACTTTACACTGTACCACAGTGAAAAAAGTGCGCAGAGGCCTAAAATCACCAACACCAGGTTCCATAAACAGGCTAGGATAACGCAAAAAGTCTAGGGGTGAACCTGCTCAACGGGCCGGGTCCAACACAACCCCCTTCCAGCCAAAACGCAGGGTAGACCAATCACTCCACTGATGGGCTTCCTTGCTTTGGGCGACAAAAACACGGCCACGGACCCGCACAGCAGGGACACCCTCCGGTTTTTCGCCACTCTGAACCCACCTGGTTACCTCCAAACAATAACTCTCTGGCACAACTAGGATACCCCACTGGTACTCACTAGTCATCCACAGCCAAGACCAGGTCACAGGTCCTAACTAATCCACAGAGTGGGGGGTAGTAACCCCTGGCATACAATAGCCATTCTCCACTCTCTCTCTCAGTGTAGCTACAACTACCACTGATCCAACAACCTAGGGACCATACCCTCAGGCTGACCAGAGGTCATGGGCAAGAATGCCCCACCCTACCTCTACTTCTGGGTTTCCGCACCCTCACAGAGAAGCACTCACCAGAACACAATTCTACCAGATCAGGACCTCACTCCATCACTGGTCTACCACCTGGAAACTATTCCACTTCTGAGGTACAAAGCACACAGCACAGTCCCTCTTCAAGCAGGTGGGGGGACACAGCACACAGCAAAGCCCCCTTTCCTCTGCCTTGGTGGAAACAACAAACTGCAGGTGAGCCCCAGAACACACAGCAAGGGCAGCCCCCTCAGTCTCTTCAGCTGATCCACTTTGGTAGAGATTCCTCTTGACCTAGAAGTTTCCTAATCTCCCAACCTAAGATCTGAACCCTCAGGTTACACCGGGGTCAGAAGTAAGGACACCGTCCCTCTGCACCCCCTTCCAGTTCCAGGATGTCTCAGGCTAGATAGAGCACACGCCAGCGGCGTATCAGCGACACACTCTCCTTCAGTACTCCCTATCACAGGGTGATTCTCAGTATGTCCCAGGCTAGACAGAGTACACGCCAGCGGCGTATCAGTGACACACTTTCCTCCAGTACTCCTTCCAGGTCAGGCCACAACCCCAACCCAGCTTTCCCCCCTCCTCGGGGAACGACCTCCAGAGGCCCCACAAATGGTCAAGCACTCTAGACGGTCAAATGCTCAGCGAGCCAGGACTTCTGCACCCTCCACTTAGGAGCGGTACTGCCCAACACTAGGACCGCCGGAGTTCTGGTTACAGACACTCCCCGTCCTCTAGACACAGGAAGATCCTCCTCAAATGACCTATGTACAGCTTAGGCCCCTGACCTGGCGCTCCCTTAGGGAACCCTCCATGCCCTGAGATGGGGTTTCAGGCCAACGTGGGACACACCGTCCCACACTCACCCCGCCTCCACTGAGACAGGGCGTGAGCCCCTACACCCCTACCATACTACTGGGACCTAGCTGGGTTACACATGAACCTCTTCCCCTTCACAGGATCATCAGATACACAAGCCACTCCTTTTAGAATCACTCCCTAATGCCTCTGCAAGACATCTAGCACACCGCCAGACATCCACCTTCCTGTCCAGTGCCTCTGCAGGACCTCCTGCACACCACCAGAGGTACACCTCTCATGCAAGCTCTTTAACAAAAAGAAAACTCACACCAACTCCTCCAGTTCAGCACATCATTCGTTCGCACACTCCCCCCCCTCGGACTGGTAAGGCAGTTTCCACCACCCCATATCACTCAACCTGACCACACGTGACACAGGTAACAAACTCTGGGAGCGGGGAATGGGAATTAACACACTGGACACATTAAATCTGCCACCACTGGATCCTACCACACTGGGGAATCCAGACACACACTACACTCAGGGAACAACCACCCTCCTGAGCTAGTCATTTCTCCTCCACACCCCTTCTCTCTCCTATCTACCCACACACACACATGGGGACAGGATTTGGGATTGGACACAGGACCCAGCAAGGGATTCCTAATCTATGGGAACCTCCCCCTCTACTGGCGTCCCGCCCTGTCACTTTCTCTCATCTGCCACTAAACATAAAGCGCAGAAACACATTTGAAAATGACACTATTGAGGAAAAAAAATCAAAAACAATAATCCCAAACATGTGACTATCTGAAAAAAAACAATTGCAGAGTTTTGTAATGTAGCCAGTTGTCGCTATGGCACTGCGCAAACACAAGTCCAAATCCGCACCGCTGACCAACAATGTTAGAACTGGCTATTTCTGGTAGGCTAAGGCTGACGCCAAAGCCAGGCAGAAACCACCATTCTAGTCAGGGCAAGGAAGTCACACGCCAAGATAACCTCTGCTCACCCCCTTGGTAGCTTGGCTCAAGCAGTAAGGCTAAACTCGGAGGCAATGTGTAAAGCATTTGCGCCAGTGCACAACAGCAACCACATACTAGGCACACCACAAAAGGAACTCCACACAAGGTTATTATAAAAATAACTTTTGTATTGTAAAAACACATCAGATAAAATCACACATATACATTGTGCCAACTGGCACGGGCAATATTCACAGGGATTATGTACACCAGACAGGGCCACATGGGCGCCTGTCAGAATCAGATATAGTACTTCTAGATACAGTGTAGAATATAAAGTCACTTCTAGAATAAAGAATAAAGGTAACATAAAATAATAATCAAAGATAACCAGTAAACACTGGTAACAGGAACCAGGACCTTACTAGGACCACCTGTACTAAGAAAGCAGAACCACCTAAGTATCACACAGCATTTAGGGGTCTAAGAAAGAATACATTACTCATGATGCAATAAACCTACATTCAGAGGAGTAGAAAAGAAGAACACATGATGACTAAACATTCAGAGGTGTTCAGAATAGAGCACATGATGCAATAAAATACATTCAGGGGTGCAGCGCAAGAAGACACATGATGACTAACCATTCAGAGGTGTAGCACATGGAAAGGAAGACACATGATGCAGTAACACATTCAGAGGTGCATAATAAATCAATAGCGCAAAAACTCACATTAGCAATAACTATTAAAAAGCATAGACATCACATTGCGCCAACACTACATAAGCCACTACCTGTGACAGTCCCTAGGCCAACTGGCCTTGTGGGGCAAAGATGCCCTGAGTCCAAAGTCAGGGTGCGCTGCCATGCAGTGCCAGTCCAAAAGTACAAAAAGCCTAAACGTGGCAGGTGCCCACAAAGTGCTGGGCACCTGGGCATCGCAATAAAATGAACTGCGACAGGGTCCTCACTGACCCTTGGGCGCAAACTGCGCCATGCTGGAGCCACACAGGCTCTGGGACACATATAGGCCCCTGGAGCCCTCTGGCTCTTCAACGAAATACCCCCTCTGAGCCTAGCAGGCTCTTAGAACATCTGTGGGGTTGTTGGAGCCCCCTCTGGGGCTCGACGTCATGGAAATGGCCCCCGAGCCTCTCTGGGCTCTTAAATCACATAGGGCACCTCGAGCCTCTCTGGGCCCGTAAAACAAATCTGCCCCCTTAGAGCCTCCATGGCTCTGAACACAACAATAGGGGCAAGGAGCCTCTCGGGGCTCTACACGCGTTGGGGCGACCCGCTGCCAACCGGGGCCGCCCTTGAAGCCCTCGTGGCTTCCCTCTGACATGAAGCGCGAGCTCGCGCTACTGGGGGGGGGGGGGGGGGGGCGGACACCCACAATGTGTCCCGGCGCCCCTCCCCTTCTCCGGCCCCACTCACCGGTCGGTCAGGCGCTCGCCGGTTCTCCTCCTCGGCTCTCCCTCCAGTCGGGAAGCCTCGCGGTGGGGCAGGCACCGGCAATGTGCCTCGCGCCCCCTCCGCTCGTGTCTGCAGGCCGCTCCTCTCGCTGCAGGGCTCCCTCCGCTCACGGGAGCCCTGCAGACCAGCCGCCATCACTCGTCCTTCTTCCCCGGGCCGGCCTCATCTTCTGCCTAGCCAGCCAATCCCGTCGCGCCCCTGGGACCGAGCCTCCAGCAGCACCCGGGGGTCAGCCACTCACAGCGCGGCTCCCGGGACAGCTTTCGATGACGCGGCGGCACTTCCTCCAATGGATGCGCAGCTCACCAGAACAGGCCCACAGCAGCGGCCAATCACAGCGCGTCTTCTTCGACGAGCCTCCAGGCAGCAACCAATCAGGTTGCGGCCCCTTCGTGATTCTCCCCGCAGCCTCTGGTCACCTTCAGGCCCCCGGGCAGCAGCAATCACGGCGTGGGCAGCCGAAGTTAAATGAAATTAAAAATAAGCGAGGTGGGCACTCGCCAGGGCGGGCAAAGCGCTCCTCAGCTCTATACTCAAAATAAAGCGCTCTAAAGCGCTATGGGGCAATAAAGCACTCCCAAAGCGCTAGAAAACAGGCAGAGCGCTCCCAGGCGCTCAGGGGGAAGCACAGCGCTTCCAGGCGCTAGAAATCCAACACAAGCGCCCTCCACAGGAAAATGCAGCTTCTCCATGCTGCAAAGGTCCCAGAGATTCCCAGGGGTAAAGCAAAGTCCCCCCCCCATCAGTCCAGCAAGGCAGAGGGGTCCCCCAGGAGTCCAGGAAAGTCCATCAGAGGTCCAGGAGCTGGGCAGGGCCCAGGGAGTCCCCTGAGCCCCAGCAGCAGCATGCCCCTGGCAGATTCAAGTCAGAAACAAGAACATTTTGGAAGGGGACACAGCCCCTTCTTATACACAGAAAAAGCCTTTGAAGTCCTTGGAAGTCCTTTGAAGCAGGTAGTGTGAGAACCAGCCAGAACTGGTTACAGGGAAGTCCCTTCAGTATCAGGGACAGAGGTGCCAGTCACCCAGTGGGAGGTGGAGCCAGCTTTGTAGTCACACAGGAACAGCCCTTCACTATCAGGTGCTAATCTCCTCCCACTTCCTTGGCAGCAGATGCTGCCTTTCATCCACGGGCTGACTCAGACAACCATCTGGGCTCTCCAGCCCCTGTCATCCTCAAACCAGACAGTCAATCCACAAGCAGGCCCAGGCACTCTGGGCCAGGCTCACCAGCCAATCACACGCCAGCAACAACTTACACAAATATGCCAACTTCCAAAAGTAGTACTTCTAGACTAGACACAGTCATGCCGCATACATCATTTTGCAGCATTCATTCTCATGAGTTCGCTCATACCAAACTCGCCCCTGCACTCCCCACGCATCAGGAACTACCATGGGCATACATATTCCCCATTCATTCCTATGGGAGGGCAGGTCACTCACCATTCATTCACAGAGAGCTCAAGCACTTTACACTGTACCACAGTGAAAAAAGTGCGCAGAGGCCTAAAATCACCAACACCAGGTTCCATAAACAGGCTAGGATAACCCAAAAAGTCTAGGGGTGAACCTGCCCAACGGGCCGGGTCCAACACAACCCCCTTCCAGCCAAAACGCAGGGTAGACCAATCACTCCACTGATGGGCTTCCTTGCTTTGGGCGACAAAAACACGGCCACGGACCCGCACAGCAGGGACACCCTCCGGTTTTTCGCCACTCTGAACCCACCTGGTTACCTCCAAACAATAACTCTCTGGCACAACTAGGATACCCCACTGGTACTCACTAGTCATCCACAGCCAAGACCAGGTCACAGGTCCTAACTAATCCACAGAGTGGGGGGTAGTAACCCCTGGCATACAATAGCCATTCTCCACTCTCTCTCTCAGTGTATCTACAACTACCACTGATCCAACAACCTAGGGACCATACCCTCAGGCTGACCAGAGGTCATGGGCAAGAATGCCCCACCCTACCTCTACTTCTGGGTTTCCGCACCCTCACAGAGAAGCACTCACCAGAACACAATTCTACCAGATCAGGACCTCACTCCATCACTGGTCTACCACCTGGAAACTATTCCACTTCTGAGGTACAAAGCACACAGCACAGTCCCTCTTCAAGCAGGTGGGGGGACACAGCACACAGCAAAGCCCCCTTTCCTCTGCCTTGGTGGAAACAACAAACTGCAGGTGAGCCCCAGAACACACAGCAAGGGCAGCCCCCTCAGTCTCTTCAGCTGATCCACTTTGGTAGAGATTCCTCTTGACCTAGAAGTTTCCTAATCTCCCAACCTAAGATCTGAACCCTCAGGTTACACCGGGGTCAGAAGTAAGGACACCGTCCCTCTGCACCCCCTTCCAGTTCCAGGATGTCTCAGGCTAGATAGAGCACACGCCAGCGGCGTATCAGCGACACACTCTCCTTCAGTACTCCCTATCACAGGGTGATTCTCAGTATGTCCCAGGCTAGACAGAGTACACGCCAGCGGCGTATCAGTGACACACTTTCCTCCAGTACTCCTTCCAGGTCAGGCCACAACCCCAACCCAGCTTTCCCCCCTCCTCGGGGAACGACCTCCAGAGGCCCCACAAATGGTCAAGCACTCTAGACGGTCAAATGCTCAGCGAGCCAGGACTTCTGCACCCTCCACTTAGGAGCGGTACTGCCCAACACTAGGACCGCCGGAGTTCTGGTTACAGACACTCCCCGTCCTCTAGACACAGGAAGATCCTCCTCAAATGACCTATGTACAGCTTAGGCCCCTGACCTGGCGCTCCCTTAGGGAACCCTCCATGCCCTGAGATGGGGTTTCAGGCCAACGTGGGACACACCGTCCCACACTCACCCCGCCTCCACTGAGACAGGGCGTGAGCCCCTACACCCCTACCATACTACTGGGACCTAGCTGGGTTACACATGAACCTCTTCCCCTTCACAGGATCATCAGATACACAAGCCACTCCTTTTAGAATCACTCCCTAATGCCTCTGCAAGACATCTAGCACACCGCCAGACATCCACCTTCCTGTCCAGTGCCTCTGCAGGACCTCCTGCACACCACCAGAGGTACACCTCTCATGCAAGCTCTTTAACAAAAAGAAAACTCACACCAACTCCTCCAGTTCAGCACATCATTCGTTCGCACACTCCCCCCCCTCGGACTGGTAAGGCAGTTTCCACCACCCCATATCACTCAACCTGACCACACGTGACACAGGTAACAAACTCTGGGAGCGGGGAATGGGAATTAACACACTGGACACATTAAAGCTGCCACCACTGGATCCTACCACACTGGGGAATCCAGACACACACTACACTCAGGGAACAACCACCCTCCTGAGCTAGTCATTTCTCCTCCACACCCCTTCTCTCTCCTATCTACCCACACACACACATGGGGACAGGATTTGGGATTGGACACAGGACCCAGCAAGGGATTCCTAATCTATGGGAACCTCCCCCTCTACTGGCGTCCCGCCCTGTCACTTTCTCTCATCTGCCACTAAACATAAAGCGCAGAAACACATTTGAAAATGACACTCTTGAGGAAAAAAAATCAAAAACAATAATCCCAAACATGTGACTATCTGAAAAAAAACAATTGCAGAGTTTTGTAATGTAGCCAGTTGTCGCTATGGCACTGCGCAAACACAAGTCCAAATCCGCACCGCTGACCAACAATGTTAGAACTGGCTATTTCTGGTAGGCTAAGGCTGACGCCAAAGCCAGGCAGAAACCACCATTCTAGTCAGGGCAAGGAAGTCACACGCCAAGATAACCTCTGCTCACCCCCTTGGTAGCTTGGCTCAAGCAGTAAGGCTAAACTCGGAGGCAATGTGTAAAGCATTTGCGCCAGTGCACAACAGCAACCACATACTAGGCACACCACAAAAGAGACTCCACACAAGGTTATTATAAAAATAACTTTTGTATTGTAAAAACACATCAGATAAAATCACACATATACATTGTGCCAACTGGCACGGGCAATATTCACAGGGATTATGTACACCAGACAGGGCCACATGGGCGCCTGTCAGAATCAGATATAGTACTTCTAGATACAGTGTAGAATATAAAGTCACTTCTAGAATAAAGAATAAAGGTAACATAAAATAATAATCAAAGATAACCAGTAAACACTGGTAACAGGAACCAGGACCTTACTAGGACCACCTGTACTAAGAAAGCAGAACCACCTAAGTATCACACAGCATTTAGGGGTCTAAGAAAGAATACATTACTCATGATGCAATAAACCTACATTCAGAGGAGTAGAAAAGAAGAACACATGATGACTAAACATTCAGAGGTGTTCAGAATAGAGCACATGATGCAATAAAATACATTCAGGGGTGCAGCGCAAGAAGACACATGATGACTAACCATTCAGAGGTGTAGCACATGGAAAGGAAGACACATGATGCAGTAACACATTCAGAGGTGCATAATAAATCAATAGCGCAAAAACTCACATTAGCAATAACTATTAAAAAGCATAGACATCACATTGCGCCAACACTACATAAGCCACTACCTGTGACAGTCCCTAGGCCAACTGGCCTTGTGGGGCAAAGATGCCCTGAGTCCAAAGTCAGGGTGCGCTGCCATGGAGCACCAGTCCAAAAGTACAAAAAGCCTAAACGTGGCAGGTGCCCACAAAGTGCTGGGCACCTGGGCATCGCAATAAAATGAACTGCGACAGGGTCCTCACTGACCCTTGGGCGCAAACTGCGCCATGCTGGAGCCACACAGGCTCTGGGACACATATAGGCCCCTGGAGCCCTCTGGCTCTTCAACGAAATACCCCCTCTGAGCCTAGCAGGCTCTTAGAACATCTGTGGGGTTGTTGGAGCCCCCTCTGGGGCTCGACGTCATGGAAATGGCCCCGAGCCTCTCTGGGCTCTTAAATCACATAGGGCACCTCGAGCCTCTCTGGGCCCGTAAAACAAATCTGCCCCCTTAGAGCCTCCATGGCTCTGAACACAACGATAGGGGCAAGGAGCCTCTCGGGGCTCTACACGCGTTGGGTCGACCCGCTGCCAACCGGGGCCGCCCTTGAAGCCCTCGTGGCTTCCCTCTGACATGAAGCGCGAGCTCGCGCTACTGGGGGGGGGGGGCGGACACCGACAATGTGTCCCGGCGCCCCTCCCCTTCTCCGGCCCCACTCACCGGTCGGTCAGGCGCTCGCCGGTTCTCCTCCTCGGCTCTCCCTCCAGTCGGGGAGCCTCGCGGTAGGGCAGGCACCGGCAATGTGCCTCGCGCCCCCTCCGCTCGTGTCTGCAGGCCGCTCCTCTCGCTGCAGGGCTCCCTCCGCTCACGGGAGCCCTGCAGACCAGCCGCCATCACTCGTCCTTCTTCCCCGGGCCGGCCTCATCTTCTGCCTAGCCAGCCAATCCCGTCGCGCCCCTGGGACCGAGCCTCCAGCAGCACCCGGGGGTCAGCCACTCACAGCGCGGCTCCCGGGACAGCTTTCGATGACGCGGCGGCACTTCCTCCAATGGATGCGCAGCTCACCAGAACAGGCCCACAGCAGCGGCCAATCACAGCGCGTCTTCTTCGACGAGCCTCCAGGCAGCAACCAATCAGGTTGCGGCCCCTTCGTGATTCTCCCCGCAGCCTCTGGTCACCTTCAGGCCCCCGGGCAGCAGCAATCACGGCGTGGGCAGCCGAAGTTAAATGAAATTTAAAATAAGCGAGGTGGGCACTCGCCAGGGCGGGCAAAGCGCTCCTCAGCTCTATACTCAAAATAAAGCGCTCTAAAGCACTATGGGGCAATAAAGCGTCCCCAAAGTGCTAGGAAGTCCAGATAAAAGCGCTCTCGAGCGCTTGGGGAAAATAAAGCGCTCCAAAGCGCTAGAATACAGGCAGAGCGCTCCCAGGCGCTCAGGGGGAAGCACAGCGCTTCCAGGCGCTAGAAATCCAACACAAGCGCCCTCCACAGGAAAATGCAGCTTCTCCATGCTGCAAAGGTCCCAGAGATTCCCAGGGGTAAAGCAAAGTCCCCCCCATCAGCCCAACAAGGCAGAGGGGTCCCCCAGGAGTCCAGGAAAGTCCATCAGAGGTCCAGAAGCTGGGCAGGGCCCAGGGATTCCCCTGAGCCCCAGCAGCAGCATGCCCCTGGCAGATTCAAGTCAGAAACAAGAACATTTTGGAAGGGGACACAGCCCCTTCTTATACACAGAAAAAGCCTTTGAAGTCCTTGGAAGTCCTTTGAAGCAGGCAGTGTGAGAACCAGCCAGAACTGGTTACAGGGAAGCCCCTTCAGTATCAGGGACAGAGGTGCCAGTCGCCCAGCGGGAGGTGGAGCCAGCTTTGTAGTCACACAGGAACAGCCCTTCACTATCAGGTGCTAATCTCCTCCCACTTCCTTGGCAGCAGATGCTGCCTTTCATCCACGGGCTGACTCAGACAACCATCTGGGCTCTCCAGCCCCTGTCATCCTCAAACCAGACAGTCAATCAACAAGCAGGCCCAGGCACTCTGGGCCAGGCTCACAGCCAATCACACGCCAGCAACAACTTACACAAATATGCCAACTTCCAAAAGTAGTACTTCTAGACTAGACACAGTCATGCCGCATACATCATTTTGCAGCATTCATTCTCACGAGTTCGCTCATACCAAACTCGCCCCTGCACTCCCCACGCATCAGGAACTACCATGGGCATACATATTCCCCATTCATTCCTATGGGAGGGCAGGTCACTCACCATTCATTCACAGAGAGCTCAAGCACTTTACACTGTACCACAGTGAAAAAGTGCGCAGAGGCCTAAAATCACCAACACCAGGTTCCATAAACAGGCTAGGAAAACGCAAAAAGTCTAGGGGTGAACCTGCCCAACGGGCCGGGTCCAACACCCATGCATTCTAGCTATTTTATATTTTACCAAAAACATGGAGCAACCTCTCATAACACACCAAATCGTCCTTCTTGCTCCTTGATCTCCACAAGAGGCTGAAGGCCTGGCTCTTTGAAAAACACCTACACACCTGCTCTATCACCTGGATTCCCAAGCGGTGACTAGTGCACTATACACGTTGACATAGCGTAATTTAAAGCCAAAGATCAGTATAGAGCATTATGAAATAATGTGTCATATATAATTAAGTATATAAAATGAAACTAAATTAATCTTATGAGAACAATTTAAGGTGGCTTAGGAACATCAAAGGGTATACATGTAAGGGAGTTTATTTCACAAACTTTGGAGAAGAAATTAGTACATGATGACCAAAAGAATAATTCTTAATTATAAGTTGAATGTGAGATTTATGGGCACTATCAATTCTATGTTTTCCATATCCTCTTCTATGGCCTACAACGGTAAGACGTTTAGTTTGATGCCAGTTTTAACAACTCTAACAAAGAGACTCACATACTAACATCCCTTGGTAATGGAGACAAGTGTTTTAAACAAAGACACACAGAGTTTCATAATTCTAATTCCCTGAAAGTCGGTCACCAATGTGAGAAACACATTAATCCATGTTTAGCTATGTAAGTGGAGAGGCAGTAAAATAATGAAAGAATAAATCCTATGTTAAGTTGAAGAAGTCACCCGATCAATCCACATCTGCAGCATACCTCATTAAAAGCAATCCAATCCTCCAGAACAGCTTGCATCCTACAGCCTTATCGAATAGGGTCTACATAGTTCAGTGATGTTAATCTGTGATTACGGCTGGCAAATTCCTCCAGGTAGGAGGGAGTGGGTCATTAGAATGTGGTTGAATTAGAATAGCTGGACCAGCCTATAAACTCATGTGTTCTTTCTCTTTTATGTGTTAGGTTCAAGGGTTCTGGAACATGAGGAGGCCACAGCGACTTTATTTTAACCATCTTCTTACCCTCAAAGTTTTGGAAATGATCTTGTATTTTGAGGACTCCACGGCTTGATGAAGGTGTGTAGAGAAGCAACAACAGAACATTCAGGGCATAAACAGAGACAGCTGAATTGCCAAACAAGCTAGTCTAGATGCCATGTCTTTCTGTATCAGACCTTGACTGAATGCTATGGTTGACCATTGTTTGGAGACACTCATGGACCTAGAGAAAACGAGTAGGTCAAAAGACAAGGTTGGGCTCAGACTCATCAAGAACAGTCTTCCGCATCTTAACCTTGTGAGGATGTGGAATCACACACAAGGAAGTAATAAGACAGAATGCAGTTGACATCTTGCTTAGAGAAATCACAACAGTCATTAACCCCAAGCGGACCCTAGACAGGACAGTTACTTTGAAGACTACTTTGATCAGAATATGCCTCTAGCAACAAGACGGATGTATACCACCGGCATGGGTGGCTCCGGCTCGCAGCGGCAGCACTCATAGAGTGGAGGCTAAAGTTGTCTAAGACTGCTTAAGTGTATGTGAAGATAAAACCATTAAGATGCAAGTGTCCTTCCAACATTTCTTCCTTTTCAAAGCAGCCGAAGGTGGAATTATACTGAGGCTGCTCCTCAATGCAGAGGAGTGAAGAGTGTCAGGGAATCATCATTGCTGCTGATGACTGGGAAGTGCTTTTTGCAAACTAACATTTCTTGAAGTTGGTGTAACAGCAGAAAGAACACTCAATTGGGGTCTTTAGTAAAGGTTAGTGCCACCTATATTCATCAAATTTAGCCGACCAACGGCAGCTCAACAAATCATTATGGGCCTGAATTTCTCTCCCACAACTCACACTTCCATTCTAAGAACTCCTGAAGGAATATGAAAGTTGCATACAGCGGAATCTCAGTACTTTTTAATGTTTGCATTTATTGTTGATTTTGCTGTTTTATAAAAATTTAACTTTTATATCTTTCTGCTGATCTAACTTGATCTAGTGTGCTTTGAATAACATTCACAGCCTTTAAAATATAATTAGGCATAGCAGACATCAATGCAAGCGAAATCAAAATAGAACTCATTTTTTTGTAATAAAACAATTTATAGATTTACATTTATGTATTATATTGATATTTTGAATTGCATATGAATTCTAGATGTTGGACCTGCCCCTCTCTGCAGGGTCACCCTCTGACATTTTGAATTCACCCTACCTGTTTTGCTGAATTTGTTTTTTTGGGCTTTACCGCTCTATGCACTTTACCTTGCTTGTGCTCTTTCCCTAAAATATGGTACAGTTGGCTAACACCCAGTTGGCACATTTTGTTTACTGATATAGCCCCAGCTAAGTGGTACTACTTGTACCCAGGTCCTCAGGTCCTGTAATTTGAATGCTACTAGTGAGCCTGCATCAAGTATTGTGCCACCTACTTAAGTAGCCTTTTTAAACATGTCTTAGGCCAGCAATTGCAGCCCATGTGCCATTTTAAACTGCCATTTCGAACTGGCAAAATATGTCTTTTGCCAGGGCTAAGCCATCCTTCAGCCCTAAACAGCCCATAGGGCTGGGTGCAGTGTATTTAAAAAGTTGAACACTTACATTTAAGTTTCACATGTTGTGGTAGTGAAAAATCTTTAAATTAATTTTTCAGTACTGCAAGGCCGTCCACTTCCTTAGGATAATATTGGGTTACCTTAGTACATTCAATTAGCAATAACTTGTTATTAGTAGCGGGTAGGAGTGTCAAGTTTGGGCTTAAATTAATTGTAATTTAAAACCCTCTTTAATGGTAAAGTAAAATTTTAAGTCACAATTCTTAAAATGCCACTTATAGAAATTTGGCATTTTCTTGTCCTAGCCATTTTTTGCATGCAGCCTGTATCCTGGGTCACAACACAATACTAGGTGTAGCTGGCAGTTGATCTTTGTGTATTCCTCGTAGGCAGCATAACAAAGGGGGATTGGGTGTTGGCAGGGTGGGCAATTCTGACCTAATGGAGAGGCAGAGCTGCCACCTACCACACTTGTACCTCAAAGGGGCTGCTCCAGCACACCTACAAAGGACTTCAACACTAGTCTATTGATACCCCAGGTGCCTTGGAGCCACGGCAGAGGAAGAAAGGAAATTCCAGACTCAAATGCTGGGGATGTCTAGACATTTCTCACATTTCAAAGATCGCAGCAGTTATAAATATCGGACCTCAGAACTCTTCAGATTACTTCTGGTCCTGTAGAAGACTCAGAATAAGGACTGCTTTGTAGCTCTGCTGCTAGAAGTATTGCCTTGCCGCAAGAAAGACTGTATCTTGCATATCCTGATTCGCGGTCTCATCGGAACCAGAACAACTCGAGTCCAAGTGCAACCAGGTACATAGCTCAGTAGGCTAAAATCTGTCCTGCACCTGGCCCATGCTCCATCACGATTTGCGCTTTTTGATGCTACTTTTACGGAAGACTTTGGAATTATACATTTGTTCTACTGATTGGATTTTTATTGTTCTGGTATCATTTTATTTATTCAAATCTTCTCTATTTTTCTAGATATGTGTGGGATTTTTCTTTTATTGTATTTTCTCTCTGTTACTGATTGAGTGCTGCATTAATCCTGACTGCTTTTGTGCCAAGCAACCACAGGAATAAGCACAGGTTAATTTAGTGACTTTTTGTGGTTCGTCCTGGCAAGGGTTGTGGTTGTTGCTTTAGTAAGGTTTCACCCCCATCAACCAATAACCCAATTCCTCACTCTAGAGAATATTCAGTTTTATGTATAAAGAAATTGCATTTAGGATTTACTGAAATATGAGTAGCATTCATCACTGAATAAAGCAGAGAGAAAAAAACGTGATTATGAAACCCTTTTATTTTGAAGTCATTGAATTGTAGACACAGGTCATTAATATGCATGCTCCACGTATATTAACTCCAGCCAAGCAAGTCTCTACTTGCAAGTCATTAGTTCAGTACTATGAATGATGTCATATATTGTGTTTATAATGGATTAGAATCATCATTCTTTATCCATCTAATTATATCCATTAGATTAGTGTCATAATTCACTTAACTCTCTCTTCCATGCCCCTTTTAATGCAGGATGCCATAGGCACTGAATGGCATGGCTGGCCACATCCCAGAATTGGCATGCAGAAGCTTGCTGGTGTGCACTCATTTAGGCACCACCCAACTTGTCACTTCCTCACCCTCATCAGATTCCATTTCTGAAGGATAGAAAATGTCCCATGATATTTACACTAACATCAGTGTATTGTATAGTCAACTCAATTACACTTAGTTCATTGACAACGCTTTACCGCTGATAAATAGTAATTACATTAAGAGAAATACCTTTTAACTTGGAAGAGAGACAGAAATGGAAAAAATGAAAAAAAATCAAAAGAAAAAAAGCATGGCAAAATGTAGTAAAATACTACAGAAGTGGTTTCATGTATTGGAAGTGCCTGCGTTTAAAGAGAACCATTGACTGCAATTTCCTAAATCTATTTCCGTTTTCTAAAATGTCACCTACTTCATAGTGTTTGAACAAATCTGATTTAGAAACCTTTAATACAGTTTGTGCAATAAAAATCATGCAAAAAATCATGCAAAACGTACTTTTGTTTGGAGAACTTCCACCCCCAAAAATGTTGCTGTAAAATTGTCCCATATACGTATAAGACATTTCACCCGTTCTAGTCTAACAAAGTAATTTATTACAACATAAACCACATTACTTAGTCATAAGTGTATATACGAGTGAAGTGCGGTGTCCCTCATGCAGGAGCACATTTTCAAAATTTGGTAAAACAATAGTGAAAAAGTACTGTGTTTTTAAAGCACAAACAATTACAACAAGCATTGGCAAAGCCAATAGGTCTCGCCTATGCAAGAGATATTGGTTTTGACAATGTGTTTTGCCATGTTGTACACCAGTGTGGCTGGTGCTCAGCATGGCTAAAAGTTAGTTGTGTGAAGTATCCTAGAGGGGAGAGGGGGGGAGGAGAGTGTCATAGATTGGATTTGTTGAAGTAGAGTGTCATAGAGTTGAGTAGAGTTTAGTGGTTATGTGGCAGAGAGTGTTGTAGAGTGGAGTGTCATAGAGTGGAGTGGCAGAGTGGAGTGCAGTGGAGTGGATTGAGGTAGCGAGGTGGAGTGGATTGATGTAGTAGGGTGGATTGGATATGAGTAACTTGGGGTGGATTGGATTAGGTGGAGTGGGTTGGACTGAGTTAGTAGAGTGGGCTGGAATGGGGTGGATTGGATTGGAGTGGTGTGGATTAAAATGAGGTGAGATGGCTTGGGGTGGATTCGACTGGTTTGGGTTCAACCCAGACATTTTTAACTCACCCCACCTGTTTTGCTGAATTTATTTTTGTTGGCTTTATGGCTCCATGCACTTTACTGGCGTAGTGGCCAGACCTATGGTGAATTGGATTAGAGTAGGGTGGTTTGAAGTGGGGTGAATTCGAGTGGAGTGGAAGGGGTGGCTTGGACTGGAGGGGTAGGAGGGGTAGATTGGGGTGGGGGGGAGGGAACTGGAGTGAGGTGGACTGAATTGGAGTGGGGTGGGTTGATGGATTGAATTGCATTGGGTGGACTGAACTGGGGTGGGGTGAATTTAATTGGGGTAAAGTGGGGTGGATTGGAGTAGAGTGGGTGGGTTGGACTGCAGTGGAGTGGGGTGGATTGAAGTGGGTGTTCAGGATTAGATTGGAGTGGTGTGGAGTGGGGTGGGATAGAGTGGACTGCATTGGAGTAGGTTGAGGGGATTGGGGTGGTATGGTGTGGGGTGGAATGGTGTGGGGGTGAATTGGAGTGGAATGGATTGGATTGGCATGGGGTGGGGTGGATTGGAGTGGAGAAGATTGGCTTTGTAGAGGGGTGGATTGGAGTGATCTTTATTGAATTGAGTGGGGTTGATTGGATGAGGTGTATTGAATTGGGGTGGAGTGAACTGGATTGGGATGGGGTGGGGTTAACGGAATTGAGGTAGATTGGTGTGGGGTGAATTGGATTGGAGTGCAGTGTTGTGGATTGGGCGAGTTGGACTGGACTGGAGTGGGGTGGATTAGAGTGGGGCGGATTAGTTAGGATTGGAGTGGGGTAGATATTTTGGATTGGAGTTGGGCTGAATGGAGTGGGGTTACATTGTTTTGGATTGGAGTGGGGCACATTGCTTTGGATTGGAGTGGGGAAGATCAGAGTCAGGCATATTCATTTGGCTTGAAATGGGGGCAGATTGGAGGGGGCACATTTTATTAGAGTGTGGCAGATTGGTTTGGGATGGAGTGGGGCACATTGTTTTGGATTGGAGTGGAGCAGGTTGTTGTATTGAGTGGACATATTGTTTTGGATTGATGTGGGGAAGATTGGAGTTGGGCAGATTGGAGTGGGGCACATTGTTTTGGATTGGAGTGGGATGGATTGTGGTGAATTGGATTGGAGTAGGGTTGGTTGGGATGGATAGGATTGTTGTGGGGTGGACAGAATTGGAGAGGGGTGGATTGTGGTGGTTTGAAGTGGGCTGAATTGGGATGGAGTGGGTTGATTGGGGTGAGGTGGATTTGACTGGAGAGGGTTGAGTTGGAGAGGGGTGGATTGGAGTGGGGCAGATTGGAGTGGGACATATTGGATTGGGATGGATTAGAGTGCTGCAGATTGTCTTGGACTGGAATGTGATGATTGGAGTGGGGCAGATTGTTTTAGATTAGAGTGGGGCAGATTGGAGTGGTCACATTGTTTTGGGTTGGTGTGGGGCAGATTGGAGTGGTGTGGAGTGGGGTGGGATAGAGTGGACTGCATTGGAGTAGGTGGAGGGGATTGGGGTGGTATGGTGTGGGGTGGAATGATGTGGGGTGAATTGGAGTGTAAGGGATTGGATTGGCATGGGGTGGGGTGGATTGGAGTGGAGAAGATCGGCTTTGCAGAGGGGTGGATTGGAGTGATCTTTATTGAATTGAGTGGGGTTGATTGGATGAGGTGGATTGAAATGGGGTGGAGTGAACTGGATTGGGATGGGGTGGGGTTAACGGAATTGAGGTAGATTGGTGTGGGGTGGATTGAATTGAAGTGCGGTGTCGTGGATTGGGCGAGTTGGACTGGATTGCAGTGGGGTGGATTAAAGTGGGGCGGATTGGTTAGGATTGGAGTGGGGTAGATATTTTCGATTGGAGTTGGGCTGATTGGAGTGGGGTTACATTGCTTTGGATTGGAGTGGGGAAGATCAGAGTCAGGCACATTCTTTTGGCTTGAAATGGGGGCAGATTGGAGGGGGCACATTTTATTGGAGTGTGGTAGATTAGTTTGGGATGGAGTGGGGCAAATTGTTTTGGATTGGAGTGGAGCAGATTGTTGTATTGAGTGGGCATATTGTTTTGGATTGATGTGGGGCAGATTGGAGTGGGGCCGATTGTTTTGGATTGAAGTGGGATGGATTGTGGTGAATTGGATTGGAGTAGAGTTGGTTGGGATGGATAGGATTGTTGTGGGGTGGACAGAATTAGAGAGGGGTGGATTGTGGTGGTTTGAAGTGGGCTGAATTGGGATGGAGTGGGTTGATTGGGGTGAGGTGGATTTGACTGGAGTGGGTTGAATTGGAGAGGAGTGGATTGGAGTGGGGCAGATTGGAGTGGGACATATTGGATTGGGATGGATTAGAGTGCTGTAGATTGTCTTGGACTGGAATGTGATGATTGGAGTGGGGCAGATTGTTTTAGATTAGAGTGGGGCAGATTGGAGTGGTCACATTGTTTTGGGTTGGTGTGGGGCAGATTGGAGTGGTGTGGAGTGGGGTGGGATAGAGTGGACTGCATTGGAGTAGGTGGAGGGGATTGGGGTGGTATGGTGTGGGGTGGAATGATGTGGGGTGAATTGGAGTGTAAGGGATTGGATTGGCATGGGGTGGGGTGGATTGGAGTGGAGAAGATCGGCTTTGCAGAGGGGTGGATTGGAGTGATCTTTATTGAATTGAGTGGGGTTGATTGGATGAGGTGGATTGAAATGGGGTGGAGTGAACTGGATTGGGATGGGGTGGGGTTAACGGAATTGAGGTAGATTGGTGTGGGGTGGATTGAATTGAAGTGCGGTGTCGTGGATTGGGCGAGTTGGACTGGATTGCAGTGGGGTGGATTAAAGTGGGGCGGATTGGTTAGGATTGGAGTGGGGTAGATATTTTCGATTGGAGTTGGGCTGATTGGAGTGGGGTTACATTGCTTTGGATTGGAGTGGGGAAGATCAGAGTCAGGCACATTCTTTTGGCTTGAAATGGGGGCAGATTGGAGGGGGCACATTTTATTGGAGTGTGGTAGATTAGTTTGGGATGGAGTGGGGCAAATTGTTTTGGATTGGAGTGGAGCAGATTGTTGTATTGAGTGGGCATATTGTTTTGGATTGATGTGGGGCAGATTGGAGTGGGGCCGATTGTTTTGGATTGAAGTGGGATGGATTGTGGTGAATTGGATTGGAGTAGAGTTGGTTGGGATGGATAGGATTGTTGTGGGGTGGACAGAATTAGAGAGGGGTGGATTGTGGTGGTTTGAAGTGGGCTGAATTGGGATGGAGTGGGTTGATTGGGGTGAGGTGGATTTGACTGGAGTGGGTTGAATTGGAGAGGAGTGGATTGGAGTGGGGCAGATTGGAGTGGGACATATTGGATTGGGATGGATTAGAGTGCTGTAGATTGTCTTGGGCTGGAGTGTGATGATTGGAGTGGGGCAGATTGTTTTAGATTAGAGTGGGGCAGATTGGAGTGGTCAGATTGTTTTGGATTGGTGTGGGGCAGATTGGAGTGGTGTACTGTGGATTAGAGTGGGACGGATTGGAGTGGGGCAGATTGTTTTGGATTGGAGTAGAGGTAGATTGGAGTGGGGCCGATTGTTTTGGATTGAGGCGGGGCACATTGTTTTGGATTGAGTGGGGCAGATTGTTTTGGATTGAAGAGGGGTAAATTGGAGTGGGGCAGATTAGAGTGGTGTAGACTGTTTTGGATTGGACGGTGGCACATTGTTCTGGGGCACAGTGGAGTTGGGCAGAATGTTTTAAATTGATAAGGGGCAGTTTTAGATTGGAGTGGGACAGATGGTTTTGGAGTGAGGCAGGCTGTTTTAGATTGGAGTGGAGTGGAACAGATTGGAGTGGGGCAAATTGAAGTGGGGCAGATTGGAGTGGAGTGGGTTGGTAGTATTGGACTGTGGTGGATTGGAATGGATTGGGATGAGTGATTTGGTTTGGATTGGTATGGGGTGGATTGATTGAGCTGGGAAATTGGTGTGGGGTGAGGGGGTGGATTGGTGTGGATTGGAGTGGAGTGGATTGGGGTGTACTGACGATTATGTGTTAAAACATAATTTCAGAATGGACAGATGAGAATGAAACAATGTCATTTTGCAATAAGAGAATCCTCATCTTCTGAGAACAGCACCCAAAAGGTAAAACAAAAGAAACATGAGTGCAAAGTGAGAAAAGAAGATTTGTCAAAATAAAAGAAACTTAACTATAGAAAATAAAATTTGCCAATCACATGCCTTCTGTTTGCAGGGCACTGGAAGTTAAAAAGAACAAAATAGTACCTCATTCACATTGGGAGCAGCAGACGGGCACTGATTAAGTTGAATCAATCAGTGCTTGGTCCCTGCTCCAGAGAGAGGAACGGAAATTATGTTAGGCCTGCAGTGGGAAATTGCACGGCTGTAAAGAAGAGTGCCACCACATAAGCCAACAAATCGGTAAGCAACGGGCAGTCTCAGGGCCATTTTTTATTAATACAAGAGTGTCTCAAATGTGAGACGCATGCACTGTCGCATGTTCTCGCAGGCTTGACCCTAAAAAGGGAATATGAGAGAAAAGTAAAAGACAGAGTGAAAAAGGATCAAGTATGAAAATCTTTGAGGAAGAAAAAGCAGGGAAAGCAAGAGAGGTAGATAACTGTTGAAATGTTGTTGTCATGATCCCAAAAAAACTGATTGCCTTCCTGTGAACTACATACATTGCACACATGCGATTTTGGGTCTGTCGTAATAGACTAAGTTGGCACAACTTGACGAAGCCCCAAGGCGAAACGCGTCGTTGCTGTTGGTTTCTTCATTAAACATCTGTGGAAACCTCCCCTGCGTGTGCTACTTTCCTTTGGAGTCATTTTCCTGGGAGTTTTGAAGCGCTATTTAAAAAACGGGTACACCCCCGTTTTCGTGTGCACCCACTCGTGTGTGCAATTGGTTGGTGTCTGGGAGCTATTATATATATATATATATATATATATATATATATATATATATATATATATATATATATATATATATATATATATACCATAATGAACAGGAGTCAGAGAAGATCATGGCCAGGCATGGTCTCTAGAGACTCGGATTTGTACACTAGGGGATGCATTTAGGAGGTTGGTAGCGCAGCATTGCAAGTCAACTTGGTGCACTGACCTGCATCACAGGGAAAGGGCAGAAATGCACAGTATTTCTCCATTACGGTGCATTCCTGTCCTTTCTCCTTGTGCTTGTATCATTTTGGCAGCCTTGCGCCAACAGTGGTGCCCTTGTACCATGATGCAAGGGAGCCTCTGTTGTATGCTGGATTGTTTGTGTGCAGAGAGGGTCACCTTTCTGCCCAAAAACAATCCTAACAGGCTTTTTTCTCTTTCTACGTGTACTGCACACATAGAAGAGGAAAAAATGAGAAGATATAAAGATATTTCTCCTCGATACACCTCACCTGGGGAGGCGTAAGGTGTTAGTGCATTCCCAGTTACACAGGTCCTTGTAAATCTATAATTACGCCAAAACACATGGGACTTGCATGCGTACACCCACCACAATGCTCACGGAAAGCCTTTCTTGCGCAGAGTAAGGCAACACAGCGATGTATACTTTATTGCCTTACTCCATATTTTTTAAACCAATCAAAGCCGCACAAAGTGACTTTGCGTGGCTCCATAAATCTGACTTAAATTCTTGTGTGGTGCAAACGTGACGCAAGCCTCCCATGAAAATGCCCCCAGATTTTTATCCCAATCCCATCTCTGAATATGAAGAATGAAATAGACATAACATGAATGCCCCTGGCTTGCCCTGTTCCACCACAGACTCAACATTTTCTCATCAGCACCCTCTTCACCTTGAGTACTTTTAACTGCATTTCATGTCCTTGGATTTTTAGATCCGTTGAAACTTCTTCACTCCATCCCTCGTAGGCATTTGCCTTCCGAAAATCAGAACATTTGGCTTTTGAGAATTGTAGTCTTCCAGCAAAACAGAAATCTAAAGTGCAAAGTTGTTACATTTGCCCAGAGAGCCTGCCTCCTAATTGTCCATAGCTGGCAAGAAACGCAAGGCTCCCCCAGGGCCACTTACTCAACATTGCACAAGTCCTTTGAGCTGGCTGTCGAGGTAGACGCAGTACGTGGCGAGGAGCAAAGCCCCCTTACTGTATCTGAAGCTTGGCTGGCGCTCTCAGAGCTCTTGAATTAATTATCTGCCATTTGTGAACAAACATCTGCTGCTAAATAATCAAATAAAGAACAAAGCCAGCTGTGTTTTTGTTCTTCGGGCAGCCTTAAAGATGCAGAGCCCCTTCCTAATAAAGTAAACACTATTGCTTCACTCAACATGAAATCCTAAATTGCATCCCATTAAGAAGTTCTCATCCTATTCGATAGGATTCGATAATTCACATTTGAATGTATGGAAATTTGAGTTTGGAAATGAAGCAGAGTTGAATGACTTCCTGCCTTCCCTGCATTCAATATCATACATTTTGAATTGCGGTTTTTCATATGAGTTAGGATAAAATTAACCTGTGTTTTTTAGACCTCACCTGCAAAGCGTATGCACTGTTACTGCGAGACGTATTGTTTACTAAAAGGGGCCTCAAACCCCCCATTGCTTACCATTGGGTGGATTTATTGTCACTCTTTTTATGCTGCCACATGATTGGTCAGTGTTTGCCAAAGTCACTTCCTGCTCTTACCTGTGGAGCATGGACCAAGTACTGATTGATTTAGTTTGATTAGTGTCCTTTCGCTGCCTCGCTGTTCGAGTGCATATGTGGGTTATGTACCAGCATGTATTTATGTGTCCAAACAGAGTTTACTTTAAGTGTCAATGTGTGTTTACGTGTGTACATGTGTTGCCTTCACATGTCTAACGGAAGGAAAGGTGCCCCACTTGGGGTGTACTTTTACAAGATCCAGAGGAGGACCATGGTTGTTAGTTTGGCTTCCCCGGCCTAACTGATGTGTTGCACTTCCTCAACACAGCTAACTCTTGTGTATGTCTTCAATGAGCCCTCTGCTGCTCCCTTCCTTGCCCTTGTATCACACTGTTTGGGCATCTGGCCGCTCATCCTCCCACACTTATACGGAGAGGTCAGCCTCCACATTCTCACACACGCAGCTCAATAATTCAAGTCACTTGTCATCATTCAACTCACTTGGAATGTTTGCAGCATCATAACGCTTTATTTTAACGTTCCCTCATAATCTCCCATTGTCCATGGTGGATGTTCGGATGTATGTCAGTACAACGCGATCATTTTGATCGCGGTACTTTACAACGCAGTTTTCACAACGAAAGTCGTTACAACGACTTGCGTTGGAGGGCACTGGATTGAGGATTCATTTAATTTTCTGTTCCAACTCCAGCCCACGTAACAGTAGGGAAGGTGATGGAATAGAAAATCACACTATTCCTTAACCAAGAGCGCCATCCAGCGCAAGTCGTAGTAATGACTTGCGTTGTAATGGCTGCGTCGTAAAGTCGTGCGGTGTTAACACCGCGTTGTTAAGGATGTTTCCCGTAGGTTCCTACACTCCCTCCCCTTTCCTGTGTTTCTCAACTACCATAAGAAAAAGTGCTAAAACAGAGCATTTTTTAAACTTTAGTTTTGGCAATACTGCACAGCCACGCTGCTCTATAAAATGGCTAAAACACATTGGCAAAGACAATAGCTTTTGCAGTGGCAAGACCTATTGTCTTTGTCAAAGCTTGCTTTATTTATTTAGTACTTCACTCTTTTTCTGTGGCTTGGAGAGGAGGCCCAGCAGCATGTCTGCTTAGTGCAGCTGGCATTCCTCCCTCATGCACTGTGAATAGTCCACTGTCCAAGATCTCACCAAAACTTTTTATGAGATATTGAAGCTTGGATGAGTGGCGGTGAGCACAAATTAGCAAATTCTAAAAAAGACAAAATGGCTCTGCACCTGACCCCAATCCCCAAAGCACTCAGGCCCAGGTTTGCTAATATTTTGCATTGTGGTTGCACCAGTGTTTTGCCGCACCACAACACAAAGAGTTAGTTTGCATTTACTAAACATTGGAAGGGCTGAGCAGTGTTGGCTTGCTTGACTTGGTAAAGACAATGTAACCCAACGCAGCCCCTTGTGCTGCACTGTGCTACACTGCAACTGGAAGGCATTACATGGATGGAGCATGGGTGTTCTCTCAAATCCAGCCATGGATGTTGGTGCATTCCCAGAGCATTAAAGCTGATTCAGAACTCTAGGCCTTCCCCAGTGAGGTGTAATGAGGACAAATGTCTTCATTTCGTCATTGCTACTTCCTATTTCTATGCATACTGCATTCTTCACCACACATACAAAGAGGAAATTGCCTCACAAGATTCTTTTTGTGCTGCAAGGTATTCCTTCCTGCACAAACACAACCCTGCCTGTAACGCAGGTAGACTTGCAGCATGGCACAAGGGTGCCTGCATTGGCACTAGACAGCCATAAATGCTCTAGCACTAGGAGGGAGCTAAAGAGCATCATATCTTAGTACATATGGAGTTTTTTTTAGCTCTCTCCAGTTCATGCAATGCTGATCAGCATCTTTGCTCGCTGCCCTGCGTTGTGTGAACTTTTGACAAATATGCTTTTCAGTCTGGGTACTAGATGTGATAGACAGCTGAGAGTGTGAGCCAAAGATATTGAGGGCCTTGAATTATTGATCAAACCAAACTCTTTTTATTCAAGTCACTGACATTGTTTTGATGATAGCAACAAAAGAACAAGAGGATATATCTTTTCTGGAACCAGCAACCACTGGAAGGAGATAATAATGAACAAAAGAATTGAAAGAAAGCTTGGTACTGCCCGCTCTCCTCTCCCAGATGCCAGACAATTCTCTGCTTCATTGGCACATCCCAAGGAAAACTGGCTGTTTTTCCACATTATTGTGTATATTCTGCGGTAAAAAATAGCAGCATAATCTATGACATAATGGGACATGCGGTAGGCAAGTACCCATTTTCTTACATAATTATGCATTGAGGAGTGTCCCAGAATTCCAGGGCGACTAGAAAGGATGACACAGAGGACCAGGAACATGACATTTCTGTGTCACTCTTCTGAATCTCTACTTACAGAGTCCTTTGACTCAAAAACAAATAAATTAGGCAGAAAAACACCAAAACGCACATTATATTTGTGCTGAGGTCTCCCAGAATGTATGCACCTGACCTACAAGTGGAGGGGGGGGAATGGAAAACAATACTTACAGGTGGGATTTTCAACTGTTTCTCACTTTTTTGTTTTAGCAATGGCTCTTACCTACAGATTAAGTGCATGTGCTAAAACAAGATCCTGTGCGATTTGTAGCCAACTCCTAGTTGCAGCTAATGCTAAGCTGAGCATTATCCGCCCTTGCCTCTGTTTTAATAACAGTGCATGGGCCCAACAGGCCTTTTTGTGTTGCCATGTTTTAGAACACTACATCTTGTATATAACATTTCTTGGCAACTACTGCCTAAGAAAACAAATCTAATGAGATGTTTTTATTTTCCCTTTGCAGACCTGGTCATAAATTATGTGTTTTCCTTCCTATATTTAAACATTCTGCTTAGTCGGTTGATAAAACAAACAGCCTGTTTGATATTTCAAAAGACTGCCCTTGTATACTAAGTGCTGGCAAAGCCCTGGGGAAACTTTCTTTGAAGTTATTTTGCAGAGAAAGGAGAACAGAGATCTTAAGTCTACAGTTCTATCACAATCGTACCAGTGTTGACTTTGAACAGCCCTAGAATAGTTCAACTTTTATATTGTGATATTTTGATCCATGTCAGAAATTAGGTTACTGGTTGAAGGGGGGGATGAAACCCTACTCAAGCAGAGAGTACAGTCATTGTCAGGGTGAAGTCACAAGCAATCCCTCAATTAACCGGAGCTCAACCCTCGGGTAGCTTGCCCTACAGCAGTCAGGCTTAACTCAGAGGCAATGTGTATATAGGGGAGAGGATGTAGCCTTACGGCTAGAGCGGTCGGCATCAAAGCTGGGGAACCGGTTTCTAGTCTCGGCAACGATGCTCAACATCCTGTGATTCTGGGCAAATCACATAATCTCCCCGGGCCTAACAAAATATAAGAATGTGTCCTCATATATCGAAACTGGTGGTATGTAAAGCGCTCTGATACCCGATATCTTCAGGTCTAGTTTGCGCTATATAAAACTCTTTTTAAAAAAAAAAGAAAATGTGTAAAGTATTTGTGCAACACCTCAAACATTAATAAAGTGAAAGCAGGAGGAGGAGCTACGCGGGCATCCAAGATGGTCGCGTTAGCAGAGAGCTCCCGAGACCCGCGCCGCCCTTATCAATCTATCCTTTTGATATCCTGATTATTTTGATGGGCTTTTGAAGTTCTGCTCTTGCTGATACTGCTGCACCTTTCAGGGCTGGGTTCGGACTTTGGGAACCATTTCTACGTCGTCCTACGTTTTCTGGCATAGCCCCGGACGGGAACGGGGTCTCTGCTGCTCTGGCTGGCCGAGGTGTAATTCAAAAACAACGGTCGCCTGACATCTGCCCAACCGGTGCCGCTATCACTTTCACTTTCGGTTTTCCTTCTACCTCCGAGCTGACTGCCTAGGAAGCACTCCTTATTCCTGGCCACGGTAGCCTAGCCAGCTGTGCTCACTGACCACAGCCCTGGTCTGGCAGGCTGCGATTCTTGGTAGAAGTGCTGCTTTGGTGACCAGCGGATCGCTGCCATTTTCACCAGGTCCAATATGGCGACTAAACCCGAGACGGAGAAGCGCAGAACAAAAGTGCCTACTCGTGGGGGATCGGTCCAGTCTAATGTTATGGACCGCTACACACAACCGAAAGCTCCCCCAGTGCTGCTGGCCGTAGTCTTGAGGACCCGAGGACGGACCTGGCGGCGACATCGGAGGTGTCCCTCCAAGATCTCATGGCCGCCATTGCTGGGATCAAGACAGACATGGGACAACAGTACGAAGCCATCGTATCGAAGATTGACACGGTGGCGGTTGATGTCACCCTTATTAGAGCTGACTTGGCTAAGACCAATGAGAGGGTCAAAGCCTTGGACCTTAAAGCCTCCAGTCTTGTTACCGACATGGCGGACGCACAATCAGAGATCGGCAATGTGCGGTCATCCCATGATCTACTGGCCAGACGTCTGGAGGAGTATGATAACAGGGCCCGACGGAATATCATTCACCTGGTTAGGGTACCAGAGGACAGTGGTGCTGCTTCTATCGATTTATTGGTCGAAGACTTAATTGTGAAACCATCTTGCTCCCGCAGGCCTCAGTAAGTTCTTTCCGGTCGAGCGTGAGTACCGCTTCCCGGGTGGACAGACCAAGCCGGGGGCTCCCCCGATGCCTATTATTGCTAGGCTATTCCACTTTCGGGATAGGGACGCCATCCTTCAGGCCTCCCGAGACATGGCCCGCTAAAATTTGAGAACAGCTCCATTTCTATTTACCCTGACTTCACTCCTCAAGTGCAGCGGCAACGAACGGGATTCCAGGGAGTGAAACGTCGGTTGCGGGACTTGGGACCTAAGTGCGCGATGCTGTTTCCAGCTCGCCTTCGCATCGAGTATAGAGAACGTACTTTCTTTTTTGATCGACCGAACAGTGTTGGCGACTGGTTAGACTCATTGCCCAAGGAGGACGCCGGGAGTGGAGGCCCCGGAGGCGCGGACGGAGGTGCATCGGCACAGGAGTGACATTTTGGTTCCGGAGGTCCGATTCTGGGTCGCATTTATCTACAAGAGTATTGTTTATATGTTCTTATGGTTGGGCCCAGGGGTGGGGCGGGTGGGATCGTCTCTCCTTTCCTCCTCAGGGGTCTTTGTGTAGAGTTTGATGAAGGGGCGACAGGCACACTGCAGTTTGGGGTGGCTTCTTAGTCAGCAGGGGTGCAGGGTGGGGGGTGTTGAAACGGGTTCTTGGTTGGGGGTGGGGGGGGTTCTTTCTGTTTTTCGATTTTTGTGTATGTTTTCTCACGTGGTACCCTTTCATTTACTTATATCCTTTAGCTCTGGGGCTCCGGGAGAGGGTGGTTCGGGGGTTCGGCAGGGATGGGGGGGGTGATATGAAAGTACTGTCTTGGAACGTTAATGGTCTGGGTGACAGGATTAAGCGTGGTATTGTGCTTCAATTTATTAGACACCATTCCCCTGATATAGTTCTGCTGCAGGAGACCCACTTGATAGGGAAAGCTTGTAAGGCCCTTGATCGACGAGGCTACCGACTAGTGGCCCATGCTGGCTTCACATCCGGCTCCCGGGGGGTTGGTATAATGGTCAAATCCTCCTTGTCCCTTGAGATAGACGAGGTCGCCCTTGACGATCGGGGTCGATATGCTGTTGTTTCAGGGAGGTGGGAGGGGAAACTGATTATAATTGTCGCTGTTTATGTTCCTCCGGGACTCCAGGCTACTACTTATGCCGATCTTGGTAGGACTCTCCTAGGGCTCCCAGATGGTGTCCTTATAGTGGGTGGGGATTTTAATTCGGTGGTTTCGGGTGAGTGTGACCGGCTACCCCCCAGGGTTTTGCCGTCGTCCCAGTTGTGGCTGACTGAGCTGCTTGAAACTTTTGGATTAGTGGATGTCTGGCGGATGTTGCACCCTACGCAAACTCAGTACACTTTCCACTCTGGCGCACACGGCAGCCTTTCGAGGATTGATTACTTTCTGATGTTAACCACTAATATCTCCTTGGTGCGTGGGGTCCGACATCTTCCTAGGGGTATCTCTGACCATTCCCCCCTGTTGCTTGAGGTTTCGGTGGGAGGCTTTTCTTGGGGTAGGGTCCCCCCCTCTTCATCCTTGGCACTTTAGGAATCCTCAGCTTCGTTCAGACCTGGTCAAGGCTATGGATTGTTATTTTGATGAGAACGAGGGATCCGTCTCTTCCCCTACTACCTTGTGGGAGGCTTTCAAGACCGTCATACGGGGTTCTGCGCTGTCCTTTTTTGCTGCTGACAAGAAGGCCAGGAGAGAAAATGTGTTAGCTCTTGAGGCCAAAATTACCTCGCTTGAAAGTAACCTAGGTGGTGACGATACCCCAGCACTTTTGCACTCATTAGCGCTGAAACAGGCAGACTATAGGGTCCTGGTGACTGACGCTGCTAAGGTAATGCGTACGAATCAGCTGGGCCGGCTCTATGATGTGGGTGATAAGGCTAGTAAGCTGTTGGCGTGGTTGGATAAATCTGAGCGATTGAATCGTGTGGTGCCCGTAATAACCCGTGGGACTGGGATATGCGTGACTGATCCGGGGGAGATTGTCGAATGCTTTGTGGACCATTTCCAAACAGTATACCGGTCAGTAAGTGATTGAGACGAGGCCGACTCCCGCTTACTTTTGCGCGACATCGCGCTGCCCTGCGTGTCGGAGGAGGATAGCTCCGCTCTAGACGCGCCTATCACGGTGGATGAGGTTGCCAATGCCATACGGTCCTTGCGATCGGGTAAGGCTATGGGGCCTAATGGTCTACCTATCGAGCTATACAAACTCCGACCGGACAAAATGGCGACCCATCTGCGCGATATGTTTGTTGATGCATTTGAGGCCGGCCTCCTTCCCCCCGACCAGCGTTTGGCCACTATAGTAGTCATCTACAAAGACGGCAAGCCTCGTGATCGGTGCACTTCTTATCGCCCTATCTCGTTGCTTAACGCCGAGCCTAAGATCCTGGCTAAGGTCCTTGGTAATCGCTTACTAACAGTTATTTGCGACTTGATCCATCCGGATCAGTCTGGTTTCATTCCTCATCGGAATACGGCGCTCAATCTCCGTAGACTCCACAGCGTTCTCGCGCGAGCTGGGACCCTTACTGAACTCGCTATCTTGGCCTCCCTGGATGCCACGATGGCCTTTGACACCATTGAGTGGCCATATTTGTGGGCGGTCCTCTCGAAGTTTAGTTTTGGCCCTAACTTTATCGTGTGGGTGCAGCTTCTGTATGAACAACCGTTGGCCAAAGTCCTAGTTAACGGCAGAGTCTCTGGATCGTTCACATTGGGGCGTGGCACCCAACAGGGATGCCCGCTCTCTCCTCTCCTCTTTGCTTTGGCATTGGAACCACTGGCGGCCTGGCTTCGATGGCAACCCTCGATTAGGGGGATCCGGTGGGCACCGGACCTCGAGGATCGTGTTTCTCTCTACGCAGACGATATTCTTCTCTATTTTACTTCGCCTCAGAAATCCCTTAACGTCCTCTTTGATGTCCTTACCTCCTTTGGGAAGAACTCGGGGCTCGTTATCAACTGGACCAAATTGTGTGTGTACGTTATAGCGGGGGAGCTGCCTCCGCTACCTCGTAGATTTCCGATCCAAGTGGTAGAGACTGGGTTCAAGTATTTGGGAATTTTCATCTCTATGGATCCCTCTGTGCGGTATGACTGCAATCTCTATGCTCCTCTCCGTCGCCTTAAACAAGATGTGCAGCGGTGGCGTGGCTTGCCTTTGTCCCCATTGGGACGCGCGGCACTTTTCAAAATTATGTCCCTTCCAAGATTTCTGTATGCCTTGCAGAATTTCTTTGACCCTGTTCCCTCCCGTTACTTTCGCGAGGTTGAAGGTCTTCAGAGGCAGTTAATTTGGGACGGACAAGCTTGCATCTCCTTATCTAAACTCACGCTCCCATGGTACGATGGTGGCATAGCCCTCCTGGACATCAGGCGTTACTATTGGGCCTCACAGTTAAGTGCGGTTAATCACGTGACGTATTCCCCGGGCCCCGTTCCTGCCTTCGCTATGGATAAATTGCTGTTGCCGCGCGGCAACTTTAATAGGGCCTTGTATTCGAAAGCGCCATTCCGACTTCTGACTGGACCCACAAAATGTGCTGTGCATGCATGGAGAGATGCGACTGTGGCCACGGGTTGGAGTGATAGATTGACGCGACTGACTCCGTTGTATGACTCAGAGCGGTTGGGTGGCTTGTGGCGAACGAAAGGGTTTGACAGATGGGAAATGATCGGCATTAGCAAGGTGGAGGATCTTTGGGCCAGAGGCACAATTAAGTCCTTCGAGACCCTTAAGGTGGAATATCAACTGGATGATAGGGAGTATTTTCGTTATCTCCAGGTGCGCCATGCCCTGCTCTCCGTTTTCCCCCATGGGACGGAAATCCCCCAATCATCCCCGCTTGAGGATCGGATTCTGGACGGCCATGTGCCGGACAGTACGATTTCCTTAATTTATAAAAAGCTTATTAATACCAGAACTGATCTTCTGGTTCGACTTAGGACCTCTTGGACTGCAGACGGCCTCGAACTGGATGACGAGGATTGGCAGATAGCGATTTCCTCCCCCAGAGAAGTGGCTATTCCGGCTCGCCTTCGTTTTGTGCAATTGAAGATCCTCCACCGAGTCTACATGATTGGTACGCGTCTGGTTCGGATGGGGTTTTTGACTGATGGGTTGTGTAAGCGTGGCTGTGGTATGGATGGCACCGTTCTCCACATCATATGGGAATGTCCGGTGATCTCCACTTTCTGGTCCAGAGTGCATGATGTAATGGGGCGAGTCACCGGGGTCTCTCTTCTCCCTGAGGCGCGGCGTTGCCTACTTAATGTATGGGAGCCTACGGATTGTACGGCCGCTCAGACCTTTTGGGTCACTCTGGGCAACATGGTTGCCAAGAGGGACATAGCGCAACTCTGGGGCTCCCACAGACCACCTGGAATAATTGCTTGGAAAGAAAACATGGACTGGTGCATGTTTCGGGAGAAGACGGTGTATGAGGCTCGGGGCGTCCCAGGAAGTGGGGTAGGATTTGGTCGCAATGGAATGAATACCGTGGAGACATCTGTACCCCTCCACTTGATTTCACTGCTGATATTCCCTCGCCCCGTAATTGACGTTCCTATAGACTGGCCACTATGATTTCCTAATTTATTTATTTATTTTTATTTTGCAATTTTTAAAGCGCGCAAATACCCGTACGGGTGTCTCGGCGCTGGTGATCTCAGAGCTCACTAAAGTATGACGGGGGAGTTAGGAGGAGGAGAACAGCCATGTTTTGAGGCTCTTACGGAACTTGAGAAGCGTGGGAGCGGTTTTGATATGGAGTGGGAGGGTGTTCCACAATTTAGCCGTGGCCGTAGTGAAGCATCTGTCTCCCCAGGTGGCCTTTCTTGTCCGAGGGACGTTCAGCAAGAAGGCTGCGGAGGATCGTAGAGTCCTGCGTTGCTCCACTGGGCGAAGAGCTTCTTTTAGAAACTGTGGTCCTGTGTTGTTCAGGGTTTTATAGGCTATGCACAAAGCCTTAAATTTGATTCGACTCCTGATTGGGAGCCAATGAAGTTTTTTGATGTGCTGGGAGGTGGATATGAATTTAGGGATGGAAAGTAAGGTTTTGGCCGCAGCGTTTTGCACGGTGTGTAGTTTGTTGAGAACCCCTTCCTGAGTATTCAGGAGAAGTGAGTTGCAGTAGTCCGTTCTTGAAAAGACTAAGGTGCTGATGAGTGTTTTGCCCGCTGACTGTGGTAGGTAAGGAAGAAGATTCTTGATTTTTTTGAGGGTGTAGAAGGCGGATGATATAACGGCATTGGCGTGATGGTGGAAAGTCAGCTTATTGTCAAAGGTGACTCCTAGGTTGCGGACCTTTACCACTGGTTGGGGGGGAGTGCCCAAGTCAGGTGGCCACCACTGCGGGGACCATGCTGGCTGTAAGCTCCCGAACGTCATCACCTCCGTTTTATCGGAGTTAAGTTTGAGGCAATTTGATGACATCCAGGAGCTTATCGCCTTCATTCCCTCCTGAAAGTTGGCTGCGACGGTTGCTCCGTTATTGTGCACCGATAGTACTAATTGAGTGTCATCGGCGTACGTGGTAAGGGCAATTCCATATGATTTTATCACCCTCGCTAAGTCCGATACGTAGATATTAAAAAGCATCGGACTTAGCGAGGAGGCCTGAGGAACGCCGCAGGGGAGTGAGAAGGTCTGGGAGGTGAAATTGCCCATCTTGACAGTCTGGGGGCGATTGGCGAGGAATGAGGCAATCAAATCTTTAGCTGTGCCTCTTATTCCTAGAGCTGAGACACGGTCGATCAGAGTGACATGATCGACCGTGTCAAATGCAGCGGAGAGATCCAGGAGTTTCAGGACAGCCGCCCCTCCCTTGTCCATGGTTGTTCTAATTTCATCTGCGGCTTTTAGGAGTGCTGTTTCCGTCCCATGCCCCTGTCTAAAGCCAAACTGGGTATCATCAAGCAAATTGTTGTCATTAATGAATTTCGAAAGTTGGATGTTCATGGATTTTTCGAAAATCTTTGCTGGGAATGGGAGACAAGCGATGGGTCTGTAGCTTGCGGGGAGGACAGGGTCCAGAGTTGGTTTTTTCAGAAGTGGCTTAATGATAGCCTCCTTCCAGACTGAGGGGTATATACCTGTTGAAAACATGGCGTTGCAGATAGTAGACAACGCGGGGGAGATTGCTTCAGGGATGAGGTTCAGAATAGAAGGGGGGCATGGGTCAAGGGGGGATCCGGATTTAATGCTGGTTACCAGGCGTTGAATGTGATCCTGATCAATGGGGTCGAAAGATGATAAGGTGGGCAGAATGTCAGTAAGGAGTGCCTCAGGGGAGGGAGGGGGGGCAGAGTGAGAGAAAGTAAGGAAAATGGAACTGACTTTTTCCTCAAAGAAACTGGCCAAGGCATCTGCCAGTGACTGAGAACCTTCTAGGCACGGAGTAGGGGGGTTGGATAGAGTAGCGACTACCCGAAATAGTTCTCCTGCCGTGTATTTTGCCTGATCGATTTGCGTGGTATATTAGAGGCTTTTCTCAGTGGTTATCAATCTTTTATAGATGGAGAGGGCAATTTTATAATGATCTTCTTCACCGTCCCCCCGCCCCTAGATAGTTGCCCTTATTCTTAGAGATTGATTTCCCCCTCCTCCCCCCCTCATGACCCAGATACTGCTCCTACCATGTGAGTGTTTGTGTTGTTTGTTTCAAATTTCTTTGGTTTAATCCTGTCGAGGCTCGACTATGGGAACGCGGTGTTTCTCGGTGCTCCCGAAGCGACCTTCAAAACCCTCCAACAGGTTCAAAATGCAGCTGCAAGAGTGTTAATGGATGTCCCCAGAAGGCAGTCTGCTGCCCCGGCCCTCAAAACGCTTCACTGGCTCCCCGTGAAGGAGCGGGTGAAATTTAAAGCGCTATGCACGGCCCATAGAATCTTGCATGGTAAGGGCCCCCGATCCTTTTTAACATGGCCCGCCCTTATAAGCCCACACGTCTTTTGCGCTCAGATCAAAAACATCTTCTGCAGTCAGCGAGAGTAAGGAGAGCTCGCTCTGGGGGCAGGCGTTTCTCAGTGCAAGTGGCTACTCTGTGGAACTCTTTGCCCCTTAAGATTCGTTCAGAGCCCAAGATCCTACTGTTTAGGAAACTCTTGAAGACCTATTTGTTTCCACAGTAGTTATTGGGACTTGAGTCTCTCCTCTTGATCTGTTCCGCGCCAGGATGCCCCTGGGTAATCTGAGCGCGTTATAAATTTTATATAATAATAATAATTATATAATAATATAATTTCATCAAAATTATAAAACAAAACCTACGTGATCCTCCCTATGATGCTTGATGCCAATGCACCGTAGTGTTACGACATGGCTTTTCCGCTACGCAGTGTTGTCTGATATCCTGTTCATTGTCATAGCGGCCGGCCTGATTGGGTTGTAGGCAGACGCTGTGTACTGTGCATTTGAAAATAAAGGTTTAAAAAAAAAATATATATATATATAAAATAAAGTGAAAGCACACCACAAACGGGATTCCACATCGAGTTGGAACAATGGGGTAACCTTTCATAAATAAAACAAGACCAAAACGTAAAAAAATGTAATCAGTGGAACTAGAAATATACAATTTTAAAGATTTAAGTAAAAATAGCGCTTACAAAGTATAAAGCTGTGACTTTGGATATCTGGTCATGCCAGACTGGGAAAAAGTCATAAGTTCATGCCCACGGAGGCCGGAGGAGTCCGGGCTGGCTACAGGGAGCCAGTTAGGTCAGCTGATCAAGGTACCTTCATCCTGGTTTTGGATTGTTGTGTGGTCCGTGTCGAACATGAGTCACAAAGATGAAGCGATGCATCGGTTCTTAGGAGCAGCAAAGCAGCAATGTGAGGTCGTGCATCATCATCAAGGAGGCTGGTAATGAGGGAATGTTGTGATATGTAATGATTTGTCACGCCCTGGCTGGTTCTGAAGAGATTGCAGCACTTGCAATGCGAAGTCCTGCATCGTCTTCGAGAATGCCTTTGGAAAGAGGTTTGTGATGTTAGGGCGTGTGTTGCGGATGTGCTACGCAGAGGCAGTTCTGATGTGGTTGCAGGGTGCGAGGTTGGTGCAGAGTACGTTCTCTGAAAGAACACACGCAGCTGAGGCAAAATGATGGTTCTGCTCAGGCTTATCCGGCACAGCAGAGTCGATGCTTCGGTTCTCCTGGATCCGCAGATGGGCTAGCAGAGCACCTTCAGGTCCACTTCCAAAGGTCCAGGACTGGGGTGGCACCACTTGGCAAGAAAGGGCTCAGAGTTGCAGAATCCAGGTGCTGATTACAAGAGACAAAACCTTGGAGTGACTCTGGTGGTCCTGGTTTCATTATACAGGTCCAGTTCATCCCATCCAGGCAAGAGGGCAGCAGGTAGCAGGTAGCAGGTAAGCACAGCAGGCAGCTGTCTTTCAGGACAGCAGTCCATTAGAGTGGCAGTCCTTTTAGCAGCACAGCAGACCCTCTTCCTGACAGTCTTCTACAGGTACAGAAGTGTACTGAATAGTTGGTGTACGAGATCCAATATTTATGCATGGTGCTGCCTTTGAACTAGGAGAAGCTTCTATAGATTTCCCTTTGAAGTTCCTTCCCAGATCTGGTTCCAGACTAACTACAGTGGGTATAAAACCATTTTTGTGAAGGCAGGACACAGCTTATTCAGGTGTAAGTAAGGCTGTGCCAATCTCCGGCCTCACTTCCTGCCAGTGTTGTCCATTCAGAGACACCTAAGCTCCCAATTGTGTGTGGCTGTCTAAGAGAAATACACAAAGTCCAACTGTCAGCTACACCCAGTTATGTGACCCTGAGACAGGCTTCATGCACTAAATGGTTAAGGCAGGAACTGGCAACTTTCTAAAAGTGGCAATTTCAAAAATGTATTTAAAAATCCAACTACACCATAAAGGAAGATTTTTCATTACACTTCCAAAGACACCAAACATGAACTGTTTACCTGTTCCCATTTTGAAGTTACAGCTTATTAATGTAATACGGTAACTCCAGAGTTATCCTATAGGAGAGGTAGGTCTTCCAATAGTGAAAAACGAATGTAAGAGTTTTTCACTATCAGGACATGTAAAACATAAAAGTACTTGTCGTACTTTGTAAATACATTGCACTCTGCCCTCTAGGCTGTTCAGGGCCTACACTAGTGGTGACTTACATGTATTAAAAATGAAGGTCTGGGCATGGCAACAGGTTTATATTGCCAGGTCAAAATGGCAGTTCAAAACTGCACACACAGACTGCAGTGAAGGAATGAGACATGTTTAAAGGGCTACTTAAGTGGGTGGCACAATCAATTCTGCAGGCCAACATTCTCACTGTCCCACTAAGAGTTTGGATTATGTTAGTTACTCTGAATACCATCTGTTTTGCTTGTGCTCATGTCAGTTTTATGAGTAGGGAGTAGATTAACTACATAAAATGCTCATAAAGCTGTTTTAAGTTGGAGCGAAGGGTGAGAGTTAATGGGCTCTGTACACTCAGATGTTTGAATAACTTGAATATCATTGAACATTTAGCGTATAAAGCGGGCGTGCTATGTTTTAATTGAAAGGATTCCAGCTTCCCTCATTTAGAGGATTGCTAATACTTGTAGATGTAATTGTTTTATGTGGATTCCAATAAAAATTGTATGCTTACGTGATCTGACCAGGTAAGTGCATGGATGTGAGAAAGCTAACAGAGGTAGAGAGTGGGTCTAATAATGGCTAGCTTGGAACTTTTGGGTTCATTGTTGACTAAGGGAGGATTAAAGTGTTAAAGTTAATTTGTAGATCTTTAGTTAGCCAAGAACCTTTTATTTTTGTAAAAGTATATGTAATACATTATTACTTTTCGGGACTTCCATTCACATTTCTCTTCTGTCAACGACTGTATAGAGAATGGGGTATTGTGCCAGCCCACTTCAGTCATTGGCTGACTTCATTGTGAGTGACAGCATGCTGCCCTTTCACAAGAGCACATCCACACACAAAAATGTTCCCTTCAGTGCCAGGGACTACTATGGCAATGCGTACTTTTCGAGACCAAAAACTACTATTGCTTTTAGCCACTTTTTTTTTTTAGATTGACGAGGGCCCAGAAGCTACCTCATCCATAAAGGTTTGCTAAAAGCAAAACAAAGAAAGCACTGCCTAAGCCAAACGGCTGACAGTCAAAACCAAATCTATTGGCTTTCATAATGCTTCTTGAAAATTTGGCCAATGCTAAAGGGGCTTCTAGCCAAATATTGAAAACATTTTTCTTTCTCAAGAGTAAGGTAAGGTGTTTGTTAGTTTGTAATTTGTGCATGCAGATGGCGTTACATTAGCAAAAATCCTTTTGGTGTTTCAAACTTATGTTTGAAAGGTAATACCTCCTGCCCCCCTTTTGTTTGCTGCCAACCCCGTCCTCCCCCTTGGCCTGGTGGATCGAACCTGTTCCTCCTCTCTTCACTCCCTTCCCACATGGGGTGCATAGCGAGATTGGGCCACGAAGGAAAGCTTGCTAGGGGGTGATTGCACCCCATGGCGACAGGGTAACGGCCTGGTTCCCCTTCTCTGTTGTACGAAGCACCCATCATGGAGATGTGGTTGGGGGTACCTATACCTGTTGTGCTGAGACTTGGAGGACAGATCTTTCCTCTGGCCCCCAGTGTGGGAATTTTGAGATTCCAGAGATTAAGAGCGTACTGGGCACTATTGCTCCGGAGGTACAATCCATCCCTGATAATGCAGATCTTTTAGAGGTGATTCAAAACTCTAGGACAGCCCTGGAAGCCAGGATTGGTGAAGTTCCACCTGGCCTTCACTGGGACAGCCACGTGAGACTCCTTGCCGCAGAAGGGTTGGGCCAAGCCAGAATGTTGGTCCTCAATACAGAGAAGGAGAGCCAGGTTTGGAGGAGGTGGGGGTTGAGTCACACAAGCAAATGCTTGTGGCTGAGTTGGGGGTGGGAGGTCGATGGACTCAGAGGCTGAGGGCCTTCTTCTGGGGTGCTAACCTTCTATGCTATGGGGAAATGACCCGTCGACCCGGCAAACAACTGAGGACGGTCTGGGCCGTGGCTCTGATGGTGCAGCATCGAACCCTGAACTGATGCACAGAGAAACCAGTGATTATGTGGACTCTTGATTTTGTCAGGATCCGGTAGGATCCCTGGGGGCGCAATATTGTGGACTAATGGAAACATGTTTGGTCTGTGGTTGCAGTTTGCTGAGATGATTCCTCCCCACTCCCCGTTTAAAGTGTTTGAGATGTTGGTGAGAGCTGGAAGTGCTAGAAATGTGATTGTGGAATATAAGTTAATTTTGTGGTGTGTGATGGTGGGAGGGTGTGCAGGCAACAGACCTTTATGTATTTGTCTGCAAGTAGTTATGTTTTATTTACAGGGGGTAGATGCTCGCGATGGCTGGTGGCCGGTGGGAAAGAGGGGGGTTATGTGTTTTCTGCATTGTTTGTTGGGAGCAACAGTAATAGTAGTGTACCGTGTGGTCAGAGAGCCTGACATCCATCAGGTTGCAGACATAATGACCTTCACAATGCAGGGTAGGCCCTTGGGCGAACACACACATTTCTGTATTGTCCTGGAATGTAATTGGTCTGGGCAGCAGGTTGAAGTGGGGATAAGTGACACAGCGCTTATGTAGACTTAGACCTGATTTGGCCCTGCTCCAAGAAAAACATCTGAGAGGGAATTTGAATTTGAATTTAAAAACATTTGTATAGCGCGCTTCTACCATGCGGTTTCTTGGCGCTTTTGGATTGCGAGGAGACAACAGGAGCGGAGGGAAACTAGGCATTGTAGGCTCGGGAGAAGAGCAGAGTTTTAAGACCTTTCCGGAACTCGATGTAAGAAGATGTCATGCGGAGTTCCGTCGGAAGGGAGTTCCAGAACGCAGGAGCGAGAACTGCAAATTTAGTTCCGCCCGCCTTTTTCTTTCTGAAACGGGGGGTAGTTAGCAGTGCCTGGTGGGTGGATCGAAGCTCTCTGCCCGGTGTATAGGGCTTGATGGCGGAGCAGATGAACTCCGGGGCGGTGCCCATTTTGGCCTGAAAGGTGGTACAGCCAAGCTTGAACAAGGCTCGCTCTTTCACCGGCAGCCAGTGCAGTGCCTGCAGTAAGGGAGTAGCACGGTGGAATTTGGGCAGGCCGTGGATCAGGCGGGCGGCCTGGTTCTGCACTAGCTGCAGACGGTGAATGGCGTAGGCTGGGGCGCCATTGCAAATGATGTTACCATAGTCAAGGCGCGAGAGCACCATAGCCATCACTATGATCTTTAGGGCAGGTAGAGAGAAAAAGCGAGAGATCTTCCTGATGGTTCTGAGGGAAAAAAAGCAGGAGGAAACAACCGAATTGACCTGTGAGTGAACGGAAAGTGAAGAATTGAGGAACATACCGAGGGTTTTGACCTTGGGGACAGGGAGCGGGGGGACACCAAGTGAAGGAGGCCAGTGGGAAGGGGACCAGGGACTGCAACCACCTCCGGTCAAGACTAACTCCGTCTTGTCCGGGTTGAGTTTGAGGTGGTTGCAGTTCATCCAATCCTGGATGAACACCATGACGGATTGGACGTTCTGGGAAGATGAGGAAGAGTGGGAAAGGTCAAAAATTAGCTGGAGGTCATCGGCGTAATTGAACACCGTTACCTCAAGCTGCTGTAACATAAAAATAAGAGGGTAGATATATAAATTAAACAAAAGAGGGGAAAGTGAGGAGCCTTGGGGGACCCCACATACAACCTTACGGGAGGCAGCAGTGAAACCAGCTAGGTGGACCGCCTGAGCCCTATCACTCAGGAAGGACTCAAGCCAGGCGAAGGCCAGGCCCTCTATGCCCGCCGCCCTGACACGGGTGAGGAGGATGGAATGGTCCACCGTGTCAAAAGCGGCGGACAGGTCTAAAAGAATGAGGGCCTGCGGGAGGTTGGTGTCAATGCCCTCGCGTAGGCTGTCCATCACTGAGGTCACCACCTTCTCCGTGGAGTGGAGGGGGCGAAAGCCCGCCTGCCGGGGGGAGAGGCAGTGATTAGTTTCCACATAGGTGCTCAGGGTGCTGGTTACATGGGTTTCTAGAACCTTGCCCAGGTAAGGCAGGAGGGAGATGGGACGGTAATTAGAGGGGGATGAAGGGTCGGCACCGGGCTTTTTTAAGATGGGGATAACAGCCGCAAATTTGTGAGCAGTGGGGACCACTCCATTGCTGAGTGAGTCATTCAGAAGTGTGAGGGGAGGAGTAGGGCAGTTTAGGAAGATTTCTCTCAGGATGTGAGCAGGGGCGAAGTCTAGGGGGGAGCCTGACTTTACCTTTTGGAGCAGGGGGAGGAGCGTGGCCTTAGTCAGGGGGGGGATGGAAGTGAGTTTGGAAGTGACAGCGGGTGGGGAGGGGTTGGTGAATGCGGGGGAAGGGAGGGGGATGTTGGCCTTGATCTTTGCGACCTTGTCAACGAAGAAATCGTTGAGCGAGTCGCAAAGCGGTTGGGAGGGGGGGATCGAGGCCGTGGCTCTATTAGATGAGGCGAGCTCATGTACTGTAGCAAAGATTTCCTTGGTTTGGGATTCTGCTGCCAGTATCCTGTTAGAATAGAACAAGGTCTTGGCATCGAGGATGCCTTGCTTGTATGCCTTGAGCACGGAGAGGTAAGTGGTTTTTTTGGCGGGGCAGTATTCTCTTCTCCATGCGCGCTCTGCTCTGCGTGCGGCCAGTTTCTTCTCCTTGAGGTCAGGGGTGAACCAACGGTTAGCAGCATGGGCTCGCTTGACCGTAATCCGCCTCAAGGGGCCAAAATCGTCGCCTGCCTGGGTCAGCCAGCCATCGATAGTGGCCAGTTGGACCGGGGCGGCGAGGCTGGAAAGGTCGGGGCAGGAATTGGCTAGGGATGAGCAGAGGGATGGCATGTCTGTCTTACCCCATTTTCTAACCCAGGTGTTCTTGGGAAGGGGAGGTTTGGCCGCTGGAGCTAAGGCAAGGGAGAAGGAGATTAAAAAATGGTCCGACCAGGAGCAGGGGGAGATGGTAGGGGGAGTAGTGGGAATATTCAAGGTCCAAACCTGGTCGAGCGAGTGGCCATGCACGTGGGTGGGGCTGTGGACATGGGGGGTGAAATTGAGACTGGTCGTAAGGTTGGTGAATTCTTTGGATAGGGGGCTTTCGGCAGGATCATTGGGCCAAAAGTTGAGGTCGCCCAGGACCAACACTGACGAGTTGTTGACGACCAGTGTTGCGAGAATGTCCTGGAGGCTAGAGACAAAAGTGGGAGTGGGGTGGGGGGGACGATAGATAAGAACAGCAGTTAGGGGGGCCGAGTGAGAACTAGCGCGAATTATCAAGCAGTCGACTTCAGAAATGGGGGGAAAGGGAAGAATCTGAAAGTGGAAATCAGCATGAGCTATCAAGGCCACTCCGCCGCCCCTTCTGCCCTCCGGTCGATCCGCTCGGATGATGGAGTGTGAGGGGGGAAGTGAGGCTAAGACATTGGGTAAGGAGTCGGCCTTAAACCAGGTCTCTGTTAAAAACAAGAGATCCGGTTTATGGGTGTCGAGGTAGTCGAATAGCTCATACTGATGACTGACTGCTGATCTAGTGTTAAGAAGCGCAGCTGTGGTGTTGAAAGTCGGCGTGTGGGGGGCAGGAGGAGGGGAGAGAGTGGGGAAAACAGTGCAGGGCAAGGGGGACAAACTTGGTATGGCGGCAGGAGGAGTGGGCGGAGGTCTCGAGAGAAGACTTAGGGTTTGCAACAAATCGGACACATGCGAGCTGATGGCACCTGGGTTCCAGTAGGAAAGAAGATCAAGGGATGAGTACGTCAGCGATGGGACATAAGGGGGTGCCCCTTGCCCCGGCCTGCCACGGACGGGCGCAGACGGGCTGGACTCTGGCGTGACTTCGGCGCGCCTACGGCGCGCCCGCTGCGCTCGTCCGCTGCGCTGACACATGGGGGACGTTTAAATGGAGGAGCAGTGTGGGGGGAGTGGCGTGGGTGGGGTTGGGCGAACCAGCCCAAACCGAGATGGCGGCCACTGCCGCTGGGAGCCTAGGATGCTATCAGCTGCCAGCCAGCCCCGCCGAGCCCCTGGGAAGCAAGGTAGGAAGTTAGAGATACCTGTAGATTTTCAGTGCAGGTTAGACACAGAATAAAATCACAATTTAAAAAAGCGTGCCGCCGCTTTTAATCAGCGTGACAGCGCGCTAAAATTAAAGTGCTCGAACGCAGCCCTCAGCTCCTGCAAGCAAGCCCACTGCCACCGGGCTGCTCGCAATCGCTGGGGAGACGTCAGGATCGCTCCTAAATGGAGGAGCAGTGTGGGGGGAGTGGCGTGGGTGGGGTTGGGCGAACCAGCCCAAACCGAGATGGCGGCCACTGCCGCTGGGAGCCTAGGATGCTATCAGCTGCCAGCCAGCCCCGCCGAGCCCCTGGGAAGCAAGGTAGGAAGTTAGAGATACCTGTAGATTTTCAGTGCAGGTTAGTCACAGAATAACATCACAATTTAAAAAAGTGTGTCGCCGCTTTTAATCAGCGTGACAGCGCGCTAAAATTAAAGTGCTCAAACACAGCCCTCAGCTCCTGCAAGCAAGCCCACTCCCACCGGGCTGCTCGCAATCGCTGGGGAGACGTCAGGATTGCTCCTAAATGGAGGAGCAGCGTGGGGGGAGTGGCGTGGGTGGGGTTGGGCGAACCAGCCCAAACCGAGATGGCGGCCACTGCCGCTGGGAGCCTAGGATGCTATCAGCTGCCAGCCAGCCCCGCCGAGCCCCTGGGAAGCAAGGTAGGAAGTTAGAGATACCTGTAGATTTTCAGTGCAGGTTAGACACAGAATAAAATCACAATTTAAAAAAGCGTGTCGCCGCTTTTAATCAGCGTGACAGCGCGCTAAAATTAGAAGGGGTGCATACACCATATTGGCATATACGAGATTTACTTCTGGGTCCTGGGGGTGGCTGCATTGATACGGAAGTCCCCAAGTTTCAGGTTTCCCAGACATGGATTGATCCCAATGTCGGGGTTCAAGGGCTGTGGGGAAGGATGGACATCACTCTAGTTATTGTTTATGTGCCCCCCCAAACTGCAAGCTCCCACAATCGGCAGGGTGGGTAACATACTAAGGAGGCCTCCTCCTCTGTGCACAATGTAGGATGGGACTTTAGTGACGTTATAGCACCAACTTGGACTATGCCCATGCCGCGCTTTGTGGCTGTGTTGGTGCTCTCTGATCTTTGGCGAAGCTGCTACCCTGGTGTGAGTGGTTATTCATACTTTTCTGGGGTACATGGGGTCTTTTCTCAGCTATATTATGTTTTTGCCCTGGCAGGGGTAGTACAGGTGGTACCCAGAGAAGAATATTTAGGAGGAAGACTTTCGGACAATTCCCAGCTCAGGGTTTCAGTGGGAAAGAAGAAGCAAGTGGGATCCATGGGATGGAAGTTGAACGCCTGGGATCTAATGGATGCAGACATGGCTAGAGAGATATAAATTCACACAGAGTTGTACTTTAATGAAAACGAGGGCTCTGTGGAGTCTGCCCTGACTTTGTGGGAGGTATTGTATTTGTATTTGTGGGTATTTATTAAGCGCAGCTTTTCGCTCCGGAAGGAGCATCTTGGCGCTGAGCGAGCGTGTATGAGATTGGATGATAAAGGATCTAGATGGCTGCCATCACATAGGTATCGGATTGCTGATAGACCCAAGTCTTCAGTTGTTTCCTGAAAAGACTCTCAGTCTCAATCAGTCTGAGGTTTACAGGCAGGTTGTTCCTAGCCCTTGCAGCAAGGAATGTGAAAGTTTTTCCACCCCTGGTTTTATACTTATACCTTGGGATCTTGGTGAGGTTGGTCCCTGAGGATCTCAGACAGCGTGCGGGGTCATAGTGGATAAAACGGTTGGCAAGGTATATAAAGCGGTTCCTCGGAACTGAGCGCAGAACATACTTTCACATAAAAAAGGCACGAGGTGGACCAGATTGAAGGGCTTGAGCTCCAGCTGCAAATGCAGGAAGCGACTCACCGAGGTGATCATACTCCGAAGACTCTTCAAATACTTGAGGTGCTGTGAATGGAATACCGGGATTTGGCCAAGGAAGAGGGAAGGTGGAGTCAGCTGGCAACCCATCACTTTCTCTGCAATACTGGTGATAAGGTGGACAAACCGCCGGCGTGGCTCAGTAAGAATGAGGTGGAGGCACACTGGATCACAGCTTCCACAGGGGAGTCCTGCACGACTGACACCCAAATAGTGGGTGAATTTGCCCGATATTATGTAGAGTTCTAAGGGGCACATTCGTTCCCAGGACCTGACCAAATCCAGGATTTTCTCAAAACTGTGACAACCCTGGTTTACTCCGTGAAGAACCGTAAAGATCTTGAGGGAGACATAGACCTCTGTGAGGTAAAGGCAGCCATTGTGAGCCTTAAACCTGGGAAGACTCCGGGGCCTAATGGTCTCCCAGCTGTATTTTTCAAAAGGTATGCTGGAACACAGGGTCCTCATCTCCTGAACCTGTTTCACGAAGCAAGAAACCAGTGGCCGCTGTCACTAGCCCTACAGTGTGCGACCATAACCGCTATACACAAAGAGGTCAATCCTAGGACCAGCTGTGACTCATATCGCACAATTTCACTTCTAAATGTAGAGGTTAAGGTGTTGGCCACGATCATGGTGACTAGGCTGTTAAAGGTCATAACCCCACTGATACATGGAGACAAATCAGGCTTCATGCCAGGCTGATCCTCTCGACCTACTTTAGGATGATTGCACAACTGGCTGGTGGACGCCCCCTGTCTCTTTCTTACTGGATGGGGAGAAACCATTAAATGCTATTCATTGGCCCTATATACAGCAAACACTGGTAAAATTTGGTTTTGGTACTAGACATAGGCAGTGGGTGGTATTACTATAGCATGCCCTGATGGGCGCGATGCAAGTGAATTGGGTCCTCTTGGAAAAATTCACGATTGCACGGAGCACACAGCAGAAATGCCCGCCATACCGTCTTTTTTTGCTATCACGTTGGAACCATAGGCATGCATGATCGATGCTCACGCTGCTATGCGGGGATTCCGGGACTCGGAATCCAGCCTGCTGGAAGAGAAAATCACGCTCTACGTGGACGATGTACTTGTTTACATTACAGAGCCTCATTCTATGATCCCAGTAGTCTTCCAGACCGTAGAATTCTTTGGTGGCTTCTCAGGATACAAAATTAACTGGGGTAAATCAGTGGTGTTCCAACCTTAGGGCACCTTTGATGCTGCCACCTTGACAGGTCGACTACGTGTTGAAACCACAAGTTTTAAACAGTTGGGTATTCATGTAATGCCTGATAGCGGCCCATGTCTAGCTGCCGGCCTTGAGAAAGTATATACTACCTTTCGGGGAGATGCAGAACATTGGTGTGGTCTACCCCTGACCATCCTGGGGAGGGCTGCCTTCTTCAAGATGATTACACTCCCCAAACTGCAATATAGCCTCCAAAATATATTTTATCCTAGCCCGGAGGAGATGTTCAACAAAGTTCATAGAGCGGTGCCGATGTTACTGTGGAGTGGGAAACACCCCAGGGTGGCGATATGGATGCTCCAGTGGAACTCCTATAATGGGGTGATATTCCTTCAGGACATATGGGGCTATTATTGGGCAACACACCTGATACCTATTAATGATTGTATGTTTACACCACAGGATCACCCAACTTACATGTTGGAGAAGGCTCCCCTCTACATTACATATATGAGGGGGTTGGTTCGGACAAGTTGCTACTCTCAGAGGCGGGAATGGCACCTTCATCTAAATCAATTTCTAAAATTTGCACATTTCAGCCATGCCTGGCTAGCTGAGGCATTAGACTCAGTTGACATACCTGAATACGCTCCACTTGAGGGTAGGTTGATTATGTTAGAGCTGGGGGAGCAAGGACATCTCGTACACTTAAAAACGATTTATAATAAATTCCCAGATACATTAGACACACTGCGAGGGAGATGGGCGATTTATACGGGGGAGTTTGATGATACTGATTGGATGGCGGCCTTGATGCATCCCAGGGAAATTGCAATAAAGTCAGGACTCCAACAAATCCAGTTCAAGGTCCTCCATCTGATTTATTACGACAGGGTCAGGCTACATAAGATGGCGAGGGAGGCTTCCTCGGATTGTTAGAGATGTATGGGGGTCAGAGGCGACATCCCGCACACACTTTGGAGTTGCCCTAACATACAGACTTAATGGACTGTTTGTACAAGAACTCCAGGCTATCCCAGAGTTCGACGTCCAACTAGATCAGAAATATATCCTCCTGGGAATACCAATAGAGATGGATGTCCAGAGGGCCAACACCTGCCAGATAGTGCAGGAGGTCCCGACTCTGCGTGAATGGAAGGCGGGTATGGATATATACATGGCTGCTGAGCGAGTCGCAGATAAAAGCAGTGGGTGTCCCCGCAAATTTAGCAAAGTCTGGGAACCCTGGTTGTGTTACTATGATGTGGCTCGAGACTGCAAGGTGGGTAACTTGAGTATGGGAATTGTAGATGCTGAGTCTGGGGTGTCTGGATAGAATGGCACTCATAGTTGGATTCCCTGTGATGCTTGGCTTGCCCCATTGCAGGGCACTCTGCGTTGTGGTTATTGCTGGGATGGGTGTTGCGGGTGAGTTTTTTCTCCCTTTTGGTGTTACATTGCGTTTCATGTGCTGGACACTGCACTCTGGCTACTTTACCATGCGTATCCTTTGGAAACATTGCTTTGGATGCTGTATGATGTTTTTTTTTGTTGTTTAAAAAATAAAATAAAGATAATAAAAAATAAAATAAAATTGCCACTCCTATGGCGTCTCTCGAGGGACAATTCAACCCCGAGGTGGTGCAACACACGCCTAACCTTCCAGCAACATTAATGTGGGGAAGGTAAGTCCTGCACTTATGTGCTAGTTAGTCTTCTGGTAAGATACATTTTAAAGGTCAGAATTTTGTGTAAAGTAGTTGCATTTACTGAAGGTTGTGATTATTATAGAGCTTCGACGCCTCAACAGCTATGTTTATTTATTTATGAAGTTTTATATGGCACGGGTGCCGCTCGAAGTCGCGTGGTGAGGCTGACCTGTTGTTCCTGCTTTCCCTGGGTCACCTGGACTGTGGAATCCTGCTGGGGGCATTAACTATCGGGCGCAGCTACAGAGTGGGACTGCGAGTCCCAGGAGTGCTTGCGGCGTTCCTGGAGCCGCACCTGGGACTCTTCCCACTCCACCCCGCCCCCCGCCCCCGGGTGTTGAAATCCACGACTCGCGGCCCCGCTCCGCGGGAGCCGCTCGAAGTCGCGTGGTGAGAGGCTGACCTGTTGTTCCTGCTTCCCTGGGTCGCCGGGACTGTGGAATCCTGCTGGGGGCACTGACTATCGGGCACAGCTACAGAGTGGGACTGCGAGTCCCAAGAGTGCTAGCGGCGTTCCAGTAGCCGCACCTGGGACTCTTCCCACTCCACCCGCCCCACGCCCCCCGGGTGTTGAAATCCACGACTCGCGGCCCGCGCTACGCGGGAGCTGCTCGAAGTTGCGTGGTGAGAGGCTGACCTGTTGTTCCTGCTTTCCCTGGGTCGCCTGGACTGTGGAATCCTGCTGGGGGCATTGACTATCAGGCGCAGCTACAGAGTGGGACTGCGAGTCCCAGGAGTGCTTGCGGCATTCCTGGAGCCGCACCTTGGACTCTTCCCACTCCACCCCGCCCCCGCACCCCGGGTGTTGAAATCCACGACTCGCGGCCCCCGCTCCACGGGTGCCGCTCGAAGTCGTGTGGTGAGAGGCTGACCTGTTGTTCCTGCTTTCCCTGGGTCGCCTGGACTGTGGAATCCTGCTGGGGGCATTGACTATCAGGCGCAGCTACAGAGTGGGACTGCGAGTCCCAGGAGTGCTTGCGGCGTTCCTGGAGCCGCACCTGGGACTCTTCCTACTCCACCCCGCCCCCCGCCCCCTGGGTGCCACGCCCCCTCAGCAGCAATATATGAGAGCCGTGTGACGCGCATCGCGGGACGCGCGCGGGCGAAGACCGGGCAAAGAGCGGACCGTTTGAGGTCGTTAGAGACCGGGGGAGACTGGACTGGGCTACACCCTTTGGCCCCAACTTTGTTACATTAAACCTACCTGTCAGTGAGCTCGCTGAAGATAAGGTACTATGTCCACTCGTGAGTATAGAAGCAGGGCAGCCAAAGGGAAGTTGAAAAATGGGACACTAGATGACTTCATTACTAGGACCAATAATGCCATAGATATGGAGATCAATAAAATGCAGCACAGGGTTTCCACTGAACTTGATGCAGCTAGAAGGTTATCCCAGGAGCTGGCCATGGCTAAAAAATCTTCTTTAGGGCACTTTGCCTTTGCTAAAACACCTGACCGCCCAATGGGTCCAGCTCCCACTTTGACTGTGACGCAGGCAGATATCCACCAGCCACCAGTCATACCGCCCCCGCATCGAAGGTGGGGTCTCCACATGCATCCTCCTCCATCCTAAGACTATCACTGGGTGGGGTGGCCGGGGTTGATGCTACGGCTGATGGGGCCCCTTTGGAGACGGTACCAACTGTTAAGCTTAAGGGAACGAGTGGGAGGAATTCCCCTACCCCCCAAAAGGGTCCAAACCACAAAAGAAAGCGTAACAATACTTCTGCCTACTCTAGGAAAAAGGCCAAGGTAGCAAAGGCTCAGTTACCCACTCAAGCACTATCTCAGGTATCCCACGTATCCCTTCCCATGGGAAATATTTGCCCCCCTGAATTAGAATTAGAATCTAGCTCAGTAAAATTGGTTGGCAAACACGATGATAATCTCGTAATAGAAAGTGAGAATGGCGGGGTACCACTCTGCACTATAAAAGGGAAGGATGTGGAATTCTTAACGATTGTGTGGGAAACACTAAAAAAACTTCTAACCCCCCTGGAAGTTAGACTCTTGCGAATAGAAACCCAGTTGCTTGAGACTGAAAAAAGCAACCTAAATCTAGCCACCTTGAGTATACCTGACAACAAACCAACTAGCCCACCAGTTACTACTAACACCTCACCACTACCTGCCGTTATCCCTTCTGAAGCTCCGGTGGCTAAACCCATCCCGAAACCCCGGCACAAGGGTATTACAAGTACTTCTGTTAACAGGGTAGCGGCAGCCACAAACCATCTGCCGGTTCAATCTGCACCAGCCCCGATAGATATGTCAATCCCGAGGGCCAAAGATCATAACACCCACCACTCCACTACACAGAGAACAAAATCTACTAAAAATCATTACAGGGGCTATGTTGACCTTCCCCCTGATGTAAGACCATATGTAGTTGTATTAACCGGGGTGCCGGAACTTCCATACCAACAGCAGGAAGACTTTGGATCATTAAAAAACAAAGTAATCCATTGGCTTAATGTCAACAGGCCAGTACCCAATCACCTGAGAAGTAAAATTCTTATGGTGCGACAGGTCCCTTGGATAGGCACCTCGCACAAGTCTATTACAGGTGATTGCGTTATTGTTTCATTCGAAGATCCCAACACTGCACACCTCATTCATTCATGGAGCAATAATGGTGTAAATTCGCCCATAGCATCTAGACCCCTAACTTATTTCTATCCGCCCCGTTTACACTCTAACACGGGAGGGAATTGGAATTGGATCCCGGCGAGAAAAGGGGTACAGGGTGGGTTACCCAATTATTGGCAAGATATACATGGTGGGTGGACTGGGGCACCCACTCACAACAGATTTGGGTGCCTTGAGGATGTGGATTGACTTTCACATAGGTTTACTGACACATCGTCATTGGCAGACTCATCCTGTTCTTCGCCTTATTCCTCGGGTCGATCTGCTTCCCCACTATCACACTACCTCCCTGGAGACTGTAATCAAATTACAGGTGAGACTAGGCACACAGACGGGGATGCTGTTGAATACTGTGCGGGCACCACACTAATTGAGCCAACAAACGATAAAATCAGTCACATAGATAGAGTTGATCAAAACAGCAAGGATAACCCCCTTCCTGAGGCGCTGCTTGGAACATGCTCGTTGGTAACAGAAGGACTGGCCCGCCACAAGCACAGCCAGTCCAGGACAAGCAGGTGCACTTTGGTATCTAATGACACTGATAAAATGGTGGCTCCCGGCGTAGTCTCCATACTTTCCTGGAACGTTGCCGGGTTGGCCAATAAATTAGATTCCCCAGAGTGGGCGGAATTAATTGAAAGACACGACATATGCTTGTTTCAAGAAACATGGGCTAGGGAAAAACAGTCCCGCACAGGGTACGCTTCCTTCGAGATTGCGGCAAAATGGGGCGGGAAGGGAAGTCCGTCTCGTGGCCTTTCGATTTGGGTGGGTTCCCACCTTGGATGCAGGGCGAGAATCCTTGAAACCAACTCAGCTGACTTTCAGTGCGTTGTCTTGGAGTGGGCATCTGGTGTGAGTGTAGCATTGATTAACGTATATTCAAGAGCGGTTGGGATAACAGGCACCTCGGGGACAATTGAGGATTTAGCTTTGTTCCTTGACTCTGCCACTCTTTGCCCTTCACTCATAGTTGGGGGGGGGACTTCAACACTCATTATGAGCCCCTCCCGGATCATCTGGCAGGGGTAACTAGTGAAGATGATGATCTTTGGGAGATCCCCACCCCGGTGGGCCCCCCTGTAAAGTCTTGGTCACCTCTTATCACCCAAATAACATCTTTTACTCTTTCCCATTCGCTGAGGGCTTGCAATGGCCGAATTAAGGGAGATATTCCACCAAAGTACACCTTCAATAGACCAGGGCATGAGTCACGGATAGACTACATCCTGGTTTCAATGAAGGATTGGGCTAAAGTGAGGGACTTTGGGATAGTCGCTAGGACTGACAGTGACCACAATGTACTTTCACTGAGATTTGCGGTCCAGGGATTGCCCACTGGTACCGCAGAAGAAAATTTAGCATTCCCTGCTGGCTTAGTCGCAACCAGCAATAGACGTAGAATTTAATGGCCAAAACTCCTGGAGAACCCTAATAACATCCAGAGGCTATATGCGACAGTGGTCCCTGCCCTAGAAAAAGTTGAGGTTCTCATCCCTCAGCTAGCCATCGCTGTTGAGCCCCCTGCCCTAGAAAAAGTCAAGGTTCTCATCCCTCAGCTAGCCACCGCTGCTGAGCTCACTGTGCTCGGGGATATTCATACTGAGCTTTGCTCTAACCTAGCAGAAGTATTGAACTCGGTGGCCAGGTCGAAAAAGCCCAAGGGGAGAAGAGCCTCATGGTTCACTGCTTCTTGCAGGAGAGCAAAGGCCGTCCTATTAGAGTCCCTTAAAATTTGGGAAACTCCCAGGGAAAAGCGGTTGGCCTACAAGTCCATCCTACGCAACGCTAAAATAGAATGGGACGAGGACAACTGGTCTGAAATGACGGCTGCCCTTGCACTGCGAGATGCCCGAAAATTCTGTCAAATCGTTAAGCATGGCTCAGCTGACCCTTTAGCGGCAGTAGAAGCAAATATTGCATCTGCTGTCTGGGAGGACTACTTCAAAACCCTGTATAGCGTGCACGACCCGGACCAATTGGGGAACCCACCCGAACTAACAATGGTCCAATCTACTGAAAGTGTAGCCCCCATGGATGGGTTCACTCTGGAAGAAGTCACTATGGCGATCTTGGGCCTTGCTGCTGAAAAGGCGCCAGGCTTAGACAGGCTCCCAGGTGATCTATATAGGCATGAAGTCAAAATCTGGGCCCCGTATCTTAGGGTGTTGTTCAATGCGATCTTGAATGGCATGAGGATCCCCTCAACTTGGCTGGGGGCAGAGATAGTCCCCATATTTAAGAAGGGCTCGCCTCTGCTCCCAGCCAACTATAGGCCAATAAGCCTGATAGACGTTTCACAGAAGCTCTTCACTAGGATACTTCTGGATCGTCTGTCGGAATGGATGACGGAATATGATATTCTGAGTCCCTTCCAAGCGGGCTTCAGAAGGAAGGTTTCCACCATAGACCAGGTCTTTCGGCTTGCCCTCATTTTCTGGAAAACGGTACAGCTGGAGGGTGGCAGGCTCTACACTGTATTCGTGGACCTGAGGGCGGCCTTCGACCTGGTTCCCCGCAGAAAGCTTTGGGAGGTGTTGGCCAAACTGGGGGTCCCTAAGGGCTTGCTGGAGATGACTATTCGTCTCCACACTGCCAACTTCGCACAGGTGAGGTGTGGCAAGGAGGGAGCATTGTCGAATAGGTTCCCCGTTGACAGGGAGGTAAGGCAGGGTTGTGTGCTTGCACCGACCCTGTTCTGCCTCTACGTCAACGGGGTTATCTCCCACCTGAATGGGGTTGTCAACTCCGATGCTCCTAAGCTGGCAGGCTGCAGGGTGCCGGCGATTGTGTTCGCCGACGACACCCTGCTGCTTTCAAAGTCTGCGATGGGTATCCAGCGCGTTCTTGACGGCTTTGTGCATTTTTGTGGGGCTCATGGCTTAGAAATCAACACCCTAAAGACTAAATTCATGGTGTTCAATCCCCCACCAAAACTCCGCTCTAGCCCCAACATCGGGCAAAGCAGACTCGAAAGGGTGAGAACCTTTGAGTACCTTGGAGTCATGTTAAATGAGAGAATGTCCTGGTGCACGCATCAAGAGAAAGCACTCCTTAAATTGGTTCAGTACTCGGGTGGGATTATGAAGCTCGAGGGTAAAAACAAGTCATCCATCCGGCCTGTTGGTCCACCTCTCCAGATCTATAGGGCACAGGCAAGGGAGGCTGCCATGTATGGTTGTGAGCTTTGGGGCTAAGCAGTCTCTTCAGACCTGGTGAAAGAGGAGAACAAGTTCATTCAGAGGGTGGTAGCACTTCCCCCCAGCACGCCTCTTGTCCTTCTAAGGTTAGATCTAGGGATGCGACCCCTTGATGAAGAACTGGCATTGCGACCCCTGGCTTATTGGCGTAGGTTGTGGGCTGTCCCAGAATTGATTAGCTATAGGCAGGGACTCCAGGAGGTGCTTGCTATGCCTAATGTAGGGAAAATTAAATGGCTGAAATTTATCAAAACCGAGCAGGAGGGTCTAGGCCTCTTGAAGCTGTGGTCTGACCCTTTATCCACTTGTCCATTTTTTCCCAAAAAGAGACTGGCAAAGGTTTTTCACGACAGTAAATTAGCGGCACTCTGCCGTCGACAAAACCATGGGACACTCACAGAGTCATTTTTACGCACCAAGGACACCTACAGCTTTGAGCCAGTCTTGGACAAACTATATCCTCCCTTACTCAGGAAACTCTATTTGCAATGGAGGCACGGGTCCCTTCCACTCCGAGCACTCACAAGTAAGTGGAGTGAACAAGCAGTCAGCGTATGTCCAGCTTGTAGAGTGGCCAATGAATCTGAGCTCCACATAATTTTTTTCTGCCCGGCTTATAATGTGACCCGTAAGAAATGGATTGTCCCTCTATGCAGAAATTTGGGGTTTGCAGAGTGCCTGGCCGCGTTCAGAGTGCTGAAAACAGATCTGTCGGACCACATCATTTTCGCAGTGGCTAAATACCTAGGTGCAATGTGGTCCCTGAGAAGACAATGCCTTAAGGCTGGTCACTGACTTTACTGTACCAAAAATGTGAAATCTTGCACTAACAAAATTTTCTAATGGACTCTAAGGGCCTTGCAATGCCTCAAATCTTTTACCTCTTAACAGTTTTATGAAATGCTTTTAATGTCTTTTATGGTGATAAATTACCGAAATAAAGATTTATGAATGAATGAATATGGCACAATCTGGCTACAGAAATGCAATTACAATTATTCTCAACAAATCCCAGGGGTAAATTTGTAAAAATGTAAGTGCCAGGGCGCTAGTATTTCGCAGGACTCTGCCTCAGCTGGAAACACCAACAGCTCCTTCCACTGCTGCTGAATGTCAGGCCAGCATTACATACTAACAATCACACTCTTGCAAGTGTGACTTTCGACCTATCCCAGGTCATCTCAATCTGAATGGAATCTTGGATGGGATAGTGCTATCATATTTTTAAAGTACATTGATTTATATGTAATACTCTACTGAAAAGGGCAGACGTCGCCACCATGTGGTATACTCTGATAAATAAGTATGGGTGTTTAGATATAAGTTCAGTGCCCAGCACCAGCAAACCCCGGCATAAATTAAGCACAGACATAGCCGACTGAAAAGGGTCATCGTGATGCTGAATATGTTACTATCCTACAGGTTACCACAGGCTAATGCTGGTTCTGGTGGCTTAGTGGACTAATGCACCCACTGTGTGGACCCATGTTCAACCTCATGGTCACAAGTTCAAATCGAGGTGGGCCCACTCAGCCTTTCATCCTTCTGAGGTTGATAAAATGAATAACATTGAGTTGGGTAACAATAAACATGTTATTCAGCGCAAAGATGCCATTGATGAACGTGGGCTTTGCAAGTACACATTGATTTATAAATCTCCTTGCCTTAAGAGTGAGGGATGCCAGAAAGGATCCATCGAGAGCCACGAGCAGGCCTGCAAGAATCCAACCAAAGTGTCTCTTGGGGAAATGCTGGGCTGGGCGCATCTCTGCAGGTTACAACCGCCCAGAAACAGGAAATGCTGCTGCAAAAAGAATCCCATCTGTTCCCAAGCTGCCTGTTGCTGCAGTCAAAGCGAAGAGCAGTGTTTATGTCTGTGATTTATGCTGTTTTTCTGGTGCAGCTTGAGAGTGGACATTATGATGAAGAACACATTTAAATAAAAAATGCTCTTGTAAAACTGTAGACGTTTGAGGCCCTGTCTGGAAAGTAGTGTTCAGGCTTTTGATCACATCGTTGTCATTTTTTTGGATTCTAGTTTTCAGATTGACAGTACAATTCATTCTTACAAGGTAATTGAGATCCGAGTGGTAAAACAGGCACGAACGCAATGTGCCCTCCCTGGTTTAGTACTAATGCTGATTAGAGTGCGGCGCAAAGGGCGTTAACTCCTGTGCCCCACAATCCCTTACCAGGGGCTTCTACAACGAGGGGATTGCCCATGACAGCCAATGCCCTAGGAAAAATAACGCAAACAAAATGAAAGTAAATATAGGGGCAGATTTACAATTACTGGCGCATCCCTGCATATCGGCAGGGATGCGCCAGTAATTGTGCGCCGCAGCTCCGCCGCCCTTGATGCGCCGCATTTACAATGCGGCACACCATGGGGCCAAAACGGCACAGATGCATCACGCATCTGTGCCGTAAAAGTGGCGCATTGCTGGAGTTGCGGCGCAAGCGCGACGCAGCTCCAGCAATGATCAGGGGGCCCCTATGTGCACAATGCTGCTTCAATCCTTACGCCTGCTTCAAGCAGGCGCAGGGTTTTGACGCAGCATGGGCCCAAAAGTGACTGAGTGAAATCTTGTAGATTTCACTCAGCCACTTTTGGGAGGTGTTCCTGCGCCGGAACGCCTCCCCCTGCGATGATACGCCTCTTCTGGTACAGGGCTTTACAACGTGACGCATCTGGGAGATGGGTCAAATTGTAAATACCCCGCACCATGGCGCATCTTTTGTGCCGCCGCTGCATCACAAAAGTGACGCAACGGCGGCGTAAAAGCGGCGCAAGGGACTTGTAATTCTGCCACATAATTTCCACACGTTATTCCCCATTAGCATGGTATTCCTCATTTTAAGCCTTTAATCAGGCACGGAACTTCACTACAATTACATAGCATTCACACTTGATGTGTCTTTACACCTGATATTGTTGTGTGGTTTCAAATGATCGAGTTACCTGGGAGTTGGCGTTGAGAAAACATGGTCAGATCAAATGTTTGACCGGATTTATAATGTACTGTGTTGAATCTGTGGCGTGTCTGTATCAAAATAAAGTATATATAGAAAACAAGGGTACCCCAGTAGTACGACCAGGGGTGCTATACATATTGAAAGAACAATGGTCTGGGTGAGGCCAATTAGGTCCTCGTTTAGCAAGGCTACTGTTGATTATGGTATAGCTTTCATCTAGGTTAATGTTTGACATGGTCACATTTATTAACATCATAAACGGAGTGTCATCGAATGTTACGGAGCTAGTCCTGGTGCTCACACAAACCGTGACGTGATAAGTGATAGTGACTTAAAATTTACATCGCATTGACAACATATTACAAAACTTCGCGAGTGTTAGGTTGTATTAATGGAGTTTTGGTTGTAAGAGGTTGATGGCGTTTCGATCTCCTTAATTGGAGATCATCATCAGGACAAGAGTGTGTGGCCGACGTGCACAACATTTGCTGTTGGCATCTGGCACTGCTCTTCTCGGATTAACTTATGTCACAATGACCCAGCCGCGCAGACACCTAAAGATGAGCTCTCATTCACTACCCCCACCTCCGGCGACCTTGTGCCCCGAGTGTTACGCAGCCCATAACCCGACGTTGCCCCAGTGCACAATCCTCCATAATGAAGAATTGACGATCGGCACCTTCATTCCCACTTAGCCAGATCCTATCGGCTCACACGCTCTTGTCCTGATGATGATCTCCAACTAAGGAGACCAAAACGCTGTTGACCTCTTACAACCAAAACTCCCACTTAGCCAGATCCTATCGGCTCACAAGCTCTTGTCCTGATGATGATCTCCAACTAAGGAGACCAAAACGCTGTCGACCTCTTACAACCAAAACTCCATTAATACAACCTAACACTCGTGGAGTTTTGTAATATGTTGTCAGTGCGATGTAAATTTTAAGTCACTATCACCTCACGCACCTTCATGTTTTGTGTGAGCACCAGGACTAGCTCCTTCACATTTGATGAGAATACGTTTTTGATGTTAATAAATGTGATGTCACCCTTGCTACCTTGTGTGCTGTCATACATTGTTTTCACAGTGTTGCTGGTTCTCTTGTTCAACCATTAACCTAGATGAAAGCTATACCATAATCAACAGTAGCCTTGATACACGAGGACATAATTGGCCTCACCCAGACCATTGTTCTTTCAATATGTATCCAAATAAAGACACACAGGAGTAGGGGTGTCGTGTAGTAATAGCAAGCAACGCCCACCAAAGGGAGGGTCTTAATACGAATGGAAGGACCCACCCACAAAGAGAAGTAAGTGCTATGAAAAGGAATGACCCATCTACAAAAGGTTGTGACTGTGTATAAATGGAGCAGCCCACCCACAAAGGGGGATAAGGAAAGGAGAATTTGTAAGTTAAATTCGGTCAAATGGAGCCTTAAAGATGTTTTATTCATTTACCTGTTCAAAATGTTCATCAGCCAAAGGAAGGTCTGATGCTAAAAAAGATGACGTAGACAATAGGGGACCAATCATGATGTCGGTCGGAAAGCCTCCAACAAACCTAATAACAATGTAGGCGGTTGGAACCGAAACCGGACGGTCATTCTGGCTGGATCCCAATGGGCTCAACAAGCCCGTTGACCAGTTGGGGGCCTCAACATAATCCCTGAGGACAGCGTTTCCGCCATCAGGAGTACGATATCAGTTTCTGACAGATTTTCAAATTTCAGGCTTTCTGACATGGAAAGCTTGTTGGAAAGTGAATTTGGGGGCCCCTAGCAGGGACCTTATTCCTTCACCTCTTCAGGTTGGGGCCGAGTACCCCCGTTAATCCCTGTGCCACGCGGTGCAGGGATTAACAAAATCTCCCATTTCTCCATGGGAGCTTGTGCTATGGTTAGTTTACGACCACAGCACAAGCTCCCATAGAGAAATGGGAGTATGTGACTGCACCATGTACGGTCGCATTGTAATGGCTTTGGCGGGACTGCCGGCTGGGGGGAAAGTCGGTCCCGAGACCGCAGCGCATGTCTGACATCATAATTAGGCCCATGGTATTCTACAGTGCATTGTTTACATTGTGTTCAATAATGGCATCTTTGTTCATCATACAGTGAAATAGACTACACATCATAAAGCCTAGGTGTTAACAGGCACAAACTATAAAAGTTAAAATGCTCTGTACCATCTGGCTTGACATAATTTCTTCTTCTTTACACAAAAGGTGAATATGTAAAATCTAACAAGAGGATCTAAAGGATTCAGGTCTACTTAGCCTAAGACACGTTCCTGAGAGTGTCAGGCCCTACCTTCTCCTTTATAAACTATTGTATCACACAGTAGAATGGAACCGCATCTTCTGACTTTCAATATAAAGCTAGAGGTAGCACTAGTATTGCTCCTAAATGTAAGCGAATGATGTGGATGATGATCCGGTCGAGTTGCATGCAGGCTCATCCGCACTGGCTCCAGCACAATAGCACTCAGTTTCATAACCTAAGGGCACGTAGGCCAAAACACTGTTCTGCTACTCATATCCAGCAATGGAAGACACTGATTGACTAACATCAGCAGTGCTCGCGAGCTGGTGCTGCGGCCAACTCATGGCTTTGTTTTGCTCGGCTGTGTTTTCTCATTTTTCTGGAATTGCTACATACTGCCACAGCTGTTTGCTACAGACAGCATAGTATACAATGTTACATAAAGTGTGGTTTGAGTCAACACCTTGCTTATAATTGGATACTTTTTTTTATCGATCTCAGTATCCTGCTCTTGACTGGATGCCTTTTCCCCATTCTTGTATTTGTTCTGTGTTGTGCCATTTGCAATTTGCCACACATTTGATTGGATGAGTTGTATTCTTCTACTGCTGATGTCTAGAAACACATTTTCATTTTTTTTCTTTAATTTCTCAGTAAGCACCTCATTGAAGTGCATGCTGTGTTTCTTCTTGTTATTTCTGCAGTCTTGCACTCTGTCTCTGGCGTCCTCCATCTCTTTCTCCTCTATTTCACCTCCCTCCCCTCTCTTGCCTTCCCCTGGTTCTATGGCATCCGCTAATAGTTTTCCCAATGGCATATTCTTTTGAAACTGTGCTGGCTTTGGCATGGATCAGCCTATTTACTCTACTTTCAAAATGGCCACCACCTGTGGTATGACATAAAGCGACGGCTATCTTGAAAGTATAAAAATATTACTTTCATTGTTTTAGTGTTTTTAGGTTTCGACCTGGCTGTAGCTCTGCGAAGCAGGGCTACGCCCAGGCGAAAGCTATTGTTTACATTATGGGGGACTTGAATCCGCCCCTTCTTCCATTGGCTAGCTCCATAAATGGAGGCTAGCCATTGGAAGAGAGTGGCTGTCAATCACGCTTTCCCCATGAAAACGCGATTCGGGGGCGTTTCTGTGTCTTTTTTAAAGTACCGCCCTCTCCTCTTCCCATTGGCTGGAATTTTACCTTCCAGCCAATGGGAAGGGGAGAGCGTGAAAAACACGCCCCCGAATCTGCCGGCCGGGACACCCCCGTGACGTCATTCCCCGGGACGCGCTGTGATTGACTGCCGGCCCGGGACCTGACTTGAATGTTTGTTCTATCCTTTATGAGGTAAGTTGTGTCGTGTCTTTGTTTTCGCCCCCCTCCCGCCCGCTGTCCGTGTCTTTTTCACCCCCCTCCCACCCGCTGTCCGTGTCTTTTTCACCCTCCTCCCGCTGTCCGTGTCTTTGTTTTTGCCCCCCTCCCGCCCGCTGTGTGTGTGAGAGAGACACTATCGGAGCTCATAAAAATCGAGCTGTGTAGGTGTCAGAGTTTGTTCACAGGAATGTCAGAGCTCACCAGTGTGTGTGTGTGTCAGTTAAAGCTCCAAACTGCATTTCAGAAGTTTGTTTGTGTGTGAGAACTCAAAAGTGGGAGTGCGTATTGCGGACGGAGATCAAGATCGTGTGAGCCAGGGCATGGGGGTGGGTGGATGTGTGTATGTATGTATGTATGCCTGCTTGTGCGACAGCGCTTAGAGGCGAACGGTTGAGAGACAAAGAGCACTGCCTCCCTTTCCCGTTTAAGTGTGTTCGAGAGAGTGCGGTGTGAGAAAGGACGTGCGTGCATAGTTTGCAAGTACAACAGATCACATGACCCGTCCGGAGACCATGGGGGTGGGGGGGGCGTGCATGTGGATGTCTGAGAACGATAAAGTCTGTGTCATGAGGACTGCGTCGAGCAATGCGCGTGTGCCCCCGGGCTCCCTCGCACAGGTGTGCTGACCCCCGCCGTTCAGCTCCCCCCCCACCTCCGGCCGCAGCACCCGAAGATCCCTCTCCCGCGCCCCCTTACACCCTCTGAAGATAGTGGGAGAACTAGAAGCCGGCAGCACCTCCGACCCGAGCTCCGGTGCGCCCCCACTCACCTGCGGGGGGCCCTCTCGAGATAGAGACACGGCCCCTCCTTCGGCAGCGGCGCCAGCCATCTTACACCGTCAGTGCATTCTGGGAGTTGTAGTTTCACACCGCGGACTTTAAGGCAGGGATTTCCTGCCGGAGACAGCGGCCAATGCGAAGGTCGCCTGCCTCCGGGTCATCTGCCATAGGCTCGCTCCTGCCCGCCGCAGAGCGTTCTGGAGGTGTAGTCCTTGGGGCCCCTAGCGGGAGCAGAGGACTTCAGCCCCCGCATTGCAGCCATGCCGAAATACCCGTGCTAACTACTGGGTTTTGATCCCCACACCCTGCCGCCCTCATGTTTCTCCATAGCGCTGTGCGATCGACCTCGGAAGGCTCAACGGCTGCGTTTGAAGCAAACACCCACACCTCGGAAGCAGGTTCATTCATTATGCGTCTGTGAACTCTCTTAAGAGAAATGGAACATGTTGCGAGCCACATGCCACGTGTATCATTTCCAATGACCCATAAATCTTCGAAAACGAGGGAGGCGGGAGCAGTTCGGACCTGGTGAATTACAATATTTGAATGCGGCTACAGTCTTGTCAGTGCGATGCGGCACAGAGCAGACGAGCCACAGCACTTAGCAGCCACACCAATGGCACATAGGCGCTATGCATCACCGATGTAAATGTAAATGTATTGGCATTTATATAGCGCACTACTTACCCGTAGGGTCCCAAGGCGCTTCGACCGCTGCGAAACCCTTCCTGGCTTCCCTGAGAGATGGTCCCTTAATGGGTATCTCCAGGGTGAGACCAGGCATCCCCGGCGGTCTGGTGGGGCCGTTAGTGAAGATGAGGCAAGCTAATGCCCAGAGTTGCCGAGTGTGATCGCTGATCAGAGTGGGCACCGAGGCGAGAGAATTATCGAGTCCGCTGACCCTGGTCCAGAAACCTGCCGCGCCGGGAATCGAACCCTGGTCCCGGGCCGTCCTCTGCTCTCGGGTCTGCCGCCTCTAACCAGTGAGCCACACTACTTCACGATTAACATACCATTCTATAGGAAGGTGCAATATATGTTATTGTATTCTTTAAAGTCTTTTAAAGTTATTTGTATGGCGAAGACATGTGGAAAGTAAGTCTGCTATTAGAATATAAAACTATTTAGTTTTCACTTCATACTTTTATCTGAATCTTAGAACAGGCTTTCATTCAACACTCCGAGACGTTTGCCCCATGAGATATACAGCCGCTGGCATATATCAGGGATTAATGGGCCCCTCAGGATTCAGGGCCCTGGCGTCACTGCATCTGCTGCACGCACCACTGGGAGCGACCCCCTGGGCTAAATGGCAGAATAAAGCCAACAATGAGTGTGACGGAGGGTACATCTTGCTTTTATCACAAAATATCTATCGCTTTTTCGAAATACATTTGAACAAGGTCTATCAATTGCTGCTTATGAAAGGCAGTCTTGTCACATAAGAGCCTCACGGGCCGCAGTATCCGTCAGGTGACGTCTCCTCTGATGACGTCATCGTGATTCCAAACCAAAAAGAGAAGCGTAGAGGTACTGACAGAATCACCCTCCAGAGCAAGACTTGTATAACCAAAGAGATTCTATCAAATAAAGTGAATAGGTGATGGTTTTTATAATTTTTAACTATTTTGGAAGTGGTGCTAGGCTCTCTCTTAAACATGGAAAGATGGGAGCACAATGTGCTTGTTAAAATACCCCTCACACACTAAAAAACCGTTAGTATCATGCTTCATCATAGGGGTCTTCCCGCCCCTATAACGGGACGGGGCGTGCTACGACCAGACGAACTACGCGGGAGCACTTAAATTGTGACAGAGGCTATGTGTGGGTGCATGGATATCAGTGAAAGTGTAGGGACCTAACACTAGTGAGTGTGAAAAAAGTGAAAAAAGGTTAAAAATTCCCTGGCTTAGTAGAAAAAAACAATTTTATTAACTTCTCTAGCTGGGAACGTTAAGAAGGGGTTGTGTGGTAGAGCATTAGCTACTACCTAGTCGACATGTTTCGTAAGCAGTCCCCTACTGCTTACTCATCAGGACCAAATAGCTACCCCTACTTGTTAGTACTCAGTTCTATGAAGTTGTGCCTACTGTCCTACAAACAAATCAGCAAAAATAAGCTGGCTGTTTGGGCTTCGGGGCATGAGTTGGCCCAGGTGAAGCAAAAAAACAATGCAATAGGTATGAAAGAATTGACCTAATGTGGTCTTTATCTCAACAATTGTCATAGCCCCATGAGTTTGCAGGCGAGGGGTATTCTGCGCAGTTTAATGTCTGCCAGAAAAAGAAATCATTGTTCCTACCCCCGTGCTCCTCCGAGGATTGAGATAAAGACCACATTAGGTCAATTCTTTCATACCTATTGCATTGTTTTTTTGCTTCACCTGGGCCAACTCATGCCCCGAAGCCCAAACAGCCAGCTTATTTTTGCTGATTTGTTTGTAGGACAGTAGGCACAACTTCATAGAACTGAGTACTAACAAGTAGGGGTAGCTATTTGGTCCTGATGAGTAAGCAGTAGGGGACTGCTTACGAAACATGTCGACTAGGTAGTAGCTAATGCTCTACCACACAACCCCTTCTTAACGTTCCCAGCTAGAGAAGTTAATAAAATTGGTTTTTTCTACTAAGCCAGGGAATTTTTAACCTTTTTTCACTTTTTTCACACTCACTAGTGTTAGGTCCCTAAACTTTCACTGATACCCATGCACCCACACATAGCCTCTGTCACAATTTAAGTGCTCCCGCGTAGTTCGTCTGGTCGTAGCACGCCCCGTCCTGTTATAGGAGCGCGAAGACCCCTATGATGAAGCATGACACTAACGGTTTTTTAGTGTGTGAGGGGTATTTTAACAAGCACATTGTGCTCCCATCTTTCCATGTTTAAGAGAGAGCCTAGCACCACTTCCAAAATAGTTAAAAATTATAAAAACCATCACCTATTCACTTTTTTTGATAGAATCTCTTTGGTTATAGACGTCATCGTGATGTCAGAAAGTCCCATGATAGCGACCATCGGAAGCTGGAGACGGCAGAGTCCCCATGTCTGAAAGGCTTGGTGGTTTCTGAAGCTGTCCGGAAGGCTCTCTCTTCTCAAAGTTTACTGAAAGGTGTACTCACGGTAGGTGGGCAATGCTTCTTAAACTGCCACTGCAGTGGGCGAGCAGAGGAAGGAAGAGTTCTGGCCTCCGTTTCCTGGCAGTGCCTTTCACACTCATGCTTCCTCGCAGCATCTCGACAGTACTTAGCAGGGCCAAAAGAATGTTAAAAGTGAATGGGAAAGGGAGAAGTGCTTATTTGTGTGTGTGATTCACTTCTTCCCCCCCACCTCCTAAAGTTCAAGGGCTCAAAGATTGTTTGTAATGGCACAACTTCCAAATGCTGTGATTTTCGAAAAACAAGGCTGTGCAAACTCCATTCGACCCCATTCTAACACCTTGCAATTCCTTCATCTCACTTTTGCAGGTTCTGCCTCTTCATCACTGCTTTCTCCTTTTTATCACCATTTTCCGTTTTTCTCTGACCCCCCTCCCCCGCCCCCTTCTATGTTTCTTTGATGTCTGTTTCTTTATGTCGTTCAAGGCCGTCAATGAAAAGTAAGTCACAGTCCCTAAAATGACTGCCACTTTGCACAACAGTTTAGGCAATTCTGAATTGGTTTTAAGTAAGGCGATGTCTTTATTTATTTGTATTTTTCTGGAACTACACCTTTACCGTGGAGTACCCTGGCACTCACTGGTTTTATAGACCATACATCTGCTGAAATCTTTTTAAAAATGGATAGATGAAACATGTTGTTGTTAACAAAAAAGACACCTGTTTAGAGATTTAGTGCAATTGGGGTGAAATGCCGTTTGAGTGTTTTGTGGCTAGATAAGAAAAGAAGATCTTTCCAGTCAAGCGACAGAAAGTCGCATTTGAAAAGGTTCTGTGTTAAGTGAGCAGGGAAAGGTGCTTTTGACACATTTTCAATAACTTCACACCCGAGGCCAGGCCTGATATTGGTATAAGTTGGGCAGAGAGACTCTTTCTGATACGGACCTCTGCAGCTTGAAAATGTTTAGGGAACACATGGTCGCAATAGTGTTGATGAAGATGTGCATGAGGGCTTGCATATGTCAGTTTTAAACTGGTGAATTCAGTAGGGGATGTATTTGTGCCAAGTGTTGATTATGCCACAAAACGAAATGTAGGTAGGTACAACGTAGTATAGTTTAAACCACACGAAGAATGGTGGAGGGAGAGGAAGAACTCTTTGTAGATTACTAAGAGTTCTTTGGTCTAGTTATTTATAAAGTTTTGTTAGCCTGTAAGATGTAGTATCTAGAAGTTGAATCCTGATTTGTTAATCAGTTGTGGACATGATTGTATATATGCACAGTAGTGGTTAAAGGGAGTAGTGGGCGTGTGTGTGACTGCTCCAGTGTGTGTGTATGTGACTGCTCCACTGTGTGTGTATGTGTCTGCTCCAGTATGTGTGTGTATGACTGCTCCAGTGTGTGTGTGTGTGTGTGTGACTGCTCCAGAGTGTGTGTGTGACTGCTCCAGTGTGTGTGACTGCTCCAGTGTGTGTATGTGTGTGTGTATGTGACTGCTCCAGAATGTGTGCGTGTGTGACTGCTCCAGTGTGTGTGTGTATGTGACTGCTCCAGAGTGTGTGTGTGTGTGACTGCTCCAGTGTGTGTGTGTGGCTCTGGGTGTGGCTGGCCTGGGTGTGTGTGTGTGGCTCTGGGTGTCTGTGTGTGTGTGTGGTAGTAATTGCTGTCTGCTGAGCTCGTCCGTAGGGTACAATAGGTCTCACATTTGCGAGAGATTAAGCTATTGGCAATGTAAATGACAATGCCATTTATTTATCTGTTTTCAAAACCAACACATAAATACAAATGTTGTCATTTACAATGCCTATAGCTCAAACTTTTCCAAAGGCGAAACCGTTGCATTGTAAATGCTTGTTTTTCTAGCCATGATGTGGGTCTACATTTCATAATAATAATGTTCACTTGTGTCCGAGGTTTGCACCTCACATTGCAGGCTGAGATGGGCTTGTTTTTTATCATTTCACTGCCAAATAGGGCTCTGCTTCTCTTTTTACTTAATTGCAGTTAAATTGCCGAACCATATCTCTTCATTCCAGTGCCACAAAGTAATAATTCGACAAATATTTTAGATTTACTCTTTTCTATCTCCCAGAGTTATGAATATAGTAACCTGGACCACTTTGTGAATCATGATGTAAGCAGAGATCAGTCATAGCCTAGAGTGAAGGTTATTCTAAGGCCACCTCAGCCATTTCTACATTTGTTCTTTTTAATCGCTTCACTTTTGTTCAAGATTTTTAAAGGACTCAATTTAGTAATTGTCTTTCGGCGTCGGAATATTCCAAATTTCCATTACCTGTATGAAAAGCATAGAAAACGAACAATTTACAGTGTAATACCTTCAACTTTGGCACTCAATACCTTTGGAAATTAATACATCTTCCATGGACGTTGATTCACCAAAATGCCAGGAGCAGTGGAAGTGACATCACATGTACTTTGGCCTTAATGACATCATATGACCTTTGACCCTGAATATTTCCAAGAAGTGGTCATATGAGGTTAATCCTGATGACATCACAATAATTAGCATTGCTGAAATTACATAATAATTGCATATTGAATATTCTATGTTCTTCTAGGAGAGAATGGGAGATAGGTGTTTCCTCTCAGAACATTTTGAAAAAAATAAGCTCTACTAGTGCAATTTAGTTTGCTAAAAAGCCATAGTGAAAAGAAGAGCCTTCACAGGTTTCTTCAGTATCTTCTTTGAAGTTTATTAGTCATACAGCATCCCAGCAGAGTACAGCCTCTTTCATATCAAATGTTCTCTATCAACTGTTCCCCTTAAGACTCTTCATTAGCCCCCATTATATATGTCACTAAGCAACAAGAACTATGACAGTACAACTAGACATCTCTACAATCTCCCTTTTATACAAATACAAGGAAATTATACATTACATAAACAATAATTAAAACATTTTATTAAGTTAAATAACACTGTTATAACTCAACAACTAAATTGTTCATATAAAGATATAATGAATATAGTGAATAATAAATAAGACTCTATGGCTTACATACTTTGCAAATATTTCCCAAACTCCAAGTTATATCATCTTCTAAAATTACATTAGACCACATTTTTAACTTGAAAAGATCCCTTATATTTGCTTTCACCTTTACGAGCCCAATCGTTTTTTCCATACAACAACCCAATCACCAACTTGAATAGATAACTGTTTTACTCCTTTTCTAAAGTTGTAGACACTCGTCATCCTTTCTTGACCAGTTTCAACTTTCTCTAACTTGTTGATTGGGCCAATAAAATCCATAGTCAATTTTTCCCAAGGTCTTGATGGAAATTTTGTACACTCTGAAGGAGGTTGACGAACAAGTTTAGATTTATCACTGTTTAAGCAAAATTGACAGTTCTTCGCCAAAGCTTTAACTTCACTATCAACTCCAGTCCACCAGAACGATTCTCTAACCCTTCGTTTAGACATTCCTTGTCCTGGATGACCCTCATGAATAATCTCAAGAATACATTTCCTCACTCCTTCAGGAGGTACAATTTGCCATCTCCTCACAATGTTTCCTTTATTTAAACTAAATTCCTCTCTCACTTAAAAAAATTCTTTCAATTCTATATCTTTGCTATCGTCAAAATCCCAACCTTGAACAATCTTAGATTCCACTTTCATCAATACAGAATCACATCTCTTGACCCTGTTCCACTCCTCAGACTACAAGGCTATAGCTTCTTTGTTAACATCAATGTCACCATTAATATTACCACAAACTTCATTACAATCTACATCTAGAGGCATCCTCAATAAATAATCAGCAATCACATTTTTCTTTCCTTTAACATATTCAATTTCATAATTGAACTCCATAACGGATAGCAGCCATCTAGAAATTCTTGGTGTTATACTGTCTTCCAACCCCCTTCCACCATTAAAAATGTACAATAATGGTTTATGGTCTACGAACTTTGAAAGGAAGACCCCATAAATAAAACTTAAAATGACACATTCCCCAACAACAAGCTAGAGCGTCTCTTTCGATAACTGAATAAGACCTCTCTGCACCTTGCAATCTCCTTGATGCGAAACCAATAATTCGTTCTTCACGGTTAACCATTTGTGACTATACCGCTCCAACACCAACTCCACTAGCATCAGTAGTTAAATACCTTTTTCCAGTAACCTCAAAGTGTCCTAATGTAGGTGCTTCAGAGATTTTTTTCTTTCTAAGTTTGGAAGCTTTCTTGCACTCATCAGACCATTCAAAAATAGCATTTTTTTCATAATTATTCTTAAGGGCTCAACAAGTTCAGTAAAACTGTCAACATATTTAGCACAATACTCCGCTAATCCTAAAAAGGATCGAAGTTCATCCTTAATCGATGGTTCAGGAACCATCGTAATTGCTTTTACAATACTTTTCTTAGGCCGTATCCCATCTGAACTTACTTCATGTCCCAAATAATAAACTTTTGTTTTCCTCAGTTGACACTTTTCTTTTTTAATTGTTGAATTATGTTTCTCAAGTCTTGACATCACTTCTTCAAATAACATATTGTGATCAGAATAATCATTCCCAGCAATTAAAATATTGTCTTGGAAACACCAAACTTTTTTATGTCCCCAAAAATATTTTTCATTGCTCTTTGGAAACCGGCTGAAGCCGACGCCAAACCAAATGGCATCCTTTTGTATCTAAACGCACCCAGAGGGGTGGCAAAAGAAGTCAGATGTCTGGATGACTCATGCAATTTAATTTGATGATACACTGCACATATCTAGGACACTGAAAATATGCCCATCACCCATGGTTGACAACATTTCTGATATATTAGGCAGCGGTTCTCTATCTACCCAAATATTCTTGTTGAGAATACGCAAGTCTATACAAAGACAAATTTTACCACCATCCTTTGGAGCAATTACAATCAGAGCCAACCATTCTGAAGCTTTGGTTGGCTCAATGATCTCTTGCTTCAATAAATTATCAATTTCCTGACGTAAAGGATCCCATCCTCGTTGCCATGAAAAGAAGAACCTTCAACGTTTCGTCAGTATCTTCTTTGAAGTTTATTAGTCATACAGCATCCCAGCAGAGTACAGCCTCTTTCATACCAAATGTTCTCTATCAACTGTTCCCCTTAAGAATCTCCATTAGCTCCATTCTATATGTCACTAAGCAACAAGAACTATGACATAGTGCAACTAGACATCTCTACACATATGCTCTGAAAAGACACTCACTAAATATTCAAGTCATTTTCTGGTGAACTAAGCTAATGAAACTTGACAGTCCCCATGATTTGACCCAGTGATGTTTTTCAAATGTCGTATGGGTCCCCCCTTATGTTAAATTACCTCCATTGACCACACCGACCCCAAGACCACACTCAGAGGCACCCTCCTTTACAGGCCACCAGGACGCCGTGCACAATTCAGTGAAGACATCACTGACTTTATCACCCCACACGCCCTCCCCTCCGAGGACTACATCCTATTGGGAGACCTCAATTTTCACCTGGAAAAGAGCAACAACAGCAACACCACCACCCTTTTGGACAATCTCGCCAACCTCGGAATCAAACAACTCGTCAATACCCCCACTCACTACGCAGGTCACACACTCGACCCTATCTTCACCTCCAGCAAACATATCTCCTTCAGTCACACCACAGCTCTCCATTGGACGTACCACAGCTGCGTTCACTTTATCTACAAAAAAACCACAACCTACAACCATCCTCAACCTACTCTACGAAGAAACTGGAACAAAATCACCATTGACCAGATCTCCTCATCGCTTCTTCAAAACCCCCCTGCCCACTCTTCGAACCCCAACCAAGCAGCCATTAACCTCACTCAATGGCTAACCAACAGCGCCGACAACCTAGCACCTTTGAAAAAACGTCAAATCAAACTAGGCAGCAAAAACGCCCCCTGGTTCAACGATGATCTTAAGAAATCCAAGAAACTCTGTCGCTCCCTTGAGAAGGCCTGGAAAAAAGACCCAAACACCAGCACCAGGGACGCCTTCAAAAACGCCACCCGCATATACCACCAACTGATCCGGACTGCCAAGAAAGCCGCATTCAAAGACCGACTAGACAACAACGCCCACAACAGCAAGGAATTATTCAACATCGTTAAAGAATTTACCAACCCCACTGCCAACTCCAACGACATCACTCCCTCTCAAACCCTTTGCGACTCCCTAGCTTCGTTCTTCCACGACAAAATCACAGACATTCACAACAGCTTCGACAACCAACCCGGAGTCCAACCCACCCAACCTTCTGACGTACCTTCACCCCCCTGAACATCCTTAACGACTGGAACCCAATCTCCACTGAGGACACCATCTGCCTGATGAACTCCATTCACTCAGGATCCCCCACAGACCCATGCCCTCACCACATCTTCAACAAAGCAGATTCCATCATAGCACCACACCTCCGAGACGTCATCAACTGCTCCCTCAACTCCGCCACCTTCCCGGAAAGCTGGAAACACGCCAAACTCAGCGCCCTTCTGAAAAAACCCACAGCTGACCCCACCGAACTCAAAAACTACCGCCCAATCTCGCTCCTTCCATTCCCGGCCAAAGTCATCGAGAAAGCTGTCAACAACCAGCTCGCCGCCTTCCTCGAAACCAACAAATCCCTCGACTCCTCACAGTCCGGCTTCCGAGCCAAACACAGCACCGAGACCGCCCTCATCGCAGCAACAGACGACATTTGAACTCTACTGGACAATGGAGACACAGTCGCCCTCATCCTCCTCGACCTCTCCGCAGCCTTCAACACAGTCTGTCATAGCACCCTGTTACAGCGCCTCAGAAACATCGGAATCCAAGGAAAAGCACTGGACTGGATCACCTCGTTCCTTGCCGGAAGAACTCAGAGAGTCCGCCTCCCACCATTCAAGTCAGAGGCCACTGAAGTCATTTGCGGCGTACCATAAGGATCTTCACTCAGCCCCACCCTCTTCAACGTATACATGAGCCCCCTCGCGGCCATCGCACGCCAACACAACCTCAACATCATCTCCTACGCGGATGACACCCAACTGATCCTCTCACTCACCAAAGACCCTAACACCGCCAAAACCAACCTACATGAAGGAATGAAAGAAGTTGCCGAGTGGATGAAACACAGCCGGCTGAAACTGAATTCAGACAAAACAGAAGTCCTTATCTTAGGTACCTCACCCTCCGCCTGGGACGACTCTTGGTGGCCAGAGGCCCTTGGAAAAGCACCTATCCCGGCGGACCACGCCCGAAACCTGGGCGTCATCCTGGACTCCTCACTCTCGATGACCAGACAAGTCAACGCCGTTTCTTCATCTTACTTCAACATTCTTCGCATGCTCAAAAAAAATTTCGCTGGATCCCACCGAAACTAGAAAAACGGTCACCCACGCACTGGTTACAAGCCGCCTGGACTACGGAAACACCCTATACGCCGGTACCACCGCAAAACTTCAGAAAAAACTCCAACGCATCCAGAACGCTTCAGCCAGACTCATACTAGACATCCCACGTAAAGACCGCATTTCTGATCACCTGAAAAACCTCCACTGGCTCCCCATCAATAAGAGGATAACATTCCGCCTCCTAACCCACGCACACAAAGCACTTTACGAACTTGGACCCGAATGCCTCAACACACGACTTTCCTTCTACACCCCCTCCCGCCAGCTACGCTCTTCCAACCAAGCCCTTGCCGCTGTACCTCGCATCAACAAAACCACCATGGGAGGAAGAACCTTCTCCTACCTGGCGGCTAAAACCTGGAACTCACTTCCCATTCACCTTCGCCTCACTCTGAACCACCTAGCATTCAGAAAGCAACTTAAAACCTGGATATTCGACAAGTAACTCCCCACCCTTCTTCAAGCGCCTTGAGACCCACTGGGTATGTAGCGCGCTATATAAATTATTTGACTTGACTTGACATTGCTAGGGCAAATAATTTTGCTATGGGTGCCACTTTTGGTCAAACACTACAAACAATATGCCAATGCCAAAGTTTTGCTAACACTGCTTTCCATGTATTATCGGGGACACTAATGTTAAATGTTACGTCTAATATGTTAAGGAGCACATTTTGACCTGGATGGTCCCATGACATCGACATGGTTGTCCCCCCTTATTCCAAGAATATCCTCCAATGTGCTAGCATCAGAAATTTGTTTCTAGTGCCACCCAGGCCAATATTTTCCTCGTGTTTACCAACGTTGGCATTTTTTCACGGGCCCATGCCAAAATTTACTCCAGTGTGCCAACAAATTTTGCTGGGGATATTCCATAGGATATGCAAGTATTGCCTCCAGGATGCCAGTGCCAACATTTTGCCATGTGTGCTTCTATAAGCCAACAAGAATGCCAAGTTCAACAGCAGAATTGCAAGCAAAACAACACTTTCTCACTCATGCTCCCTGACATTCACTTACTCACACTCAAACTCATTCTCATTCATTTATTAGCACTCACTTGCACTCATTCATTTTCTCTGAGGGGCTTATTTATGAGAGACTTTGGCCACTGGAACGCCACAATCTTACTCTGCATCAAGGAGGCATTCTATGGGCATTGCAGTGGGTTTTTCTACTCAGCACCCACGCCACAGATCTACTTAATTACGTAAACCTGTGTCAGCACCAAAATCTTACGACTCCATACAGCAGGTGTAATGAGGAGAAATTGTTTTGTTTCTCCTCGCTGTTTCCTCTTTCAATGTGTGTCTCATTGTGCAGCACACATAGAAAAAGGAAAATGCCTCTTGCCACAGAGGCAGCTTGCACCATGGTGAAAGGGTGTCCATGTTGGTGCTAGTCAGCAAATTGTGCATCAGCCAAGGGGAAACGAAAGGAATGCATCGTATTTTATAAATAAGGTGCAGTCCTGCCCTTTAGATTGGTGCAGGGCTGCGACGCTGCCATACCCCAATTCCTCATAAATGAGGTCAACAGTCTCTGGCACTCAGTCTCACCCTGAGTCACTCATTCGCACCCTTTCTTTCATTCACTTTTACTCTGAGTGACTTTCACTTACTCACCAACTTTCACACATACTCACACAATCCCATGTACAAACAGACATGCTCACATATACAAACGCTGTGTCACACAAATTCACGCTCATCCACCTGCACACACACAACATACATTTAAAACCATTTTATTTTTCTTAGCTAAGATGTCAGTGAAGGTCCAGTTCCATTTCTTGCTGTTCAAGTTTTTATTACACTAATATAAGCTAATATTTACTATTAATGTAATAATTGACAGAAAATGAGGTTGGAGCCTGATTCTAATAAGGTGAGTCACTCTTGTGTTCTTGGCACTGATTTTGTTACCTCTGAAGATAGGGGTCGCAAAGAAAGTGTCAGGGGTTGCTAGGGGCAAGCAAGAGGTCGCAGCTGTGACCCCTGGCAACTCCTAAATGAGGTCTATAGCTTCTTCCATTCTTCTATTACATTTATGAAAAGCATAGGAAACCGGGGGCATGCAGTGCAAGACTTTCAGCTTTGGAGCTCAATACTTCTGTAAATGAGTTCTGTCCTTCAGTTCCCAAATGCACTAAAACTTTTTCCTTTTCCTGACACCTGTAATAACTGGATTACTCGTATTTTATTCATCACATCCATATATACGGCGAGGCAAGTGATTCGTTGTAATAAAAGCAAAAACTGGAAAAATGTATAAATAAATACATGTGGTTTTGGAACTTTGCCATTTTTAAAGTCATGGATGCTTTTAAAACCGGCTCTTTTGCAGTATGTTGGTACGAAGTATATGCCACAGACCCTTGTTATTTCAATCAGTTCAATTCAGTTCAATTCTTTATTTGGATTTATAATCAAATCCATAAAAGAACAGCAATACAATCTATACTATTATAATAAAGAGAGAGCCCAAACCTTTGAGGCGGGTAATCTCAAGAACCACATAACCAATCACAACACCCAATACAGCGTTGGAAAGGGAAGTTGCAGCAGAAGGACATAGGCTATGCAGGCGCCCACCGTATACATATAAAAGGTAAAAGAACCGTGCCAGCAAAGTAGTCCCTTGTGGGCGTGTCTGCGTTGAGCTGTGGGCGTGTGCTGGGGGCGTGACAAACACTAGGGGCGTGTGGTACATTCCGCCCTTCATGCCATGTCTCATATCGTGTGCTGTGGGCGTGTGCTGGGGGCGTGGGTGTGTGCGGGCGCGGGATTACGGAAAAAAAAGCGAGCGTTGTGCCCAATATTTCATTGTTTTTTCTTCCCAGGTTCTGTACATTCCAACTCCGGGTGTCCACCCTGCTCCCTTTAAATACCCCTGCACCCCATAATCATAACCCACCCTTACTCCTTAAAATACCCCAACACCCTTAAACACTAACCATCTTAACACTATAAATATACCCTGCACCCCAAAACCCAAACCTATCCCTAAAAATATCCCTGTACCCAAACCTAGCCCTGAACCCTATAAATACCCCTGTAACTCAAAACCCAAACCTACCCCCGAACCCTAAAAATACCCCTGTACCCCAAAACCCAAACCTACCCCTGAACACTAAAAATACCCCTATACCTCAAAACCCAAACCTGGCCCTAAACCCCAAAAATACCCATGTACCCCAAAACCCAAACCTACCCCTGAACACTAAAAATACCCCTATACCCCAAAACCCAAACCTAGCTCTGAACCCTAAAAATACCCCTGTACCCCAAAACACAAACCTAGCCCTGAACCCTTAAAGTACCCCCTGCACCCCAAAACCCAAACCTTATCCCTGAACCCTAAAAATACCCCTATACCCCAAAACCCATACCTATCCTTAAACCCTAAAACTACCCCTGTACCCCATAACCCAAAACTATATCTGAACCCTTAAAATACCCAAACACCCCAAAACATATACTTCAGTTCCCCAAAACATATACCCGTATACCCATACTTACCTTATCCAAACATTAAAAAACATGCTTTTACCATTCATGCATTTACAACAAATTTTGTTGTAAATGTATGCGTGGTAAAAGCATATACCCCAAAACCCAAACCTAGCCCTGAACCCTTCAAATACCCCTGTACCCCAAAACCCAAACCTTATCCCTGAACCCTAAAAATACCCCTATACCCCAAAACCCAAACCTAGCCCTGAACCCCAAAAATACCCCTGTACCCCAAAACCCAAACCTAGCCCTGAACCATACAAATTACCCTGTACCCCAAAACCCAAACCTACCCCTGAACCCTAAAATACCCCTGTACCCCAAAACCCAAACCTACCCCTGAACCCTAAAAATACCCCTATACCCCAAAACCCAAACCTAGCCCTGAACCCTTAAAGTACCCCTGCACCCCAAAACCCAAACCTTATCCCTGAACCCTAAAAATACCCCTATACCTCAAAACCCAAACCTAGCCCTGAACCCTAAAAATACCCCTGTACCCCAAAACCAATACCTATCCCTAAACCCTAAAACTACCCCTGTACCCCATAACCCAAAACGATATCTGAACCCTTAAAATACCCAAACACCCCAAAACATATACTTCAGTTCCCCAAAACATATACCCGTATACCCATACTTACCTTATCCAAACATTAAAAAACATGCTTTTACCATTCATGCATTTACAACAAATTTCGTTGTAAATGTATGCGTGGTAAAAGCATATACAATGTAATGCCATGCGTTCAAAATACCCCTATACCCCAAAACTTAAACCTAGCCCTGAACCCTTAAAATACCCCTGTACCCCAAAACCCAAACCTTATCCCTGAACCCTAAAAATACCCCTATACCCCAAAACCCAAACCTAGCCCTGAACCCCAAAAATATCCCTGTACCCCAAAACCCAAACCTAGCCCTGAACCATACAAATTACACTGTACCCCAAAACCCAAACCTACCCCTGAACCCTAAAATACCCCTGTTCCCCAAAACCCAAACCTACCCCTGAACCCTAAAAGTACCCCTGTACCCCAAAACCCAAACCTTATCCATGAACCCTAAAAATACCCCTATACCCCAAAACCCAAACCTAGCCCTAAACCCTAAAAATACCCCTGTACCCCAAAACCCATACCTATCCCTAAACCCTAAAACTACCCCTGTACCCCATAACCCAAAACTATATCTGAACCCTTAAAATACCCAAACACCCCAAAACATATACTTCAGTTCCCCAAAACATATACCCGTATACCCATACTTACCTTATCCAAACATTAAAAAAACATGCTTTTACCATTCATGCATTTACAACAAATTTCGTTGTAAATGTATGCGTGGTAAAACATTATACAATGTAATGCCATGCGTTCAAAATACCCCTATACCCCAAAACCCAAACCTAGCCCTGAACCCTTAAAATACCCCTGTACCCCAAAACCCAAACCTTATCCCTGAACCCTAAAAATACCCCTATACCCCAAAACCCAAACCTAGCCCTGAACCCCAAAAATACCCCTCTACCCCAAAACCCAAACCTAGCCCTGAACCATACAAACTACCCTGTACCCCAAAACCCAAACCTACCCCGAACCCTAAAATACCCCTGTACCCCAAAACCCAAACCTACCCCTGAACCCTAAAAATACCCCTATACCCCAAAACCCAAACCTAGCTCTGAACCCTAAAAATACCCCTGTACCCCAAAACCCAAACTTAGCCCTGAACCCTTAAAGTACCCCTGTACCCCAAAACCCAAACCTTATCCATGAACCCTAAAAATACCCCTATACCCCAAAACCCAAACCTAGCCCTGAACCCTAAAAATACCCTTGTACCCCAAAACCCATACCTATCCCTAAACCCTAAAACTACCCCTGTACCCCATAACCCAAAACTATATCTGAACCCTTAAAATACCCAAACACCCCAAAACATATACTTCAGTTCCCCAAAACATATATCCGTATACCCATACTTACTTTATCCAAACATTAAAAAAACATGCTTTTACCATTCATGCATTTACAACAAATTTCGTTGTAAATGTATGCGTGGTAAAAGCATATAAAATGTAATGCCATGCATTATAATGGCATTGCCTAGCCCTGAACCCCAAAAATACCCCTGTACCCCAAAACCCAAACCTAGCCCTGAACCATACAAATTACCCTGTACCCCAAAACCCAAACCTACCCCTGAACCCTAAAATACCCCTGTACCCCAAAACCCAAACCTACCCCTGAACCCTAAAAATACCCCTATACCCCAAAACCCAAACCTAGCCCTGAACCCTTAAAGTACCCCTGCACCCCAAAACCCAAACCTTATCCCTGAACCCTAAAAATACCCCTATACCTCAAAACCCAAACCTAGCCCTGAACCCTAAAAATGCCCCTGTACCCCAAAACCAATACCTATCCCTAAACCCTAAAACTACCCCTGTACCCCATAACCCAAAACGATATCTGAACCCTTAAAATACCCAAACACCCCAAAACATATACTTCAGTTCCCCAAAACATATACCCGTATACCCATACTTACCTTATCCAAACATTAAAAAAACATGCTTTTACCATTCATGCATTTACAACAAATTTCGTTGTAAATGTATGCGTGGTAAAAGCATATACAATGTAATGCCATGCGTTCAAAATACCCCTATACCCCAAAACCTAAACCTAGCCCTGAACCCTTAAAATACCCCTGTACCCCAAAACCCAAACCTTATCCCTGAACCCTAAAAATACCCCTATACCCCAAAACCCAAACCTAGCCCTGAACCCCAAAAATATCCCTGTACCCCAAAACCCAAACCTAGCCCTGAACCATACAAATTACACTGTACCCCAAAACCCAAACCTACCCCTGAACCCTAAAATACCCCTGTTCCCCAAAACCCAAACCTACCCCTGAACCCTAAAAATACCCCTATACCCCAAAAGCCAAACCTAGCTCTGAACCCTAAAAATACCCCTGTACCCCAAAACCCAAACCTAGCCCTGAACCCTTAAAGTACCCCTGTACCCCAAAACCCAAACCTTATCCATGAACCCTAAAAATACCCCTATACCCCAAAACCCAAACCTAGCCCTAAACCCTAAAAATACCCCTGTACCCCAAAACCCATACCTATCCCTAAACCCTAAAACTACCCCTGTACCCCATAACCCAAAACTATATCTGAACCCTTAAAATACCCAAACACCTCAAAACATATACTTCAGTTCCCCAAAACATATACCCGTATACCCATACTTACCTTATCCAAACATTAAAAAAACATGCTTTTACCATTCATGCATTTACAACAAATTTCGTTGTAAATGTATGCGTGGTAAAACATTATACAATGTAATGCCATGCGTTCAAAATACCCCTATACCCCAAAACCCAAACCTAGCCCTGAACCCTTAAAATACCCCTGTACCCCAAAACCCAAACCTTATCCCTGAACCCTAAAAATACCCCTATACCCCAAAACCCAAACCTAGCCCTGAACCCCAAAAATACCCCTCTACCCCAAAACCCAAACCTAGCCCTGAACCATACAAACTACCCTGTACCCCAAAACCCAAACCTACCCCCGAACCCTAAAATACCCCTGTACCCCAAAACCCAAACCTACCCCTGAACCCTAAAAATACCCCTATACCCCAAAACCCAAACCTAGCTCTGAACCCTAAAAATACCCCTGTACCCCAAAACCCAAACTTAGCCCTGAACCCTTAAAGTACCCCTGTACCACAAAACCCAAACCTTATCCATGAACCCTAAAAATACCCCTATACCCCAAAACCCAAACCTAGCCCTGAACCCTAAAAATACCCCTGTACCCCAAAACCCATACCTATCCCTAAACCCTAAAACTACCCCTGTACCCCATAACCCAAAACTATATCTGAACCCTTAAAATACCCAAACACCCCAAAACATATACTTCAGTTCCCCAAAACATATATCCGTATACCCATACTTACTTTATCCAAACATTAAAAAAACATGCTTTTACCATTCATGCATTTACAACAAATTTCGTTGTAAATGTATGCGTGGTAAAAGCATATAAAATGTAATGCCATGCATTATAATGGCATTGCGGAGTCATGGTACTTTCGTAATGAAGGTATGCGGAGTGATGGTATGTGGAAAGAAAGTTGCGGAATAATGGGTGTTTACCCCTTACGGGAAGAAAAAAGCCGCTGCAAAAAATTAGAACGCAGTTGGAGATTGACTTACGATTCCGAGGCAAAAATCATATACAAAACGGCCTTGAAGCAATTCTCCAAGCTTAAAAAAACTGCCATGAAAGAGTTTTTCACCTCGCAAATCAAAGATGCAGACAACTCGGCTAAAACCTTGTTTAAAATTGTCAAAGATTTTGTTAAACCGCCCGCAATTACTCCCAACAATGTTGCCAGCCAATCTCTCTGCGATGGTCTATCTGACTTCTTCCAGGAAAAAATTGAGAAAATATCATCTACCTTCCACCCAGTAGTGGTGTCTGAGTACCCCAGTCCCCATACATCCATTAGACACGACACCGCTCCTACTCTATCGGCATTCAAGGACCTCTCTCCTGATTTGGCACTTAAACTTCTTATACAATGTAAATCTGGCTCCCCTCTGGACCCGGTTCCCCCTAAGATTATGACCGACTTAGCTACTTTATTATTAGAACCACTAACCTCCCTTTGGAATGCCCCTTACAGTTAGGCCAATTCCCCTCTGCTTGGAAAGAAGCCTTGCTTGTGCCCATCCTGAAGAAATCTGATGCGGACCCCACTCAATTCTGCAATTATCGGCCTATTTCCCTCCTCCCTAAACCAGCGAAGGTTTTGGAGAAGGCCGTCCAACTTCAACTGGCAGAATATCTCCAGATTAACTCCCTGCTACATGATTCCCAGTCTGGTTTCCGTGCGGGTTTTAGCACGGAAACTGCATTATTAGAAGTTTCTGAGACTGTTCGAGAGTGTGTGGATAAGGGCGAGGAGGCCATGTTGGTTCTCCTCGACCTGTCCGCCGCTTTCGATACGGTGTCTCATCAAATACTTTTAGACCGACTGGAGCAGATTGGACTGGGTGGTTCTGCACTGTCTTGGATCACATCTTTTCTCCAGGGCCGATCACAGAGGGTTCTCCTCAGACCTTTTAAATCAGGGTCCAAACCTCTTGCCTGTGGAGTCCCTTAGGGCTCGGCATTGAGTCCTCTGTTTTTTAATGTCTACCTGGCACCGTTAGCCAAGGTTGTGGAGGCATGCGGAGTCAGAGTGATTTCATATGCTGATGACACACAGCTGATATTCTCCTTTAGAGATCACTCTGACTCCAGCCTCTCTAGCTTCCGCCACTGTTTGGGAGAAATCTGTTCATGGATGGCCTCGAACCACCTTCGTCTCAATACGGATAAGACGGAGGTCCTGTTCTTTAATCAAAAAATGACAATACCCCCTTCTCTGTGGTGGCCTACGGTACTTAACCCCCCCCCCCATTCCGGTGCACACGGCCCATAATCTGGGATTCCAGTTTGACGACACGCTCTCCTGCGGCCCTCAAATCAACAAAGTCACGGCTGCCTGCTTTGGCAAGCTAAAAATGATGAAAAAAATCTTTCCATTCCTGCCAATGGATGCGCGCAGAACAGTCACCCAGGCGCTAATAACGTCCCATTTGGATTATGCCAACAGTCTTTATGCGGGGGCCCCTTTATATCAAATTGAACGCCTGCAAGCAGTTCAAAACGCAGCAGCAAGACTGATTGGCAATATCCCTTTCCGGCACTCGATCTCCATGTTTCGTAAAAAGCTCCATTGGCTTCCTATAGCCTCTCGGATAAAGTTTAAAATACTCACTCTTGCTTTCCGTGCTCTCAATGGGACCGGTCCTGAATACTTAAGAAAGAGACTGACATTATCCCATTCTGTGAGAGACCTACGTTCCAACAGCCTACGTTTATCGTTGTGCCACGCTTCCGCCGCACACGAATGGGTGGCCGAGCTTTCGCTGTCCTGGCTGCGAAACACTGGAACGGCCTCCCTTTAGACCTCAGATTCGCCTCATCTGAAGCACTGTTTCGCAGCCGCCTGAAAACATGGCTATTTTCCTCATCCTAGAAATATACTTCTTTATCTCTGCTGACAGTTTTTAGCGCCAGGACACCTCCGATGGAGGTAGCTGTGCGCTCTACAAGATCCATAAATAAATAAATAAATAAATACCCTCCCAAGGTAAGTACATTGGTGGCACGGCGGCCCACATCTCCAGCAACATACTCATATTTTTTCACCACCGATTTGAAAAATACACAGGTCTCTCTCATTGATGGCCAGCACCGACATACACTTTTAGACACTCCTCCCACCACAAGTTCTAGAATTGCGAACTTTAGAGCTGGGGAGCTACGTTCGAATCTCGGCATCAGCTCAACATCCTGTCATTTCAGGCAAATCGCTTTGTCTCCCGTGCCTACCACAAATGAATGTGTTCTTCTGTAATGTAAATTGTGCTCATGCCATGTTGTCGAGTTTGCGCTTTATAATATTGCAAGGAAAAATAAAGTAGGGAAACTCGAGTTCACACACTACTGAACGCGCACTCTTAAGTGCATCAGCAGTTAACTGTGAATCGGAGCGTTTCACAGGCCTGTCACAGATAAGAAATGCTATCAAAATGAAATCCTACAAAACAATATACTACTGGCCGGCAGCAATTCATACCCGGACAACGTCGGGATGGGCTGCTAGTGAACTATAATTTCATAAATTTAAAACATTTAATAAAAACATAAAATACACATTATTTAGAAAGAAACGTACTTAAAAACACATTTTTTAAAATTAATCAGAGAATGTGTTAGCAAAGCAACAATTCAGAATAAATAAATAAACTCATATGTCCATCTCCCTTTTATAAAATGTTACACAAATGTCCAAGGATCCTATTGATTTCAACCTGTAACTTTTTGGTTGTAAAAAGACAATGTTGACGACTCTGGATTACAAAACCTGGAGGGACACATGGACACGGGATGGAGACAATTATCCCATACGACCCTTTGGTACACTAGCATCAATGTAAATGTCAAGTCCGGTCATAGCTGTGACACGAATGGTTTAGATGTAAGATCCTTTGAGTGTAATCTTTTTTGAACAGGTATTGAGTCATATGCCGGAGATTATTCTGTAAGTTTGTAATGTTTTATTTCTTATTGCATGTCAATGTGGGCACTGGAAATTAGGACTTGTGCATGAAAATGTACATTGCAAATTGGATGTCCTTTAATGCTGCTTGGTGGAATAAAAAATAAATTAAAAAAAGAGACAATGTAAAAAGTTCTTAGACATCTTCATGAATGTCCACAACATGCAAATCATCCAAATAGGACAAAGAGTGTCATCTGTGAAGGGCCTTTTTGATGTTCTCAAGAATAACACAACATTTGTATAGGTTTTAGAGTTTTTTCAAAAAGCAAAGTGCCACCTCATGATAATGAATTTTGAGAATAATAGAGGGGGCGCAATGTCAATGACTTAATATCCTTATAAAATCTACAAAACAATCAAAAATGCTTAGTTGTCTGTCTTGCCTGACCATTACACGGGCATGACGGTCAATTCTAGTGCCAGACATGTGACTTGGGAAGTGGTGGATCATCTCTAGGCAAAGTCTCGTCAACATGAATCTGTCGTAAGTATTCTAAGCCTTGATCAAATAACCCTATATCCCCTCTTAACTTGATCTAGCCACTGTGACTTTCTTTTTCTCTTCTAGTTCTCTGAGGGCTGCCCTTTTTCCAATAAAACTAATTAGATTTCTCTTTTACTAAATTGCAGAATAGTGTGGGATTCTAGGGGGTTATAATTTATATCCAACTCTAATAACAATGATCTTATATACTGAAGCCATAATATTTTTCCAGAGTTGTGCAGTCCCAAACAATCCTTGACAATTTCCCTTGTGAACTTCACACCCTATTTTGACCAGATACTGTACAATTTTGTTAGTGGCCTTCGTTATTTCAATCGAAATATTATCTTTACCTCAGACGTCCCTGCCTTTGAGAAATCTGGCTACAAGAAAGATGGCATTTTGGATACCATTATGGCTTCCATGACTTCATACTTCCAATGCATTTTAGTTCAATTATAATAAAACTGAATTGGTTACACGCTTTATATCTGAAATGCCTAGAAGTGCAATCTTTTGTTTAAAAGAGCTAACTACACATTTTTTAGCTTATGCCCCACACAGTTTTCCATTATGTGAGTATTTTTTGAAGATTGTGGATGCTATGAAAGCAGACCTGGTGATATCAATATCACCAGGTCGGCTTTCATAGTTAATAGCCATGTGGGGTAGTTCTATATATCAGTGGCAGTTGTCTTTTTATGCGACTCACATGCGGACAACCAACTGGACCCCAACACCACATCCCTTTTGGACAACCTCCACAACATTGGACTCCGCCAAATTGTGACCGAACCCGCGCACTCAGCAGGACACATCCTCGACCCCTCTTCACAACGGGAAATTCCATCACCTTCAGCCACACCACTGAACTCCCATGGACCGACCACCGCTGGGCCCACTTCACCTTCAGAACACCCACCATCCACAGAACACCAGCACCTGCTCCCACGAAGAAACTGGACCAGAATCACCGACGACCTGGTCACCTCCTCACTCAGCAACCCCACCCCTACCATTGCGGAAAATTACAACCCCAACACAGCAGCCCGAAACCTGCACAAATGGATCTCCGACAGCGTCGACACCATAGCCCCCCTCAAGAAAAACAAGAACACCCATGCCAAAAAAGCCAGATGGTTTACCACAGAAATTCGAGAGTCCAGACGCACCTGCCGCCGACTTGAAAAGACCTGAAGGAACACCAAATCCACAGAATCTCACAACAACTTCAAAGCCGCTACCAACGCCCACCACCAACTCATCAAAAAAACGAGAACACAAGCGATCCACGACAGAATCTCCGCACAAGCACACAACAGCAAAGAACTCTTCAACATCATCAAGGAGTTCGCAAAACCCACCAGTGAGTCGACTGACATCCCTATCTCTCAAGACCTCCGCGACAAACTCAGCACCTTCTTTCACCACAAAATCAAGAACATCTACAACAACTTCAACGTAGACATCCAACACACAGCACCCCCACCAAACACCCCCGACACCCCGAAGCCAACGCTTGACAGATGGACAGCCCTCACCACCGAAGACACACTGAAGATGGTGAAGTCAATCCACTCCGGAGCCCCCACGGACCTCTGCCCCACCACATCTTCAACAAAGCTGCCGACACCATCGCACCCATGCTCCACCACACCATCAACTGCTCCCTGGCAACCGCCTCCTTACCCGATGACTGGAAACACACTGAGGTCAACCCCCTCCTGAAGAAACCCTCGGCGGACCCCAGTGACCTCAAAAACTACAGACCCATCTCCCTGCTCCCATTCCCTGTGAAACTCATCGAGAAAGGCATCAACAACCAACTCGCCACATTCATCGAAGAGCACAACATCCTCAACTCCTCCCAATTCAGCGTCAGGAACCACAGTACGGACACCGCCCTCCTCGCTGCAACAGATGACATCTGCACCCTACTGGACAAAGGAGAAACAGCAGCCCTCATCCTCCTCCACCTCTCAGCGGCATTCAACACAGTCTCCCACCTCACCCTAAGTTGCAGACTTCACGATGCAGGGATCCAGGACAAGGCCCTCGACTGGATCAGCTCCTTCCTCTCTGGCAGAACGCAGTGGTCAGACTCCCCCCTTTCCTCTGGGACCCTTCACCAACCACCTGCGGTGTCCCTTAGGGGTCGTCCCTCAGCCCGATGCTCTTCAACGAAAGCATGGCTCCGCTCGCACCCATCGTCAGAACCTACGGACTCAACATTGTGTCATACGCAGACGACACCCAACTCATCCTCTCTCCAACCAACGAACCCAACACCGCAAGACAACACTTTCGAGAAGGTATGGAAGCAGTCGTCAAATGAATGAAAAACAGCTGCCTACAGCTAAACAGCAACAAGATAGAGAAACTCATCATGTGCCCAAACCCCGACGCTTGGAACGCCACCTGGCGGGCCTCGGAAACCCACCCGCCCCCAAGGACCACGCACACAACCTGGGAATCATCCTGGACTCCGAGCTAAAAATGGACTACCAGATCAACTCTGTCTCCTCCTCCTGCTTCCACACCCTCTGCCTCCTACGTAAGACCTTCAAATAGATCCCCCTTGAACACAGAAAGACCGTCACTCATGACCTGGTCACCAGCAGACTCGACTATGGCAACACACTCTATGGTAGAATAAACAAAAACCTCACCCGCAAGCTACAGAACATCCAGAACCCCGCCACAAGACTGGTCCTCAGCCTGCCAAAACACTGCCACATTTCCCAGCACCTGTGCACACTTCACTGGCTCCCCATCGAGGCAAGTCACCTTCAAGATGCTCACCCACTGTCACAAGGCCCTCCACGACACCGAACTAGCATACCTGAACAGCCGACTCAAATTCCACACACCCCAAAGGACCCTACGATCAACCCAGCTCTCCTACGCCGTGGTCCCACGCACCAGAAAAACCAGATCGGGAGGCCGCTCCTTCTTCTCACACACAAAAAAAACGGTCATCAATGCCTTAATAACATCAAGGCTTGATTACGCCAATGTGTTATATATGGGGGCAAATAAAGCTACAATCCGCCGATTGCAAACTGTGCAGAACGCAGCTGCGAGACTGCAAGGTAAAATTCCTATCTTCTCATCCACCACCAAATTTATCCGTGAGCTGCACTGGCTGAAAATAGAGAACAGGATCAAATTCAAATCTCTATGCTTCATGCACAAGATTTTTACCAAAAAAGCCCCCAAGTATTTACAAAATCTGGTCCGCCGTTACCATCCATCTAGGACTCTAAGATCTGCAACAGCCAACAATTTTGTTATCCCTAAAATAAAACTTTCACGCATGGGTGGCAAATCCTTCGCTTTCCTTGGATCCTCACTGTGGAATGCCATGCCACAGGTTCTGCGCTCTGAGGTGAACTACATGAAATTCAGAAAAGCCTTAAAAACCTGGCTATTCAACATCTAAGTCAGTTGTCCTGTCAGTTATTACTGAATCATAGCACCGGGAAACGCTTTGTTGGGTAGCTGTTGCGCTATATAAGCTAAATAAATAAATAAAATAAATTCTTCCTCACGGCCCGGGCCTGGAATGCCCTCCCGCTCCACCTCAGACAGATAACATCGCTCCCCATCTTCGCAAGAGACCTCAAGACCTGGCTCTTTGACAGACCACCTCCTTGATGGACTGGAACCGGCACCCCCCCACCCCAGCGCCTTGAGACCCTTACGGGTGAGTAGTGGTGCTTAACAAATGCTTTGAATGATTGATTGATTGATTTTCAGGGGACTAGCAAGGGCGTGGAATTTAATTTTGGGGACTCATAGGGTTTTACTATCTTCTTAGAGGCTGCATGTGGGTTCTAGAGGTGAGATGAGTGCTTTGTTGTTAGACAATGCTTTTCTTTCTTTCCTGGGGTCAACATTCTGTCTCCTTCTTATTCTAAGAGGGTGTGTGATGCGTGGGCAAGTACATGTATGTATGTCAGAATACTGAGTACCAAAATATTCTCTTTCAAAGAAGTCATAGCCAGGACATGGACTACCCTAATACTTGTATGTGTAGATTTAGTGTTAACTCAATGTTTACATACAGTGAAGTTGTATATTTCACCTAGGTATATATCTGTAGTTAAGAACAGTAAACGTATATATATACTTACAGTTAGTTATATATACTTACACTCTCGATATTGTGGTAGTCAATATTCTGGTAACTACATTTTTGTATGACAATATTGAAAACACAACATCCTGCTACATTATGGCCTTGCAAGTGGGCTTGGATGTCATAGGTGGACCTGTGAACTTGAAGAGGCAATATTTGCCCCTCAGGCGCTTGAGACGTGTTTGCCATGGTCCGGCAGCAGCTCGCTTTCGGGTCTGGTTGATGGAGTTTTTGTATTGTGTGGCATTAGGAGGTAGAAGAACCTTGTGTGATTGCCTTGTGCTGACCTCACTTGCTCTATAGTGTCCCTTCAGTTCTAGACCTTGGAGGCTCTTAGTTAACTTTCTGCTGACTAAAATGAGTAGGAGAAAGAAGATAAGTGTACTATCCCTCACCAAGTCCACACTATCCTCACCAGTCCGGCCAGGTTAGCTAACCACAAAGCAGGACATTGTTAGTTTGTTACCAAATGTGTACTCCAAACTTTAGCATAGTCAAAATGTCAAGTGGGTGTACACTGGATGTATTCCTTGAAGAGCATGTGCCAATATCTCTTCCACTATGGAGCTTTGGCAATCAATAATTTATTCTTATAGAATATCCATCTTGATAAGTTCTGGACTTTTTCTGAATAGGGTGTAAACACTGATCACCATCTTGCAGCATATTACTGGTATTCAGGGTCGATATACATGAAAGTTGAACTAAATTCTCTTCTTTCACTTCTAAGGCTTCCCCGTCTGTGCTATTCCTTATCTACAACATTGTTACATGGTGCCACTGGGCCCGATTCACAGAACTAACTTAAGACAAAATCCTAAACTTACTACTTTTGGTATTTACAGAAGTTAGGATTTTGTCTTAAGTTTGTCTTAAGACAGACCTAAGACTGACTTAAGACAGACTTAAGTTAGGATTTTGTCTTAAGTCTGTCTTAAGACAAACTTAAGACAAAATCCTAACTTCTGTGAATACCAAAAGTAGTAAGTTTAGGATTTTGTCTTAAGTTAGTTCTGTGAATCGGGCCCTCTGTGTTTTTCTGTAACAACAGCTAAGGGTGCAGGAACTGCTCTTACACAGGAATCCTTGCAGAATATGGAGAATTCCCCAAAAACGGTGAACTTCACTCTGGCTGTGGAGCAGCCTTTACTAATTAGAGCGGTACAAAAGTCAGTTGACTGGGGGTGAGTGTTTGTATTGTCAACACTCCATCCATCATCACCTTTGGTTTTTCTTTCCTAATCAGAAACAACTCTCTCCACCAACTGAGGTCCTACGTGTGTCATGGATTGCTGTTTCAGGCATTGGCTTGAGTTCTGGATGCAGTATTCTTATAATCGGCCTCAAATAGGCTCATCATGCGTCGCCGGATATCCTGCAAGAACATCTGTAGTCATGCGAGAACATCTTCATGTTTCACAAGTCTGGGTATGGTCCAAGATTTGGGCATGTCTGTGATTCTTCTTAAAGAGAACAGGGACACTACTTCTCCAAGCACACAAGGACATGAATCAAACCTTGGTTCAAATACACGTGGTCTTCAGCATGCGGAGAAGGTCCAAACTATTCTGTGTGAAGTCATGATGTACAAGACGTGTCAGTGTTGTCGTTATGAGAACCCTCTGTGGTGTTTACATCTGGTGCATTTTGGCCTGACTTTACTATTTCTGAAGAGGAGTTGCATGGTCAGTCAAGCTCCTTATCAATTTTGGATGCTGTCTGGGGGGTCACCATTTGCAACTTTCCCATCTGTCAAGGACTTTGTGAGCTCTAATTTGTGTGTTCTTAGGCCATACTGAACGCAGGCTGCTGTATGAAAAGGCTACTGGTGGATGTGTGTGTGCCCTTGTTAGAGCCTGGTTCATTGAACTAGTGGGTCGCTTTATGCCTGGGTCCCTCTGTAAGGATTCACTGGGCTGCTTCATTTGCAGGAAGATGTGGCAAAGGTCACTTCCTGGGATTTCTGATGGAACTATGATGGAGGGCTTAATTTGTACCAATATTTGCCAGTGCTCAGCACCAGCAGCTTATTTCTTAACACTGGTACTTATTTCTGACAGTTCACCACATGGTGGCACTGTGTGTGTATTTTAAAGAAGAGCACATCAGCAACAGTGTGTAGCAATTCATTATACATTATAAAAATATTAATGACAGCCCGACCAGGCCGCTCTCACAGATTTGGGTGACAAAGAATCGTCCGAATTGCTACATTTGTTCAAGTCTGATGGATGGTAGGTTTTCTTGCCACTGGCATGTGGAAGTGGGTGGTGCAAGCTGCAACCTTGGGCCCCGGGCATCTATTCTTTTACAAACTAAGCACAGTCACAATGGTTGATTTTCAAGATTTTCCTACAGTATGAGATTGTTTATTTTCCAGGTCCTGCAGCTGACAACACAGAATCAGGAGGAGCTTAATGATGATTGGTGAGGTAGCAATGTGCAAACCTAGCGGCTGGTGCTAGCCTTCGAATGGCCAACAATATACTGTGAGAAGGTCTTAGGTCTTACTAGCAGTCCATCCACAGGGTGGTAGCAAATAGAGTATTAAAAGGCATAATTACACGTTATTCATGTTACTCTGGAACAAGGCTAAGGCTTATTTATATATAAGATGTATCCTGTCTACAATGGAACATGCAAGCCAAAAATGATGGAATGGAATGAACCCATAGTGGCTGCTGGCAGTTCAGATGAAAATAAGCATTTTCTTCCACCTCTTTGTTTGCTGGCTGCTATGGAGTGTTGACATTTGTGGTGTTAGGGCCATGCATTTATCAAAAAGAAAGGCTAGGTAGGGTCTATACACAGGACTGAACTCTCAGAGTAGCAAGAGTGAAAAAGAGTTAGATATGTGAGTGCAAATAGGTGGAGATGAATCCCATCAGCCCACCCATATGGCGGAGCCTCGTCATCTGGGATTAGTTGAAGGGTCCTGGTCCAGATAAGGAGACACACCTGATGAATTGTGAGTTTACTCCAATTCTCCAGGACCACCCAGGCGGATCCAACCTCAAGTACAGAGAGTGGGTTCAATGGTGTGAGAACTCAAAAGAGGTTTGCAGTGCAACAATAAATGTGAAAACAAAAGTCAAAAGATAGTGTAGGTTAAAATTGACTACCATGATATAAGGAACATTTTTATTGGGAAATAAATCATGGGGTCAAGATTAAAAATGGAGTGTAAGACAGTGCAAAATAATAACTGCCCTAAGAAGATGATATAGTGGTCGACATGTTTCTGCTATCTCAGGAGCACCACAATTATTGCATTATAAATGTTACCCAATGATTATTCTGGCTATAGCTCTCTACGCAATGTACTCACTGCGCCGATTCTACCAGAATTTGTCTCAAGGGATTCTTTCCCCAGTAATCTAGGGAGTAAGCCTCACCTCTCCTGGCACCGGCTCAGGGATAGGAGGCCCCGCTCTGTCTGTCGGTACCTCTGGCCTCTACCTGAGGCTAGGGGGGAGGAAGAGGCCAACATTTATTATTTTATAATGCAATAATTGTGGTACCTACTTTTTCACATTTTGGGTAACAATCACAAACACATATTTGTGGAACCTTTTCTTTTGCAGTAGTGTATAACTAAGATTTGGTCCTGATGAAAGCTAAGCAGGGGAGCTGCCCCTGAGATAGCAGAAACATGTCGACCACTATATCATCTTCTTAGGGCAGTTATTATTTTGCACTGTCTTACACTCCATTTTTAATCTTGACCCCATGATTTATTTCCCAATAAAAATGTTCCTTATATCATGGTAGTCAATTTTAACCTACACTATCTTTTGACTTTTGTTTTCACATTTATTGTTGCACTGCAAACCTCTTTTGAGTTCTCACACCATTGAACCCACTCTCTGTACTTGAGGTTGGATCCGCCTGGGTGGTCCTGGAGAATTGGAGTAAACTCACAATTCATCAGGTGTGTCTCCTTATCTGGACCAGGACCCTTCAACTAATCCCAGATGACGAGGCTCCGCCATATGGGTGGGCTGATGGGATTCATCTCCACCTATTTGCACACACATATCTAACTCTTTTTCACTCTTGCTACTCTGAGAGTTCAGTCCTGTGTATAGACCCTACCTAGCCTTTCTTTTTGATAACTGTTTATGTTGGGGGTTTGGGCTGATAGTGGTCTATAAATATTGTCACCCCTTGGACCCTTCCCCATCCTGTTGTGTTACACGTTAGGGCCATGCATGCCATTGGGGAATGTGTGTTACCCACAGCGATAAATACATTCATGAAAGGCTGTGGCCTGTTGGGAGCAGATTAACACAGGGAATGGTTGATGTACACACATGCCAACAGACCCTATTCAGGCGGGAGACTTGCGATTTTTAAAGCCAAAAATGTATTTTTTTAGCTGACTGCGGCCTAAATTACTTCTGCTTCAATATGAGTCAATGGGGAAAATACATAAAAAATGTTTTCACTACATTGAAGCATATGTAGTTACCTCCTACTGCTTATATTTTGAAGATTGAAAGAGATATTAGGAGGAAAGGACAGAAAAATTAGATGTGAAACAAATATATTAAAAATAAAATGTGAATAAAAGCAAATACAAAGAGAAAATAAAAAAAATTATTTAAAAAAAAAATAATCACTTTCAAGTTTTTTAAGTGTTGGCAGTCTTAGAATGTGCACGAAAATTCCCAACAGGTAGATCACCCTTCTCTGTCAAAATTCACACATGACCAGCAAAGTGAGCAAACATGAAAGGAGCTCGCTTGTGCAATGCCTGGTCCGACCGAGTTACTCATTACACCGGACCAGGCCCTCTGCGAAAGCCCTTTGCTCTCTGTCCTTGTTACGGTGACCCTCGTATGCCTCACTCCGTACTGTACGTTAGTGAGGTCTCTCTGACTTAAAATACTGTTTACTGATTGTTTTCTCTTAGTTTAAAAAATGCTTGCTCGAAGTGACGCAGCTGAAATTGCCCCTTTATCATGGGTAAACAAGAAATGTTGCTTGAACGTGTGTGGCTGGGCCGGAGGTAACTACAGGGCAGGTTGCTTGCACTGAAACAACAGGTTCAGCCACATTACCTCCACACCCTGGAAGCGAAGCAACAAAGTGTGTATGTGAAGGTTCACTCAAGTTTCCATCGGATCAGCAACCTATATCACACCAGTGATAGCAGCTCTGGAGTAGAGGGCGCAGCGGGGTGGGGTTAGGTCCAGGAGGGCTGGATCCATGCTAGATTCTCATGATTTTTGTATGTGTTAAATGTAGAAACTATGGTCCTCATTTATGGGATTTTGGCGTAGGGCAGTGCAGCGAGTCACCTTGCTGGGCTTTCCTACGCCAAAGTGAAAGGGAAAGAATGCTCAGTATTTATGTAATACGGTGCATTCCTGTCCTTTCCCCCTGCACAAGTGCTGTTACGGCAGCCTAGCGCCATCGAGGCACCCCTGCACCATGGTGCAAGGGTGCCTTTGTTGCATACAGGATTGTTTTTGTGCAAGAAGGGACATCTCCCTGCACAAAAATGATCCTAAGGGGAATTTTCCCCTTTCTATGTGTGCTGTAGAATGGCCTCGGGAGGAGTAAGGTTTTGGCACTACCCTTGATTTACTTGATTTTGTAAATCTGGGGCAGCGTCAAAATCCAAGGGTGATGTGTGGAAACATCCGCTGCAATGCACATGGAACACCTCCCGGCCGCAGAGTAAAGCGACACAACGATTTGCACTGCATCATCTTACTCAAGATTTATGAGGCCACTGAAAGCCACGCACGGTGGGTTTGCATGATTCCTTAAATCTGATTCCGAACCCTGCGTCACGCATGTACCACTTCACGTGTGCAAAAGTGATGCAGGACTCTCAGAAATAACCCCCTATCGGTCTGATTCACAAAGGCATTTACCCTCCCTACAGTTGATGTGGCTGGTGGTGTGTATCAGTGACTGAACGTTTGGATGATGTCATTTCCGCTATCCCTGGCATTTTGGTGAATCGATGCCAATGAGGAGGTGCAGAATTTCCCCAACTATTATAATGGTCTTTAAAGTCCTGAACCAGGGCTGGAGCTTTCACCAGGGGTCTCCATCCTTTTCAGTAATAAGGACTACTGAATGAAAATCATCCCGAGCTATTGCTATTATTAATTAGTGTTGTAATAGTGACCACATCAGACAAGATTGCATTAATAGCCGCCCCACTAGCCATGATCAGCACATTGCATCAGACAGGCTAGTCAGCAGTAATGCAAAAAGGCTTTGTCAGTATGGAATGCCTTTACATAAGTAATACAGAATAGCTATACAGTGATTGCCCCTGACACCAAGCTAATGCTATTAGAAAGCTTTAAATATATTTAGGAAATTCAACCATTTTTCTCCAAACATCAGCTTATGAGCTCTGAATATATTTTTTTAGTCTAGAATGCACACTTTTCCATTTTGGTATACATGTAATAATTCATTCAAGCAAAAGCTTCCAATTAAGTAGGTTGGGCTGAACGCGGGAGAGTAACTTACAGGCAGCTGGAGCGCTACCAGAAGCTTGAGAGCTGCTCGTTGGAGACAGGGGAGGAGCTTCAGGTGGGTGAGGGGGTTGTTACACCCCCCCTAATAAATACATTTTCTAGTAAATAGTTGGGTAGAGATGCTCTCAGTTGGGTTTGGTGAGGTGTCTGTCGGATTTCATCCAGACTTTTTACATACACACAAACACACTCTCTCCATCTCTCGGTTTGGATAGTCTCCAAAAATGTTAGTTATTTTACAAAATATTGTGTTTTCTCTCACTACCTCTACTGATCTGCATTGCTCTCCCTTTCACTGCCCTTTAACACCCTCACATGCGCCCTGTTTGTGGATAATATTTTTTAATATTATACTTTTGCAAAATCTGAACCTCCCCCTCCCTCCTGCCTCTCCCAATATTACTGAGCAAGCTACCCCCCTGGTTGGAGAAACCTGTTTTAAACTGTGTTCCAATGTCATAACTGCTGAAGTAAATCAACCTCCACCTGGTCTGGTGACTTCAAACTCCTGACGTGGTCTGTTATTATTCCACTTCAAAATACAGTTTCCCAACTGCGAGTTTCACTTATCGTTTCTGTATGTTTGCTCGCACTGGCTTTCAAACATGTTCTCATGTGCAAACAAGGGCGCTGGAACACGCCCGCGGCCTCCCAGATACTTCCATTCACTCGCTCAGCCCTGCTGCTCTCAGGAAGCCTCTGCCCCGAGGCCAGGGCTTCGGAAGACATGCCGTACATTCTTCAAGCACTCCTTCACAAATGAATACCGTACATAGATGCACGAGCGCTACCATAGGGGCGTTCATTGGCTGCCTTCGAGGCTCGCTCTGTTTCACCACTTCCCGCGGGACTTCCTCGTGACGTTCTGTTTACCCTCACACTGAGGGACCGATTCACAGAAAGCGATTGAAGAAAGTCTGAGGCCTGCTCCCGGCACCTTTACTCCGATGTTTACAGCGCATTTCTCACCTTCTCCTAATTCATAACAAAATCAACCAGTACCCAAGAAAATCTAATATTATCAGTCACAACTTCCAAAGTTCTTTCATATAGATTTTTCACCAGGTGGAAAATTCCTGGGGGCCCAAATATGGTAGGGGCGCACGTGACCTGGTTTGTGCCACAGCACATGATTAGCGAGGTGTGCCTGACCCAGATTGGTGGCAGTAGGACCTCTTACCATCAACGTGATGTTCCCGGGGCCCCTCCAAGCTCACATCTGCCCTGGGAGCTGTACATTGGAATATTGGGGAGAGGATGTGGTCCGTCGGCTAGACTGCCGACTTTGGTGCTGGAAACCAGGGTTCGAGCCTCGGGGTCACGTCCACATCCTGTGATTCTGGGCAAATCACTCAACCTTTTCACCATGACGTGAATTCGGCCGTGGCGCGGGCGGGGCTAGGAGGTGGGCGTGGCGCTCCCTTACTCATGACGGCTCCATGCTGTCATGAGTCACGGGCGGCGTGTGCTCATGATGGCGTGGAGCCGTCATGACCCCACCCACTCACTAATTCGCTTGCGCAGGCAGGGAATTAGTGCCACGTAGGCGGAGCATGCACGAGCGGCAGTTCATTGACGGCTTCACGCCGTCATGAGCTTTTTTTTTTTAAATGATTTTATTCCACAGCAAATTCAAAAAAACACAATACAAGAATCAATTGAGTTATTTCTTCATGCCGGAACATTCATATAATCCGAAAATGGCCCCCATATATCCCTACCAATTTTTCGTTTATTCACCCCTTTAACAGCATACAGGCTAAATTCCAAATTAAATAAGCTAAACATTCTACTCCTCCATTGAAAAAAAGATGGAGGATCCACTTGAAGCCAAGCGGCAGCAATGCACAATCGTGCTACAGTCATAGCAATACATATAAGATGACGATGTTTAAAGAATTCCCCACCCCTACTGAATTGGACATCTGTCCCCAAAAGTATAGTTGCAGAAGTTATAATAATTGTTTTGCAAATCAAATCTCTTAGGAATTTTTCAATATTAGTACAAAAATTCTTCAACTTCCCACAGCTAAAAAAATATGTAACATATCTGCATCATCGACATTACATCGGAAGCATTTCCCATCATATCCAATTTTCCACTTGGCCATATATAACGGAGTGTAATATAAATTAAAGATAGTTTTATAGCATTGCACACGCAAATTGGCTGACATTAAAAATTCTTTTGATAATGCAATAACATATTCTAACAATGGGGCCTCAATCATTAAAGTTTCAGACCATTTATCCCTTTTTTTCTGTAAATCATCTTTCCTGTATGCTAATAATAGCTGATAAACCTCCCCAATTTTTGCCTGGCGTTGTATGGCGTTTATGACTAAATTGGGAATGCTTACAATCCTTTGCCGTATTATAAAATCACGGATTTGTAGATATTTAAAAAATTGTTGTTTCGGTAAATTAAACAAACAAGATAACTCAATAAAAGACATTACTGCCCTATCAGCTCCTATGAAGTCCCCCAATTGAACAATGCCTAGTGCCCACCAATGTATCGCCAAAGCATCCCAAAAGATAGGAGGTAGTAATTTAGTAGCATTGGTAGGAGTATACCAAGACACCTTCCCCACTTGGGATAATTTTCCAACCTTTTTCCAAACATTGAAAGCTGATGATAATACCTTAAACCTGGTGCGTTTAAAGGAACTCCCATCTATTTCTTTGAATAAAGATTGTCTGGCTTCTGATCCTAGCAACATTTGATAGATTGAGGGTGCTTCTGCCTCATTAAGTGAGTCTTCTCCAGTTAACATTATCCTCAACCTTAACAGAAAACATGTATAAAAATACAACATAAAATCTGGCATAGCTAACTTCCCCCGATCAACCGGTAGAGTAAGGATTCGCATAGCCCTTTTGGCTTTCCCGGGGCCCAAATGAATTTTGAGCAAATTGCTTGTAGTTGCGGCAGTTGGGGTACCGTAAACTCTAAAGGGATTGCTCTAAATAAATACAACACCTTTGCTAGCACATTCATTTTAACCACATTCACCCTGCCAATAAGTGTAAGATGTTGTTGTGACCATTAGTCAAGTGAATTCCTAATATTAGCCACCAATTCCCCCCAATTAACATCCAATATTTCAAGCATAGATGAAAGAAACTTTTACACCCAGATATAACACTTCCTTTTCCACTCGTGGATCATTCATTGTGATGGAATCCGAAGTCAATATCTGTGTTTTTGTTGCGTTCAATTTATACCCAGATGCTTGACCGAATATTATCGCCAGTCGTTCTATCTCTTGCAATGCTAGAACGGGGTCTGAAGAAGCTATCGCAACATCGTCCGCATAAGCGAATATGGTATATTAAATATTCTGTACTACAAATGGTGTAATCCGGACATTATTAGCCAGCAACTCAATAAACAGGTTAATATAAAGGGCAAATAATAGTGGTGAACTGGGGCACCCTTATATGGTTCCCCTAGTGATATAAACTGTTTTAGACATCAGGCCCATCATAGAAATATTAGCTACTGGTGAAGTATATAACACCTGAATGGTCGTCAGAAAGCGTTGACCGAAACCTGAGAGTTGCATTAATTCCCATAAATATGTCCATTCCACATGGTCAAACGTTTTCTCTGCGTCTAGTAAAATCAAGCCAAGATCACGTCTCTCCACTTGTGCAATATCGAATAATGTCACTACCTTGTTGATGTGTGAAGTAGTACTACGGCATGATATAAAACCATGTTGCATTCGTGATACCAGTGAAGGAATAACCCTGGATAGACGAGTGGCCAATATTTTCGAATAGATCTTACTATCATAATTTAATAGTGATATTGGCCTATATGAGCCTACCAACTCTGAATCTTTGCCTTTTTTATTGAATACTACTACAGTAGCTTCTACCCATGACTTCGGTGCCCGTCCTACTTGTGCAGCTCTAAACGTTTCAAGCATATCAAATTTAATTACACCAAAAAAGAGCTTATAGATTTCCCCAGGTAGTCTATCTGGCCCAGCAGCTTTCCCTAAAGCTAAGCCCTTAACTGCTGTATTCAACTCTTCCATGGAGATAAGTTATTCTAAAGCTAATATATCAATAGGATCTAGATATTTTAGAGTCCCTTCAGTTAGCTTAAAAACTCTCTATGGTCTTGCGGTTGTGCAGTATATAGATCAGAGTAGAATCTATGAAATAATGATAAAATCCCTTCAGGATCTAAACATGTTGTCTCATCTCTATCTTTCAAGGCTTTAATCCTGCCCATAGCTTCTTTCCTGTATAACTTCCACGCAAGCATCGTCCCACCGATTCTCCGTACTCGTTTATTTGCTTTTTTATTAACTAGATATTTTGTGCGTTATCTATGTGCCAAATCCCTTGAATTCTCGCTCTTACTTGTTCAGTAACTTTTTCAGACTCTGCAATATTATTTGCCCCTAGCCTAACACATTCCACTAACTTTTCCTCAGCCTCCTTTAAGTTCATATAGTGCACGCAACTTCAACTTTTTCACTCGATTCTGTCCAAAGACAAAACTTAAGACTTCCCCCCTAAAACTCGCCTTGAATGAATCCCAAACGGTAGCACAGTGGGTTGGATTCCTATTGTTGATAAAAAATTCACTAATCCATTGGGCCAACTGTTCTTTAAATCTCTCATTCGCATAGAGTTTACGGTCAAATGAGAACATCCTTAAAGGTGGGGTTTGACTTTTAGCTTTAAGTGTCATAAAGATCGGTGAATGATCGGATGTGATCCTTGGAAAAACTTGAATTGAAGCCTCATCTTTCAAAGAGGAAGACAAAAAAAATAATCTAAACGCGCAAATTTCTTATGGGGATATGAATAATAGGTGAACCCAGGAATTACTGGATTCAAACAACTCCACAAATCTATTAGCGCGTGATCATTAATAAAGTTTTACAAAGCTTTAAAGACACGGGGTTTCCGTCCTTTATACTTTCGCGGACCATCATATAATTCTGAATTCGTTAAGTTAATATTCATATCACCACTAAGTATAAGTGGTAAAACCCATGACGCTAATTCCACATTTAATTCCACCAGAATAGAAGATTCATCTAGGTTAGACCCATATACTACACAAATTGTGAATTTAAGATGCCCAAAAAGACATTGTGCAATGGCCCACCTCCCACCTTTGTCGGCTAGGCATTGAGTCATTGTAACCCTATTCTCTTTGACTAAAATTGATACTCCTCTAATCATAGAAGATTGGTGAGAAGCAACTATTACAGAATAGCCAAGATTTTCTAATAACACCCTTTGTGACCAAGGTACATGTGTCTCCTGGAGACAGACTCCATCGGGCTGGATGTTACGAAGCTCAGCTGTCACGCGATTCCTTTTACTCCAGCTATTCAAGCCAGAAACGTTCCAGGTACAGATTTTGACACCAGTTACTGCCATGTTAAATGGAAGGAGAATCTAAATCTAACAACCATCTCATAATACTGAATGCACCAAAAACCTAAATAATACATTGCATTTTGCCAAATTTTTATTTTGTTCATATTTAGCATTTTTGGAAAAGGTATGGTTTCCCCCCCTTTTTCCCCCACCCTGGTGACCCCTGTACCCCCCCACCCCCCCTACCTGACTACACCCACCCCTCCCCCCCTCAATTGAGGCTTTAGGACTGATAGTCCTGTAGATGGAGACTAGCGTGTACCCCCTTGCTAACTCCCGCAGCTCTAACTACAAACCGGAGTGCAATGGCATAATAATCCAACCACTAATATCAAGTATAGTAAAACAAAAACAGAGAATATGCCAGTGCACTCCTATACCTATATAATTGTAATCAATACTCTGTTGCAGCTACAAAAGAAACCAATTATTCCTTATTCAGGGATTGAAAGAACTTTTTAGCTGAGCCCTCAGTCGAAAAAAAATATGTTCGTTCCTTATAGACTACTTTAAGTTTTGCCTGGTTCAGCAAAAAAGACTGTGCACCTTTGCTTTGAAATTGAGGGATCAGTTTACGTAGCTGCCATCTTAATTCCACAGTATACCTACAAAAATCGGGTTGAACAAAAAATTCAAAATCCCCCCAGATCTTTTCTTATAGGGTCAAGCCAGCTGAAACACATCTTCCCTTGCCAGAAAGCTATTGAGAGAGATTAAGAAGGCCCTGGGTTTTTCCTTTGCAGAGTCTGTATTAGGCAGGGCACGTTTAAAGAAAGGAAAGCGATGTGCCCTTTACACTTCACGCTCCCAGTCCCATTTTGAAAGTTCCGGGAAAGATTTCTTAAACAATTCCACCACGAAGCGATGGGTATCTTGACCTTCTTTTCCTTCCGGAATCTGCAAGATACGCAAATTATTCCGTCTTGCCCGATTTTCTATATCGGCTAGTTTCCAAGCTGAATCATCCCTTACTGCCTGAAGCGAAGCTGTCACTGCTTTTTGTTGAAGGAGGTCGTCCTCTAGTGTAGAGATCGTCGTCTCCACCTCATTTACCCGGCCGACGAACTCCGCTTGAGCTTTTGACATTCTACGTACGGTGTTCTGAAGTTTCCGACATATGTTCTGTGTTTTCAAATTCTCCTCACTTGTTTCTGTGCGGAAGGATCAAATAGACTGTTAGATTAGGGAGAGAGAGATATCTTCTTCAGGAACTGTAGAGATTACAGTCTGACCCACAGAACTGTAGAGATTACAGTCTGACCCACACCATCTATATTTAATCCACCTTCCATCGACGTCAAATCCAGCTTCCTATGAACCGTATCAGGATGATTGGTTTGATCAGCTAGATCATCCAGTAGTAGACTACTGTGATCACTTCCCGCGTTCATACTCATTTGAGACGCATACATGTACTAGATCTTCACACGAGGACATTGATTGCTCAGATAGGGAATAATAGTCCTCGGAATCTGCATCAAATACTTGAGGCACAGTTCCATTTATTGCCATACCTTCAACCTCCTCCATATTAAGTGAATCAAGCACCAAATTATTTTCTTTCCCAGTCTCTTGCCCCACAAATGCAGATGCTGTTGCCTGCTCCAAAGGAATATCCACCTCCTTCATTACTTGAGCTACTACCTGTGCATCTAAAATTGCAGTTACTGTTAAAGTTGTAACTCCCGGAGTACCCTGTGTTTGAGTGTCGATGCCCACATCAAGGGGGAGCGGAGGTAAGGACTGGGGGGGTTGTTGCTGTTGCTTCCCTCATCATCGCTCTTTACTATTGGAAAAAATAGCTGGATTTTTTTTTACTTCTTGAGCGGGTTTCCCCTCAACAGTATTACCAGCAGCAGCAGCTTTCCCTTGCTCAACATTTACACTGGCCAAAAAGTTTTTTGCACAATCCGCTTTGCTCACCTCTGCTCCGCCGAACCCCCTGCCTGCTCCAGCTTCAAGCTCCCCTACTCTCCACTATGGCTGTTGTGCCACCGGCAGCTCCCGGGTCCTGGGGAGGAGCCAAATTCTCCGGGGCGCGTGATTTCCTTCGTCCACCTTTGGGCGGCATGTTACTCTCTGGTCGCAGCAATCCAATCGAAAATTAGGCTAACGCTGACTTCCACCTGCAGCCCGTAGCAGCAGCCGCCGCCGATGACCTCTCCTCCCAGCGACTTCTCTCCCAAGGCTCCCAGGTCCCCTGACACCATCTCGGAGCAGGAAGACCTCACCATGGCTCACCCAGGATTCAGTGGCCGCGAAAGAAAGGAGACAAAAAACGGAGAGTGGAGCACACCGCCCACCGCCAGAAACCAGACGCCGAACACCGCGGCTCACCGCCTCAGCACCATTGATTCGGGTGATAACAATAGCAACAGCAGCTACCAGCCTCCAATTATGGTAAGTTTTCCACAGCTAGTTGTCTGGATACTTTTCGCTATAGCTGCAACAATGTATCTTCAAAAAATCGCAACACGGCAGCCGCAAGGAACGCCGTCCTACATGTCCGTAGTCACAGGCGCCATCATGAGCATGGAAATAATTAATCTCCCTCTGCCTGAATATGTGACATAACAGGTGCTCATGTAAAGTGCTCCAATACCTTCGGGACACTATCAATGGCACGTTCCTATATGCACAAATGTGGCGCATATGTGCATCTGCACATTTAAGTTATTTTTCTTTTCTTAATAGCAAAATTATAAATCCAAGTAGAGAAGTCACTTGCTCAAGATCCCCCATTAAGAATATTTACGGGTTTGCGTATCAGTATTCATCCTGGAAGCCATGGGGTATATTTTTGAGGAGGTTTGCATCGCGTTTGCACCACAGAACCTGGTACATGCACAAGGCAAACCTTAAGTATGATTCATGAAGCCAAGCAAAGCCACTTTGTTTGGCCCTGATTGGCTTCATAAATGTGGAGTAACGCAGCACAGCGTAAATCACTGCATTACGTTACTCTGCCCTGGGAAGTTATTCCATAAGCACTGCATGGGTGTTCCCATGCAACTCCCATGATTTCTGACGCATTCCCAAACTTACCAGAACTGGTAAACTTTGGCATGCACCGAAAAAGTTATGTCTTTCCAGGGGAGGCGTAACATGGAGAAATATACCTATTTCTACTTGTTTCTTCGTCTTTCTGTGTGTGCTGCATTTTACAGCACACATAGTTAGAGGAATATGCCTCCCAGGAAAGTGTCCCTTCCTGCCCCAAAACAATCCTGCATGCAACACAGGTGTCCTTGCACCATGGTGCAAGGGTGCCTCCATTTGTGCTAGGCTGCGGAAAGGTGGCCAGCGCATGGGAAAGGATAGGAATGAGCCGGGTTGACTTAAATATGTGGCATTCATGCCCTTTCCATCTCATGCACTGCAGCGCAGCAAGGTCACTTGCTGCACTGCATAAACACAGGCAATTTAGGGGACATGCATCCACACCAACAGTGAGCAGTCTTTTACCTCGACTGCCGAGGCATCCGCTTTCCTGGATTCAAGGGGTCCTCATAAAGAAGGTAGGATGGAGCACGAGCCATGTGAAGACAGAACTTAATTTGAGAAAAGAAATGGAAACAAGATGAGGCTGGGTGCAGGCTCGTAGTGGTGAGCGTGCGCACACACACACACAGCGTTTCCCTTGCAGGAGCGAGCAGGGGCACAAAATATTTACAAACATATTTCGCCAAAGCTCGCTCCCGCAAGGGAATCGCCAAACGTGCACGCGTTGCCATTAAAAGCAATGCAATGTGTGCACATATTTGGCCGAAAAAGTGAATTAATTCCAAGAGGTCTCGTCCTAAGCAGCATATGCGCGCTGCGTAGGCGAGACCTAAAAAAGCAGCTTTAAACAAAATTTAGCTGATGCATTTAAAAAAGAAAATGTAAAGGTTTTCTTTTTATGTTTTTTAAAAGTGGGCGTTGGTCCATGAGACCACTGCCTACTCTGAAAAAGTTTTGGTGCCCCCATTTGGGACCCCTTCCTTTTTGCGAATGGCTTACCACCAATTTGAAATTGGTGATAATATGCGAATGTTTCGCAACCGCATTCCCCGTTGCAAAACATTCACATATACCAGTGTGACTCGCAATTAGGAAGGGACTCCCTTTACACATCCCTTCTTTCCTAATAGAGACTCACAAACCTATTTTGCGAGTTGGTAATTGGTTACAGACTTGCAAAATAGTGTTGGTACATAGGAAAATTTATTTTACCAGTCACAAACGGCCCGATGCGCCGTTTGAAACCAGTAAAATGCTTCGACGTCTGGCCCTAAATCACTAATACTTTGGACAGAACAGTGCAATATAACCTCATGCCCAGGTCGGACATTGTTAAACCCTACATTTGTTTATAGAGAGGCCTGAACCTGTTGCCTTAAATACTATCTTAATCTAGGTAGATTGTACCCCGAAGATATGTTTGCTGGGACTGCTCAAAAATGTGTTGCAATGAGGGCAAGAACTATGGACTCTTGGGCCGAGAGGAGGGGCACTTGACACCTACATGAGTAATGCGTGGGTGACCGTGGCCCCTGCTCTAGCAGTTGACGTTGTCTAGACTGAACTAGATGTACTGCGCTGCATGTTTAAGTTGTGTAATGTATGTTGTTAAATACGTTGCACCAGTTGCATTACTTTTCTATGCCAAAAGAATAATAAAAAAAGAATACTAGCTCAATCTGGTAAACTACCACAAAGAATGCTCTCATACAACCCCAATGACCAATACTGATTGGCCTCTCACGTGTTCCTCTTTGTAGCTTGTTAGATCTAATGGTCCTGCCTCCTCTTGGCCTATTGGTTCGTCCTTGGAGTGGACTTGTCTGTATGACAGTGCCTTTTTCATTTTTATTTCCCGGATTGCGTTGCCTCTCCTGGGTCCAATCATGGTTGCTTCTGAGGCCAAATGCATCCCGCTCTACTTGGACATTGTAGTAATGGCGCTTGCAATTTAATAGTTCGTCTGAAGCCTCCATCTCAAATCAAATAGTCCTGCTTAGTGCTAATGAAAGTCTTTTCTCCAGTCTAGTCTTCCCTCATTGTTTTTGGGCAGAAGTATTTTTTTTGCTGCAATATCAGTCAACCCGGGCTGAAGTGTGGAGAATGTCATAATTCTACCCATTTATGATGGAACGTTTTATCATTTCACCCACATGGGTATTTTTCAGGGAACACAAAGTGTCTTAATAATAACAAACATATTTAATTTGATTAATCACTTATTCAGTACCAGATACAATCACTGATCCAATATAACCCAAAATGAGAGCTAGCCAAAGAAGCAAATGCTTAACCAAAAGGCATACAACTATAGGAGTATGGATGACATAAATCTGCATTGAGATTACTCTATAGTGGATATGAGGTCCCTTAGGTGCACTCAGTGGTTCCCCTTGATTGCCAGTGCACTTTCTTCATATCCAATGAGTTTTGAGAAAAAAAAAGAGACCAAGAAGGAGAAAGTTTCCCTTCCTGCTTGGAATCCCAGGTGCTAGCCATGAAAATAATTTCCCAGTCACCAGGACATCACCAGGATACATTTAATATATTCTTTTTCCTATTATGGCAAAGACCTTTCAGCAAAAGGGTTTCTTGGAAAAAATGTTATGGTTGACCACACTTGTAAAGCTACACTAGTGCTCTAACCAATTGGTTGCATTCACCCCAGCCAAGTGAGAGAGGTCTGAGGGTCCCTAATGGACACAGTTCATCTGATACAGCAGCATGCTATGCATTCAGGTAATCTCTGCCTGTTTCAAACATAAATCATATTTTCCTAACTTCTGAATGATGGTTATTACAAAAAAGACTGAGCGATGGAGTCGATGAAGGGACCATAAACCTCTTGAGGAATCCATTATAATTATACATCAGGATGTATGGTTCATGGTCCATGAATGAATATGGAGAGACTCATGCTTCTGTTTTACAGGTGTCCATCGGAGAGACCATTGGCATTTAGCCCATGAAACCGCTGATACATATAGTGGACCCATTCTACGCCCTCATTGTAAATTCTCACAAGCTAACTTGTAAGAGAGCAGAGACGACAAGTCAAGCCCAACGATTTAGTGTGGCTCGGGGTGGACAGTTACCCTTAGAAAAGGGCCTAAAAGAAAGAAAGCAGAGTTCACACATGAGACAGTGCAAAATGGTCCACACAGACTTGAAAAGACCGTGAAATATCCAAGAAATCCAATAGCCCAGATGTTACAATGAGAAGGAAGAACGAACAATAGGTCCACTCTTTCAGCCACTTTTACATACTATTCCTGGTCGTGTCACTACTCTCCACCCACGCAGCTCCACCGTTAAGGCCCTGCCCTTGAGCCTGAGCTCCTTCCAGGTAGGTGTTCGAGGCCTTCCTCCACCCAGAGGCTCCTGCCTGCGTCTCATCCCTAGTGGCCTAGTGTAAGAGCACCCTGCTCTTCTGCTATTCCACTTTGTGTCCTCTGTTATCTTCTGCCTTTTTTCTTTTGCCTCTTTTCTTTTGCCCTATTCCTTTGCTTCTTTTTCTTTGCCCTTTACTCTTGTCTCTTTTCTCTTTTATTTGCCTCTATTTTGCCCTTTTCTCTCTCTTTGCCTCTTTGCAGTGCTCCCCACCACTGCTGCCCCTGCGGCCCCACCCACCCTGCGTGTCACTCCCGCCTCCCAGCTGATTGCCCTCCCCCCAACCCCTACTTAATGGCGGTGACACGCAACAGGTGCGCCAATGGTGTGCAGCAGGCAAGCCAAAAGCATGCCTGTATGTGCCCGTCAATGACCCGATCGCAACCAGGGACGGTGTCCCCGACTACCCGCCGTTAAACTCGCAGTACCCTCGATGCTCTGAACCCTGGATGCAGCAGTAACTGCCAGCTCTTGACGCCGAGCAACAACCAAAGCCCGTTCTCCTGCCGTCACTCTCTGCAAAGACACGCGTAAAAATCTGGGCCCTCCTCAACACTCACATGCCCGACGGCACCTTCCTCACAGAGACCTGGACCAACGCCAACTCCACACCCGACATCACAACTGCCATCCCCAACGGATACAAGATGCTGAGAAAAGACTGCCCCAACCGCCAGGAGGGGGCCTCGCCATAATCCCAAAAAGCTCCCTCCGATTGACAACTACTGACTAAGACGATGCCTCGCCCCCATGGAACACATCCACTTCCAGATCCAGACCAATCCTACAACAACGCTCATCGGAACACTCACCTACAGACCACCTGGCCCCCCCACCACTTTTACCAATGTCATCGCCGACCTCATCACACCCCACGCCCTCGCCTCTACAGACTGCATACCACTCGGAGACCTGCATTTCCCCCTGGACAACCACAGCGACCTCAACTACATCGCCCTACTAGAGAACCTCACCAACATAGGACTGAAGCAACTTGTCGCCGCCCCCACTCACGCAGTGGGAAACCCACGCGACCACATCTTCTCAGGAGGAAACAGCATCAGCTACAGCCACACCACAGAACTGCTCTGCACTGACCACCACTGCATCCATTTCTCCTTTACTAAACCACCGCACACATGCACGCGTACCGCCTCCCATGCTGAATATGCAACAAAGTCTCTGAAGAACACCTCATCTCCGCCCACACCTACACTCCACCCCTAACTACGACAGACGCCAACAATACGACAAGGAACCTCCACCAATGGATAGCCAACTGCAAAAACACGGTCGTCCCCCCAGAATACCATGAGCAAACACAACAAGAAACACAACTCCGAGTAACTCTTCAACATCATACAGGAATTTGCCAAACCCAACAGCGAAACAACTGACGTTCCTCCCTCTCAAAACCTCTGTAGCAGACTCAGCTCTTTCTTTCACCTTAAGATCAAGATGCTCTATGACAATTCGTCGACCAAGACCTCCGCACCACCCCAACCCACACCCAAGACCTCTGCTCCACCCCAAGCCACACCCCAGCAACGCCACCCAACAGACCCTACTTATTTGGACCCCACTCATGACAGAAGACACCCTAAAGACCTTGAAGAGCATCCACTCCGGAGCACCTTCAGACCCCTGCAGCCGCACATCTTCCACAGGGCTGCCACAGCCATCGCACCCGAGCTACGTCGAACCATCAACTGCTCCATTAAGACCGCAACATTCCCCGACAACTGGAAGTGTGCCAAAGTCAACCTCCTCCTGAAGAAACCCTCCACAGATCGGACGGACCTCAAGAATTTCAAGCCCATCTCACTGCATCCTTTGCCAGCCAAGGTCATTAAAAGGCTGTCAACACCAGCTGGCATACTTCATCAAAGACAACAACATCTTAGATACCTCTTCAGATTCCGCAGCAACCACAGCACTGAGACCACCCTCCTCGCTGCCACAGACAACATACGCATCCTCCTTGACTAAGGCCAATCTGCAGCCCTCATCCTCCTGGACCTATTAGCAGCCTTCAACACCATCTTCAACTGCACACTAGCCACCAGACTCCATGTCGCTGGCATTCAAGAAAAGGCCACAGACTGGTTACGTTCATTTCTCATGGGCAGAACACAGAGAATAAGACTCCCGCCCATCCTCTAAGAACCAACAGAGATCAGATGCGGAGAGCCCCAAGGATCCTCCCTCAGCCCCACCCTCTTCAATGTCAACATGGCCCCCCTCACAACCATCGTCAGAAACCAGACTCAAGATTGTCTTCCGGTAAGGGGGACGGTGGCAGCTTCTTCCCGACTCCGCTTGGCGCCATTCTCAGAGCATAATTGCTCACCATTGTTTTAATTGTTGAAACCGGCTCCGTGAGCTCGAGAACAATTTTATGTTGTAATTTGAAAATTGCGTTTTAAAAGGGGGATAGTAACTGTTAGTGCTGAGAACTGATTTAATAGTTGCACTCTGTAAAAATAAGTCTGCATACCCACACGCATTGAGGGACCAGCTCCTACAGTAGCTCGACCTGTGCCTGCACGCCCAGTCCGACCCTCCAGCCAATCACGGGTGCGGAAGGCGGGGCAGAGCCAGGAACATTCAGGGAGGCGAGCGGTTAGCGCTCTAGCTCTCCCCTACTCGAGGGCTATAAAGCAACTCGTCGGCTCAACGCGCAGTGTTGTCGCGCAGTGTGGCGCCTACTCCTGCGCCTAAGACGAGCCAAAGACCAGCCCGTCTGCGCCCGCCCGCGACAGGACGGGGCCAGGGGCAGGGGGCTATGGCGGACCGTATCCTTCGGTCGGAGATATCCAACCGCACCACTCTCACATATACCAGCCAGACCCTAAGGGATATGGGCAGGTACGTCACCACACTGTGCACCCATAGGGTAGGGAATAGTCTGGAGGGGCCGTTTTCTTGCTGGGGATGCCAAATGCAATTTACCATCAGCGCTGAAACCGCACCGTGTCTGTCAAGGCCTAGATTGTCAGTCCCTATTAAACACCCGGCGAAGTTGACTGTCAGCCCTCTTAACGACCCGTTTTTAAACTGTAAGAGCCTTCTGTGCAATGTCCGCTCTTTAGTTACTCATGCAACTCAGGTCTGGGATCTCATAACAAGTGAGCGCCCACATCTCTGTTTCCTAACTGAGACTTGGCTGAAGCCCCACACTGTTCCGGCCATAACAATGGGGGTGCCGCTAGGGTACAGAATAGTAAGGGTGGACCGCCCAATTAAAACTGGAGGAGGGTTAGCTATTGTTTTTAAACAGGAGATGGAGGTTGCTATTACCGAGACAGTGTGTAACCCACAGATGGAGCTCCTGATCTTTACAATCAACCCTAGTTCCAGGGAAACCAGGAAGGGAGCGTTAGTTTATCGACCCCCAGGCCCATGTGGGAATTTTTCCATTCTACTTGTTGATGCTTTGGTACCCCATGTGCAGGTGAATTCAAATTTCATCTTGGTAGGGGATTTTAATGTCCATAGCGAAATTGCTACCTGTGTGGAGGCACAGACTCTTCTGACTGATCTGGCCACACTTGGATGTAATAAAATGAATCAGGGGCCCACACACTTAGCAGGCCACACATTGGACCTAGTGCTATGTAACTCTACAGCCATAAAATGCTTGCCTCCCATCCAAGTGGATTGGACTGACCATTCCATTATTGAATTTTACACTCGGTCCAATCATAAACCAAAGGGCATTCAGAGGTCTATGGCAGATGTCAGGAGATCCTGGAATAAATTAACACCAGAGGGCTTTAAGGGGAAATACACTGAACCCAATTGGGATGAATGTGGGGACAATGCTACCATCGCACTATGTAAATTCAATGAAGCTGTGTCAGCAACCATAAACCACGTTGTTCCTCTCAGAACATATAAACCCCGGCCTGCCCCAAAACAAGAAGTTTGGTTCACTGACGACCTCAGACAACTAAAACTAACTGCGAGGAAGCTAGAAAAACGTTGGAGGGTCACACGCAAGGCAGAGGATAAAGAGAACCACAGGACTTCTCTAAAAAGCTATCACAAAGCTATTCGGACTGCTCGGAAACAGCATATAGCAGCCCAATTATCAGCAGCCGGTAAAAACGTGAAAGTCCTCTATCAAATCCTACAAACCTTTATCAAGCCCACTGCTTGTGATACTGAGGGGATTGAATCCCAGAAACTTTGTGACAATATCTCCCAATTCTTTTTTAGAAAAATTGAAGGCATTTATGCTAAGATATTAGCCTCCAAAACCATCCCCAATAATATGGGAACAGTTGACTATAGGGTTCAGCCACCCATTAGTACAGCAGAAAACAAGGTTAGTAAGCTTGTAGAATTCCCTCCCATATCAATGGAGGAGATAATTGCTCTAATCACCCAAACAAAGAGCGGGTGCCACTCAGATATCATCCCGGCACGTATCATGCCACTACTGACTGACGATCTGGGTGCTGGAATTCGGCAGGTAGTTAATCTATCCTTGAGTACAGGGGAAGTCCCCCCAGACTGGAAGCGCGCTCTGGTGAGGCCTCTTCGGAAAAACAATTCTATCCCTTGGACCGAATTGACAAACTTGAGACCGATCTCTCTCCTCCCTTTCTTAGGGAAGCTCACTGAGAAGTTTGTGAATCGGCACTTGTCAAAATACATCGAAAGTGCTGGGGGGCTATATCCCTCCCAATCTGGGTTCAGGCCTAGGCACAGCACTGAGACCGCCTTGCTGTCCGTCGCTGACGATCTTCATATGCTACAGGATAAAGGATATTCCGTTATCCTGGTGCTTTTAGATCTGTCAGCGGCGTTTGACACTGTGTCACACGACATCATGACCTCCCGACTAGTTGACATCGGTCTGGGAGGCAAGGCGCTGGCCTGGCTAAGGAGTTTTTTCACCAAACGTACTCAAAGAGTCATTCTGTGTCCATATCAGTCAGAGGAGGTGGAGATCTCTAAGGGGTGCCACAGGGCTCTTGTTTGAGCCCAACGTTATTCAACATCTATGTGGCGCCCCTAGCTAACATCATGAGATCCCACCGGTTCATCCCTGTATCGTATGCGGACGATACACAACTCCTCTTTCCGTTTAAAACCATGACTCCTGAAGTACGTAACTCCTTTGCCCGGGGGATGAAAGAAGTGGCACATTGGATGGCAGCAAACTTCCTGCAGTGTAACGTCTCTAAGACTGAGGTGATGCTCTTTGGGGAGGCCAAACGCCTGTGGACTCCTGACTGGTGGCCTCAAGATCTAGGCCCAGTCCCTGAGCCCAAAGTGGTCGTGAAAGATCTAGGAGTTAAACTGGATCAGGAGCTCGCCCTTAAACAACATGCTAATCAAGTGGTCAGCTCCTGTTTCCATGTCATTGGGCTTCTCCGGAAGGTATTCCCCCTGTTACCTGATACCACCAGAAAAACACTAGTACAGTCGCTCGTGTTGAGTAGGCTGGATTATTGTAATGGTTTGCTGCTAGCCGCCAATGAGGGGATTATTGCTAGACTACAAGTTGTGCAAAACACTGCTGCACGCCTTGTTCTCAATGTCCCGGCCTGTACCCCTTCAAAACCATTATTATTCAAACTTCACTGGCTCTCAGTGAAACAGAGGGTGATGTTCAAAACTTGTTGCATCATTCACAAGTGCCTTACTGGTAAAGGCCCAGATTACCTAACCAAAAAATTCATTCCATACGTTCCCTCCAGATCTCTGAGATCAGGAGACCAAGAACTGTTATGTGTCCCCAGGTTCAGGAAGACAAGACAAGGGGGAAGGGCTCTATCAGTGGCCGGCCCAAAGCTATGGAATGAACTCCCCAATGAAATCAGATTATGCAAGGAACATCTTCCCTTTAGAAAAAAATTAAAAACGTTCCTCTTTAATTACTAGTTATCTGGTTTGGGAATTAAGATATATGACTGGGCCTTTTTTTGCTCTCAGATGCTGCCAAAGGCGCGGAGATACTCCTCAGGGAGTCGATTCCTAGCGCGGTACAAGCTTGCAAATAAATAAAAATAAATAAATATGCCGATGACACCCAGCTCATCCTCTCCCTCACCAAGGAACCCAACATCACCAGGCACAACTTCCAAGAAGAGATGAGCCTGGATGAAGAACTGCTGCCTGAAATTCAACTCAAAGAAAACAGAAGTCCTCGATCTCGGCTCCACCCCCTCCGCATGGAACAACACACGGTGGCCCCTGCCCTCAAAGCCCACCTACCCCGACAGACCATGCATGTAACCACGGCATCATACTAGACTCATCGCTCACTATGAATCGCTAGATCAATGCCGTCTCCTCCGTATGCTTCAACACCCTCTGCATACTACGTAAAACATTCAAGTTCATCCCCTCTGACTCCAGGAAAATGGTCACTCACGCCCTCATCACCAGTCGACTGGACTACTGCATCGCCCTCCATATTGAAATCAGCAAATATCTCCTCCACAAAATCCAGACCGTCCAGAACACCGCAGGCAAACTAATCCCTGATATCCCACGGCACAACCACATCACCCAACATCCCTGTGACCTCCACTGGCTTCCCTTCATAAGAAGAATAACTTTCAAACTGCTCACGAGCGCCTACAAGGCCCGCCACAACATTGGACCTCAATACCTCAATGACCGCCTCTCCTTTCACGCCCCCAAGAGAAACCTCAGCTCAGCCAACCAATCCCTAGCCACCGTCCCACGCTTCTACAGGACCAGATTGGGTAGAAGATCCTTCTCCTACCTCGTAGCCAAGCCCTGGAACGATCTCCCTCTCCACCTGTGGCGAAGCTCGACACTGCACCAATTCAGGAAAGACCTCAACACCTAGTTTTTCGAATTACCCCAACGGAGCTGCCCACATCCTCTCCTTAGCCACTTGAGACCCTAATGGGTGAGTAGTGCGCTCTAAAAAACCTTGATTGATTGATTGATTGATTGTTTATGGAAATGGTTGCACAGGACATGATGTAGAACAAGGTCCAAAGAAACACGATGGAAAACTACTTAGGAATATCCAGGTCTGATGGTTCTCTTTTATCCTGCGCACTCTCATGCCAATTTGCACCAACTGGAAAAGTGGATTAGCCATTGTTAAATAATGTCAATTGCATCAAACTTGATGTTTGCTTTTTTCCCAGTTTGAGTAAATGCTACCGCGCCACGCCTGCACTTCACATTTGGCATTAAGGAAGAGGCCGAATAATATATCAGGCTTCAATGTGGTACTAGAGAATATGCTGTCCAGGCGTTTTTCCTGTTTCTGATTTATGCCACTCTGCACCATTAGCACTTCTTTGGCTGTCACATTTGCCTCATATACCGTGTTTTACGGACAGATGATTGTGGGATATAATGCCTACTGTAGATCTTACTGGATGTGGGGGGCAAGCAAATGCTGTTTAGCTGGATGTCTTCTCCCATTTTAGGAAAATAGAAGCAACATGTTATCTTGCCACTTCTGCACTTTATATTTGGGTAAAAGGCAGTGTAAGACAATAGGCAACCTCTTGGAAGAAGAGAAGACGGGTGTCGCTGCTGCCTAGAAAAGTGTTCCCTTCCATGCTTCTCATTTATGCTACTCTCGCACTGCTAGTGTTCCCCGTGTTGCATAAGTGCACTTTATACCAGATTTCTTGGTAGAGGTATTGTAAAACAGGTTGGGATGCATTAACTAGATTCTGTTTCCCTGAACAAGGGCATGGTCTTAATTGTCTGTGAACCTTTTAAATCATTTGTGATGTGCAATTCATGGTTTTAATTAACTGACATAAATAAATATGACTTGACTTAACAAGTAATCCAATATGATATTCTGAGTAGCTTTAGTAGTAGTTGATGTACACGGCAGACAAAGTCTTCAATGCAAATGCTGCCTTTGGTACAATGATGGCTGCATAGAGGCCTTCCTTGTTTTCCTTCAATGGCCCAACCAATAATGACCTCTTGGGTCACTCAAGAGCTTTTAGAATTGAACTCTTATACATGTATCTTGTGCTCTAAAAGACATAATTGCATTTCCATCTTTCGAAACATTAAGCTGTGGGGTAAAATTAGAGATGGGGTATGACTTTTACAGCACAGACACTAACTCTTTTCAAACCATTATTATAGAAAGTGGGTTCAGGGTATTTTGCCCACAGTAGCATCACATGTCCTGTATCTCTTTACTATCAGAGTAGTCCTGCTTTGGCTATACAGGTGACTGTAACAGTGTCCTCTAACAATGGGCAAGGACAGCCTCTATACAATGGAACTGGTGTTATTTTCCAAAAATAAACCACTGTTCAGATCTTTCTGTAACACTATAGATGTTATTAAAAGTCATCAACTCATATCCATTTGGCAGGTTTGAGAATGGTCTGCTCGATCTTAATATATCTTTTCACTTTGTGCTTACACTCATAGTCGGGTGCAGATAGGATAATACTTCTGTAATCTGTCGTTTACAGTTGTATTGTAATTAAGTGAAGATTATGAGCATAAACTAATTCAAATAACAGCTATTGGGACTCAATAGTCAGTGCACTAGTAATGTGACGTGTAATGTAAACATTGTGTACATTTCTCACTTAAAATAATCTTTGCATTTCCTTCATCACTCCAGTAAACCAGGTCTGTGACTGTAACAAACATATTTTCTGATAAAACTGTACATTTTCTTACCCTATTTATTAGTTAGAATAAGTAGCTTCCTGCTCCTGCAGAAACATCCTATATACTGCAATCTTTCTTCACTCTCTCCTCCCCTCTCAGTCCATCTGCATGTCTTCTAGTTACTTTGGGAATGGGTTCCATTCCTTAAGGCTGCCTAAAGGGGATCCCTGATGGTCCACCCTTGTTCTAAATACACATGGTCCATAAGGTCGGGACAGACCAATTATTCCACTGGGCATTTTCCCAGTGGCCAGAGCCCTTAGAGACTGTTTTTAAAAGCCCAGGACCACTCCAGGCACCTCCATCACATTCCCCACTCTAGGTGCCTCTGCCACTTTCCCCACTCTGGGTGCCTCTGTCATTTACCCCACTCCAGGTGCCTCTGCCACTTTTCCCGTGCCAGGCACCTCCGTCACTATCCCTGCTTCTCATGCTACTGTCACTTTCCTCGCTCCAGGTGCCTCTGTCACTTTCCCACTACAGGTGCCTCTGTCACTTTCCCCACTCTAGGTGCCTCTATCACTTTCCCGCTCCAGGGGACTCTGTCACTTTCCCTGCTCCAGGTGCCTCTGCCACGTTCCCCGCTCCAGGTGCCTCTGTCACTTTTCCCACTACAGGTGCCTCTGTCACTGTCCCTGCTCCAGGTGCCTCCCTCGCTTTTCCACTACGGGTGCCTCGGCCACTTTTCCTGCTCCAGGTGCCTCTGTCACATTCCCTGCTTGAGGTGCCTCTGTCACTTTCCCGGCTCGAGATGTCTCTGTCACTTTTCTTGCTCCAGGTGCCTCTGTCACTTTCCCCGCTCGAGGTGCCTCTGTCACTTTTCCCGCTCCAGGTGCCTTTGTCACTTTCCCCTCTCCAGGTGCCTCTGTCACTTTCCCCGCTCCAGGTGCCTCTGTCACTTTCCTCACACTAGGTGCCTCTGCCACTTTTCCCGCTCCAGGCACCTCCGTCACTATCCCTGCTTCTCATGGTACTGTCACTTTCCCCGCTCCAGGTGCCTCTGTCACTTTCCCACTACAGGTGCCTCTGTCACTTTCCCCACTCTAGGTGCCTCTGTCACTTTCCCCGCTCCAGGTGACTCTGTCACTTTCCCCGCTCCAGATGCCTCTGCCACTTTCCCGCTCCAGGTGGCTCTGTCACTTTTCTCGTCTCAGGTGCCTCTGTCACTGTCCCTGCTCCAGGTGCCTCCCTCACTTTCCCACTACGGGTGCCTCTGCCACTTTCCCTCTCCAGGTGCCTCTGACACTTTCCCCGCTCCAGGTGCCTCTGTCACTTTCCCCGATCTAGGTGCCTCTGTCACTTTCCCGCTCCAGGTGCTTCTGTCACTTTCCCAGCTCTAGGTACCTCTGTCACTTTCCCCGCTCTAGGTGGCTCTGTCACTTTCCCCGCTCTAGGTTCCTCTGTCACTTCCTGCTCCAGGTGCCTCTGTCACTTCCCTGCTCCAGGTGCCTCTGTCACTTTCCCCAGTCCAGGTGCCTCTGTCACTTTCCCCGGTCCAGGTGCCTCTGTCAATTTTCCTGCTCCAGGTGCCTCTGTCACTTCCCTGCTCCAGGTGCCTCTGTCACTTTCCCCAGTCCAGGTGCCTCTGTCAATTTTCCTGCTCCAGGTGCCTCTGCCACTTTCCTCAGCTCCTGAGGATGATTGCAGCTCACACAACTGGAGGCTTCTAGAGAGACAGAAAGACATGGGTCCCTTGCTCACTTTGCCACTGGATTCAAGCTAGCCTGGCTGATGAGGACTGTCAGCCCGAAACCAATTCCAGGATGCTTGTTTTGGGTCCAAGGAAGACCTGGCTTGGCAGTTCGGGAAGGACTGTTCCCATGAGGCACAGAGGCAAGACTGATTTGCATATAGCTGTGTCTGAACTGAGGTGGCGGAGTGAGCTAAAGAATGATGATGGATTCAACCCAGATCTGTGACTGGGTGTGAGTGTCTGAAAAGTTTCCGCGCTCCGTCCATCATCTCCTTGTGTTTGACAACTTCTACAAAGCCATCATTAATGACACTGAAAACTATGCAGCTGCTGGCCTGAACCAGTCTGTGCCTAGAGACATCTTCAATTCTCTTTCTCAAGTTTCAACTGAATTCTTCAACTGCCAAGAATTCTTCTTCCATTCGGCACCATCATCATCATCATGCCAGTGACAACATCAAAGGAGCTTTACTTCTGACTGGAACTAAAACATTCTGCACAACAGGAACATTCATGCACACATGTTTAACATATGAAAAGCAGACGCGCCCTGGTAAATACACTCTCGCTGAGTCAATAAACTAAAATGTTGCCTTGACCCTGCTCAGACCACAGAAAGCCAGAGACATTCTGGGCCATGTGCACCACTTTCCTAAACAGAAACCCTGGGCAGCCATGGTCCATAAACACCACGAGGATTACAGTAGTTTGAGAGAGAAGGAATCTTCAGTTTGTGTTTGTGTACATTTGAGCGACTGCTCATAAACCGTGGTCCCACTTCCGCCTGCGCTCCGCGCCCTGCTGGGTTTATCCGGCTTCCTTTCATGTTTGCAGAACTTTACAATGTTTTCATCTCTGGTCATTTGGCATCCTGGCTGTTCTTCTGCATTCCCCTCTTGCAGTGCTGACCTCCATGGATCTGCTGCTGGCTCAGACAGGGGCATCTGTGTATGTCCCCCAGGACTAGCAGCAGGGTCTGTGGATGTTATGCTACTGAGTCAGCAGCCAGTACTCACACTATTCTCTTGGTGCCTTGAGTCTGCTGATAGGATCAAACAAGAATAATTAAGGACAAAATAATAGCAATGGAAGCTCTGGGCGCGGGAAGTCCCCGTTTAGACCCAGACGCCATATTATGCATGGGAAGTCCATGAGGCAGGTCCACATGATGCAGCATGCATAGGGAGGCCTTAGAGAAGCCAACGAGATGCAGAATGTTTAGGAAGCCTTAACAAGATCTGCAGGAAGCTGTATGCATAGGGAGGCCTTAGAGAAGCCAACGAGATGCAGAATGTTTAGGAAGCCTTAACAAGATCTGCAGGAAGCTGTATGCATAGGGAGGCCTTAGAGAAGCCAACGAGATGCAGAATGTTTAGGAAGCCTTAACAAGATCTGCAGGAAGCTGTATGCATAGGGAGGCCTTAGAGAAGCCAACGAGATGCAGAATGTTTAGGAAGCCTTAACAAGATCTGCAGGAAGCTGTATGCATAGGGAGGCCTTAGAGAAACCTACGAGATGCAGAATGTTTAGAAAGCTGTAACAAGATCTGCAGGAAGCAGTATGCACAGGGAGGCCTTAGAGAAGCCTACGAGATGCAGAATGTTTAGGAAGCCTTAACAAGATCTGCATGAAGCAGTATGCATAGGGAGGCCTTAGAGAAGCCTACGAGATGCAGAATGTTTAGGAAGCCTTAACAAGATCTGCAGGAAGCAGTATGCATAGGGAGGCCTTAGAGAAGCCTACGAGATGCAGAATGTTTAGGAATCCTTAACAAGACCTGCAGGAAGCAGTATGCATAGGGAGGCCTTAGAGAAGCTTCAAGATGCAGTATTTATAGGAAGGGTCAAGAAGGCCCTCACAATGCAGTATGGATGGGGAGGTGTTAGAGAAGCCCCTGAGATGCAGTATTTATAGGAAGCCTCAAGAAGACTCACTGGATGCAGTATGCATGGGGAGGCCTTAGAGAAGCCCACGAGATGCAGTATTTATAGGAAGCCTCAAGAAGACCCACCCGATGCAGTATGCTTGGAGAGGCCTTGGAGAAGCTTCAAGATGCAGTATTTATAGGAAGCATCAAGAATATCCTGACAATGCAGTATGCATAGTGAGGCATTAGAAAGGCCACAAGATGCAGTATTTGTAAGAAGACCATTCATGATGCAAGGCGACACGCATGATGCAGTATACATACTGATGCCTTAGAAAAGCCCACAAGTTGCACTATTTGTTGGGAGCCTCAAGGAGACCCACATGATGCAGTGTGCATGGGGAAACTCCAAAACGCTCAGACGATGCAGTATGCATTGGGAGTCACCAGGAATGAACAAAAGATGCAATATTCATGGGAAATCCTATAGGAAGACCAGCAAGATGCGGAAGGCCCATGGTGTCCAACTTGCTGGAAGCAGAATGCATATGAAATCCCTGCAAGTCGAAGTATAAATGGAGGACCCCCAGGAAGACCCCTAAAATGCAGCACACCATGGAATTCACAAAGAAATCCCAAAATATGTTTTATGCATGTGGTATCCCAGAGGAAAGCTGGGATGGTGATGTATATATAGGGAGGCCATAGAAAAGGCCTCAAGATACAGCATGTAGGGGGGGCAGAAAGGAAAGTCTGCATAACACAGTAAGCGTGGGGCGTCTGTGTGTTGTCCTGCAAGATGCATTATGCATATTATGCAGTTAGAAGGCTAAAGAATGGCCGCATGATATAGTCCCTAGGAAGGTAAACAACATGAAATATGCATGAGGAGTCACAAGGAAAATCTGCAACCAGATGTGTGAAAGGATAGTCCCCACAAAAGCCTATAACATGTAGTATGTGAGGGAGCTCAGTAGTAAGACCCTCATGGTGTTGAATGTATGGGAATTCCCAGAGAAGCACCACAAATTGCCATATAGACTAGGGAACTGTATACACGGTGAGTTTTAAAAGGCCCACAAGATTTAGTAGGAACGAGGCCTACTAGGAAGTTCCTAGATGTGCATTATGCATGAGGAGTACTACAGGAAGGCCAATTTGATGCAGTAATATTGGGAGTTCCCAGGATGTTCCACAAGAATTCCTGGGCATGGGGAGCCCCCAGGTAAGGCCCAAAATATTAACATACATGGACAGTCCAACATGAAAGTTCAGAAGATGACATAGATACAGAGTTCCAAGGAAGGTCTACCGGATACAGAATCCATCAGCAGATCCCAAGAGGGCCTGAAGATGCAGTGGTTGTACTACAAAATATCAACACCAACTACATAGCGGTACAAGAATATTGAGGACAGAGTATCGAGGGACAAAAAATCGAAAGGTAAGTGCATTTAGGGAAGTGTTGATTTACTATTTCTAACTGCAAATCTAAGTACCTTGAAGAAATATTTACCACTTAGGTATATATATGGAGTTAGGTTTAGAAAATCTGGACTTACTTGTGTGTCAATATTTTGTTTAAATATTTTTTCCTCTATGTTCGGTCCACTGATATCCTGCAATCGATATTCAGGGCGCACACCAGAGGCTGTATGAATTGAGAGTAAACAGAAAAGCACATGTGATGTGGTATACATGGGAAGTACTCAGGTAGGACTCCAAGATGCGGTCTACACACAAGTTCCAAGAAGTCATATGCATGTGAACTGCCACATGAATGCCTACAGTATGCAGTGTGCTTAGAGAGCTCCAGAGAAGGCCCACATTATGCATTAAGTGTGGGAAGCCTAATAGGAAGGTCCACTAGATGTTGTATGCATAGCGAGCCCCACCAGAAAGCCTACATGATGCTTCAAAGAATGCCCCACAAGATACAGTGTGCATAGTGGCACCACAGTAGGCTCACTTAATGCAGAATGCATGAGAAGTCCTACAGGAAGGCCACTAGATGCAGTATGCACAGGGGTGGCCATGTATGCCCTCAAGTCTGCCTAGGGAGACTCCCAGTCATGCCCACAAGATGCAGTATGCATGGGGAATCTACAGAATGTCATATAATACACCGTATGCATAGTGACTCCAACAGGAAGGTACACACAATGCAGTATACAATGAGTTGCCCAGGAGAGACCACAGGAACAGTATGCATGGTGAGTCTTGCAGAGTTGAGAAGTGCTGGGTGGACAGTGGTCTGATGATTAGCTAATAAATGGAAAGCAACCTATTTCAACCTACCCTGGTCCATGAATGACTGAATGGTTAGCATCAAGTACATCTTCAGGTCTGCAGTTCAATTACATTGCTAATAAAAACTTACATTAAGAAGCATTAGAAAGTGCTCTATGCTTTTGGACAAAACATTTGATTAAGTATCTCTGCACCCAAAAATAAGGCAAAATGCAAATAATGGGGTGATAAGGAAAATATGCACACTTTTGCAAAGTAGAAGGTATGTCCCAATCGTGTCCTACTTGTGATTCAACAACGTTATGCTCCAAAGATAACAGAGGAAATATTATCAGACTGATCAATTGTTCATAGAATCACACGCCTACTAGGCTCTCTTCCATTCCTATGCTTCCTTAAAATATGTTATTGTCTTTCAATACACCCAAGACTGATGTTCAGTGTCAGACCTGAATGCACTCCTTATCAACATTCCAGTTCTCCTCTAAAACATTAGTCAATTCATATTGAGGATGTCGAGGAAGTAATTTTAAATCCTCTATTTCACCCAGGATGCTGTCTCTAGTGAGCTTCCTTCCTATGCGCCAGTTTCACACCAAACATTAAAGCTTCAGTTCTTCCTCAGGCAAAACATAGTTTCTCTAGCATAGATTTCAACATACTTAGATAAGATTTGTGCTATTAATTCGTACTGAAGGTGCAGCTGCAAAAGAAGTTTCTAATCTAGCTTAATTTCTGGCAATTCCTCAGATTTTCTGACATTGGGTAGCATTTTCCTGAATGATTCAGAAGTATAATACAAAATTGTCATAAGGAACGGTGTCAAAACCATTGCCCTTCTCTCCCACCCTCACTCTTCCAAAAGACTAATGCCCAGATGCATCAACCTTTTTAGGAAGTGCAAACGGTGCGATTCGCCCAAGGGCATATGTGTATGTAACCTGGAACTTTGAAAAATGCACTTTAGTGAATTTTTCAAAGTTTTCGCTAAATACCATCAGGTTTAATTTTTCGGTATTTAGCGGACCCTATTAGCAAAATCGCTATTTAAAATGCCATCTTGCATTGCATTCAAGGCATCGCAATTTGCGATTCCTTAAAAGCGATGGCAATTTGCGATTTTTGCATTTTAGATGATGCATCCCAAATGCAAAAATACTGGTCACAAAGGGGCAGATTCTGAGAATCTGCCCGTTTGCGACCGTTTATTTCCTTGATGCATGTGGCTCTAAAAGGGTTAATTAAACCATACATTGGTGGTTCATATGTCCTGCCAAGTTCAGAGTACTCTGCCACATTTGAAAGTGGAGAAAGTGCCAGGTTTCCATTAATGGAGCCCCAGCTGGTTCTACCATTTAAATATTTGACCTGCTGGTGCAGGTGCCAGGGTACCGGTCAAAGTGACCAAGGCCGCTCTCTGCTCAGGGCAGGCCAACCGGCACTAAATTTCCCTGACTAAGACTGCTACAATAGGTCCTGGTCAGGGAAATCAGGTAATGGCCCCATGTCAAAGGAGAAAACTCCCTGCTCGTCAGGGCCCTTGATAGTTGGTTTAACATTAACCAACTCCTGCTTTGGAAGTTTATGTTTAATAAACTGAAATACCAGTTCAGCAGCTCCACTGCAGGCATAAAATTCCTGCCAGGCAGGCAAGGATCTTGAAAAATGTCTGGCAGCCCTATGCCAGGGGTATTGAGGTCAAAGTGGAGGCTGACCTGGCAGCCTGGAGGCTACCCAGATTATTCCAAATGAATGTCAGAGATGGTTTGTCATTATGACCTGCTCAGATCTAGGTAAGGACCCTGTGCCTAGTTACACAAGTGAAAGGGTAGAGAGGCCTTCAAGGGAAATACTTCATAAGAAAGATCAGTTGTTCGATATGTTTGTGGGATAAAATTAAATACCCAATGTATCAATCATATGGTTCAATGTACACAATCAATTTAGGAAACACATATGTGTTTCCTAAATTGATTGTGTACATGGCGGCTGGCCATGTTGGGGCGGAGTTTAGAGTGTTGTTCATTGTGAGGGAAGGTCTGGGAGCAAGCAGAGGTGGGTAGGTCCATTGGGCGGCTGTGTTTGTGATGCATGTGTTCTGTTCTGAAAATGCACATTCTTGTGGACGAAATTGCATGTGGTTCTGTGACGAGGATCCTGTCTATGCTTTGGAGATGATGAAAACACGTCTATGTCAACTGTGCCGGCATCTCATGCACATCCGTTGTTGTGGAGGAGAGGAAGTCTGCATCAGCAAGACTCTCGCACCTCCCCTCCCTGCACGCGCACCGGGAAAGGAGAGCATGGGTGGGCAGAGAGCAGGCACAGCCGGGCAGTGGTGCTGAAAATTGCAAGGGCGCAGTGACGCATCCAAGGGCAGGGAAGCACGGAGGGGCAGAGAGCAGGGTAATGGTGCTGAAGATTGCACAGGCGCAGTGATGCATCCAAGGGCAGGGAAGCACGGAGGGGCAGAGAGCAGGGTAGCGGTGCTGAAGATTGCACGGGCGCAGTGACGCATCCAAGGGCAGGGAAGCACAGATGGGCAGAGAGCAGGGTAGTGGTGCTGAAGATTGCACGGGCGCAGTGACGCATCCAAGGGCAGGGAAGCACGGAGGGGCAGAGAGCACAGTAGTGGTGCTAAAGCTTGCACAGGCTCGTGCTGCTGTGGCGCATACGCGGACCGGAGAGCGCGGTGAGCACAGAGCAGGCAGAGCGGGGCAGTGTTGCTGAAGATTGCACGCGCTCGTGCTGCATGACACACCCATGAGCAAGAGAGCATGGATGGGCAGACAGCAGACAGATCCAGGAGTGGTGCTGAAGCTTGCACTGGATCGTGCTGCTGTGACACATACAAAGGCAGGAGAGCACGGGTGGGCATAGAGCGGGCAGATCAGGGCAGTGTTGCTGAAGCTTGCACAGACTTGTGCTGCTGTGATGCATCCATAGACGGGGCGGATGAGGAAGACGGGTGGGCAGAGAGCAGGGCAGGCAGCGCCAGGTATTGGTACTGAAGCTTGCACGGGCAGGTGATGCTGTGACGTATTTATGGGCAAGCGAGAATGGGTGGGCAGAGAGCAGGACAGTGGTGCTGAAGGTTGCATGGGCTCATGCTGCTCTGCCCGCCTGGTGGAAGCCACTTGTTGCTGTGTATGACTGACGCCTCCTGCAGGTTGCGCAAGCCCCCGCGCCCCCCTCCTGCTTTAATGATGCATCTCTGACCAGCGTGCATCAACAGACTCCCCCCCCCCCCCCCCCCACCTGCTGCACTGGAGGCCAGGGAGGTGGGCTGACACTGCATCTTTGGCACGCGCTGCTCTTGTGTGCATCTATCTGTGCCCAAGAACATGGCTGCACTGCAACAGCAGGTGTTAGTTCGCATTGATGGAGAAGAGGGTCTCACATGCCATCCATGAGGCCTGTGCATCTGTGTGCAGCTGCCCCTGTGCTTCTTTGATGGCTGCTGACTGTCCTGCATACTTGGTGGGGATCCGGCCGAGGGCCTTTATTGGCACTGACTGATGCCGGCTGCAGACACTGTGCAGCGTGGTACGGAGACGTGTGCGCATAGGGGTGCAGTGGCGTCACAAGGGTGCTAGGCAGGACACTGGCAGCCCGTGTGTTTATTATCCGCTGCATTAGCAGACGCTGTGTGTGATGTGCACTGTGGTCGGAGGCCAGGCACGGGTGCTGTGGTGGGCGGTAGACATGACCCCTTTAATATGCGCCTGTTTTCACCATTCTTGGCACTGAAGTGAGGGCATAAGACACCGTGCAGTGTGCTGTAGAGTCAGGTGACACCCCACTGTGCTGCTGGCCGGAGGGAGGCCTGCAGGAGGGAGAGGGTGGTTGCCAACCTGACATCTTGTGAGTGTGGGAGCGCTCATGTGTGGCATCCCATGGGCTCCTGTCCAGACAATGCATGATATGGAGTATGGTCAGGCATTGCGCGTCGAGGACATTAGTGGGACGCATGTGTGTGTGTGTTCAGGGGCGGCCTTAGGCATGTGCAAGCTGTGCACCTGCACAGGGCCACCAAACACCGGGGGCCACCACGCCAATATACATGCTTAATATAATAATCCTCTGAGGATGGATACATAATTGTGTGGCGGCCCCTGGCAGGGATTTGGCGGCCTCTGGCTCTGCTCCACTTCCAAACACCCTGACCTCCCCCCCCTCTTTACTGGCCTCCGAGCTCCGCTCTGCCCAGATCCCCTCTTCCAGGGCCCTCTACCTAGGCTCCCTGCCCAGGGCCACCATGAGCCTAGAGCCGCCCCTGGTGTGTTTGTATCCGGCCCACCTCCCCGTTGCTTCATAGTGCGTCCAGGCACCTCAGCTTGTGTGACAGGCCCTCCTGACCTGTTAACGTAATAGTAGCGGGAAGAGGGGTCGCTGCTGCAGAGCGCATCGGACTGACCTTATGTTTGTTTATGTGTGTGCTCGCGCGTGCACACTGCTCCCCACTGCCGGGGGGGTGACAGACCAGTCCAGGAGGGGTCATCTCCCCAGGAGGGGTCAACTCAGGAGGACCAGGGACCCGTATGCCTTAGTCACAAGCACCTCTTTACTGTCAGATGTACCTCACATAAACAAGCATTTGCAATGCAATAGGTCTCGCATTATTAATGTTTGAGCTATTGGCATTGCTAAAGAATGCAACACCAATAGCTCAAACTTTAATAATGCGAGACCTATTGCATTGCAAATGCTTGTTATATATATATATATATATATATTAGAAGTCTAATTTGTGACATTTGTAGAAGTGTTCCGGGTAGTAGTTGTGTTGGTACCGTCATTGGCAGCACTTGCAATGACGATGGGTGGTGCAAGCTGCAGCGGCCTCCTGACAAGGGCGCTGGCACTTATTACAATAATTTTTTTCACACATTAAGCACTGTAAAAATGTTTAAAGAGTGATGGAAGGAGGCATGAGGTGGAATCAAACTAGGCAGCTTTGGTCTTCAGCACCCCTGGCTTTCTGGGCTGCTGTACTTATTTATTTATTTATGAGTTCTTTATTCATAAATGTTTTATCTCATCCACTTGGCACAGGTTTATTCCAATCTCGGCATGTGTGTAAAAAAATACGCCCATGTGCAATCAACAACAACTAAAGTAGGAGAGAGGGGTGTGGGAACTGGCAAAGACTGCAGGCACTGGAAACATCTTAATTCCCTAATTAGGGATTAGGTTTGGCAAGCAAACTTTGATATCAGATGTTACATAAAAGCGCCCTTCCTCACTGAGGAATGATTTAATGGCTTGCGGCTGAAACATTTCCCGGGGTGTAATTAAAGACGCCCCTGTAATTATCACAGTAACGTGCAAAGACCAAGGGGCTATTCACAAAGGCATGTGAGAGTATGCAAAAGAATACTCCAGTAGTAACATTTTATGTTCTCCTACATGCCTTTGTGAATTGGTCCCAAAACTTCCAAAATAGGATTAAAGGGAAATATTTAGGTCATAGTCACATACAATTAGTACAAATAGAAAGGACTGGGCCCTGTTTGGGCTTTCACTAATAAGGAGTTTGATATTTTAGAATTGATTCACAAAGGTATGTAAGATTATGTAAAATATTACTCCTGTGGTTCTACTTCTGGTACTTAAAAAATGCATTTGGGAGTCAGTACCATAACCTCTGTGATCAGTGAACCACCTTCTTTATTTCCTGACTGTCACCACTACTCCTGTTTCTCAGTCTCACTAGGGAGTTTTCACATCATGAAACAGTTAACTGCACAGGTAGATTGTCCTCTCAACATATGAGGAGCAGTGCTTAATTTGTAAAACATTATGTACCAGGTCCCTCGTCAGGAGGCCACTTCACCCATTGTCCCCGCCAGCGCCGCCAATGACAGAACCAACACACCTACTAAACATCACACCCTTCAAGTGTAACAATTCAGACTATTTGAGGCCCTCAAAGCGAAAAGAAGGGCTTCGCCGGCAAGTAATAGTCAATTTTAAGGTATATTGAATGAATAAACATCTGTCGTTGTGTTCAGCTCTAATTTAGACAAAGAGTGCCTTCATTTGACAGACTGTCATAAGTGCCGGGGTTGACAATTATGTGCCAGTGCCGAGCACCAGAAACCACCAGCGCAAATTAAGCACTGAAGAGGAGATCTGATGCTTGGTGGGTCAAGGCACTACGGGCCCGATTCACAGAATGAACTTAAGACTCAATCCTAAACTTACTACTATTTTGGCATTCACAGAATGCACTTACTACTTTTGGCATTCACAGAATGCACTTACTACTTTTGGTATTCACAGAATGCACTTACTACTTTTGGTATTCACAGAATGCACTTACTACTTTTGGTATTCACAGAAGTTAGGATTTTGTCTTAAGTTTGTCTTAAGACAAACTTAAGACAGACTTAAGACAAACTTAAGATGATTTAAGACAGACTTAAGTTAGGATTTTGTCTTAAGTCTGTCTTAAGTTTGTCTTAAGACAAACTTAAGACAAAATCCTAACTTCTGTGAATACTAAAAGTAGTAAGTTCATTCTGTGAATGCCAAAAGTAGTAAGTGCATTCTGTGAATACCAAAATAGTAGTAAGTTTAGGATTGAGTCTTAAGTTCATTCTGTAAATCGGGCCCTACTATTGTAACATGACAGTCATATGTGTGTGTTTTATTCTTAGAATATATTTTGAATTGATGTACAACAATAATTAGGGACTATCTGTGCAAAAGTGCTGCACACTACGTATTCCCTCTTCTACACAAGAATGGTTAGTGTCCTCAGAACCTACTCTACCCTAGTTCGGCACCAAAGGAGTGGCATATTTTGGTGTCAATCCGACAAGGGTAGCGATAGACAGTCATTAAACAATGGGACCTTCACAGGCAGCAAATGTATATTGTATGCAGCACAATTATAGGACTGGTTTAATCCACTGTGGAATCCCTTCATTTTTAAAAATATTTTTTTTAAGGAAATAGCACATCAGTAGAAGTGGGCGAGCCACAAATTAACAGGGAGAGCTGAGCCTGGCCAAGGTTCTGGCTTGGATCTTAGAACCCATGCCCAAGCTGAGCCCTGAAAATGTTTGCAATGTAAACCACAAACCAAACATCACGTAAACTATGATAATGTCTCTTCAAAAGAGTTCGATTTTTTTAGCTCATTGAAGCTATGACATTAATATGTCAATAAATAAAAAAATATATCATAGCACTGGTTAGTGCTTTGTTAAAGGTGATCATTTTCATACATGAAACCTCTAGTGAACTAAGAGGCAAGACAATTGACATGAAACCCCTGTACTGTCCCTGATTATTAAAGAGAAACAGTCCTTACGTTAAGGCTTTGATTTTACCTCTTTGTGCACCTTTCAACTGTTTATATACAACGCTAACTCGACCCGTAGGTATTGGAATGCTATACATAAAGCCCCCATTATAATAATCAAGATCACCATTTATTGTCTATGGAGATGGGGAAATGAAGTTATTTGGCCAGAATCACAGGATATTGAGCCGAGACTTCAACCTGGAAACCAGGTTTCCCAGAACCAACGTTGAAAGCACCCTTAGGTGGATCGATTCATTCCTCACAAGGACGCACACAGAGTATCCGGCTGCCTCCCTTCACCATCGCACACAAGGACATCATATTCAACATACCCCAAGGATCATACCTCAGCCCCAACCTTGTTCAACACCTACAGACCCCCTCGCAGACATCGTCAGATCCTATGGCCTCAAAATATTCTCCTACGCAGACAACACTCAACTTATCCTCTCCCTCACCGAGGACCACATCAGCGCTAAAACCAACTTCTTCAACATCATGACCAAAGTAATGTAGTGGATGGGAGAGAAGTGCCTCAGACTCCACTCCGACAAGACTGAAGTAATGATCTTTGGGAACAACAGCTCCGCCTGACACCACAGCTGGTGGTCAGCTGAACTCGGATCAACTCCAACACCAACGGACCACACACGCAACAGAGGAATCATGCTCGACAGCCAACTGACCATGAAAAGGCAAGTCAATGCAGTCGCCTCCTCCTGCTTCCACACACTTTACTTGCAGAATCTTCAAATGGATCCCAATCAACACCAGAAAGACCGCCCCTTAGGCCCTCGTCACTAGCCGCCTCGACTATGGCAACGCTCTCTACACTGGCATCTCCACCCAGCCCCTTAGAAGACTCCAGACCATATATAACGCTGGAGCCAGACTCCTCCTGGACCTTCCCAAATGTTCACACATCACCCCCCACCTCAGAAAACTCCACTGGCTCCCCATCCAGAAGAGTTGCCAGTTCAAGATCCTCATACACGCCTATAAAGCCCTCCATGATCAAGGACCTTCCGACATCAACCATTGACTGAACTTTCATCAACCCTTCAAACACCTGTGTTCCTCTTCACTCACCATCGCCAACACCCCTGCATCCGTCACGGCCACAGCTGGGGTCTCTCCTTCTCCTACCTCGCCGCCAAAATACCTGAATCGGCCGGCCCCTCCACCACTGAACAGCACCATCCCTGGCGGACTTCAGGAAGAGACACAAGACCTGGCTCTAGATGGAGACATGGCATCCTCAACGCCCAGATACCTCTAGGAGTGACAGTGCCGCACTTTACAAATGCTGATTGATTGATTGACAGTTCTGGCCGTAACGCCAAATCCAGAGTACGGGTAGACAGGCAGACAGAAGCCACAAGAAAGCTCGGCTTGTTATAGGCTTGAGGTTCCAACAGGACCTTGAGCTGAGCCAGCCAGAGCCACGTTTCGGGGACAGTGCCTGGCTAGAGCTTTCAGTTGGTCACCCACCTCTTCACAACAGCATAAATGGTCTGGCAATAATTACTTGTTAGGCCTGTCAAGTGAACCCACATTTGTGATTAATAATGAGTGCATAAGTGATTTAAGACATGCAGTACTAGATAAAAAGTAGCACCCACAACAGCCATTCTTTTCCTGCTTGCTTGTTGGTTATGCAGGAATAACAAGCATAATAACCTTAAAGAGCTCCAGTACATCGTTAGTCGCCATTTCTACCATGACCTGCGCTGCACACCATAATATTTTACATAGCTCTACTAAAATGAGCAGGGAAGGAAAGAATGAAGGGCATAAATATGTAGTACACCTGGAGTCTGCGACCTAAATACTGCGCATGGAGATAGGAATGTGTTAACAGTACCGCAGATGCATTCCAAAAGATCTTTGAGTGGGGTGGACACAGGGGACAAAGGGGTGTAGGGTAAACATGTTTACATGTTTATTGGTTCTGTGATTAAAATAAGAAACAATTGCCATCCTATGCGGTGCACTGTGTGAGGCCCCACGCTGGTCAGAAGTACCACAGGCCAGCCAGACCTGTAGATTTGTGGTTAGTGATATGACCTGTATGTTTGTGGACAGTGATATGACCTGTATATATATATATATGGGGGCTGAAATGACTTGACTGAACTTTCAATGTATGTGGGGATGATATGACCTGCATGTTTGGGAAGGGTGATATGACCTCTATGTTTCTCCCCACTGCATTTTGACAGAGGAACACAAACTGGTTAAGACAGCACAGGTTTTTTCCTCCAGTATTTGTAAAGCGCACAGCTAACCGGAGGCCTCCCGGTGTTGGAGGCCATCGGGAAAATTAAGCGAGCTATTGCCCAAAGTCGCATGGTTCTGGACTGACCTGCCGCCGGTGCCAGGGATTGAACCGTGAGCCCCAGCGCCGGGTGTCAGTAGCCTTGGCCGCAGCTCCACACCTCTTCCCAATGCAATTCACATAGGCGATTGGAGCTGACATTGCTAGTTTGAAGTGATAATGTGATTATTTAGGTAGGCTTTATTGTGTGATAACACATGTTACCAACTTGATGAATTATATAACATCTTAGTTGAGATATTTTTCCTCCTCTCCTCCACCACCCAAAAGCTCGAGTTGTTTGTTAGAATACCAACCATAAAAATATCAAACACATTTTATATCTTTGTATTGAAGAGTAACTGTGTGCAGGTGACAGTTGACAATTTGTGTTCAACATGCTGCTCACAAGTTTTTTGTATTTTGCAGAAAAGTTTTCCACTGGGCAAAGATTCTACATAGCAGATACTAAGTATTGTAAGCAGCCTTGAGTTATTAGGCAGAATCATCTCAGCAGGACAATTTCTACGTAACATAGAAGAGTGTGTGCACCAGGTACTAAGCTATGTACTTGTGCAGCTTTAGAAGTTGGTGTATTTGTAAAGATTTCAGCACAATTTGAAGGCTGCAGGCAGTACTGCCTTTAGTGCCTTCAGACCTTGGTTATTTTATGCGACTAGAGTCTCCTTGGACAGGTTTTGCACAGAGTGTACACTGTTCTTAGTAGATACTTTTTAATACTATTTAGTGTATTTCTGAATACAGTTTCAATGTCTGAAAGCAGTGTGGTACAGAGTAAACTCTCTCCATAGAGTAAACACTGCTTACAGTATCCACTTTTCTACTCATTTTAACTTTATTTCTCAATGTAGATTCGGTAGCTGTGAGATGTTTGATACAGATAAAGGTTGTCCGTAGTAGGTTATTCATTTTTGAAGTGACGTTGATTATCTTATGGAACTTGGCTTTCTCTGAACAATTGCAAACAGATTGAACAATGTGTGCAATAAGGGTTTCCCATATATCTGTGGTTGATTGTTAATGTGAACTAGGCTACCTGTGACGTGTATGAAATAGGGTCAGTGTTACACATAACCCATGCATGTTACACCCAAAGGAGTTGTATTTGTGATAGCATTAATAAGGCTTCGTCGTTTTCTGAGCTATTTTGTACTTACTATCAGACCTCTAATGCCATACTAGTTTTTATTTTAATGTAAAGCATTTTATTACCATACATAAAGCCAACTCCATTATCGCACAGCCTTATCTGAACACAATATAAGGTTGCACTTTGTTCCCCGGGGGCCCCATCTGGGGCTAAATGCAAGAAAAATGGGAAGGCGGCTGCGGAGCCCCCTCCCAGAGCCTTATTTATCCTGGGGGATCCCATTTCCTGGGGTGATACCAATAAAAAGGGGAGGGGCAGTGTGTCCCCCCTCCCAAAGACATATTATGCCCTGGGGAACCCATCCCCCAGGGCCATATATTTTTCAAAGGAGAGTGGGGCCGTGTTGGCCCCCTCCCTGTGCCTCAAAAAGGCCCTGGGCACCCCATCCCCCAGGCCCCTATATATTTTAAAGAGAAAGGGGGAACACAAGGCCCTCCTCCTGAGCCTCATTAGGCCCTGGGGAGCCCATCCTCTAGGGTTGTTTTAAATGGAGGGGTGCTGTACGGCCCCCCACCTGAAAATGTTATAGCCCTGGGGACTCTGGGTCTGAAACGTACAAAAAAGGGGAGAGGGCAGCTCGGCCCTTCTTCCCAAGCCTTAATAGTACCCCGGGGGCTCCATACCTTAGGACCTTTTCTTTAACAAAGGGGAGGGGGCTTCATGGAGACCCCATACCCCATGGCAGACTTTTTTAAAGGGGATGGGGCCACGCGGCATCTCTTCTTGATCATTTAAAAGGCCCTAGGGACCTCATCCCCCAGGGCCCCTAATTAAGTGGAAGTGGAGGGGGAATGCATGGCCCCCCGCCCCATTTCATTTTTGGCCCGGGGACCCCATCTAATGGGGACTGTCTTTAATATGGGGGGTACCCCAGTACCCACCCAGGGCACCCACAATACATTGACTGGTGGCAGTGAGGGGGAGCCTCAGGGCCCCTGTAGTCCCAGCCATATCCCACATGCTGTGGGAGCCGGCATTGCTCCCACCCAGAGGGAGCAGCTATTTTTGCTTCTCCTTCCAGGTAGGAGCAATCTCTTGATCTGGTTCTCTGCCCACGTCATTTGGGGCAGGAAAGCGGACCAAAAGTCTGCTCTTAGCCCGTGGGAGCATAGTCAAAGCCACCACCCACTGGCAGCAGATGTTGTGTTTGCTCCTGTTTGGCAGGAGTTTTGAAAATGCTCCTGCCAGGCGAGAACAAAGACACCCTGCCCGTGCCCGTGGAGGTAGGGAAACTGCTGTGTCCTGGAGCGGGGCCCCAGGACACCGCAGGTGAGCAGGCCCTAGAGGATGGGGTCCCTGGGGCCATAGAAGGATCAGGGTGGGGGCATGTGGCCCACCTTCCTTTTAAAAAGTTTGGCGGCCTCAGGGGAATTGAGTCCCCGGGGCATTTAGAGGATCTGGGAGTGAGGCTGCACCCTTTCATTTTATTAATCAGCACCAGGAGTGGGCACCCTGGGGCCTTTAATGGCTTGGGAGGGGGGCTGCATGGCCCTCCCTCCACTCAATTAAATGCATCAGCCCAAGGGTATGGGTTCCCCGGGGCCTTTGAAGGCTCAGGGAGGGTGCCCAAGCAGGCCCCCTCCCCCTTTTTTGCATTTTGGCCCCAAGGGTGGGCTCCCGTACCTATAATGGATGAGAGAAGGGGGCTCTGCACCCTCCCCTCAAAAAAGACATTGTGGGCCCCTTGGTGCCTCTAATTGAAGAATACGACCCTTGCTGCCATTTTGATTTTTGCTTTTTGGATCCCGATTCTTTTACATTTTGCCCCGGCGAGGTCTATGGTGTCAGGGTATAACTAAAAGGCCTGAGTGGGGCTTGAGGAATTCTGCTATGTGGAGTGGACGCACTAATTTGTGTTACGTTTTTGATGTTCAGTATCGCTACACGCATTCTCACGCTGGAAAATTAGTGCAAACGGCACCACATGGTTCTCATTGGCTCCACCATTGTGTTTTCTGTTCTGTGCATGATGCTAGGAGCTGTTTTTCAAGTGATTCTTAATCTTTGCAATCCTCTCCCTATCTGACTCATCCAGCCCTCATTTTCCTTTCCCGAGTCAGAACCCATATTTCCGACTGACTCAGAAACATTTGTGACCGACCAATTACGATACAAGGTAACCGTTCGGTCTGTCCGACTCGGTTCCGGCAGGCATTCGGAGACTCCGAGTCGGACGGAGCCGAATCGTACAGGTCTATGGACCACGTTTCCAACCGACTTATTCCAGTGTTGGATTCAGGCAGCCTTTTCGAATTGGTCTGTCCGACACGAAAAGGCTGTCGGAAACTGACTTTGGGGGCCTGTAGCATGCCCCCTTCATGCATAGACCTCCAGTTGGGACCTGTGGGGGTACCCACGGGACCCCTCTTTATAGCCATGCACAGTGTGGCAGGCACCATGGGGCGCCCGCCACAGGGTGCAAGGTTTTCTGCAACCACCCCTTTTTTTCAATGGGAGCCTATGTTGTCGGTCAAAACGCAGGCTCCTAATGAAGTCAATGGGAGTCCGACCGAATGGTGTTCGGAACCACCGTTATCGGTCGGTCAGACTCCCCAAACCTGAGTCGGTCGGAAACAATTCCGACAAGGAGTTGGTCGGTATGCTTTCAGACCGACGTCGTAATGAGGCCCTTAGTCTTTAGTTTTTCCTTTCTTCCTTTCTTCCTTCTCCAGTTTCTTCTTTTTTTTGACCACCCATCTCCATGGCAGAGCAGGGCGAGGGTGAGCGAGGGAGTGGTGGCACCAGTACGGCTACTGGCCTCACACCTTGTGTTCATCAGTGCCGCCACGGGGTTCAGCCCCGTGCAATTTTCTCTGAAGTGGAGGGGGCTGCATTTGTGTTTTCATGTGCGCCGCCACCTCCCCTTCATGCTGGCAACAGGTCTGCTCGACCTGTTGGGATGGAGGTTGTGGGGCTAGGTGAGCAATTGTTTATTTGTGTGTTCTTTCAGTGCTAATTTATTTTTCCAAATAGCATGCTGCTCACACTCAGAGTTAAATTTACGTTACAAATATTACATGATACAGCTAGGGGCTCCGCGCTACCTAATCAGATGCGTTAGCGCTCGCTTGGGCTGAATATTTAAGAAGTCATGCAGACTCCTCTGTCCTCACTCATGTATGGAGGTACTTTCGGACAGTCGAAAGAAAGAGGAAGAAAAAGGAGTGGTGGACGAATCCAAAGGGATCCTTATGATTATTTCATGTTGCCCTCACACATCCAAAAGGATGTCATGCTTCATCATAGGGTGTGTTCCTCGAATGGCTGGTGCCCTTGAAGTGTTTCTTTGTCAGAGATCTTTTTTTATTTTTAGCTGTAATGAAGTAGATGTGTGTAAAAGCATGAAGCGTGTATAGTGGAGTTGAAGTCAGGTGAAGTAAACCTATGAGGGATACCAAATTATGTTTATTGTGGTGATTCCCTTTGCAGGGTTAAAACTAGGCCTGGGAGGAGTGACCGAAAATCAACCCGAGCAGCACCATGCACAGCACAAGAGGGTGCTGCTTCTTTCTACCACTCAAGTAGATGTTCTGCTGAAGTGGCAGCTGTCTTAGTGGAAATGGAAGGTTTCTCAACGCGAGCAGTAGCGCCCATCCACAACTGCCTGCTTTGACAAATTTTGCTGCAAGGTCTTCCGGAGTAAGATTTTCTCCCACTTGCTCGCCAACTTAATGGTGGCGAGTGCAAGCGTAGAAAAAAACTCCGCTCCACATGGGGCAGAATGTTTCAGAACTCCGTGCTCTACGCGGAGTGGGAAAAACTCAGTGAGCGGTTAAAACTAATGAAGGGAGGCTCTCATGGACCAGCTCCATTCCAAACGAGGACACCAAGTGCAGGCTTCCAAGGGAGCAAGGAGCCCCCTTCCGGATATAAGACGCCGCTGGCCCACTCCGCCAGTGTCCTTCTGCAACAGCAGTTTCTCAGGAACGGGCGACATGGTCCAAGAGGCCTGTTCCCCAGAGGAAGACGCCATCCCTGGACATAAGATGGCGGATCAAGTGATGTTATCGATCGCTTTCATCTGAGGGAGCGAGGACCCCCCTCCCGTCTAAGACCTCCACTCAGCACAGTCCTGTAGTCTGGATAAATACACCGGTGAGTACCCAAGAAATTAAATTAAGGGTTTACTCACAGGTTCATGCCAATATTTCACGGTGCCTTGTCTGTCCCTAAAATGGCGGAGCAAGTCCCGCTTTAACAGCCTGCACCGGAAAGCCCGACAGAAGAGCCTCACCTCTCCCCTTCGGCTCGTGATTCAGCCTCAAGGTACCGACGGACAGAGCGGTGCCTTATCCGTCCGAGCAGTTGCCGGGTGAGGTGAGGTCCACTTCCCACACACAGCTGGGAAAGACCTATCGCATCACCATAACTACAATGAGAAGATGTGGTAGGACGGTATTCAATTTTTTTTACATTGTTGTCTAATTTCTTTAGTTGAGCACATATCATAGTGCCTTGCAGTAGCAGATATTAATTCGGCCCTGACGAATGCCAGTGACATTTCACACCTAAGGCAGAAACATGTTGGCCCTCTTATATCTTACTTAGTTTTCTACCAAGCAAGTCAAACAGTGATTTTTTCACACTGTTTTCTCACTATTTTTAATCTGACGTCCAGGCAAACGTTAATAAAGGTCCTTGTTTGCCTTGATAGCCATTTTAACACACACCACTTTAGTTTATATTTTTGCACTGCACATATCAGCCTCACCTTCTAGTCTAACAACTGTGGTGACCAAACCATGGTTTAGTAATGCGTCGCTAAATTACATCTGGGCGACTGCACACTTACCTTGGTGTTGGAGTCCTACATGATGAGGCTCCGCCATCTGGTGGGCTGATAGGACTCAATCAACCTTAGTTGGTAGTCCATTGTTGGATTCACCCTGATTAATCACCACTGTCCCGATGTGAAGGGAGAGGGGGGGCAGCCTCAGAAACGGGTGATGCGGTCGACAGACCATACGATGCCTGCCCCCTAGATGAAGAAGCCATGCCTGTACCCAGCATGGCGGCACCAGGCCTGATCTAATCAGTCACTCACCGGAATCCAGAAAGAGACCCCCAGCCTCAAAATACAGCCCATCTCACTTGTGTTTCTCAACCACCACTAAGGTTGTGGCCAAATTTGCTGTGGTATATGATTCCCTTAAGCTGTATTAAGAAAAAGTAAACACCTGACCAAAGATGGTGGCACAGGCCACCAACAACATCTAGCCCAAATAAAATAGGTATCAACTGAGAGAAAACAAATGAGAAACACCACCCACCATTGGGACAACTGAGCAGGTACTTTCAGTAAGAAAAATATAAATAAAATAAGGGTAATCTCCAGCTGCCACGAAGCCACTGTGGTGAATACAAACATCAAACTCCACCCTTCCCCACTCCTCTTAGATCAATAAACTGAGGTGAGCTTGGGGTAGCTATCCACCTCTCCAACTAAGACAAAATGCCAACTGCAACCTCAACCTTCCTCTGAGCCTCTCCACCTAATTACATGGAACCTCATGGCCCTAACTCCTGTGCCTCTCCACTTAATTACATGAAACCTCATGGCCCTAACTCCTTCTCCATCATCTTCCCTCCCAACCCCTCACTAAAGGCAAAAAGAAACTTCAAGCATAAAATAATCAGACAACACCCAGAAACACTGTACGCTGACTTATACCACTGCTCCTCCAAAGGCCAGTTGAAAATGGATCTCATTTCCCACACCGAAAGCCCTCCATTTTTAGATCTCACCTTCTCATATCCAAAACAACCTACACGCCCTTCAGCTGCAAACTGACGTTTTCAATCCCAAACCGACCTACACGTAGTGGTAACACCTCTGTGACAATCTACACCAACGGCACAGTCATGATCCAGGCCAACAATGACAAACTAGATGCATTCAACTTCCTCTTCCCCTCACTGCGTAACGCCCTCACTCAATCAAGTTACTCTCACCCGAGCAACCTCCTATCGCAAGACAGACTGACCCCCACCGAGAACTCACATAATAATCTCTCGACTTTTGCCACAACCGCCACCGTCTCCCCCGAACACCAGTCCCACCCCCTCTAACCCACCTACATTGCACACAATGACCAACCACTCACCCCCCACTCTACAATATGCTTTGCCCAACAAACAACTAATGTAACTGACCCTCAATCAGGGTCTGAACCCCCTCCCTCTACCAGCGTGCAATAGGCGGCCTCCTGATCCACGTCATGCTCTTTCACACCTCTCGTCCTTGCTCACCCAAAGGGACAACACAGGTAACTCCTATACCAATAGCCAATCTCCCGGTGACAAGCTCACTCCCTCCTGGGACCACCCCGATCAGGACAGCCCAATCTCTGACTCCCCCTCAGCTCTGGAGAGACTGGCCAGGCTAGAAAGCCAGTTAGAAACTGTAACTCTGGACCTCAAAAAAATCCTAATGATACTCACTGCTCCCCAGGCGTCTATCCAACGCCCACTCCCTACATCCACACCTACCAACACAAAAATCTCTACTCCTCCCAAGGCTCAATGGCACAACTGGAACACAATCCCACTCATCAACCAACCACAGAGACCCAAAAGAACAAGAGCCGCAATGTCCACGAAAGAGGAGATTGATCTTGCCATCTCATATGGTACTGACTCCATTGTCACCCCAAGCTCCAAAATCCAGGTCATCACTGGACTTGGAAGAGACCGCCCCCACTATAACCTCAAGACCGACAACATCCTTCGCCAATATCCCCAGGGCCCCTCCTGAAAAGAATCTCAATAACAAGGGGAAGACCAATTGCATGCTCATTAATTGCAGATCGGCCACCAAGCATGCTACAGAACTAGCTGAATCGATCCTTACCCATGACATTGACATCACGTTCATGACTGAGACTTGGCTGAATGAGCTCTCTTCCCCTAACTTAGACATGCTTGTGCCCCCAGGCTTCTCAATCCTCAATAAAGACAGAAAAAAACAGAGAGGAAGGGGTATCGCTATCATACACATGAGCAACATCTCCGTGATGAAAACCGACTCCTTCAAACACAACACGTTTGAATACTTAACAGCCACCTTTAAGACAGGGGACAACAAACCACTATACTGCCACCTCCTCTACCACCCGCCAGGCAACACCACCTCATTTGGAGAACCCCTGTCCGACTTGATAACTTACTGCTCACTCTGGGATTCCAACAAAATTATACTAGGTGACCTCAATCTACACTGGGAGGATGAACACAGTCCATTGATCCAGTCCCTGACCGAATAGTTACTCAACAAAAACCTTACACAACACTGCACTAAACAAACCCATAACAGAGGCTCAATACTTGATGACATCATTGCTCAAGTAGACGCAGTCTCCATCGATCGCATCATGCCTGTCGACTGGTCTGACCACCATATCATTTTATTTCACTTTGATGGAGCGACTTTGGAAACTAAAATTTTTGTATACCCCTCATGAAATTACTTCTCCATAACAGTAACCTGAATTAATTGTGTGGTTTTGAAATTAACCAACATAGAATAGAATGCACACACACAAACACATGTGGGATACTAATTTGCTTATGTTGCGAACCATAATTTACTAATTAAGTGAAGTTGTCAAGTTAATTTGCGCGCATTTGTCATAATCGAATCAAAATTTGCATGAATATGCTTTTTGTCTGTCTAATTGTGGCATAAATGATGGAGAATGGTGAGTAAACCATGCTTATGTGTTGCTGAATTTGCTAGATAATAACTAACTGTGTTACCTTAGAATGGGGAGAGGTAAACAGAAGGGCTATATTTCGAAAATTAACGTTTAATTGTGATTGTTTCTATAATAGTTCCCATTGCGGCCTATGCGGCCTAGTTTAAAATGGAAGTTGTCTGCGACTCCGAGTTTGAGATGATGTACGCATGTGCGACACAACTCGAGAGGAGGGCGAGCAGCCCGTGCCTGTGCAGTATGGGTCAAGGACAGTGTGGCCTGGATGCCCAACTTGGTGCCAACAAATTTGAATGTCCGCATCGTGAGCATGGGAAAATCCGAGTAACTTACGAATTAGAGGACACAAGCGGAAAGGACTTCTAAGAGACAATAGAGACTTTCTTTTTTGAATTATAACGATGACTTTGCGGAAATACAAACAATAAGGTGATGAGGTTATGCTCATCCACCCCTTGAACTGTCCAATCAGAACAGAAAAAGACCCCAAAAGTTACAACTTTTAGATATATAAGTTAGGGTAAAAGGGTATAAAAGAGGATATTTGGAAGTTAGAAAAAAGATTGCTTTTCGATTTTATTTTATGCACCCCGACATGCTGCCGGATTGCTGAATCTTCTATGGCGGAAGGACTTTGAAATGTTTCTGGACTTTAACTTTTGAATGGGTGTGGAGTCCTACTGGGAGGTGAACATCAAGAGAGAACTATTCTGTCCTTATGCTGATGTCCGTGTCCTGAAATCTTGGTAATATACATTTCCACTTATTTCCCTGAACTGTTATGCTAATAAATATAAATGTTTGAATTTAACTTCTCTTTCTCTCTAGGTTATTGATGTTTAAATGACTATTAAATTAGAGTGAATAAAAGTAAGTTCATGCTAGGGGATTCATCTCTAAAAATAAAAATGAAGTAAATGGAGAATTAAGCTGGTCTTGTTTGTCCAGTAGTTAACTTTTACTAGCAGATCCATTGACAAATAATGGTGGGGTGTTTAAATGTTTTCTTGAAAATAAAACTACAGTAATATTGATAAACTACAGATGTATATAATGTATAAATTTTAGTATGAATTTAGACATTCCGCTATAATCGAGCAGCTCTCCTCTAGTCTTCACCAAATCCTTGGAGCAGGGTGAATGTGTGCATAAATGACTTGCAGTATTGTGGGCCCCACTGATGAGTAATGTGTGAATAGTCTCTAGGGATAAGGTGATGGTTTACAGGAAATTTCAAGAGCTAAGCTGCATCAACTTCAACCTTACAACCCCACGCCTGCCCAGCTCTCAGGAACCCCTTCAGTGGGCAAGAAATCTAAGACACAGTCCACTTGCTGACCTTGAAGAAAGAGCTAGTTCACTCCTTCCCTCCCACACAAGCGACCTCTTCACAACAGAACTCAACTCACATTACAACACAACTATGACTTCAATTCTGGATCAAATAGCCCCCATGAAACAAAAAAGAGCCAGAAACATTCCATCTAGATCCTAGTTTAATACAGACCTAAACTCTGAAAGAAGGAATTTAAGAATTACAGAAAGACTCTGGCAGAACAACCCGTCCACAATACTCCTTGAGCGACTCAAATCAGAACATAGGAAATATAAAAAAACGCATCAAGAAACAAAAAACTTCCTTCTTCTGTGAACCTCTAGACAATGCTACAAATAGGCCCAAAGAACTCTTCAATGTCATCAGGCAACAAACTTCCAAGCCCCCTTTATCCTTAATGCCACCCTCTAAAGACCTCTGTGATAACTTTGCCAACTTTCTTAATGACTAAATCACTAACATTGAACTCTCCCTGGACATTCCCCACAGCCCCCCTAACACAAGCTCTAGACTGAGAACAGAAGATATCACACCCAAGCAACACCCCAACAGCTGGAAATCCTTCAACCCCATCTCCGAGTCAGAGATCATCAAATTGATATCCAATTCCAAACCCTCAGCTCACTTTTCGGACCCCATCCCTGCCCAACTGGCCAAAGAGCTCAAACTCACCCTATCCACGATCTGCAACAAGATTATCAACAGATTCCCTGAGAACTGGAATCATACCGGATTGTCTAAAAATCAGACAAGTCACGCCATTACTCAAAAAACCAGGCTCTGAACAAGCGATCTTAATAACTTCAGACCCGTCTCCAATCTCCCACTCCTCGCTACAATCTTGGAAAGATGTGTCCTCCCTCAACTTACTCAACACTTGGACAACACCAACCTCCTTGACCCCCACCAATCGGGTTTCAGAAAAGGGTGCAGCACCGAGATAGCGATACTGAATGTGATAAATGATGTTCACAAATCACTCGATACGGATCGTTGTTGCTTACTCATACTCCTGGACCTATCGGCAGCCTTCGACACGGTTGACCACAAATTACTCACTAAGGGTACTTCAAGAACGAGTCGGTACAGAAGATGCGGTCCTACAGTGGTCTCTTCATTCCTGAAAAACCGCACTCAACAAATAAAAATAAAAAAACACATGTCCAACCTAATCCCCATCAGCAGGGATGTCCCCCAAGGATCAGTTCTCTCTTCACAACTATTCAACATATACATGGAACCCCTCACCACTCTACTCAAAAAAACAATATCCCCTTCCACCTCTATGCAAACGATACACAGATCTATCTTGAAACCTCCTCCATCGAGGACATTCAGAGACTAAATGACACTCTAAGTGAAGTCCCTCAATCACCTGAAACTCAACCATGATAAAACGGAAATCCTCCTCATTTCCAACAAGGAGAAGAACCCCCAAATAACAGAATGGCTAGAAGCCATTGATGCTCTCAACTGTAACCTCTCCCTGGTCGATTCCGTAAAGTCGCTGGGAATTACTCTAGACCCAAAATTAGACATGAAGAAACACATCAAGATCGCCGCAAAGAGCGCCTTCCTAAACCTAAAGCGTCTCAATAAAATAAAACCCTTCATCCCTCCCAAAGACCTCAAACAAGTCACCCAAGCCCTAGTGCTGTCCAGACTAGACTATGGGAACGCAACACTCACAGGAACAGCAAAGTCGCACCTTGCTCCCCTCAGATCAACTCTGAATGCGGCAGCCAGGATGGTTACCGGAGTCAAGAAATTCGAGCACATCTCCCTGGCTCTCAGAGACCTAAAATGGCTCCCAATCAAAATGCGTGCCAATTTCAGAACAGCCTGTTTCACGCACAAAGCGATGCACACTGGAAAACCTGCAATACCTGGCTTATAAACTCAAGAAAGCAGGCCAAATAAGGTCCCTTCAGAGCACAAACACTTTACTACTCATTCCTCTGAAAACTCACAAACAAAAAACCCTATCTCGATCCTTCTCGGGAAATGTGCCCAGAATATGGAACTCCACCCCAGTCCCCATCAGGACCACCCCCTCCTTCTTAAAATTCAAAAGGCAGCTCAAAGACTTCTTCCTCAATGGATCTCTCCCAAACGGATAGCTGTTGACCGAGCACAGAATCCTGACCACTATGACTCGCTGCCACCCTAAAACTAAGTCTCCTACCTCACCCACCCCGTCTCATTCCCTGGACTTCTCCCCCTCCACCAACAGACATCGTTCATGAGTCAATGTATATACCATTGTGATAATGTTGTGATTCCTATGCTACCAATTTTTGTAAAACGCGCCGATACTTTCTGCTTGTCATGAATCAACACTTATACTACTGCCATACTATGTATGTAACCTTTCCGCTGCTAACGTTGTAAAGCGCTCCGATACCTTCAGGTCTGGCCAGCGCTATACAAAACTCTTAAATAGATAAAATATCATAAGGGCTCAAAGTTTTGACCTGGCCACACCCACTTTTCCGGGCTATCTTGATCCATTGAGCCCTTATGATAGCCTCCCTTCTTTAGTTTAGTTAGGACCTACGAGGAGCACGCCCTATGATGAAACATGACATTCTGTTTGATGTGTAAGGACATCAGGAAAAATTCATAGGGATCCCTTTGGATTTGTCCATTATTCCTTCTTCTTCCTCTTTCTTTCTACCTTAGGAACAGTACCTCCATACATTAGTGTTAAAGTGTTTTGGAGTGTGGTTACTGGACTTTTATTTGCTCCCAGTTCTTCTTTCTTCTGTATATAGACTCCTCATTCCTGTCACTAAGATAGTGGTAGTAGTAGAAATATAAGTGATTTAGCGTTCTCTGTGCCTTTCTTTATGTAGCTCGTACAGTCCCAAGCAATCTCCCACTGATGTGTAGTATCCATCTATGCATTGAAAAAAGGGAGACTGACTTGGCCCTTCAAAGGGGGCTAAGATTGAGAATGAGATGAGAAACAAAGATCATCCTTTGCAATACATTAGTAGGTCCAAAATGTTGCTTAGGTTTAGAAATTTTGGAATAGGGCATAGGTTTAGGAAATTAGTAATAAGTCAACTCAATGCGTGTACTACAGGCAATCTGATTTTAAAAAGTAAAATGTTACTGTGATTGCCTTTCGGTGTTAAAATATTTTTTGAGAGATTTCTAACTGTACCACTAATCTTTTCTATTTTATCTTCTTATTTATTTCTTACATCAGCATCCAGGGCCAAGAAGAGGGCCAGCAGCACAGAGATTGGCCAGGGAGCCAGGGGTGCCACCACCAGTGCAACGTCAGATGGAAGTTTCACCACGACCACTACCGCCAGCACTGAGGCTGACGTCGATAGATATGCTGGTCCCAGTAACTCCTCCTGTTACTATTGTTATTATTTCCCTAACTTTTACCGCTCCACATTTAAAGTCATTTTTCCTTTTGATTTTTTTTACTGTACCTTTTGTCAACTTCTCTTCGTTCTATCTAATGTTTTTAAATTCTTTGAACCTTGCATTATCCTAGTTGTTTTCTATATTTCAAGTTTCTTAGTTGACTTCCTCCTGTCTTTACTAGTCTGTCTGTTGCTTCCTTTCTTCTGCTTTTTCAGTAAGCTTTCCCTCTCCCCTTACATTTCTTGTTGACTAGTACTGTAAGACTAAGAGAACCGATTTTAGGACAGGCACTCTACTGTGAAGATTGCATGCCCAAATAAGGTATTATTCTGCGCATGTTTGTTGGGAAGCCATTATTTTTCTTGATAATGTACAAACAGCAAAACTAAAAAGTGACCTTGGTCATGAGTGCCCCCCCCCCCCCCCAGTGTTGCATTATCCTTCATTTATACAGTAGTAGTATACCAGCAGTTTCGATGACAGTGCAGCATGGCTGGAAACTGGTATGAAGACGGCCCCATTGCATTTGCCAACCAAGACCATATGTTCTTCAGGCATCAATTATTCCAACCCTTCTTTGTGCTTCAATGACTCAGAGTCATCATAGCTCTGCCCCTCCTTTACGAAACGTTTTCGGTTGACAACCTGACTTTTTAAATGTTGTCAACCAATAATTTGCCCAATGTGATATATTTGATAGAAGATATTGCATCCGAACTGTAGTGATGTATCGTGGTTGTATTTTGTTAAAAAAATAATAATAAGGGGAGGTGTATCTGGCATCTAAGATGTGCAATGTTTTTTCTAGCCACACATACCACCAGTGCTGGAGCCAGCAACACTATAGCAGAGCAAACGCAGCGGCAGCCAAAGGGGGAGTCCCAGCGGCGGCAAGAACAGGCGGTGGTAAGTCACATTGCTTGCTTATTGACAATTACTAGGATTTTCACTGCAAAGGCATTGGGAAACCCCTGATTTAGCAGCTACAACGGGGGTTGAGTTAATGACCTCTTCAATCAGACAAAAGCTCATAATGAGCGTTAAAAATGATGGGTTGATGGAAAAGAGAAAAAAGGGTGGATGAAGAAAGGATGGCTGAAATGTTATATGAGTGAAAGGATGCGTGGGTGGGTAAAAGGATGCATAGGTGGGTGATAGGATGCATGGGTGGATGAAGGATGGATGAAAGGATATATGGGTGAAAGGATGCCTGCTTGGGTGAGTGAAAGGGTTGATGGGTTAAATGAATTCTTGAGAGGGTTAAAACAGGATGAGTGAATGGATGAATTAGTGAAAGGATGCATCGGTGGGTAAATGGATGTATTGAAAAAAAGATGGTTGAGAGCCGTGGATAGGTGAATGACTGGTTAGATGGATATATATGGATGGATCATTTTCAATGGTGAATTTCTGGATAAGAGAATGTAAAACTTAAATGGTGAGTATCAAAGGGTGAAGAATACTATAACAATGAAATGATGAATATATAAATGCTTGGATGAAGAATCAAGGGAGCACTTTTGACGAGGAGCGTGCTCACCTACTTTGCTTCCTTAGAATGACTTAAAAGCCTTGGTTCAAAGTGGAGAGGTATTTCTGTCCGCTCCCTTGACTCATTGTATTTGTTAAGCGAGGCAGATATGTATCCCACCCATCATCAATTATCACCTCCCTGCCTGTGGCATTTTGCCACTGTCACCTAGGACCTAACTGCTGCATGGTTCAATTCAGCACTACAGTGTTAGCTGTTCAATGTGTGTCTGCTTCAGTTAATGTGGCATTTATAAAGTTTTCAATGCAGGGCAAAGTGAAAAGAAGGTGTGTTTTCCTTCTCTCTCAGTGCCCACTAAGTCATAAGTTCTGTCCCAGCCCAGCAAAACAAAATTAAAAATCTATTTTTGGCATGTGCCACATTTTTCTGGCCGAGTGATTTATATATTTCATGGCTTCTATAACAGATATATACCTCTTTAAAGTTTTCCCTATCAACAATCCTCAACTACAATGACTGAGTAAGCCAAAGCTTAGGCACATGATGATGATCAGTGACACCCCATTATTTGGTAGTAAAATGTCTACTTACCTGGCCGAATCCCTCTAACGTACCTTGCAGTAGAGTAAGCTGTTTCCTTTCATAACTGCCAAGTGAATGTATTTGTCGGAAATAATTTAAATAATTTAAATAATGGTCGAGGGCGAGGCCAGGGAGTAAAGTGGGACTAAGTGCCCTGAGTTTTGCATACGGGATAGTCTGTGACAAACGTGCCAAATACAATCTGTATATCCTTTTCCTTAATCCTTTCCTGCTACTGCAGTGTATCGTTTTTCCCATCATCTACTTAGAGCAGGCAGAATATTCGCATTTTATACGTGACATGTGTGACGTTGTATCTTTATTATTTAACTGCTTCTTTGGAGTCAGGGTAAAATTGAAAGGGATTTTGGAGAAGAACAGGGCCATTTGAATGCGATAATTGTCAATTCCAGCTGCCCCGGCCGCAGACTGCAGAGAGTAGCAAAGTACAGACTACAGACGAGCTAGCTAAAATGCACCCATTAATTTAGCATAACAAGATTACTTGTACTCTACATTGCATAATGCCTTACTCATCAATGACAGGTATTATTTTTACTTTTCCACTCAAAGTGTCTGTTTAAGTTTTTTGCTCGGAAATCCTTCAAAAGAAAAAATGCACTGTTTTTTTAATCTGGTGTACTGTTATTCTGCCTTAATTCCTTTCAGTCCGTTAGTGCATTTGCCCTTTATTTGAGGGTAAAAAAAAGATTGTGGCTCCAATCACATCAAATTCGAATGGCCCTAGGGTACCAGCAATGTTCTGCTACTGTGCCACTATATAATTTTAAACAAGTGCTTTGCACAGAGCATTGTTTACATTTTGTCTTTTTTCTTTCCTGATATTGCTACTCCTACTGGTTGACCACCTACTAGGCAGGCGATAGCAGCCCAACTGCGGTAGCAGAGGCTGGAGGCCATACGGGCCGAATTTCAATGACTGGTTGTCCTGCAGGAGGAGGAGGAGGCAGCTGCTTCTGCTGCCCAGGGATGTATGTCGTTACAACGCATACTTTTACTCCGCATACTATTACAACGCAGTATTTACAACGCATACCGCTACAACGCATAGCGCTTTGGGGTGCTGGATAGTGGTAAGTATAATTTACTATTCTAACTCCAGTCCCCGTGGACCCTAGGGAAGGTGTTGGATAGTAAATTAAACTTACCTCTTATCCTAGAGCGCCCCCCAGCGCAATGCGTTGTAACGGTATGCGTTGTAATGCCTGCGTTGTAGTGGTAGTGCGGAGTAAAAATTGCGTTGTAACAGGTGCATACCGCTGCCCAGCCCCACAGCCAGCTGCCAGTGCTTGAAGCCTCCCAGCAAGAACAACACCAGTGCCGATGGCAGCTGGTATCCACCTGTCACGCCAACACTATTGCCCCCTCACTTCCAGGCCACCACTTCCACACTGCGTCCTGCTGAGGCTGGCGCGTCTTGAAAGTCGAACGGCACACATTGAGAAACATCTGACACACATGTAGTGCCCTCTTTTTAGCCCCATGTTTAATATTTGTTTTGGTGGGAGGGACTTGTTGTGGGTGGAGAGGGTGGGAATTAAGATTGGAGTTAGGACTGGGACTGTTTCTTTGGACTTTTTTGTTAGACATTGGTTGGAGATGGAGAGATTTGTTTGGCAAGAGGAGTGGGTCTGTTGTGGGTGGAAAGGGTGAGTGTTATTGTTCAAAAAGAATTAAAGGGTAATAAATAATGATTTTACTTTATTTATGCCTCAAATCTTTTTTGGGGTGTTTCACTTTGCACTGCTGCCTTTTAGTGCAGCCTGTTTTTTAAATCTGCTTAAAAAAGTGTATCCCAGTTAGTTATGTGGTACCCTTGTCCTACTACTGTCTTTAACTGTATTTACCACTGGGGGGAGATTGCCATTGCATATATTGCCTACGACAATGCTCCATAGTTCTTTTACCTGAATAGGTGAAGGAAGGACTGCTACCTCTCTCAGTCTTCTTAATGCAGAGTTTCCCAAGGTGTTGTAGCAGGCTAGTGTGCTAACAGGGAAAAGTCTTGTTTTGCGACCCATTGGGAATCCCAAAAATCACAGGGATGGTGGCCTGCTGGAGTTCCTTAGAGGAAAACCGGACGCACTTCAAGAAAAGCAAGTATTAAAAATGCAATAGGTCTCGCCTTTTATTAAGTTAAAGCCATTTGCTTTGCTATACAATACCATTAGCAAAGCAAATGGCTTTAACTTAATTAAAGGCGAGACCTATTGTATTTTCAATGCTTGTTTAGTTTATCCTTCACAAGGGGGAAAAGGTAATACTGTCCCCACTACTGCAAAAGTAAACTATTTCAATGGGTGGAAAACGTGCGTCCAGAGAAAGAAACTGATTTAAAAAGTTATGTTGGTTTTCCTAGGGATGTGCAAATTCCTTGTTGCGGACTTGCGGTGTGGCTTTTTAGGCCGACCTCTGCCAATGCGCTTGCGCATTGCAGATGTCGATCTATTGTAGATGAAACAAACTCTTTGAACCAAGCGCGGATTCGGATTACATGCAGTTCATGTGCCCATGCACGCGCTTCAGACCCGCCACAGCAATGTCGAGAGCTTCACACTTCAAAGGTTCCCTCCCACCCTTCCGACTTCAGGCATTCAAGTGTGAATTTTACCCAGAGCGTAATGCCCGAGTGCTTGTTGTTTTTACCAGCATCCTTCTATGCCACATGCCTTGTTACAATACTCGTTAGTGCTATTCAAGATCACATGTAATACTTTGTGCTTGTAAATTGTTTTGAACAATTAGCATTCTCCTCCCCATGTGGCATATTTCATAGTTTGGTATTTTCGGCCGCCTGTACGTGTCGCAACTGACATAAACAAAATCTTGCGGGACCTCAGCTATACCTCGTGTTGCGCGCCTGCACTCTGTAACATCGCCGTGTACAGGTGAGTCACATGTCTGTCTGTGCCTGTGTTCTAATGTGTGGCTAAAAACTTATGCGCTCGATCGTAAACGTTCCGCATTATTTTTGCAGTTAATGTTACCGAGCCTGGGGTGCACGTGCGGCATCCGCTAATGTCCCTGATGTGCCGAAGTGACATTGCTTACAGGAGTAAGGACAGAGAAGAAAGTGTCCCTCCTTTCATTGGGCAAGCATATCATCTATTGGCATCAAATTAGCGTTGAAATATTCTACAAGCATTAAAAATGATAAACCCGGGGGAAGACACTTTATTAAAAATTCTTCTCTAAGTGTCTCGGAAGTTAACATCGTGCTGGACAGACTTGCTCCTCTATAATGACTCACACTAAAAAACACATCTTCCAAATCTTATGCAGTGCAAATTGTATCCTTTGTAATTATACTTCATATTTGTTTCTGAAATAGTTTTTTTGCATGACCTATAGCACTGGTGCCTTTTTTGGGTGTTTTAAAAAAAGTATATGGTATAAGAAACACTTTACAAAAATTCATGGTGACCACACATCCTACTGAAGATTGTTAAATCCCAGTGCAAAAAAAGACAGACCGGAGAGTAAAGGATCAGCTGCCTGGTCTTCTATGGTCCGTGGGGAATTAAGTGGCAACTCTGCAAACATGATGCTGCGGTCTACCCAGACACTGATTGGTATGGATTCCGTGATCTGACCTCCTTAATCTCACCTCTTCTAATCTGACAGATTTACTTTTAGTGCACACTATGTGCCTGCATTTTCATTCTCTCTATGCATCCGGGTTCCTGTGGCATACTCTTTACTACTACTGACATCTTCTGTATGTCTTCCCTGAACACTTCTTATGCAGTCTTCCATCTCTAGCTCTTGCGCACTGACCTCCCTCTTGATGTCTGGCTCCTCTCTTTCCATCTGACTTCTTGGGTGCCGTCTTTCTCTTTGACTTCTTGTGCACTGTCTTCTCCCTTGAATTCTTATGCACTACTGTCCCTCAGGAATTCAAATGCACCATCTTTACCTGGGAATTCCTGTGCAGTATCAACACTGCGCTCTTTTAACTGCTCTTCTTTCATTTTGACTGGTGCTTGTTTTCTCCTTTGGCTTTTTGTGCAATGTATTCCCTTTTGAGTTTTTGGGCATTGTTGTCCCTCCTAATTTTTCTTTTCACCATATTTTCCCCTCTTATGTCATGCAACGCTCTACCCGTTGGCTTTTTTTTTACATTGTCTTCCCTCCATATTTCTTATTTCTCCATCTTTACCTCTTGTGCAATGTCTTTCCTCTTTGGGTTAACAAACCATGTTGGAGGGACATCTACTCCCTGACTCAATCCGCTACTGCTATGCGAACGTGAAGTTTAACAAATTCTTTTCAAGAAACAACAATAGTTACACCAATTTATCCATTTTAATCCATCTTTATTCCAAAGTTTCAACAATCCTTTTTCGAACTCAATGTAATTCCATTATTTAAATGCTCCAGAAATGCCAATCCAGGACTTATTCTGTCACTATTGTTGTTTCTGGAAAAGAATCAGTGAAACTTCATGTTTGCATGGCAGCAGCGGCTTGAGTCAGGGGATAGATGTCCATCCAACATGGGGGCATATTATCAAGGGTGGTGATAGTGACTTATCGCCCCTTTAGCGGCTGTTTTCAGCCGCTAAGCGGCGATAATTCTATCGCCCTATTAGCTTCCACATCCACCACCACCACCACATCCGCATCCATCACCACCACAGCCACCACCACTACGTCCACCACCACTACGTCCACCACCACTATGTCCACCACCATCACCACGGCCACGGCCGCCACCATGTCCACCACCACTACCACTTTCACCACCACCACCACTACCACCACCACCATGTCCACCACCACCATGTCCACCACATCCACCACCACGTTCACCACACCCAGCACCACCACCTCCACCACCACTACATCCACCACCACATCCACCACCACCACGTCCACCACCACCACGTCCACCACCACCATGTTCACCACCACCACTTCCACCACCACCACGTCCACCACCACAATGTCCACCTCCACATCCACCACCACCATGTCCACCTTCACGTCCACCATCACCACATCCACCACCACGTCCACCACCACAACCATGTCCAGCACCATGTCCACCACCACCACCACGTCCACCACCAACACCACCACATCAACCAAAATGTATTTGCCAACAACATATCTATTCCATCCAATGACACAACTGGGTTACGAAATCCACCCACATTCTTTCCAACAAATTCAATGCTGGCAAAAAAATAATAACATTTGAAAATGCCATCATGACTGAAATAGACAATCTATTCAAATGAAAAATGCAATTTAATTTGAATTTTTCCAAAGATAAACAACCAGCACTACAAAATGTACACTCTCTCCCAGATGTCACAATAAAACCAGCTGACAAAGGTGGGGGAACAGTGCTGTGGGACAAAGAAGCATATAGACTGGAATTATTAAAACAACTTTCTGTCAATGAACATTATAGAAAGCTTAATAGCAACCCTACCAACAGACTGGCTAACATTATTTCCGATTTGAGCCGAGAGGGCTTTGATGGTGGCTGGTTAAGTGAGAAAGAGGCTTCCTTTCTCATTAACAAATCACCTACTGTACCAGAAATTTACATCTTGCCAAAAGTACATAGAGATATTTAAAAACCACCTGGACGTCCTATTGTGTCAGGGTGTAATTCGATCTTAAAACCACGGATACAATATGCTGGCTTTTTATTTGCCCTTTTGCTGTAAACCAAGCGTCTTATATTAGAAACATCCTGGCCGTTATCAACATTGTAGAAAATCATCAGTTTGATCCCGCCTATGAGTTTTAGTTACATTAGACCTTTGAAAGTCTATATACAAACATCCCTCAAAATAACATACTCATGATATTGGATGGTTTGCTAGAAACAAGAGGAAGGCCACAGAGAGTACCAACTGCCTTTATCATTGAATGTGTAGGAATATCACTCTGTGAGAACTTTTTTCTTTTTGAAAATACCTTTTATCAGCAGCTGAAAGGTGTTGCTATGGGTGCAGTTTGTGCCTCATATTTAGCAAACATCTATGTCTCGACCATATTAGGATGCCCAAAAAGAAATGCTTTTCCATGGCGGGTTTTCCGCCGTGGAAAAGCATACAGAGCTTCACTGCGGGGGCCTGTTGCGGGCCCCCTGGGTGAAGGGGGGTTGGGGGGTGAACATGGGGGGTACCTATGGTACCCCCCTGCATTTGTATGCAGTAATCGGCAGGCACCACGCGGTGCCTGCCGCTTTCTGCATACAAATGCAATGTATGCATTTTTAACATTGCGGCGGGTGCAGCTTGAAGCCGCACCCGCCGCAATGTTAAAAATAGAGGATGTGACTGCCAGGGTGGCAGTCACATCCTAATTGGACAAGAGGGAACTCCGCAGGCCATGCAGAGGTTCCCTCCTCCTCGATGGTCGCGGACGGACTTGTGTGTCTCGACCTTTGGAACTCACTCTAATAACATTAAAAAATTGTGATCAAACATTGGTCACTCTTCAATGGTTTACCTGAACTAAAGAACAAACCGATGTTCTCCTTTAAGAGAGGTTCAAACCTGAACGATCGTTTAGTACAGGCTTATGAAGAGACTGACATCAATACGGTTGGCAATATGAGATAGGTGACGCCATTAGTAGGACACTACAAATGCAATATGTGCATAGCATGTAATACCACACAATATCTATAACATGTAACATCAATGGTGTCCCAATTGTCTTCAGAATTTTTTTTATTATAATACATCAAATGTAGTGTACTGTACCAGATCCCCATGTGGGCTATACTACATAGGAAAAACAACACAGGTCGTGTAAAAATGAATTCTACAACATCAATCACGTGTTCGTTGTAAGGTTGAGAATACCCCCTTAGTAGAACTTTTTCTCAAATCTGGGCATTCAGAAAAAGATATGCTTTGGTGGGTCATTGAAGTTTTTAAGCCAACAAAGAGACAGGCTAATGTAGATCAAGTGCTTAATCTAAAAGAAAGCAGATGGATCTGTCGTACAGACAATATTAATAAAGGCTTAAACTTGGCAATTGAATGGCATACCTCGTCGTGGATTCTGTAGATCTGACTGTATCTGTATATTATATTTTTGAAATGTTAGCATGTATATGTGAATTCTTTAGAACTTGGAGAAAAACTGGTACCACTGTTTACTATTGTTAAAAATTAACTGTAATATAATAGTAAAGCTATATGATATGATGTGTAAGGAACTGCATTTATGATGTCAGCAACTTGAATGACTGTCCTCACTAAGGTATTCTCTATAAGAACATATTGCAGATAATGCATGCAAACTTTTTCTCTGGTTGAAAGGGATGTCCTTCCATCTAAACATTCACTCTTACTACAATTCCTGTACCTATCTATACTTAGGTTCTCATTCTAAGTAGTGACAATTCCAAAACTTTTGTGAGAGTCAAGACTAATCCTCATTACACACTGTAACATTTAAAACCAACTTGGCCATTAATTTATGAAACACTTTCCTTAAAGTGAGGAATCCAAACTTTTCTAGAAGTCTGTGGATTTTTTAGAAACAATCAATTTACGTCCTTTAACATATTAAAAGATGGCCTCCATCCAACAGACATATTGGTATTCCACAGTTCGTTCCTATTTTTGATATAGTTTAATATCGAACGTGACTAATTCGGGTGTCATATCCCTTCAAATACTTTTCCTAATTTGAGGAATTTTACATGTATGATCTAAATTGTGGATGAGATGGTTCTTCATCACAGTGATAGACTTACTGAAACATGTGTTTCCAAAATTTACAAGATGGCCGTGACTTCCTTGGACACATATGCACCCAACAGTCAGTGTTTTGCTTTACTTGGTCGCGTTATGTTTCTATATATTACGAAAGATTTCACTATACTAGAGGAAAAATGCATTGATGTTCCAATTTATTGAGGACAGTGTGTTTTATTATGAACATAGACATGCTACAAACAAGAACTTTTAGCACATTACAAGATGTCTACGACCCACATCCCATGGGTGTAGCAACACGCGTTAGTTTGCTTTTGATCTCCAAACGAGTCAATATGCTAAAGCGCAAGTTCTTTGAAAAGCCGACTCCTGAGCGAGCGTTACCAAGTTTGTGAACGATGTCGAATTTATACAGGTAATGATAATTGAGACCACGGCCTATATATGGTCTGTTCGACTAACGATCAGCCACCACAGTTGAGATATGTTGAGGAAATACATTAAGTTTATTTTCGTTTCGTTTCTATATTTATCGGTCTCCGACCAGTTTACTAATTGTAGAATATATCCTGGTCTTCAGTTTAAGTAATATTCAAGTAAGATTTGTAAGATTTCTGTTTCTGCATATAAATACATAGAAACCGATGTTTAAGCATGATTATAATCTCCTATCGGGGTCATGAACCACGAATATGGTTTCAACATGTAATGATAAAATACAACTTATCATTGTTTATGGCCTCTGCCTGTCTGCCATATGTGTTTTTGGAGGTGATTTTTTATACAATGATTTACCATTCCTTCCTGTGTCTGCTAATAAGGGCCATTCATAACTACTAGAGCGTGTCCGCTCAGAAGGAATATCCTTTGAAATCATAATGTCTTTCAATTGACAATGAATTGGGTCTTTTGTAGTTGGAGAGATATAAATATAATACTTGTCCTGAAGGATTTGGGCATTTGACACAAAATCAGTGCTGCTCTTACAGATATGAACAGCTCAAATGTGCAGCAATAGATAGACACGCATTGATTCTATGTATCCAAACGTGGAAGTAAAAGTTTGAATGAAGATGCAATAACTTTTTCATTCTGTGAGGAAACTTAAATAGAAGATGCATTCTACACAGAAAGCTTAAATTCTTTTATTGAATATATATTTGTTTTTTTGTCTCCTAGCCTTCATTGCTGGAAAGGTTGTAGGCTTTCGTGCCACTTCATATTGGTTTGAATTCTAGTACCAATAATTACTTTCATCACTGTTGAAGTAAGTGACAAAAAATCTGTTCATATATCTTTTGACTCGCTCTCTTCACGCAGCTATGTGAAAAAATGCTCTCATGAGAAGGGCAGGGTCTTCTCTACTAATACTTTCATCTGTCTTTCTAGACACATTTAATTTCTTTTACACACGGGTGGGATTCTCATTAGAATGTTGAAGAATACACAGTAATTATTGTTTTTTCCGTGTTCGTATTGGGGTCATTCATTTGTATTTTTAAAAGTCCTGAAGATGGTCTAGTGGATGCAGACAGTTATAGACCGAAACGTCGACAACTACACCAATTTCATTGATCATTGTATCAAAGGCAAAGCTGTCTGTATAATTTAGCCACATTGCTTTATAATTGCTTGTGAAACGGTGTTCACAATTGTAACAAAGAAGGATATATATGACTTTGACTTTTGGTTACTTTGTTTCCTGTATGATTGTGTACCCTTTTTAAATCATGATACTTGTATAATATAAAATACAATCTTGAATATATACACCTGTGTGACAAACTTCTCTTTGACGATTTGTTTATGTGTGAATAAGTGGAAGTTGTTTTCGAAAATTTGAATTGCAAACTACTTTGATAGAGCTTGCCAACATTGAATGCAATAAGAATATAAATATTTAATTCAATAAATCCCTCGTAGGCTGATTTACCTGCTAATATTTGTTGCCCAAGCCGTCAAGGGTTAATTGGGTTTCCCACTTACTGTTAAAAATCCTATTACAGATAAGGCACACTTTCTCTGTTCGCACGGCACACCTTAGAACAGGTGCACTGTGAGTAAACAGAGAAAGTGTGCCCTATTACATTTAATGCGCTGCTCCAAGTGCAGGCCCTAACTCACGCTGCCCTGGGAGCAGGACATTCAAGAGAAAAATGGAGCAGCTTTGAAGCAACGGCTCCATGTTTCACTGTGCAGGCGACAACCCACCAGCACTTTTAAGGGTGATTAGAGATCTGCTTGTAGGCGGGTGCAGTGAATGACGGCACCTGCCTGCAAGGGGATGTCTGGGGGGGTATAAGGGACCCCCTTTCCCCCTCCAGAGGTCTGCCATCAGAGGGTGCACTGACGGTGTTCCACCTTTTAGATAGCACACTGTTAGTGCGCCTCATGACGCCTTTTTGCGGCTGCGCCTGTGCCTATAATACGGGAACACCCTCTTGTGAGAGTGCTGGAGCTATATGTGCGCCAGGGCTACCTGTATCACAGAAGGGCTTTCCGTCATACCAAAGTGCCCCGGCGGCACGCAAAACGAGGACATGCGCTTGTTGCGCCCCAGGGCATTTTGTATAATATGGCCCCTGGCCCTTAATCTCTTATTGAAGGTATTTACAGAACATACAAGTAAAAAAGATTCAAGTCAAAGCTCAGTGCATCGGTCCAGCTCAGGGTTAATAAATTACAGTCTGAGAGGGAAATTAGGCATTGAATTCTCTTTCTATCACAGATTATGAGCAGTGGGCCTGAGCAACCAGCAGGCAAAGTCTAGACTGCAGCAATTTGCAGTTATGCAAGTGTCTGGTGCAATGTGGACCCAGCTGCATTGAACTATGCAGAGGGGGATGTTGCAGACGTGACAGCAGGCACTGTTCCCAAGGGCTGCAGAGTGTGCAAGTCTCAGACCATCACCCACCAGGGCTCAGTGCCAGTGGCTCAGGCAGCCATGAGATTTAGAAACATCCCAGGTTCACAACCTTGGACTGGCTCTTTCCCAACATTGTAGCCAGCTGTGAGGCTCAAGTTATCACAAACAGAATTTGCCAAGAGTGCGTGAAACGTCTTGGCACCCAAGTCACTTAAATAGCTGGGAGTTGTTGCTGGGAGTGCAAAGTGTTTGCGTGTGAAGATGTGAAGGAGGAGCGTAAAGAATGCCGGAAATGCAGGGTAGAGGAGGGCTGAGGGACAGATGTAATAATACATTCAGAAGAACAGAAATAAGTCTATGTGTACCTAAGATTTACTTTTCATTTGTAAATCACAAACCTTTGAAGGGTGTTGCATGGAGATCTAGGATAATGTTATAAGGCAGGGTCTGTGAGAGACAATGGGCAAGCGCTTGTTGCTGATGGATAGGATAATGTTTGCTTCTATAACCAAAATAACATGAATTTTATTAGGATTAATAAAGCATTTATTGATTTATGTGATCAACAGAAAATGTATTTTAAGAATTGCTTCTAAAAAGAGGGAGTTTTACTCCTCCCACATGCTGAGCTTCCTGTATGTATGTATGTATATGTATGTATAGGCATTTATATAGCGCACTACTTACCCGGAGGGTCCCAAGGCGCTTCGACCGCTGCGAAACCCGCTGCGAAACCCTTCCTGGCTTCCCTGAGAGATGGTCCCTTAATGGGTATCTCCATGGTGAGACCAGGCATCCCCGGCGGTCTGGTGGGGCCGTTAGTGAAGATGAGGCAAGCTAATGCCCAGAGTTGCCGAGTGTGATCGCTGATCAGAGTGGGCACTGAGGCGAGAGAATTATCGAGTCCGCTGACCCTGGTCCAGAAACCTGCCGCACTGGTCCCGGGCCGTCCTCTGCTCTCGGGTCTGCCGCCTCTAACCAGTGAGCCACACTACTTCAGCATTAGATTTGGACAGACAAAGATTGTGTGCCTCTGCAGAAAAACGGTGCTTATATTGCACCGCTGTAGGTCTGATTGGTTTATTGACAACATTTACAACAGATATAGCAGGTGTGATCTGTTTATTATGAAAAGTTATGAAAAAGGCAGTAAGCCTAAAATATTTATTAAGAAGCACAAATGGTAAAGTCAGTAAGCTTTTATGAGGGGATTTTTACACTGTGTCAAGGCCTGTGGTCAAATATTTTTTTGGGCAGATCCATGGTCAAATACAGTAGGGAGGGATGTTGTTTGGTGTAACCTCGTGACCAGAACGCCCTCTGCCAAATTTTATAGGATGATTTTACATGAACTGTTTTCCAAAAACCGTACAAAGTGGCTTTAAATTGTGAATCCTCTAACAAAAACAATAGGAAGGGGTTTTTTTATTGTGAACTGCCTGCCAAGCCCCACAGACAGGGGATTTCAATTGCAACCCCTCTGACAAATGCATGAGGAAGATTTTTTAAGTTGTGAATGCTGACAAACATAAAAGTATGAGATTTTACATTTTGAACTATTAGACAAATAGAAGAGGAAAGTTTTACATTGCGAATTATTCTCCAGCAGAAACAATAGCAATTTATATTACATTGTAAACCATTTTTCAAATTTAAACGACAGTGGTTTTACATTGAGAACTTTCTGACAAATACAAAAGAAAAAGGTATAGGAAATATATAGTTTTTTTGCTCCAGCCACAGTAAATGCTTGGTGTTGCCATGCAATTAAATATCTAGGAGCTGCTTAAGTTGCTTGATGGGTCTGTATAAGCAGAGATAGCATGGTAATATTTATGTTCAAGTTAAAGTCCCACATGATCGCTTTATTGATTATTAACTGTGATGACAAAGGCAGTAGACCTGTTATTACATAGTGAACAACTTGCCAACGCCTGTAGAATTAAACAATTTGATTGTGAAATGCTTTGTTTTACTGTAGGCCCATATAGGACCATTGCTGCTGTTTATAATTAGAGCCTGCTAGTGCTTATATTGTCACATGGTACCTTACAGACCATATAACCAGGCTATATTTACAGGGTTAGTTGCCAATTGGGATATTTCTTTAGGGTGTGTGATTTGCACTATGGTTAAAAGCCCCGAAGGAGCGGGTCCAATTTCTAATTCCATTTGTTAGTTGGGAAATATTTGTCATTTTGATTATACTTAGTTGTTTGTGCATTGGAGAACGTTTTGCATTTTAACCCCTTCGCCGCAGGGTAATTTGGTTCCCCCACGGCGTGTGGGGGAGAGGCGCCGCGGCACCGCGGTGCTTGTGACGAGCCCAACTCATCATGAGGCACAGTGGAGCTGTACTCATGACGAGCTGGGCTCGTCATGACTCCGCCCACTGATTTATTCTCCTGCACAGGCGGGGAATCAATTACACGTGGGAGTGCCGCCGCCATTATGACGAGCCCAGCTCGTCATGAGCACAGCTCCACTGTGCCTCATGACGAGCTGGGCTCGTCATAAGCATAGAAAGGGTTAATGAAAATGCATTTCCTGAAATTTATTTATTGAGTAAATGTTGTGTTTTGCTATGTTATGAAACTTCTAATTCACAGCACTTTCGCAAGTCAGTAGTTTGAGGATCCGGACTATTGAGGACCCAGAGGTTATAGATTACCATTGACATATTTGAGGCTAATAATGTCTGACTGCCCTGGTATGTTCATAATCATATTTTTCAAAAACAATACAATGGACTTGACTGTCTTCTATAATACATATAGGGGATAGGGGAACATGGCGGCCACAAGCTAGAGCAGTCTCAGGCTCTTGTTCAATTTTGATGGAATAATACGTAAAAACTAGCTACCTGGATGGGGTAGCATTGTGAGGCTGTTGTGGGGCGGCTGTGGTGTCTGGGGCTTTTTTTTTTTTATTTCTCTGAGTTTTGGTGTCTGAAGTGATGGTGTTGATGCCGCACAGGAGTCGGTGGGCGGTAGCTGCAGTGCGGATTGCAAGTGGAAGGCACGCCGTGGCCAGGGTCGGCTTCCGGGGCAGTGGGAGCCGGGTGACGGCTCTGAAGGCTTTGTGTGTTTCGGCACATTTCTTTGCTGAGTTTGAGACAAAATTTAGACTCCCCGAGACTGATTTGTTTCTAAATAACAACGGGACGGCGTATCTGGAGAGTTTGGAGAATTCGGGTTTTGGCATATGGCACACACAAATGACCCCAGTAAGGAGGAGGAAAAAGGGGGATTGGGGGTCAATGTTGAATGAGGGGGAGGGTATTGTATGTGAAGAGCAGCAAGTTAGGAGAAAAAAGGACAAGGTTGAGATACACTTGGGGGTAAATGAGTTAAATAGATATACCCTCAGAAGTAGGAATATCTGGGGCCAAAGCCAGCTTCCCTCTGAAGCTCAAACTAGGGAGACCATGCTACCTACGTCCCAAACTAACTCTCAAAAAAACCCAGAAAACTGCTCCTCCCTTACAAAATAAAAATTCTGCACTGTTACTTGACCATTTGTATAAGAGACAATGAATAAAACAATTGCCCTTTCAAAACCAATATTTCAGTTTGAATTTAATCAAAATTAATTTTATTTGTATCTATCAAAAGCCTTTTTAAACCATTTTAAAAATTTTCTCTAAATTCTCAAAAAATAAACCCAATGTTTTTCTTTTTCTTATTTTGGAGCCCCTTTTGGAATTGAAATTCACAATCATACTCTAAAAATCAACTTTATATACAACAAATATACCATGTATATACAGCTTTTGATGGACTGAACGAGTTATCAGAAATTTATCATCTGTAAAACCATCCTTTAGACTCAGAAGTTATGCTCTGGTAATTATAAGTACTGTGGCCCAGACATCTGGTGGTGAACACTCACTACATCCCTACTACATCCCTACATCCCTACTCCTCCAACTAATCAACTTAAATGATCAGATTATATTGGGCAGTGATTTTAACTTGGTTTTGGATCCCAGCCAAGATTCAACCTCAAGTAGAGCAGTGACAGCAACTCAAAATATGAGAATAGCTCTAAAACAGTTGATGATAGAGATGGGTCTTTTAGACATTTGGAGAGAGATGGGACGTAAGGCAGATACATAAGGAGGAAATTTCACTTTTCATAACAAAAAGTGCAAGCATCGTTCCAGGATAGATTTTTTTCTTGTCGATGCCTTCACTTGTAAGAACATGATTAAGCTCAGTCATGTTCCGCAAAACCTGTCTGATCACTCAGCTGTAGCCATGGAAATTACTATTGCGGAGAAATCCTCATTTCGTAGGTGGACCCTAAATCGCTCACTACTCTTGGAAACCGCAATAACTGAAAAGCTAAAAATAGTAACTAATGAGTTCTTCAATTTAATCTTAACTCTGCACCTTTGCACGTGGTATGGGACTCATATAAGGCCTTTTTGAGAGGTATTCTAACAACACTCCCTATTGCGCAAACCATGAGAGCAAGAGAATAAATTAGAGCTTTAGAGGCGGCAGTACATTCTAACTAGGAAGCGTTAGAAGAAACTCCTGATAATTTGATTATCTCACAAAATCTAACAGTAGCGAAACACAAGCTTGTGGACTATCTTGAAGCAGTAGTTAAAAGAAAATGGGAAGCTCGTAGGCTATCTCAACAGGAATATGGGGCGGGATGTGGTAAATTCCTTGCATGGAAGACGAAGGCAGACCGGTCCAAAAATCGTGTCAGTTTCTCCTTTTCTTCTTCTCGTCTTTCGTCCTACTCACCTCTATACACTATCTCTTCCGCCCAACGGGGGCAACGCATATGTACCTGGATGTAACGCCGAGGTTTCAAGCTTTTTATGTATAACCACCACTCAAGCGTATCAGCAAGCCAGTATGTATCATTATCCACGCGTGTAACTACAGCAGCCCAGTATTGCCTTCGTTTCGGCATACTCTGTACTGTTTTGTAAAAATTCTTCTAATAAAATCTTTTGAAATTAAAAAAACAAATTATATACTCAGATTTTAGCTAAATGCCTGGATAAGGTATCAGGACTACTGATACACCCAGCTTTATGAACTAACGCATGATCTAATCGGGGCAATAGACATGGCAAGAATATATGAGCTCCTATTGGCAATAATGAACTTTGATGCTGCAAAAGCATTGATTGGGTTAGTTGGCTGTTTCTATATAAAATGATCCAGCGGTTTTACTTAGGGGAAACTTTTTTAGCAGCAGTTAAAGCCCTTCATGGGAATCCATCTGCTAAGGTCCTTGTTAATGGTAATCTTACAAGATCAGTAAAAATAGATAGGGAGACTAGGCAGGGTTGGCCTCTTTGCCCCCTCCTTTTCAATATATACATCAAACCTTTAGCATGCAAACTAAGAGCCTGCCGGAACATCTACCCTTTTATTTGCAATGGTTAGGAAAAGATAACCAGACTATATGCCGATGACTTGATGATCCTAACAGGCAATTTAGAGCAGTCGCTTCCTGCGATTTGGGAACAGTTGGAGAATTATGGAAGGGCATCAGGATACATGATTAATCAACAAAAAACTGAGTTAATGAAATGGAATACGCAGTATAGGAGCGACCTCACAAAGAGAGAAATTAGATATCTAGGCATCCAAATTGTCCATAATTTTGACAAGATAGTACAGGTTAATTTTGATAAAATAACCACGAGTGTTAAGTCACTGCCACAAAGATGGTGGGCTATTCCACTTTCGTTTCTGGGTAAATAGAATCTTCTAAAAATGTTGATCCTCCCCAGATTCACTTTTTTGTTTAATACTATCCCGTTAGAGTTTCCGAAGATTTTGTTCAAGAAAGTACAAGGGGCTTTTTCTAGTTTTATTTGGGGAAACAAAAAACCAAGAATCTCTCTAAAGAAATTTAGATGGAAGAAAGCTCATGGAGGTATTGCTACCGCAGATCTATACCTGCATTACTGTGCATTCCACTTAAACAACTTTCAGCAACTAATGATGGATAGTTCGACTTTTTCCCCGCTCTTTAAAGCCCTTACAGCCACTGTGCCCCACCAGGCAGAGCCTTTTCTTTTAAAGTTTGGACACCCTAATTTTTTTAAGAAGGTGAGATTGAAGGTTCTTGTGCCTGCAGTTTGGCTTTGGACACAGGTTAGACGAATCTTAAAAATTTTCTATTATAGTGACGCAACTTCTATTTGGGACTCACCTGGTACTCAGGCGTGTTTATTGGATACTCTTGCCGTCCCGCTTTGAACTTGTGGCATTAACACATGAGGACAGCTTATTATGGATTCTGAATTAATCTCAGGGCAGCATTTCTCTGCGATTTGTGAGAACTTGGCTTAAAAATGTTATACTATCAATTGTCAAGTTGGGTAAAATCTTTAGGGAAGGAGCTTGAAGGGAAAGGAGACATGGTATCAAAGTTGTGCATTCGATCCACGATTCCGAAAGAGGTTGCAGAATGGCATTAGTTGTTAACACAAAGGGAAGTAGATACGCAAGACCCATTTACAGAGATCTGGGAGGGACCTGCCGGGTGAAGACCTTGAAAAATTTGCGCAATTATGGTCTTATGTGAAACCTGCATCATTAAAAAAGAACCATCTTTTCACAGTCATGAGCATATTGGACCCCACGGAAATTATCAAAGATGGGGAATCAGGAGATCAAGAAATGTCCAAAGTGCGGTGAAGACAACGCAGATGTTTTGGCAGTGTCCCTCAATCCAGGCCTTCTGGCAGAAAGTGGGTAAGACCATATCAGGTATTAAGGGTCAAGGGAATTAGTTGACTACAACCTCCGTGATCTTTGGGGTGTTTTCAGGAGGGGTAGATAATCGAACTCTAACAAAAAATCATAAATCCCTCTTTTTTGTTTTGATCTTGCTTGCCTGGATGGAACTGTGCATTAAGTGGATTTTACCATGTCCCCAAACGCAGGATGAATGGATTCACTCCATTCAGAGAGTCTCTCGACTTGTCTGTGCAAGTAAACAGACCAAGAAAAATAAGTTCTGGGAAATTTGGGATGGCTGGGCTAAGACCTGTGTTTCTAACGCATCTCATTAAGGGTTATATTTAGTTGCTTAAACCTTATATTGCTTTTTCATTATTTACCTGGGAATTAGAGGGCCCTCCTCTCTCTTCTTTTATGCTTTTGAATTAAATTCCCTGGGTACTTAGGATACACTTCCGTTTTTTGTGTTATGGTCCAATGATTAACAATTTCCTATTCAGGTTGCTTTAGTGGCAGGGCCACTTTCACCTATAGCACCTGCCTGTAAAAGATTAGGAGACATTTCCCAGCCTAAGAGGTAAAATCTCTGACTCAGGGTAATTTTTTACCTTCCTCTCCTCGGTGGAGTGACCGGGAATTATTAATACCTTGTTTTGGTTTGGGTTAGGCCTTATTTCTTTGACACTAAAGCATAATTGGATAAATGAGGACTTACATTTTTTTTAAAATACATACAGGGGATAAACAATTGAATGTTCCAAACAGTGTGATGATTGACTGTACATATGAGAGGTAAAACAGTCCCACATGCTTTTCCAATGGAAGTACTTCCTGGAAGGGGGAATGATGCATCAAACAGTCATTAGCATGAGGTGAGCCCAATTGATATTTAAGCAACACAAGTGGGTCTAATGTAGGCCTGGGCGCTAAATTTCATTTCGGTCGTGAAATTTGCGGAATTTCGGTAATTTTGCATTTTGCCGAGAACGCGGAATTGCCAAAAATTCTGCGATCTGCTGCTTCACAGAATTTTTTGCTTGTTTGCACTTCAAAAATGCGTGTTCGCAAGATATTTCCCCCCGAGCACACAGAAAAAACCATCGCTAACGGGCAGAACAAGAAATTCTGCGTGTTCACGGAACTCTGCATGCTCGCAGAGATTGTTTACCATTTCGCTGAGCTTTGCGTAGCGCGGCTATGCAAATTCCACCCACGCCTAGTCTAATGTCTCCCACTGTGCTTTTTTGTTTTTAATCCTAGCACAGAGTCGCCTGAATAAAGATAAGCAGTGAACCCTATAGCTAGTCTTAACCCAGCCCACTTTCTGCACTGCGTCCCTCACCACACCAACAAGCTCCCATTGGGTAGTTAGTAAATACCCTCCTAGTATACAAATCATCCCTGAACTCCTCCCTCTTAGAGAGGGGGTTGTAGCCCGCACCATGACTAGGCTTCAATGATGAAGCATGCTTCTTTCGGTGGTTAAAGGAAACCATCTTTTAAAGGGACGCAGACTGGATTTAGTGCTGACTCCTCTAGCCTACCTTCCTCATCCAGACCTGATGGTACATGTGTGTTTTGACTAATTGAGTAAGGGAAGTAAACCCTCGCTGGTCTCTAAATCTCCTCTAGCCCCACTTTTTGTGTATCGCTATAATAAATATATCAAACACAGCCTTCGGTTAGCTATACATGCAGCTCTTCACAGTGCCTATGATATAGCTCATCCTCACTAAATGGCTATTGATGGGCGACAATGAAATTCTCCACATTTCTGCAATGATTATGTGTTAGAGAAAGCAGTGCCTACTGAGAGGAAACCCCCCTTACACAATGCATTTTAGGAGAAATCTGAGACGCTACCTTTTCATTGCTGTCAATTTAGGCCTCTCACACACAACCTTTGTTTCTCCTCAATCTGTCCCCAACTATGATTGAGCTGTAGAGTACAGAAGACACCGTATTATGCTCTGTTGTCTTACATCTTGCTACAAGAAGTTATTTAAAACTTTAACATCTATCAATTGATAAAAGAAGCAATATAAAGCTTCATAAATGTATTTCCATTGCTGCTAGAAGTGATGGACAGTTTGAGAGAATTCTAACGCCCGAAGGGAAAAGTAATGGAAAGCTGCAGAGACTTCTATCCCTTGATACAAGAAGTGATGGAAAGATTCAGAAGCTTCTGTCCCTTGATACAAGAAGTCATGGAAAGCTCCAGAGACTACTGTCCCTGGATACAATAGCTGATGGAAAGCTTTAGAAACTTCAATCCCTGGACACAAGAAGTGATGGGAAGCTTCGGAGATTTTTAGCCCTTAGTAGAAGAAGTGATGGGAAGGTTCAAAGATTCCTATCCCTGGATACAAGTGATGGGAAACTTTAAAGACTTCTATCCATAGATACAACAACTGATAGAAAACTTCGGAGACTTCTAGCCATTGACACAAGAGTTAATGTGAAACTTCAAAGATTATTATCCCTTGATACAAGAACTGATAGAAAGCTTACGAGACTTCTATCCCTGGATAGAAGAAGCGATGGAAAGCTTTAGAGACCTCTGTCCCTGGATACAAGAAGTGATGGAAAGCTTCAGATACTTTTGTCCCTGGATACCAGAAGTGATAGAAAGCTTCAGAGAATAACTATCCCTTGATACTAGACGTGATTGAAACCTTGAGAGACTTCTATCCCTTGATACAATAAATGATGGAAAGCATCAGAGACTTGTATATCTGGACTAGAGAAGTGATGGGAAGCATCAGAGACTTCTATCCCTTGGAAGAAGAAGTGATGAAAAACTTCAAAGACTTCTATCCATTGATACAAGAAGTGATGAGAATCTTCAGAGACTTCTATCACTGGACACAAGAAGTGATGGGAATCTTCAGAGACTTCTATCACTGGACACAAGAAGTGATGGGAAGATTCAGAGACTTCAATTCATTGATACAAGAACTGCTAGAAAACTTAGGAGACTTCTATTCCTGCATATAAAAAATTATGGAGAAGTTTCGAAGGCTTCTATCCCTGGACACAAGAAGTGATAGAAAGTTTCAGGGACTTCTGTCACATGGTAGAAAAAGTGATGGGAAACTTCAAAGACGTCTATCCCGTGATACAAGAACTGGTAGAAAGCTTCAGTGACTTTTATCCCAGGATACAGGAAGCGACGGAAAGCTTCACAAACTTCTGTCACCTGGTAGAAGAAGCAATGGGAAGCTTCAGAGACTTCTATCCCTGGATACCAGAAGTGATGGAAAGCTTGAGATACATGTGTTCCTGGATACCAGAAGTGATGGAAATCTTGAGAGACATTTATGCAGGGACACTAGAAGTGATGGAAAGCTTGAGATACATGTGTTCCTGGATACCAGAAGTGATAGAAAGCTTGAGATACATGTGTTCCTGGATACTAGAAGTGATGGAAAGCTTGAGATACATGTGTTCCTGGATACCAGAAGTGATAGAAAGCTTGAGATACATGTGTTCCTGGATACTAGAAGTGATGGAAAGCTTGAGATACATGTGTTCCTGGATACCAGAAGTGATAGAAAGCTTGAGATACATGTGTTCCTGGATACTAGAAGTGATGGAAAGCTTGAGATACATGTGTTCCTGGATACCAGAAGTGATGGAAAGCTTGAGATACATGTGTTCCTGGATACTAGAAGTGATGGAAAGCTTGAGATACATGTGTTCCTGGATACCAGAAGTGATGGAAAGCTTGAGATACATGTGTTCCTGGATACCAGAAGTGATGGAAAGCTTGAGATACATGTGTTCCTGGATACCAGAAGTGATAGAAAGCTTGAGATACATGTGTTCCTGGATACTAGAAGTGATGGAAAGCTTGAGATACATGTGTTCCTGGATACCAGAAGTGATGGAAAGCTTGAGATACATGTGTTCCTGGATACCAGAAGTGATAGAAAGCTTGAGATACACGTGTTCCTGGATACCAGAAGTGATAGAAAGCTTGAGATACATGTGTTCCTGGATACCAGAAGTGATGGAAAGCTTGAGATACATGTGTTCCTGGATACTAGAAGTGATGGAAAGCTTGAGATACATGTGTTCCTGGATACCAGAAGTGATAGAAAGCTTGAGATACATGTGTTCCTGGATACTAGAAGTGATGGAAAGCTTGAGATACATGTGTTCCTGGATACCAGAAGTGATGGAAAGCTTGAGATACATGTGTTCCTGGATACTAGAAGTGATGGAAAGCTTGAGATACATGTGTTCCTGGATACCAGAAGTGATAGAAAGCTTTAGAGACTTCTCTGCCTGGATACCAGGGTAGATAAAGTGAAGGGAAGTTTGAGAGACTTCTATCCCTGGATACAAGAAGTGATGAAAAGCTTGAGAGACTTTCTTGCCGGGATACTGGAAGTGATGGAAAGCTTCAGAGGCTTCTGTGGCTACAAACAAGACGTGATAAAAAACTGTAGGGACGTCTATCCCTTGATACCTGGATACAGGAAGTGAAGGGAAGCTATCTCTGGATTCAAGAAGTGATGGAAAGCGTCAAAGACTTATATTCTTTGATGAGAGTTGATGCAAATCTTCAGAGACTTCTATCACTTAATAGAAGAAGTGATGGAAAGCGTCAGACCCTTCTATAGCTAAATGTGTTCACATAAATGTATAGGCAGTTCCGTGTATGAGAAGCACTGCTACTAATAAATTATATTGACGCTTTTGATTTTCCTCTTCTTTAATATATGTGTTGGTGTCCTATTGTTTTGGAGCTTTGTTGTGCCACTGTATGTTTTTGTACTTGTTATTATAAATCAATAAAAATATTTATCAAGACTCTTGGAAAAATTCGAAGAAGTAGCCAGTTGACACTTATCCACGCCCTCATTTGCAAATCACCAAATACACTCTCAAAATTGGGCTTTGGAGTGCTACACAATTACTAGCCAGCCTATACTGTATAGTGCTTACTTGCCTGCTTGCTGGGCTTTCTGGATTGAATCCTGTGCTCAACAATTGGGAGTCCTTCTTTTGACGCTGCTCTGTCCTAGAAGATTAGTCTGAATACTGGACAAAGTTGAGTGCTTTACGCAGAAAGGTGCCACAAATTGAGAACGAGGAATTTGGTGTAAGGTAGACAAGTGACAAAGGGTAGGCTTATAATACATACAGTCCTTTCACTAGGTGTTGAGCACTGCTACCCATCAAAACCAGTTGGCCTATGAGAATAGTGTCCATCCCTACCTCTCTGGTAGACGGCCATGCTACATCAAAGAATAGTGGAAGTACTCCATAGGAGCACGTGCACACCTAATGCACCAATGAGATGGCTCTGGCCCAGAGAAGAGGGATTACTCCGATGGGTTGAATTAAAATGCGAATGCCACTTTAATAAAGCAATGACTGAAAGTTGCTGAAATAAAAGAAAGCAAACACAGATCTGAGTTGAGTACACCATCGTTCTTTATCTCACTTCGCCACCCCAGAGCCAGCCATATGCAAATCAGTCTTGACCCTGTTCCTCATGGGAACAGTCCAGCCCGAACTGCCAAGCCAGGTCTTCCCTGAATGGGAAACAAACATCATGGGACTGTTTTTTGGGTAACACCCCCTTTATCAACCAGGCTAGCTTGAATCTAGTGGCAAAATGAGCAAGGGGTCCACATCTGGGCATACCCTGCCAACTTAGGGCGAAAAAAGTAAACACAAGGAGATGATGGACAGAGCACTGAAACTTTTCAGACACTCACCCCCAGTCACAGATTTGGGTTGAATCCATCATCGTTCTTTAGCTCACTCTGCCACCTCAGTTCAGACTAAAACAATGGCTAAAAAAGGCTGAGATCACGCAGACAGCTAAACCAGTATAAAAGAGAGATTAATTAGGAGCATAAACACGCAGAATAATAAACCTGACACATCTATTTTGCTGCATTTGAAAGATCATTCGTAAAAGTGATTGGAAAGCAACAGCTTCCGCTGGCCCATAGTAATGTCCATGGCAGATGTGAGTGACCACGGGGGACACATTCTTGCCCCTAAAAGAAAGTATTTCAACAGATGAATACCTTCATCAGGACAGTGACAAACAGTGAACCAGCCTTCCACCAAAACCAAAGTTATGCCCTTCAAGCTGAATATCACGCGGATAGTGCTGTTCCTAGATAGTTTTGAAGCGTGTCAAGTATTATTAAATGCCACCGGCACGAGCCCTTTCTGAAACAGCAGTGAACGCAGCCTGTTCTAAATGCTTTGTGCTAAAATTAGACTTTTCTTTCTGTGCAGATGACATTCCCAGAAAAAAATCTTGTTCAAAGTCATAAATTTAAAGTGTCTCGTTACTCTCCCAGCACTGCCAGAGGTTGCTGTGTAGGCTGATTTTCAGCTACTTTTTCATTTTAAGACCGGAAGAATTTGCAGTTAAATGTTATTCTTCACATTGTATTTTAAAGACTGAAGGATAAACTTATTTAGCTCAACTGGGCAAACTGAATGACCTCTAGGCACTTCTTGATTAGGAGTAGTGGGTTTAGAAAGTGATGTGATTGGCTGCTGTTTTGATGATCTTAGCACTGTTGTTCCATAGAAATGCCTGTCTCTTTATGGTCTTGGCCATGGGTCTGCACAATGATTTTCGCCCCCATATGAGAGAAGTTACATTTGACTGCCCTTCTCTGAAAATTGAGCCCATTTGATGGTTTTGGGGATATATACCGCTCCACTGGAGGTGGCACCCTGGACTGCTGCCCAATTTCAACATATCATAAATGGCCTCTATATTTAGTGAGTTCGTAGAATTTCTGACTTTGAAACTTGAGACATGCTTTCACCATATTCCAATGTTGGCACTTGTACAGAAGTTGCATCATTTTTGCAAATCACTAAGGGCCATTTGTATCAAGCCTTTTTCCTGTTCACAAACGGGCTGATTCTCAGAATCTGCCTGTTTGCGAATGGGAAAAAGCCTTTTAGGATGTATCATCCAAAAAGGCCATCGCAAAATAGAGAATCGCAAAATTTGTGATTCTCTATTTTGCGAATGCAATTAAGGAATTGCAAATTGTGATTCCTTAAATGCAATTCTGGAAGTACCAGAAATTTGCTATTTAGCCTTAAGGAATCGAAAAATTACCACTAACTTCAAGTTGGTGGTAATTTGCGATTTTCTAGAAAAAAAAACTTTTTTGCTTTTTTCAAAGTGCCATTCAGCACACATCTATGCCCTTAGGGCATATATGTGCGCAAAATATGCACACATGCATATGTCAGGGGTGCAACAGGTGTCCTTTTGGCACCCTTTGCAACCTTGAAATTGCATTCTCAATTTGCGATTCTCTAATTGGTAATAGCAAATTGAGAATATCTTCCCATTCATTCCTACGGGCCTCTTAGCCCATAGGAATGAATGGGAAGGTATTCCTTATTTGCAAATCTCAATTTGCGATTGGCAAATAAGGAATATGTAGGATTCGCAACATTTTTAGCAAATCCTACCTACATTGCATTTTGCGATTCTCAAATTGCGATTCACTAAAAATCGCAATTTGAGAATCGTAAAACTCTTTTTTGATACATGTGGCCCTAATCTCCTAGGGCCATATGTATGAAACTTTTTTTTTGCGATTCTCAAATAGCGATTTTTAGAGAATCGCTATTTGTGAATCGCAAAATGCTATGTATGTAGGATTTGCAAATAATTTTGCCAATCTTACATATTCCTTAATTGTGAATTGCAAATTGCAATTCGCAATTAAGGAATACCTCCCCATTCATTCATTCCTATGGGCCTAGAGGCCCATAGGAATGAATGGGATGACATTCTTAATTTGCGATTCTCAAGTACTGAATCGCAAATTGGGAATGCATTTTCAAAGGTGCCAGGGTGTCAAAAGGACACCCTGTTGCCCCCCTGAAATGTGCATGTGTGCCCATGTGGCGCACATACGTGCCCTAAGGGCATGTATGTGCGCCACATTCCACTTTGAAAAAAGCAAAAAAGTGCATTTTTCAAAGGAATCGCAAATTACCACCAACTTGAAGTTGGTGGTAATTTGCGATTCCTTATGGCCAAATTGCACTTTTCTGGGCCTCATACATTGCATTTAAGGAATCGCAATTTGCGATTCCTTAAAGGCAATCGCAAAATAGGGAATCACAAATTTGCAATTCCTTATTTTGCGAGGCTGTTTTGATTTCATACATACCACTTAACTATTTTGCGATCGCAAAATTGCCTTCATACATATGGCCCCTTATTTCTCAATACATATTTTATTATCTTTAATATAAATAAGTGTATTGTGTTGTATAATGTTTGGATTACTTACCCGTAATCTCCATTACACTGATTTTTCGTTCCACTTCCCACGACTTACTTAAGTGAGTTTTGTTGATTTATTGTTATCATCCCAAAGCTGGTTTCTATCTCCATGAATCCTAGACTGTTATGTGTGGCAGGGTTTTCCCAGTAGCACATAAGTTACAGAAAAAATAGCTCTGATTGTATGCCAACATGAGTACAGTAACGTTTTTAGTCCAATATGGAAAAGCATATCCCATCCAAATCGAAGAAACTAGACAACTCTCTTAGTGTCTTCACACACAGACGCTGAGTCTTGATATAAATTTTCAATGCTCATTTAATGATCCGTTTTAGGAAAAAAAGCCAGCCAACGCGTTTCGTTCTGAAAACAGAACTTCTTCAGGGCGAAATAGTTGTTCCAATGCACATTGATTTCCAGTCGTAAAGAGGTGGGGGAGGGGGACAAAACTTCTGTGTCCTTATGCTCCTTATGTATTCCTTGTATTTCGAATTCCCCAAATAGAGCTCCAAATTAGAAGTAGTGTATTTGCCCCACTCGGATATTATTCATTTTGCTGGTTCATAGTAGTGCTAGGAATCACTTAGTTTCAAAGTAATTTTTTATATAATGGCAAAGATCTTAGGAACGCAGATCCTTCCTATACGGTATGATGTGTATATTTTCTATGTTTCATAGTCCAGAGTCAATGAATATCAAACCGGTAATCACCTGAAATGTTGATCTCGATGCATCAACTGAGACGGCGGCTTTTTGAAACTGAGGAATGCTGCATTGTTGTTGCATCGAGATCAACATTTCAGGTGATTACCGGTTTGATATTCATTGACTCTGGACTATGAAACATAGAAAATATACACATCATACCGTATAGGACGGACCTGCGTTCCTAAGATCTTTGCCATTATATAAAAAATTACTTTGAAACTAAGTGATTCCTAGCACTACTATGAACCAGCAAAATGAATAATATCCCAGTGGGGCAAATACATTACTTCAAATTTGGAGCTCTATTTGGGGAATTCGAAATACAAGTAATACATAAGGAGCATAAGGACACAGAGGTTTTGTCCCCCTCCCCCACCTCTTTACGACTGGAAATCAATGTGCATTGGAACAACTATTTCTCCCTGAAGAAGTTCTGTTTTCAGAACGAAATGCGTTGGCTGGCTTTTTTTTTCTAAAACGGATCATTAAATGATCATTGAAAATTTATATCAAGACTCAGCGTCTGTGTGTGAAGACACTAAGAGAGTTGCCTAGTTTCTTCGATTTGGATGGGATTAACTTACAAAGCGGTGCTTTTCCATATTGGACAAAAAATGTACTCTTTACCCCAGGTTTGGGTGATGCTCTGAGGACAGGGAGCATTTGGAAATAGCACGCTAGAATTTGAAGACTAACTTGTGTGGTGAATTTAGGATTGGTGCCTTTCTTTTTCTTGACAGGTCCATTGTCCATAGTGTTGTTGTATAAATAATGAGTACAGTAACGCTTCAGAGTACACTAACTCTTCAGTGTGTGTTTGTAAAGCTTAGGGCCAAGAAAACCAATATATTGAACGGTTATGTCAACAGGGTTGAAGAACACGCTAATATTTTAAGACATTATTTTCAGAGCTGTACGTTCACATTTATTGTGTGAACAAGATAGCGAACAGAAAATATTCACTCTCCAAAGACTATCATCAAGAACCCATTTTGCTATTGCTTGATAGCGAAAAATAATGATTCGCTATTAAGGAATAGCAAAATGCAATGCATGAAGAAATCACTAAAAAAATAGCGATTTCTTAAAATTCCTTAATTGTGAGTCGTAAATTGCGAGTCGCAATTAAGGAATACCTCCCCATTCATTCCTATGGGCCTAGAGGCCCATAGGCATGAATGGGAAGACATTCTCAATTTGCGAATCGCAATAAGCCAATCGCAAATTGAGAATGCGATTTCAAGGGTGCAGGGGTGTCCAAAGGACACCCTGTTGCACCCCTGAAATTGATCTGTGCACATATGTTGCGCACACACATGCCCTTAGGGCATGTGTGTGCGCAACATGAAACTTTAAAAAATGCACTTTAGTGCATTTTTCAAACTTTTTGCAAATTACCATGAAGTTCAACTTCATGGTAATTTGCGAGCCCTATTAGGGAAATCTCTATTTTTTAAACTTAAATGCAGTGCATGTAAGGAATCTCAATTTGAGATTCCTTAAATGCAAGTAATTGCAATTTTGCGATTTCTTAATTTGTGATTTTTGCATTTGGGATGATGCATCCCAAATGCAAAAATACCGGTCGCAAAGGGGCAGATTCTGAGAATCTGCCCCTTTGCGAGCGGATTTTACCTTGATGAATCTATGCCTATGTGCAGAGCTACAAGGCCATACGGCCTCACACAAATCAGGCTTGGAAATAAATAAAATGGCAACATTTGCTGGTCTTCCATTTGCTTCTGTTACGAAGTATTGCAGGTGATCTAAGGCTGTAAAATGAGAAGCTGCATAGTAATTCCCCCTCAGATTTCCATAGGACATCATTGGAGGCAAAGGTATTAAGAGTACTGAAGCTTTTGGTGGAGTAGACAAAAGACCTGATTGCTAGATGGACATGCCAAAGTAAAGGGATACTTACATAGCCTGGCATATAAAAAAAGAATTCTAAGAAGCAATGAGGCTGATAACTATTGTGAAGACATTAGGTATTGACCAAACCACTCTAATAGAATGAGTAGGAATGTGTGATAAAATGTTTTAGAGGTATTTTAGATATTCGTGTTGTTTTGTATTATAATTGCTGATATTACAGTAATCATCCTTCTGATACATAAGATTTATGTATGAATATACATGAATAATGCATAATAAATAACCTTTTATTGTATTGTGTCTACTGTTTGTAGGAGGCCAGGGCTATACACAATATTACCACAGTGCTGTCTAACTCCTATAAATGTTTATATAAATAAAAGCATAAATTGTTGGGGTATGAAGTTAGAGACACCTGTCCATTCTCATTTTTTCCTCAAGAGGAGGTACTACGAATTATTCCTCTAGAGGCTTAGGAAGTCTACCTGGGTGTGCCCGTCTGAAAAGTAGGGTTCATGACAAGACTCCTCCATTTCCCTATCCCCTTGCTGAAGTTCTTAAGACCTAATACTAAATTACTAATGAAGGCCCCCACGAAGGGAGGGAGGATGTTTTGCAAGTTCTGGACAAGAAAGGAAGAATGATGAACATTAGCAGGAAGTAATCTGAACATTGTATCCTCATCTCCCCTTATACCCAATTCTTTACTTAATTGAGGATGTGGATTTGCACTATAGTCGCTATAAAATCACTGTAATATCAGGCGTCATGTTGATTCTTTTACTGCCGTTTTGTTTTTCCGTGTTGTGCCCATGTTATAGACCGCCTGTTTTCCTGTCGCCATCTTCTGACTTATTTTTCGTGTTTTTACTGGTAAGCGAGGATTCGCAAAAGACTAACTGAGGGCCCGATTCACCAAAGTAATCTGAGCCAAAATCCTAACTTTATGGCTTTCGGTATTTACATAAGGCCTTTAGGAGTCCTAAAGTTAGGATTTTGTCTCAGTCAATCTTAAATTTTGGTCTTAAGTTAAACTTAAGCCAAATGTAATTATTATTATTACATTTCTTATATAGCGCCAGAATCGACCCCCGAAGGGGTATCTCCGCGCTTGCCTTGGGAACCCGTCCTGGCTTTTCCCTGTGAGATAGCCCCTACAGGGCATCTCCAAGGTGAAAGCCAGGCATCCCGCGCGGGGGGCCGTTGTGGAGATTAAGCAAGCTTAATGCCCAGAGTTGCAGAGTGTGAACCCATGATTAGGTCAGGCACCGAAGCGAGAATTATCGAGTCCGTGGACATTTGAGCTCAACACCCTGCCGCGTCGGGAATCGAACCCTGGTCCCGGGTCTGACCTCTGCTTCAGGGTCTGCCTGCTCTAACCAGTGAGCCACACTTCTAACTAAGACAAAATCCTAAATGTAAAACTAGGATTTTGTCTCAGTTAAACTTACGTTTGTCTTAAATTTAACTTAAGATCAAAACTTAAGATTGACTGAGACAAAATCCTAACTTTAGGACTCCTAAATGCCTTCTGAGAATAACGAAAGTCGTAAAGTTAGGATTTTGTCTCAGATTACTTTTGTGAATCGGGCCTCAGTGTCTAAGTGTGTATTTCTTGTTTCTTCTTCAAGATCTTTTTGCACTCTTCTCATGAGAAGTCTGTGCCCCTTTTAAACAGAGTTTCAATTTCTTCCACATGTACTCTCAATTGAATCAATATATGAAGGAAAACTATAAGGTTATGGGAATTGGACAGGGGTAAATAGTAAAAGCTCACTGCCATAGAAGAAGACATGCTGTCGCTCTACATTTTTGCTTGTTTACTGGATAAACATTGTAGATTACAGTAGGTCAGTGAGTTTGTTCACCTTATCGTTGACAATCTGGTTTCTCAGCTGGGAACGTCCTACACTCAGCTGGAGTGGGGAGAGGGCTGGACCAGAATCCACACGATGACTCCAGGTGCTGAATGCAGGGGAGACATTTTTTCAGAGGTTCTGTGGTGGAGAGTGGCCCACTGACCAGGGCAGGCAGCATTAGCACAGTTACATTTGTGAAATATGAACTGTGTACATGTTTATGTTGTGCTTTAGGGATGCTCTGGAAACGTGAAGTGTCATCTTGACAGTAGACGATGGATCGAATGAGGTTGGGTCGGTAGGCCGGAGGAGATTTAAGGTTGTAGGAGTGTTTGAATGCAATCCACTGTAAGGAGAGAGTGGGCTCCGGAAGTAGCAGAGAGAGAGGGGGAAGGAAGGCAGGAGTGTCAGGACACTAGCACAGACCCTACAAGGATGAATGCGCGTGAGTGTGACAGAGGTACAGTGATCCCGCCAACACAGAGGATCCATTAGATTCACAGCAGCGACTGGAAAATTTCCAAAAGCAAGGGGGGCAGTGAGTGTTGAGATACTTTCCATCCTCCCGCCAAAAGGGCAGTTAGATGGACAACTATTAGAACCCCCTTATCTATCTTTTCCTTTCCCGCTTCCAGTACAAGACTGGCAGATCCCTTTAAGTATTCTTAGAAAGACTAAAGTTAAAGAGCCCCAGCAAAAAGGAGCTACAGTCAGTATGGAAAAAGCATGTACAGGCTTTAAAACTGTGTGAGGGATTCACTAATTAAGATGAAAAAAAAACCTTTCCAGAGAAAGGTGCCTTTCAGGTAGAACTTTTAAAGAGAAAATTAAAGAGCTTGGCAACAAGATAAACAACAAATAATGTCTGGCTTCCCTGAATTGGTATGAGAGAGCAAATAAGTGACAGCATTCATCACAAATGTTAAGATGAAGCAGACCCATAAGAAACTCCAATACCCCATTAGCCACTTGAGGGACAGTGGTAGGGTTTGTGCTTTATCACTCAGCCTCCTTCTTACTTACTTCCCCAAATCACTACCGAGAAATCTGAACGTGAAAAAGAAAAGGAGGATATAATGGATGTTTTAAGTGTTCCCACGCGAGCAGGTGATGCTGGGGGAGCTCCGACCAGAGCATCTGGAAATGGGGCAGCAGCCGGCTGCTCAGCCAGAACCAGTAGTACAAGGAGATACTGTCCAAGGAGACACAGCGAGACCAGTGAATAGCAGCGCAACTGATGGAGAGCCATCAGAGGATGGTCTGCAGCGCACACTACACGAGGCTGACTCTGGCCGTTCCTGATGGACGACGAATTGAGGGGCATATTACCAACAAGTAGCGATATTTATCTCTAAATTGGCTTAGCGACGATTTTTTTATCGCTGCCTATCGCTGGATATGTTTGCGGAGAAAACATGCTATTAGCAATGTTTTTCTCCATTGTGCTAAAATATCCAGCGATAGCGGCGAAATGCGTGAATATCGCTGAGAATACAGCGATATTCACGCATTAGCGACGAAATGCTCTTAGCTATGTTATCCACCTCCCATTGGATAACATGGCTAAGAACTGGTCTGGGCAGGTGTTAGTATTTGGAGATATTCGCGTTTTGTTTTTAGTCGCTAACTGGTTGGGTACGCCCACTTTGCATGTCATTAGCGATAAACATTGCTGACATGCAAAGCGGGCCCCAAACCGCTCACTATCACCTAAAAGCTGCCGCTAACATCAGTTAGTGACAGCTTGCTAATAGGGCGATAAAATTGCCTATCGCCCCCTTTGGTAATATGCCCCTGAGTGAGCTTAGATGCACTGCAAGTGAACTAGCTAGACGATCTTTGCTAAATGCCCACGAGACACCACACACAAAATCTTCTAGTGATGTTCACGAGGATGAACCTTGGCCGAAATCTACAGAAGTCCTACTTCCCCTGGTCTGGGAGGGGGAATGGCCTTCTATTTACCATGGTCCCCTGCAGACATGGTCAATTTAAAGAAACAATTCCTCAACATCCGTGAGAACCCTTTGAGATTTTGTGAGGAATTGCAGACTGTGTTTGAATGTTATAAACCCAGTAGGGCCGACATTGAGGTTGGTGGTGCAGAGTGAAGTGAGAAATTGACTGATAGAGAAAGGTTATGGGCTCCAACATGCACCAGCTCATAATATTGCTTTGGTTGCAGATAAAGATGGACTTTTGGGTGCTGTAATGGATGTGTGTCGGGTAAAGACAGACTGGACGAAGATTTCAAACTCTAAACAGAGTAATGGGGAGTCCCTTGCAGATTGCTTTTTTAGATTAAAGGATGTGTTTGAACGGTGCCATGAACTTGCCAAGCCTGTGGAAGCCACAGGTGCTGCTTTTGTGCTGGGGTTGTTGCAAAGGTGCAAGAGTAAAAAAAAGTATGGCAAATTAAAGGTTTAGCGGTGTTGGTCAAAGTTGCCAATCATGCTACAACTGTGCAGGAGAGGGAGAAAGAATCATTTAAATCTAAAGTGATATATTCACAGATGCAATCACTTCAACATACTGTACAAGGGAGGTGGAACTTCAAGTGAGTGTAATAAATGCAAAATTTTGCAGTGGAACCCACACCAGGGATGTTAGCCCCTTCTTGCCAAAATGCTGTCCTTAGTGTTCATGTTGATTCATTTTTAAAAAAGCATTTAGACTGCGCAAACATTAATACTGATAGGCACGTTTTCTGTTACAAAAATACATTATATGTGGCATTTTTTATGCAGTTCCCAGGCCCAGCTCTCCTGTGCTGCAGCACCACTCTGCTCCCTCTCCGTTTTTCTTGTTCTTTTCCCTGTTATTTTACAGCTTATTCCTTCCTTCCCCCTTTTTTCTGAGTGCTTTCTCCTGCGTTTGCCTAGTTTTTACTGCTTTCTCTTTCCTCATCCCTTTTTAGGTTTCGCCTGGCGAACAGCTGCGCAGCATCAGATCAGACTGCTGAGACCTCAGCCTCAGAGCGGGAGCGGTCTCCACACTTTCAGGTCAGATGAATGTCCTCATTGTTTTAACAGAGTGGAATATGTGTAGCGGTTAGAGGACCAACGTGCGTATTGAAGCACTACAAATCACACCTGTTTTCCATAGTGGGCTCCGTGGTTAGGGCAGCCTGTACCTCTGAGAGGTCGGTAGGGTTGGGGTAGAAGAAGCAATGGGGATCGAGCATGCCTGTACCTCGCCCAGACCCAAAGGTTTTTTTCCGATATCTTGACGGGTCGTTCCCCTTTCATATAAGACTCTTCAAGTCTGAGAGACACTGGCTATGGGGTGACCAAATCGCTCACACTTGGGTAAATTAGAGAAGGTTTTCGAGAGGAGTGTGGCCAAGGGTGCTGGTGTTATGCCATGTGTTTAAGTTCCTGGTGAACTCTTCGCCATCCTGCAAAAGATTGAGTACATATTAAGGTTTGCCAACAAAACACGGAAATCCCTTAGGAGGAGAGTCAAGAGTGAGTTGTGTGGGGACCGAGGTAAATTGGCCGACATGTTTTTTTAAATGTTGCATGGAAGTCGGATCTGTTCTGAAAGTGGACCAGTTAAATACCACACAGTTGAGGAAAGGGTTCGTGTGACTATGTGCTCCTCATCAGGCATGCAACTGGACCCAAGCTTTGGGGGAGGAGAGGGAGTGAGGGGCGGGGGTGTGAGGGTTGTCTCCAAAGCCATGTCTAATAACATTGGTAAACAGGGCTTACAACCAAAAATATGCTGCTTTGAGGAAGGCGCAATATAGTCATAATGTTTTTATTCCTCCAAACGTTTCAAACTTCGCATGTCTGCTGCACTGTACAGCACACATTCCAATGTGGGAAACGTTTTAAATCAGTCTAAGCATTGTGTGTTGCACTGCCAGTGCAAAACATACCTCAGAGAACATGTCCACACCTTTGCATGGTGCAAAGGTGGGTGCTGGTGCAAATTAGAGCATGTGTGCACAGCACCTGGGAGGAGAGCTGGAGCACCCTGTGTTTGTGGACATGTCGCTGTCCTGCCCTCTTCCTTTCACCCAATGCAGTACAGCAACTTCGGCCACTACTATGCTTTGTGTGAAATAATAGTGCCCTATAGATATCTCATCTGCAGGGACTAAAATGGCTGATAGAACCTGAGTGCAATATTCCATTCCTGGTATCATGAATGGGTCAAACCACTACTAATATTATTTTACTTTTTCATATATTTTTTACTCTGAAAAGCAAAATCTCTAACATATTGTTTGTCTCTCATTGCCTTGCACTGGTAGTTACAGTGTGGCAAGCTTGTATCTCTGGCTATTGTTGCTGTCTGCATCTGCAGGGCATCCCATCTGCCCATTTTTAGTTTTCGCCTGGCGTCCGCTGCTCAGCAGCGTTCGCGAAGGCGAAATCTTATGTTAGAACAGTATGTGGCTTTGTCCCACCTCTCTCTCCCATTGGCTAGCTCCATAAATGGAGGCTAGCCATTGGAAGAGAGATCTGTCCATCATTGTCCGAGCCCCCTGGCTGTGCTTGCTTCCCTGCCCCCTCGCTGTGCTTGCTTCCCTGCCCCCTCGCTGTGCTTGCTCTCCTGAGTATGTGTGTGGCTCTGGGTGTGTGTGTATGTGTGTGTGGCTCTGGGCGTGTGTGTGTGTGTGTGGCTCTGGGTGTGTGTGGCTGGCTCTGGGTGTGTGTGTGTGGTAGTAATTGTTGTCTGCTGAGCCTGCCGTAGGGTACAATAGGTCTCACATTTGCGAGAAATTAAGCTAATGGCAATGTAAATGACAATGCCATTTATTTATCTGTTTTCAAAACCAACACATAAATACAAATTTTGTCATTTACAATGCCAATAGCTCTAACTTTTCCAAAGGCGAAACCATTGCATTGTAAATGCTTGTTTCTGAGTGCTTTCTCTCGCCTTTGCCTCATTTTTTACTTCTTTCTCCTTCCTCCCCTCACCGTATCTCTGAGTACTTTTCCCTGCTTCTCTTTGCTTTTCCCCTTATTTGAAGATCCTGAATGCTGGCCGTTTTTCCGCCTACCCCTGGCCAGTGGCAGCTAGTAGGGAACGGGTGTGGGAGACCACGACGTCGGTGAAGGAGGTTGACTTGAAAATATATCTTTTTTTAAACCGCACTTGCCTTTTCTCCACCGGCCACATCGCTCCTCCGCCTCTCTGATCTTCCTGACTCCAGTCCGGAAAAAGCAACAGAAGCTTCCGGGCACACAGGCTCCCCTAAGCCAATCACAATTCTGCAATGCAGCGTTGTGATGAAGCTGAGCACCGTGGATCAGTGCTCAGTTCAGCACAGAGAGCCTGTGCATATTCCCTACCAGGCTGTCCATTACAGCCTGGTAGAGAATATTCAAAATACCTATGATTGCTTGTTCGGCCAAAACGGCCGGCCAAGCAGTCATGTGCAGCTAGTGTGCATAGTCCACTCATCCTCCCACCCTGAGCACCAGCCCCGCCCTGCCCTAACCCAGACCACAGAAACCAAAAATAAAACGATAATAACATAGTTATTATCATTTTATTTTACCCCTTTTCATTGCTATAAAAACAGCAAGGCAACGCTCCTCCGCCTTAGTGGAAAAGCCGCCACTTCCTCCTACCACTGCCTCCCAGAACCCCTCCCTCCTCCCAGAACCTACTTAATTGAGGCAGCAGCGCGAACACATTGAGCAAGCCCCAGTCCCAGCTCTCCCGTGCTGCTGCACTCCTCTTCTTCCTACCCATTTTTCGGAGTGCTTTCTCCTGCTTTTGCCTAGTTTTTACTGCTTTCTCCTTCCTCCCCCCTTTTTTTCTGAGTGCTTTCTCTTGCCTTTGCCTCATTTTGTACTTCTTTCTCCTTCCTCCCCTCATCGTATCTCTGAGTACTTTATCCTGCTTTTCTCTTGTTTTTTTACTGTTTTCTCCTTCCTTTGCTCCATTTTTCTGAGTACTTTTTCTGCCTTTGCCTCATTTTTCCCTGCTTCTCCTTGCTTTTCCCCTCATTTGAAGATTCCGAATGCTGGCCGTTTTTCCGCCTACCCCTGGCCTGTGGCAGCTAGTAGAGAACGGGGTGGGAGACCACGACGTCGATGGAGGGGGTTGACTTGAAAATATATCTTTTTTTAAACCACACTTGCCTTTTCTCTGCCGGCCGCATCGCTCTTCCGCCTCTCTGCTCTTCCTGACTCCAGTCCGGAAAAAGCAACAGAAGCTCCCGGGCACACAGGCTCCCCTAAGCCAATCACAATGCTGCAATGCAGCGTTGTGATGAAGCTGAGCACCATGGATCGGCGGTCAGATCAGTACAGAGAGCCTGTGCATATTCCCTACCAGGCTGTCCATTACAGCCTGGTAGAGAATATTCAAAATACCTATGATTGCTTGTTCGGCCAAAACGGCCGGCCAAGCAGTCATGCGCAGCTAGTGTGCATAGTCCACTCATCCTCCCACCCTGAGCCACCAGCCCCGCCATGCCCTAACCCAGATCACAGAAACCAAAAATAAAATGATAATAACATCGTTATTATCATTTTATTTTACCCCTTTTCATTGCTATAAAAACAGTAAGGCGACGCTCCTCCGCCCCTTAGCAGAGGAGCCCCCACTGCTCCCTTCCACTGCCTCCCAGAACCCCTCCCTCCTCCCAGAACCTACTTAATTGAGGCAGCAGCGCGAACACATTGAGCAAGCCCCCCGTCCCAGCTCTCCCGTGCTGCTGCACTGCTCTTCTTCCTACCCATTTGTCTGAGTGCTTTCTCCTACTTTTCCCTAGTTTTCACTACTTTCTCCATCCATCCCCATTTTTCTGAGTGCTTTCTCCTGCTTTTGCCTTGTTTCTGACTGCTTTTTCTTTCCTTTCCCCCACTTCTGAATGCTTTCTCCTGCTTTTGCCTCATTTTTTACTGCTTTCTCCATTATTTCCCACTATTTTTCTGAGTGGTTTCTTCTGCATTTGCCTCATTTTTACCTGCTTTCTCCACGAAGCAGCTAGCAACTCCAGTGTCCTGAGACCCTCACAGGGTATTTCCTGTGCTTTATAATTCCTGATTAATTTCCAGCAAACTCAGGTTCTGCCTCCATAATTATAGCCTATCAGGAAATTTGAACCTTATTATACTCTCCAAGAGTTACAAAGATGTTAAACTAGTTTTATATAGGGAAAAACTTGATTTGTTTGGAAACATTATGTCTTATTTAGGCTTTAACAACAGGCCGGCAGTACCAAAGGTGAACCTTTAAATAAAGCACTCCAGCAACATTGTGTTGGAGTCTCCACTGGGTTTTGAATATTATGTAAGATCTTTGAACCAACCACCACAGCCTTTAGCTTAATAGTGTATGCACAGACTCCTATGGCAATCATCCTTTACAACGCCGGCATTACCACGCAATGCCTTTTCCACTCATTATTTACCACAAAATTTTTGCCACGCATATGCATTTAACATGCATGCCTTCATCACACATGATCAATATAGTTACTGTAAGTATATGTGTCTGTAGTGCTTATATACATAACCTACTGGTGGTTGCCAGTAGGTAGTTTTAGTTAGGAGCAAAGTTTCCATAGGAAAAGCATTTTTGTTTTGCCAATAACTTTCGTGCTGCTTGACGAATCTTCATGAATTTTTCACAAAACCACCTTTTTTTGGTTCAGCTGCTGTGTTAAAAGTTTTGGGGTGATCCGTCAATCGGGGGCTGAGAAAAAAGGGGGCCCCAAAACGTGTTTTCCCAATGTTGAGTCTATGGGGATTTTTCCTTTTTTGCACATGACTACAGCCCAAACTGCTGACCGGAATTACACCAAATTTGGGCGAAAGGTAGATGTGGGTCCAGAAGTGTGCTTTCTGTGATTTGGTGTAAATTCATTCAGTAGTTTTTCAGACATCTGTCTTTAAAAAATATAGACATCTGGGGACGCAAGTCCTTTCAGTGGACTCGCAAATCCTACTAAAATTTGATTGGCTGCCAACACTTGACTGCTTTTGTACAACTAAAACCTGAGCCTAACTATAGCGTCCCTGTAATCTATGATATTTTTCTGTGAATTTCTAAGGTTTTGTAAATATGAATTCCTAACTATAACATCCCTGTACCTTTGATTTTGTTAGTGAATTTCTGTTTTTTTTTGTTGTAGTCACATTTGCAGAGTGCTGGAGAAAGAGGGCAGGCCTCAAACCAGCTCTCAGGAATCCCGCTGTGTAAGACTTACAGGCGGTACGAGGAGGGCTTTGTGCCCCCAAGGTCCCTAAGGAGTAAAGTGGACTTCATCCCCTAACCAGCATTGCATTAGGATGGGCGTTTGCAGAGTGGTGGGGAAATGGGGTGTGGCCTCCAAAGATCTCTTAGCAATCCCGCTGTGTGGGAGTTACTGGAGGTAACAGGAGGGGTAGTAGGCCCCACGCACCCTTTCTCCACCACTTTGAAAACGTGCCTCCTGGTGCACTACTAGTTGGAGGATGAAGTCACCTTGGCTCTTGAGGGTCCTTGGGAGACAACTACCCCTCCTATTACCTCTAGTAAGTCCCACACAGCAGTTTTGCTGGGAAGTTTTAGGTGGCTACGCCACTTTTCTCCACTACTTTGCAAACAAAGCTCTTGACACAATACTAGTTGGAAGATAAAGTCCCCTTGGCTCTTGAGGGTCCCAAAATGGTTGTCGACACTTCCTAGTTGAAGTGTTGGCAGCCAATCAGAGCTCTGCAGATCTTTGCACAAGCTTGTCGTAATTCAGGAACAAGCCACAATCGTAGGTATACAAATGTGAGTTTCTTTTAATTTATCTAAAAGTACTGAACAGATTTACACCAAATAACAAAAAGCACAATCTGTATACCAAAAGCTAGCTTTCTGCCAAATTTGGTGTTGGGCTAGAGTCATGTTCAAAGCTCCTATGGGAATTAACATGGGAAACACACTTTTTGTGACCCCAACCCCCATTTTCTCAGTCCGCACTTGAAGGATCACCCTGAACTTTTCCATGCACACCGAAAATCACCAGCATACTCTTTTTGGAATATTTCATGAAGATTCGTCTAACGGCACCAGAGATATAAGCAAGTCCAAAAACTATTTTCCTATGGAAACATGGTCCGAACTATAGCTAATTACTGGTGACCGCCAATATATATATATATATATATATATATATATATATATATATATATATATATATATATATATATATATATATATATCACCTACATATATTATATAAATTCACAGAACAAATGTTACGGGGATGTTATAGTTAGGCTCAGATTTCGCACGTACAAAACCAGTGAAATTCAGCATATATAGATACCTGAGCTAACTATAACTTACGCCCCCCATGCACTGCTTATGACCTCACACATTACATCACTCATGACATGGCCAGTGACATCACTGATAAAAACACTGATGGCATCTCAAATGATATCAATAGGAAACACACTTGCTTTGCCTTTGCCAAACCCAATAGGTTAGGATTGCTTGTGCTTTTCTGAATTGGAGAGTCAACTGGGGCACCTGCTATGTTTATATTTCTAAGTGCTTCTTGTTGAGGTTTAATCTCTGTGAAATCAGCACCAGAGCCAGAAGCAAACCTCATTTTTTCCAAGAAGAGTACCCAGTTTTACCAAAAACATCTATCCAACGGGAGTACTTTAATTTTATTAATTAGTAAGTGCTACCTCATTGGGTAAATGTTTGTGCATATTCTACACTACAGCTACGTAAAGGACCATGAGGTGTGCATGTAATTTTGGCAATGGGATTGTTCCTCAAGCGTCATCATCCACAAATCTGTGATAACGTTAATCCTAGGCAACAGAAGACGATGAGACTACAAAGAGATGAATCTCCACCAAACAGGGGTACTTTACCTTAGCTAAATGAAGTAGGTGCTTCTTTGCTTTTTGGAGCTGTCCTCTTATTCCCATGCATCAATAACACATCACAAAAATCGTCTGGAAATGCACTAAAAGGCCTTTTGTTAAACTGTCCATCAAAGACGTTTGTATTCTACTAAGAAAAACAGGCTTTGGCCAAACGGGCAGAGCTTGGAGGTGATTTTGAGCATTTGCATACTCAGGGTAATTAATAGGGAGAACTATGAACTCACTGGGCCAATTTCAGCACCGAGTACCCCATCCCCCGGGGCCCGGCAAAAATTCAATGGGGAGAGACCAGAGGCCCCAGTCCCTGGGCCAATTTCAGCCCTGGGACCTCATTCTTTGGGGCCCAGCCACATCTCCCATGGTGCCCTGGCCCCACCCAGGACACGCAGTTGCATGTTGGGGACTGTGGGATGAGCCTCAAATCCCCCAGAAAACAACCAGCTCTCGGCCTCCTGCAGGAGTCCACACTGCTCCTGCATGCAAGGAGTTGCTGGAAATGCAGCTCCCTGCATGGGGAAGCAATACTTTCATCTCTTTTCCAGATGGAAACTCTGCTTTCAGCATTTTGACAGCTCCCTCTTGCTGGAAAGGGATTATTTGCATTTGCTTGGCGGGAGCTGTCACAGCAAGTAAGTAATAGCGTGAACAAGATCTTTTCAGGTGTCTGGGAGATGGAGGAAATGGAAGATATACAAAGATCACAGTTGGGATTAATCATAGATATGTTGTACAGATGAATTCCCAGGGATGCCCATTCACCAAACCTTGGCTTCAGGTATCCTTGATTATGCCCATAAATTGCCGAAATATTGCAATCGTCTCACAGATTCCAATTATCACCAGCGGTTAAGCAATATTTTTAGTTTTTTTGCAGAATGCGTTCTTCCAGTTGTCAGTCTATCCAAACAATTGCAGAACACCAGACACATTTCCTGAAAAGTGAGTATGTGTGTACAGTATTTCACTTTGCTGCATCTAGAAACAGATTCCAGGGCCATCAAATACCCAAATAGTGCCCTTGGCAGTTTGGCTGTGTGTCACCTGCTTATGAGCTTTTGAACCTCTTTTCCTCCAATTGTGTATCATCAATGGGGAGTAACACTAATAAGTACACATATTACTTTAACCGGAGCTCATATTTGTATCGCTTGTATTTATTGAGCTTTTACATTAGGCCGTCACTATCAGTAGTGAAGCCAGTGTGTCGTGGACTCTAGTGCAAGGAAGGAAATGCGCCCACTGGCTGCTGGTTGAATTAGAAACAATACAGGAACAATTAGGGTTCAGTGGACCCCTCACACCTCTAGGCCCTGATGACATCACACGGGCTGCACCAATGGAAGCTATGCCCCTTGTCGCTGTATGTCACGATGCAGACAAAAACATAAAAAGCAACTTTCACTTAAGCACATGGGAGGAGTATTTTCCAGTGAATGTTCACTGTGATGGCCAGTAGTTTAATGGGGGAGTTGGCGGGTTACACATGCGCACATACTCACACCTATGCATTCACATGCACACACACACATCCATTCATAGCACACACTCAAAAATACAAATACATTCCTAGAGCAGCAGACCCTGATGCAGAGATCGGGCCCGGGTTCAATTCCCGCCTTGGCAGGTCTTGGGCTCAATTTCCTCAGACCTGATAATTCCCGCCTCGGTGCCTATTCTAATCATGGGTCCCACTCTGCAACTCTGGCCAATAGCTTGCTTAATCTCCACAACGGCCCCAACAGCGCTGGGATGCCTGGCTTCACCTTGGGGTTGCCCAGGAGTGGGCACTTCACAGGGAAAGGCTAGGAAGGGTTCCACAGCGGTATGTGTACAGCGCCTTGAGACCCCTTCGGGGGTGATACGTGCGCAATATAAGCACTACATTTACATTTACATTTACATAGACACATGCACACACACACAAAATATTTTTTTAAAGCAAAAAACAGGCTGCAGCGGTGATCTCAGGTGGTGGGAGAGAAGCCTCTATGGTTCTTGACAATTGAAAAAGTGCCTTTTCTCCTAGGCTGACCTTGTTATGGGTCAGCCAATGTGAGGAGGTAGTAGACCCTTACTTGTCACAGAGTGGGATGGGGCTTAGAGAGACTGTTGACCGCACCTCACTCTGGGATCAGCGTCACTCGCCCCTGAGCACTAAAGGGCTTAAAACTGAAGCACGCGCGTGTAGGGCTATCAGTGGCGCTCCCCCTCATCAGGAGCTTTGTCGTGCTGAGGAGGTCATGCCCGCAGGGCTGTGACAGCTTTAGCCGGCAAAAGTTCAACTCAGGCAGCCAGGCACCTGCACATTTCAGCAAGTACAGGGCCTGGCTGCCTGGCCTGCTCATGAGTGTGTCTGTCTGGTCGACCTTTGCTCAGTTTGACGAAAACTTTTCATGTTTGGAAAAAGGTGGGGGTGGGGCCTCTCTGCTCTTAAGGATGGGAAGCAAATGCTGTAATGTTCACCTGCCCCTGTGCGATAATGAATAGAGGATTTCAGGTCCCGATACCCGACCACCCTAAGGAACTGATTCAGAAGGTTAGACACAACATTTCTCTGATAATTATTTTTTATCACATAAAGCGCAGCAAGGATCTTCTGGATAAAGTACTTTACAGAATCTGAATGAAGGGCGAGTTTGAAGTGCAGACTGGAAGGTAGCTAAAGTCAGGGCTTTAAATGGACCGGGTCCTGACGGTGCAGACCACCTCAGACAGACAACATCGGGCCCCATCTTCACAAGAAACCTCAAAACCTGGCTCTTCGATAGACCCCCTCCTTTATGGACTGGAACCCTTACCCATGCCCCCCCCACCCCCCGCGCCTTGAGACCCTTACGGGTTAGTAGTCGTGCTTAACAAACACCTGATTGATTGGCAGTTTTTAAAAAGGGAGTTTTGAATCTTTTCCCTATCGGGCTGTGTGGTGTTGCGCTCTAGTCTACGAGCGTGAGCGCGATGACGCGTCACGCTATAGACGAGAGCGAGGCGCGCACGCCTTTCTATTCTTTGACCCCACAATACGTACTGGAAGACAGGCCTTGCAAACTTTACTTGTTTTACGTGAATCTCCTGTAAGATCTGACAGTTCTGCCTCCACTTCCATCACAAAACAGGCACATGAAATGTAACTGGAAGAAGGAAGGGGATGTTTTTAAAGGCATCCGGGGCTCCCATAACTCCTTTCTTTGCTCGATTCGGGTAACATGCCTAGAATAACTTTAGAGCCTCCTGCAGCTGCACAGCTTGAGGTCCTGACCTTTCCTGCTGGTGTAGTGTCGGCAAAACATAATCATCCCTGGACAGACACGCATCAGAATAAGGTGAGTTATAATTGGCAATTGACGGGGACTGGCCTTGTTTTAAGGACTGATTTCAAGACCGTACATTTCCCCTTTTTTCACACCTTTTCCTCCTCCTCACCACCTGATAGTGCAGATGCAGATTCCGGGATGCATATATGTATCTTGGTGCCGGATACTCTCCAGGCAGGCATCCTGAAAGGCTGTCGGACGGCAAACAGTATCTTTTCATTTTTATTAGTTAATCTTTATCATAACCCTCACGGGCCCAACTCTAATATGGCCACGCTGATTCACCATATCGAGCGTCTAATGCTTCAATTCGCGGGCCTTGAATGCATCATTCTTGGTGATTTTAACTCTCATAACATAGGGGTCTCAACCACACGCAGGTGCCAGGCAGGGACTACCAAGGCATTGAACAACCTTTTAAAAACCTATAATCTGGTGACGGCGCACTCACTTCATCTAAAGACTACTCCTGGGCTGATTGTAGCTCCCACATTTAATAACCGAACTACGGTCGATTATATAATCCTAAATTGCAAACTCCAACTTTTAATGTCAAATTTCTCAGTCCAACCGCGTAGTGACAGCGATCACGCTGCCCTAACTGTCACTTTGAACCTCACAGCGGACTACAACCACAAGCTTGAATTCATCGGGGAATCCGATGGGGAAGAACTAATAAAGCTGCCCAGAAGGATCAAATGGGAACAGACTGCAATCAATAGATTCAACAGCTGGGCTAATCATTGGACAGGGTGGTCACTAAGCGATCAGAAAAAAGACGCCATAGAAACTTAGAGCGTCATAATAGAGACCCTTGCGGTGACTCTTCGCGGGAATTTGAATATTACATTGCACAGGCGCGCCTCACCTATATATGGGTATAACTCTGAAATGAAAATAAGCGCCAAAAATCTAAATAAAAAACGAAAACTTTTCCGCAAAATTGGGACAAGTTTAAACAATACCGAACTACAAGAAGCCAAAAAAAGCCACGCAAAGAAGGTTTGGGCAGCAAAACGTGCCCATTGTGAAGCACAATGGCTAATAATTTTTGACATATTAAGCCCGGGAAAATCACAGGAGTTTTGGAAGTACATATGCAACCTGGGCAGAGACATAAATCACAGAGAAAACTCCCTTGAAGCCTCTACTTGGGTTGCCCAGGTAAAAGCACTATATACTAATGATGGCGCTGCTAACATGCAAATTGACACACCCAAGGTTGGAGGCAATCTAGGCACATACACCGAGGTGATGGCTCCACCGGGGAAATTGCTTGTCTCTAAAATCATTAAAAACATCAGACAAAACGCTGCTCCAGGTTCTAATGGTCTCCCTGGACATCTATTCAAGGCAAATATCGACTTTTGGTCCACCAATCTGAACCACTTGTATTCTGAATGCTGGTGCCGGGGGGACGTACCAGACTCATGGAGAGGCTCGCTTTTACAGCCCATCCACAAAAAATGCCCAAAAACTGAACCTACCAACTACCGCATGATCGCACTGCTTGATATTGAGGGAAAAGCTTATGCCAGCACCATCTTGAGGGCCCTCGTTGACTGGACGAGCGCAGAAGGCATCCTCCCATTTTGTCAAACCGGTTTTAGACCAGGGTCTGCCACAGTCGACAACATCATCGCTCTTTCTTTCCTGGCACATCTCGCTCGGAAAAGCAAAAGCCTTCCCCTCTTCGCATGCTTTATTGATTACTTGGCGGCTTTCGATGGGGTAGACCGTGCAATTCTGTGGAACAAGCTGGTCCAATGGACCATCAACCCAGTACTGCTAAGAGCGATACAGTCCCTTTATCAAAAAACATGGGTGCGAATTAAACTCTCGTGGGACCATGCATCAGCTAAGATCAACACAGACAGAGGCTTAAAACAAGGGTGTGTGTTAGCCCCACTATTGTTCAATTTATACACAGCGGACATGGAGAAGGCTCTGACTGGGGCTGCCCTGGCCACCCCAAAGATTGGTGTAAAAAAAATTATTTTCATGCAATATGCTGATGGCTTGGTTCTTTTTGACCACACGAGAATGGGGTTTCAGAAGATGCTGACGGCTCTTGCCAAGTACAACGACAAAAACAGGCTTGTAGCAAACCCAAGCAAGTCAAAAGTAATTATTTTTGGTCATTACCCTAGGAAGAAAGCTATAAAATGGAGACTAGGCAACCTCCTTCTGGACTCCACGCAGCGGTACACCTATTTAGGCATTTGCTTCCAGGAATCGGGGCTCGCAAGTGCCAACCTTAAGTCTATCCAAGCCAAAGGGAAATCCATCACCTATGCCATTTGCAAGCTGCAAGCATCCTTACATAGCCCGTCCACCACGGCCATTAATAGAGTTCTTAAAGCCAAACTTATGCCGGCACTTAACTACGCTCTACAGGCATTCCCGGGCAAACTGAGTAACGAATTGGAAAAAATTCAGTGCAGAGCATACAAGAAAGTCTTCCACCTTCCAAGGTTTACTAGAAACACCCTTGTTCGCCTGGAGTTCTCGCTCAACCAGCAAAACCTGGAAGAGTTGGCCGCCCTAAGTAAATATTACTTTTTAACAACGGCGGCACAGGAGAACACATTAAAGGCAGTCTTGAAATGTATTTTCACAGAGCTTGAGAACCCCTGGTCGTCCACCCCCCAAGTGGCTAAGACCCAGCTCAAACTTGCCACGGACTCATGGAACCCTGAATATGTCAAATATTTTGCCATCAATAATGCGATAAAAAAACAAGTGCATGCGCGGTCACGGGAACTGGATCTGGACTCCCTGAGTAGAAAAGACTTGCATAAGACCTTGTGTCTTCTGCACACCCAGCATTCTCCCAAACATCATCTCACGCAGGCGGTGGGCCATGCAGCCCTCCATAAGATTTTGGCTTATAGACTACACCCACTGCCCCATTAAAGAACTATATTCCTGCGGTCAGGCCAGCCTTGAAGTCCGGGAATGCAGGCTCTGCAAGTATAAACGTGAGTCCTTGGCCCACCTCCTGTTCTGCTGCCCGGCCCTACGCCTGGCCCGTAGTCTTTACCTCAGGCCAGTACTAAGACAATCGGGGTTACGCACCGCAGAGGAAGGGATTACTCATCTGTATACCCTTGCCACGGTAAAGCACATGGCGGCCTTTGAAAAGTTCATCTTTCACGCTCGGGCTAGGTTGATGGCTTCCACAGGCCGGACTCCAGAGTCTCCTGTCGGCCTATGAAGCTTTGCCCTGCATGCTCTGCATCTATGGACCTTTGCAATTTCCTTGATTTTAACTTTTGTAATGTTGTTACCTTTGTATTTTGGTTTTATGTAATGGTTTTTGGTAACCAAACAAATAAATTCATTGGTGCTGGAGATAAAATCCTCCGGGCAGGGCCGGACCTAAAACGGATTGACCAGGACAGCACTCTGGGTGGGAAGAAAATGTGGTGTTTGTTGTGCGGGCGGGAAGGTCGTTGTGGTGTGAGGAGGATGGGAAGAGGGCAGCGGGTTGATGGGGTGCTAACAATTACGCTGAGGTACATTAAGGGCTGATTACAAAGTCTTTAACGAGAACGGATTTAGACCAAGTGGGACGGACGAGCTGCTGTTTGCATGACATATAGGGGCAGATGTATCAAATGATTTTTTATCGCAAATGCTGCGATTCACTAAAAAGCAGCGTTTGCGACAAAAAAATAGGAAAATGCTATGTATCATTTAAAACGCATCACAATATTAAGGAATCGCAAATTTTGCGATTCCTTAATATTGCGTAAGCATTTAAGGAATCGCAAATTGCAATTCCTTAAATGCTATGTAAGAAGCAATCAAGTTTTGCGAATTCACACTAAGAAATCGCAAATTACCACCAAGTTGTAGTTGGTGGTAATTTGAGATTTTTTTTTACAAATGCACTTTTTGGCATTTGTAAAGGTGCTATGTGACGCTGATACATGCCCTTAGGGCATGTATGTGCGCCATATGCGCACACATGTAAATTTCAGGGGTGCAGCAGGGTGTCCTTAAGACACCCTTGCACCCTTGAGATTATTCTCAATTTGCGATTAGCAAATTGCGAATCGCAGACTGAGAATAACTTCACATTCATTCCTATGTGCCTCCTGGCCCATAGAAATGAATGGGAAATTATTCCTTAAATGTGATTCGCAATTTGCTAATCGCAATTAAGGAATTTTAAGAAATCGCAAAAAAAATTGAATTTCTACATACATACCAATTTGCAAATCTCAAATAGCGATTTCTAAAAAAATCGCTATTTAAGATTCGCAAATCTGGTTGTTGATACTTCGTCCCCAAGTCAGGTAGCTCACTGCTGCGCTCCTCAGAATATTGGCGCACAGGCCTGGGCTTAGCTCACACATGCTTCCAGGACCAAGCGAGTTAGTAAACAAACGTAGTAGCAGTTTAGCTTCTAGGCTGATGCGGAGCCCAATGAGAGCCGTGCATAGGTGAATGTCAAACTGTGCTAATTTTAGGTTAAAGAAAACAAGTTATGCAAGGCATGAATCGTGATTCTGTAAATTTCACTTATGACCATATATTAATTTATGTGGCAATGGAGGAGAGACACGTCTGTGTCAGTGATGTAACAAAACTTGAGGGGGCCACCTGCAAAGTGCATGGACTCAGGGGCTCCCAGGCCAAGGTACCGTGCTGGGGGGGCCCTGGAGCTTGGGCCTCCCCTACACTGCAGGGGTTGCATGGGGTATTTGTTACACCACTGGGTGGGCACTCATTGTCAATGTGTCCTGTTCTTTCATTTATTGGATAGCACTGCCGCAATCCAATGCGGGGAGATAATCTTGGAGTGTGTTATGTGACCCAATGCCCACTCAACAGTGAGATAGAGGCTGCCTTCAGCTCACTGATGCACGCATGCTATTTAAGCGGTAACACCAGATGTTGAGGAAATATCAGGATTTAATGCAGTATAGCTGCTTAAGCTTGTCCCCCTCCCCCCACCAACGTCATCTTAGTGCATGTATTTGTGTTCTCCAAGAACAATGCATACTCAGTGCCTTCTGGGTCACATGTAAATTGTGCAACAATCATTGTGTTTTAATTTGATAGGCTGTCTCCAAAAAGTTTGAAAAATCAATTTTTTATACACAGAGTAGTGTTTTACCTTAGTGCATCTTATTATATCACTGCATTAAATGACATTTATTAAAAGTGAGAGTTTTTAAAGATGCGCTGACAAATATTCCTGCCTGCCCTGATACCAACGCTACTAGTAAACTAAGAGACAGGTGAGTGCAACCTTTTTTGGCATCAGTTATTACACATGAAGCAACTTTATAAGCTTTTAAAACAAACACCAAATATGTTTTTGTACAGCGTACATTATGATTTAGGCCACAGCCCTATTCGTGTAAGCCACTTCTCTTTCATATGTTTGGGACACCCCTTTTAGAGACCCACAATGTTTTCATCCCAGGTGAAACCCTGGCTATAGTGATATCTCTCTTCACCAGGTAAAGCAGCAGGATAATAGACAGTGGCAGAAGAAGGTGTCATTGGTAGAGAAAAACATCCCTTGTATCTGGAAACGCTCTGACAGGGTAGATGGCTTCTCCTGGACTCAGGAAGATAGCTTCTCCTGGACTCAAGGCTTTAGCAGACAGGCTCCATTGGCACACCTTTATTACAAACACAAAGACTGTCAGACAGGTGCAGTCAGAAAGGGCCCTCCTCCTGCGGGTGGACCCGAGCCCATCCCTCCTCAAGTTTCTGCCGACCCCTCTGCATTGAAAGATGGACTGGGGGTTCCAAGCCAGATCTAGGAGGTTGTCTAAACTCCTTCAACGTTACGAGCGAGTACTCTCTGAACTGAGAACGCTGAAGGATTTTCGACACTATATCGAACCAGGATACGCGGATAGGCCAGTAAAGGAAATACACAGGCCAAGCAGTTACGCACTTGTGTCTGAGAAGCGGGGAATTGGCACGCCGGAACGGAATAAGAACCGGCGGACAGAAGCACAGATTCCAACAATGAATCAGCCCTGAGGAAGTTGCGGGATTGATTTCCTGAGGCGACGAAACACGTGATGGCTGGAGGCTAAAGAGCTAAGAAATAATAAAAGAACACAAGCACAACAGAAGCAGTGAAAATGTGTTACATTATTACAACCGTGTATGTGGATATTAGCGTGTGCTGGAGGATAAAAATCAGTAACATTGTTGACTTAGGTCATGTAATTTGGGAGTGTGGTGATCTCCCTACCTCATGGCACCGCAAATTATAACGTAACAAATAGATAATAAATGTGTATAGAATTTTTAGCGCTATAACCCTTCATACATCTCTCCCAATCAAGTGTAGATTATAGGAGGTTGTCCAAGCACCTCTCCAATCTTTATTTATTTATCGAGTTTTATATAGCGTGAACTAGACCCGAAGGTAACAGAGCGATTTACAGAGCTATCACAACAGCAAGAAAATGAGATACGTGAGGACTACATAAAAATACATAGTGACACTATATAAATACAGAATAAAATATATGGTAGGATATGTGATCAAACAGTTCGGAGGTAGTTAAGGTAGATGTTATGTCCTATGTAAACAGGCTGTCAAGAAGCAGAGCTGGAGTGACAAAAAATCAAACATTTGCACTTGTGGCAAGTGTGGCTCAATGATTAGAGCAAATTACTATGGGGTAACCCAGTATCCCTCAGAACCTGGGCATTATACACAATATCAACAATGGTTCTTTTGGGCAGAAGATTTCTTCTAGTTTCATGTATTATTTCATCTGGGTCTATGCCCTACAATACATACGGGCACCCCAGAGGCGACATCAGCCATTTACAATCCCTCCAGTCCTGATGAAGGCCCGCTGTGACCCACAAATCAGGCGTCATTAGGGTCGAAACGTCGACGGATAAAGAAGCCCACGGACCAACACGGAATATTCCACAACAATTGCCAACTGTAGTGGCATATAGGAATATTTCCAATTGAATACTGCTTTAGCCACCTTTTAAAACCTAATTGTCCTTCACTTGTATATATTTCACTATTCACAACTTCACTGCACGTTAAATCACTGCACAAAAATGTCACTATCACTTTATTCTGATGCGCCGTTTTTGTAGAATTTATAAATGTATATATTGATTGCAGGGTTACTATGAATGACATTGAATTCATAAAATAATAGTTTCATACCCTATTGGTTGTTTGGATTTGCGTTTTTCATATTCGTTTTTTGATACATTGAAAGCAAGTTGATACTGCAAATTGAGAAACTAATCAAATAATACATGAAAACTAGAAGAAATCTTCTGCTCAATGATTAGAGCGGCAGACCCTGATGCAGAGGTCTAGCCTGGGACCAGGGTTCAATTCCCCGCCTCGGCGGGTCTTGGGGTCAAAATTCCACGGACCTGATAATTCTCGCCTCGGTGCCTATTCCAATCATGGAGTCCCACTCTGCAACTCTGGGCAATAGCTTGCTTAATCTCCACAACGCCCCCCACAACGCTAAGGATGCCTGGCCTCCACCTTGGGGGTGCCCAGGAGTGGATGCCTCACAGGGAAAGCCAGGATGGGTTCCACAGTGGTATTCGTACAAGCGCCTTGAGACCCTTGTGGGTGAGTAGTGCGCTATACAAGTGTCAATTTACATTTTACATTTTTTTGTGGGTGTAATACTACTCTGAGTTAAATGTACTTTAGGGGGAGCTTAAAAAATCCAGATGTGGGGGAAGCAGTGACAGTTTCAATGAATACTTGCTTTCACAAGGATGTAAACATGCATCCGTGTGCAAGCGGGTCAGTTACCCATGGGTAAACGACAAGGAAAAGTGAAACTTCTAACATTTTTCAGTTTCCTCTAAAGGAAAACATAGTTCCCACTGATAAAAACTCCTTGCCTACTCTCCCGCCATCCACCTCGCACATGGATTTACTCCTGCTAATAACAGAAGCAAAACAATGATCGCATCCATGGTGTTGATGTGCCTTGTATGATAGCAGGCGAACACCCACACACTTCTGAATGTATGCATTTTGAAGACTTTGCTAAGCATCCCTGTCTTGGAAAACCAACTCTCGAAATTCTTCCCACACAACCCAGCTTTACAAACAACGCGCGCGCCCGCGTGAGGCCTGCGTAATCCCTGCCTCCCACCTGCTATCAGAATTTCACATGCTTGCTGGGGCACCCTGATTGCTCCCGCCTCGAGGCGCTGTCAGGGCCCGCTGAGACATTCCACACGCCCTCACGTGCTCCGAGTTTCCAGGAAGCGATGCATCACCTTTGTGCTGCCGGGGGCCCCCATTATCAAAGTTCTAACTTGGAGTTTTCACGGGGCAGGCCGGGCCTCGCGCAGCTGTAAACATATTTGTACGAACTGAGTAAAAAAAAAAAAATCTCCGCAGTCCATTCGGAAGCCTCCTGTTTCCCCAAGTACAACTCAAGAGACAACAACAAAGGCGCCGCTGCGCACTGAAGCCGGGGGCCCCTTCTGGGCGCTGCGCCAGCAGGGCGCGTGATCCCGCGCACTGGGACGAGCGCTGCTGGAATTTTAAGCGGTCTCCGCGGTTTCCCAGAAACACAGACAAATGCTTCGGGACATTTTTGAAAGGAGTTCCCCCGAAGCTCCCCTTTCAAGGCTTCTAATTAAAACAGCAGCGGGAACATCTCCCGTTGCGCTTCCACACTGCTCGCTCTTTTGGTGGCAACACCCCCCTCCCCCCGTTTGTGGTTCATGTTTCCTCTCCCCTTCCCCATTACATTCTTTCACTTAGTTTTTACACACCACGTCCAAATACAGGCACGTTTGCTTTTAATCTTTCTTATCATATTTATATCAAATATTGCTTTTAAGAATTATGTATTTATATATGTGTTATGAAATGTAATGGTTTGTCATGCATAAATAACAATTACATACACTTAGTTTTTGATTACAGGGGTGGACTTTTTTTTTTTTACTTGCCCCAACAAGGCAATGTTTTCCCCACTTTTGCTCCGACATAATTTATGTAAAGATGCAGAGGGCCAGCTCTATCACTTGGAAAGTAGGAGTGCTTCTATTCTTACACTCCTGCCTACTATGTAGGCTTCCTCACGATGACGTATGCTTTACCATGATAGAAGCATGACTGGGGCCCCGTGCACCCCACCCAACATAACCCCTATCCAGTGCTTACAATTGAAAAATAGAAGTGCAGGTACCCTGTACCAGAGTGCCTGCTTGTTTCTGAGAAGTGCTGCCACTCTATAATTAAAAGTATTGCGTCTCCTTTGAGAAGTACAGGTACTCTTCCTCTCAAAATAAAAAAGTGCCAGTATTCAGTACCAGACAGTACCAGCCCATTTAAAGCACTGCCCCTATATCAGATATACTGCATCCAGCATTCTACCCAAAACATACTACAAAAGGGCGTTCCAGATCCCAACCAAAATTGGAGCGCTTCGCTGACTTTCAGGATTGTGAAGCGCTGTACAAATTTGCATGACTCTATGGTTGATCCAAAGGCTCAGCGTACAGCCCAACAACACAATAACATCTCAGGGCCCTTTGCAGAAAGATGTCAAAAATAGTCTTCTCCTCAATAACCACTGTGTGTCAGAATATCAACAAACAAAAATATCGACAGACATAAATATGATGGCCTATATATAGTTTCTAAAAATGTCACTCCGTCGGGTGTAGATTTATTAATATTAACTCCAGTTAGATTATATTTTTGTGAATATATCAGACAATCTTTAGGCCATGATACAACGCCTCAATGACCCAACTCGACTTCCAACGAGGATGATCACAGATAGAACCGTGATCCCAAATAGTCCATAAGTAAACATCCAACCATTTCACATCAGATGGAAAGAATGATCTCGATCCCAAGGTAAAGACGGATATTCTCCTTGACAATAGTTCTCACCTCAAACCTGGGTCTTGCTTGCCCATTTGGTCACCCACTTAGAGGTGGGAAATGGATTGAATACGTTTGCTCTTCATCTGAGCAACCACTGTCGTCAAGATGTTATGTTATGTTATGTTATGTTATGTTATGTTATGTTATGTTATAGGGGTCTCTTTTATAGCGCACGGCTACTCCATGGAGTGTCCCGGCGCTTTGGAAAAGAGAACTGGAGAAAAGTACACAATACAACAACCCGCCGAGGGCCGAAAGAGTATTACTGGGAGAAGAGCCAGGTCTTCAGTTCCTTTCTGAAAGAGAACAAACTGTTGGCTTTCCTTAGGGAAACGGGAAGCTCATTCCAGCAACGAGGTGCCAAGTGTCGAAAGGAGCGACCTCCAATGCGAGCGCGTCTGATGGCAGGAACGACGGCTTTGGCCAGCAAAGCCGACCTTAGAGTTCTCCTGGGGGCATAGAAAGCCATGCGCTTCCCAATATATTTTGGGCCAATCGAGTGAAGGGCCTTAAAGGCAAGGGTCAGAACCTTGAAAGTAATTCTCTTAGAGACAGGGAGCCAATGCAGTCTCTTAAGCAACTCCGAGGCTTTTGCCCTACGCTTTAGGCCAAAAATGGCTCTGGCAGCAGAATTCTGCACGATCTGCAGACGTGCCAGAAGATATTTGGGAAGGCCGAGGTAAAGGGCATTCGCGTAATCCAGACGCGAGCCTATCAAAGCCTGGACAATGATTTTTTTATGTTGCAGAGACAACAGTGGAAGAAACTTCCGCAACATTTTCAAGATGCCAAAGCATTTCCCTGTCAGCCCAATAATCTGGGGTCTGAAGGAAAGATCATCATCACACAGAACACCAAGATTTTTGGCTTTTGAAGAGGCAGCGTCAGGCGGAAACATATCCTGAGGCCACCATGTCTTCCAGCTGGGATCAGGTGGACATCCGAAAAAAGCAACTCTGATTTATCGGAGTTGCATTTCAGACTGTGCCTCTGAAACCAGTCAAAAATACCGCCTAGGCATTCCTTGATCCGGCGCGTCGAAGACCTCACCCTTATTACACGTAAAAAGGAGCTGGGTGTCGTCAGCATAAGATATGATCCGGGCACCGAAAGATTCCGCCACCGCCGCCAGAGGGGCCATATAGATGTTAAAAAGGGTGGGGCTCAGGATAGACCCTTGAGGAACCCCCACCTCCAGCGGCGGCATTTCGGCTGAAAACGGAGGTGCCCAGACCACTTGTCGGCGGCCGGTCAGAAATGACTTAAACCAGTTCCACACCGTCCCATGAAAGCCGATCTCCCAGAGTCTTAAAAGGAGACCGTCGTGGGGAACGGTGTTGAAAGCCGCCGACAAATCCAACATAACCAAGATGGCCTTACCCCCTGAGTCCAGAGTCTCTCTTATGGCATCAGTGATCTCGAGAAGAGCTGTCTCTGTGCTAAAATTGGCACGAAAACCTGATTGAGAGTCATGCAAGATGTTATTGCTCTCGATAAAGCTGGAAATGGAGAGATGCACATGCTTCTCGATCACCTTAGCCAGAGAAGGGAGGAGGGAGATTGGTCTATAGTTGGCGTGAATGAGGGAATCTAAAGTGGGTTTCTTAAGCAGCGGCAGAATCAAGGCATGCTTCCAAGCCAGAGGTACCTCTCCAGTAATCAGGGAAGAATTAAGCAGCGGATTAAGCAAGGTGTTAACTGCAGGCGCTACTCTCCCCAGGCATTTTGCTGGGCAGGGATCAAGTGGCGAGCCGGATTGAAGCCGAGACAGGAGATCAAGAGAGGCTGCAAAAGGCATGGGAGGAAAAACGGAAAGGAAGGGCCTTTCCCTTCCAATGATAGTGGTAAAGTGGTCAGATGGCTGGCAGCTGGAATAGGGCCAGCATCAGGGAAAGAGTCCTGAATGGATTTAATTTTATTGATAAAAAAATCACTAAGCTGGCTAATCCAAGCTTCGGTATGAGAATGGGTGGGCGTACTCAAGGAAGGGGAGATAAACTCTTTTACTATCCTAAAGATTTCTTTACTCGTGTTTTCAGCTTCCTCGATTCTGCGCTCAAAGTAAACTTTTTGCCCATCCAAAATATGTTTGTGATAAAGTCTTATAGCATCCCTACATTTTACTTTATCGTCAGGGTCATACGTGCGCCGCCAAGCTCTTTCAACCTTCTTACAATCTTGGCGCATTTTACCAAGAAAGGGAGTAAACCAAGGGGCCGAGGCGTGCCTATCCGCAGACTTAGCTGGCTTACCAGGGGCTAACTCCTCAAATCTGGCTGTAAGCCACTTCTGGGCCAAGTCAAGATTTTGTTCCAGGTTACCAGATAGCTGACAGGGATGACGGCGGAGAGCATCAGACAGCATTTCCGCCGTAACCTGATGGAAAGGCCGGGCCACCTTTCTGGCATCTTTCAGCAGTCTTGTACCAGGCATGGCAGAAGAAGGAATACAGAATTTGATTAAAAAGTGGTCTGACCACAGAACTGGAAGCGGCGAGGACACATCAATCGGGCTAGTCGAAAATATCTGGTCAATAGTGTGGCCTTTGATATGGGTGGGACTAGTGATGTAAGGAGCCAGCCCTAAAGAGGAGGCAATGTCCTGCAGCTTAATAGTATCAGGGTCCACTATATTATCCAAGTGAAGATTCAAATCTCCCAATAGAATGCAGTGCTCCGATCTAAGGCAGATAATATAGATAGATAATGTACATATGAGAAGACGTGTCAGTGGAGTCACAGGTTTAAGGATGCACAGAGCCTGGAGCTTCTCTTCAAACTTAGATGGATCCATCCATTGTCAAATACAATAGAGCATTCTCATACCAACTTAGGAGGAACCAAGCCTCAAGAGAAAATCCCAGAAGTTTGCACCTTCCTCCAAAAGATGCTCTCAAATATGGGGAAGAAAAAGTGCAGGCTGCAATCCTTGAATTATTTTCAGCCGCTTATACTTACTCAGGATGCATGCATATATACGGTATATTGTAAGAAACTGGCTCTATACATAGTGCACCAAAGTGAGGTACAGTGTGTATAGAGTCCAAGGGTCTTCAGAGGTTTGGCAGAGGTTAAAGTTAGATAGAAACTTACTCTTTAAAGTGGTAGCTTGTCGAGGAGTAAGGCAGTATCAGAGGACAGTGTAAGGCATTTGATGTACACACTCAGTCATCAAATGGTCTCACACACTCAAGAACTGAACTCTAGGCCAATTGCTTTGTATAAAACATATATTGGTGTTTTATTTCTAGAACCAAGCAAGCCTGGTGCAGGTAAGCATAAACATACTTTTCAGTAGTAAATTACTTGTATGAACACAATTCAAAATAGCAGTGTAACTTGTACTGGTTTTGGTTACAGTTTTAAGAAAGCAGTTTGCAACTCCTCGCAGGTATAGTACATTCAATTGAATGGGCTTTGTAAGTAAAATGCAGTTAATTAATTTTCAGATTACTTTTGCTAACTCAGGTCTGGATCCTAGATTCAGCCCTGGGACATAGCCTAAAAACAGGTGTGTAAATGCATTTTGGTAAAAGGTACGATTTTTAAGGAATATTATTACATTTCAAAAAAGTTGACATTGATACTTTTAAACATAGAATCACCAATGTTATCCTATGGGAGGAAATTCCCTTAGCAGGGTAGTTAGGTTATCCTTATTGTTACTTTTTCTTACTCAGTGCTGGATCCTGGATTCAGCACTGGGACATTTACTGAACACAGTTGAGAAAATGTGTTTCGGTTATTTGGTTGATTTTTAAGGAATATTTGTAGTTTTCAAAAGTCAACAGAAACTTTTTGAGAGAAAAAGCGTCAATGTTATCCTACGAGAAAAAATGAGTTATCGGTTTCGAGGTAAGTAATTGGTCTTTTGAGTTAGGGTTCTTGGGTTAGACTCAGGGGTCTCCCAAGGTCAGTGATGCACTGCTGTTGCACCCTCAGCGGCACTCGGGTGGCCGGGTGCTGAGTGTTGAGACCCATTGTTTTCCTATGGAAGATAGGGGAGCCTCCGGTTAGTGGCGGCTGGCCAGCAGGCCACTAGGTTGTGGGAGCAAAGCTCCTAGGGTTAAGCTCAGTTCACGTTGGGGACCAAGTTAACACCATAGGGGCACCCTCAGCGGCACTGAGGTAGCCGGGTGCAGGGTGCTGTTTTGAGGTCAGGTGCCCTGTTGATTTCAATGAAGATTCTCAGGGACAAAGAAACACTGCAGGCTCGGGGACGAGGATCTTCATGGAGTGACCGCCACTTCGAGGTGTAAGTGGGGATGCAGCGGGATGGTTAGGCACCGCTGGGTGGGGCACAGAAGGCCATGGGGCATCGGGTGCAGGGGTGCCTTTGGACGTCAGATTTTCTTACCCGCTCTGGTGGCGGTAGGGGGGTCCTTTGGATTGAGGTTGCAGGCGTCGTCTGGAGGCTTGAGGCAGATCAGGGGTCGCCGTATCTTGGGTCAGGATCCCTGGGGTGCCCTCCTCGTGGTATTTTTTCACTCAAACCCAAGCCGGGCTCGGTGGGTGCAGAGTGTGCTGGATTCGTGGTTTCTGGCTGGCACCAGAAGCTGCAGTTTTAACACGTCCGGTGTTCACAGGTGAAACAGCTTGGAAAGTGAATGCAGGCAAGTCCACCAGGGTTTTTGAGGTTGCTGGTCGTTGGACACACCGAGGTTTCGCAGGAGTAGGCTAGAGGAAAGACAGGCCTGTAGGGCTGGGGCCAAGTCAGTGGGCGTCGTCCTCTTGTTAGCTCTGCACGGCTTCTGGTCCTTCTTTTTATGTCTTTGCTGGATCTGAGGAAGGAAAGTTCAGGGTGCCCCTAAATACTAAATTTAGGGGTGCTACAGGTACGTAAAGGTCAGGGACCAAAGGGTCCCTTCCCTGGGGTGGGTAGACTCCCTATTATGCCACTCTCCAATGGGAGGGGGCAGGAACCTGTCCCTGGTTGGCTGGGTGCCCCCATACTCAAGATGGCAGGGACTCAAGGTAGTGCTTCACCTCGCCTCCCCCACCTTAGGGGTGGAGTTGGCAGAGGTGGGCACACCTCTCTTCCTCACTTTCTTTTTCCCGCCGGGTCTCCTGCCCAAAGTGGGGGGTAAAACCAGTGGGGACCAGTTGCTGAGTACAGCAAGTGGTATGGAGAGGCTCACAAAGGCGGTATGCCTTTGAAGCTTCTCCTTCGTCAACCCTGCCCAACCTGGGGGAGGAGGCTTGGCACCTCGTCCCAGGATGTGCATTGTTTCCTGCCCCCGAGAGTGGCAAGCTCTCGACCCAGGGGTCCAGAAACATGTTTTGGGGTGGCAGCCTCGGCAGCCACTCAGTCAGGTTGCTGGGAGTTGGTCGAGTTTCAGGGTGGCATCTCTAAGATGTCCTCTGTCATGCATTTTACATTAAATCCCATACTGGCATCAGTTTGGTTTAATGTGCTGAGAAGTTGGATACCAAACGTCTCAGTCCTCAGTGCAGCCATTATTGTGCTGTGGAGTTCGTGATGACAAACTCCCAGCACCATATACTCTTAATGGCAGCACTGTACTTACAGTGCCCAGGAATGAACCTGGGTACTGTAGGGGTACAGCGCTCATGAACCTGTACCCTCACCACTGGCATAGGGCACCCAGCAAGAGGGGTGACTGATGATGCCAGGGTAGTGGTTTGTAGGCATGACACACAGGAATGTGTGCCATGTCGACTCTTCACTTTGTTCTACACTTAGGGCCCGATTCACAGAACTAACTTAAGACAAAATCCTAAACTTACTACTTTTGGTATTCACAGAAGTTAGGATTTTGTCTTAAGTCTGTCTTAAGTCTGTCTTAAGACAAACTTAAGACAAAATCCTAACTTCTGTGAATACCAAAAGTAGTAAGTTTAGGATTTTGTCTTAAGTTAGTTTTGTGAATCGGCCCCAAAGAGTCACGCCTGCAAAGGCAGTGTGTGTGTGTCAGAGTACAGGGTCTCTAAGGGTAGCACAATAAGTGCTGCAGCCCTTAGGGGCCTTCTCAGGTCACAGTGCCCTGGATATCTGTGGTACTATTTACTAGAGGCTTACCAGTGGCTAGAGATGCCAATTGGGTTTAGACTTCAATGCAGTTTTAGGGAAGGAACACAGGCCCTGGGTACCTGATTGGCAGGAGCCCAGGGCACACTCAGTCAAAGCACATCTGCAAAAGGTGGGGGCATACCATGCAAGAAAGAGGGCACTTTCTCACATATATCTATAGCACAACCTAGTCAAAAGGCAGCAGAGTACTATGCAGGGTCAAAGACAAGGAGTAGGAGTGTGAAGGTTAGTGGTTGTTTCTTACTGTCATTAGCTGCGCTGCAGGGGCAATGGATGTTGTGAACTGAAGTGGCCTCCTGATGCGGGCCCTGACACTTATTTATTTACAAACTGAGCACTGGACACACAGCATATACAGTGTAGCACCCCAACCCAGTATGGGGTAGGCCATGAGTGGAGGCGAAGGCCCCAGAATAAAGCCACCATCACATAACCCACAAAACAACCTTCAGGCTTTAAAATGTTCCTTGGGGGCCAATTCACAGAACAAACTTAAGACAAAATCCTAAACTTGGTATTCACAGAAGGCACTTACTAATTTTGGTATTCGCAGAATTCACTTACTCATTTCGGTATTCACAGAAGTTAGGTGTCCTAACTTTTCTACTCCTAAACTGAGAAAAATCCTAACTTTAAGACTTTCGGTATTCACAGAAGGCATTTAGGAGTCCTAAAGTTAGGACTCCTAACTTCTGTGAATACCGAAATGAGTAAGTGCCTTCTGTGAATACCAAAAGGGTAGTACATTTAGGATTTCGTCTTAAGTTAGTTCTGTGAATCAGGCCCTTGGGGAGGGGCAAAATAATTAATTATCAGGCTGTCTTAATTGATCTTAATTTGCACTCTAATTGAACCAGTGGAGTGCTTTTGTGCTGTTTTAAGCTTGGATTGGGGAACCATAGCATAACAAATATGATTTAAATGTTTGCAACTAACCATGCTGCCAAGTTGGCCAGCCATCCTTTTCTTGAATGACAAAACGCATACCTTTAGAAAGAAGGTCCAGTTGTTCAATAAAAACATCACACATTTGAGTTCCTCTTTTCAATACTTGCTGCTTTATTGGCCTTTCTGTGAGTTTTTGTAAACTATGTAACAAGGCCAAGTTGCAGCCATGTTTTCCAACTTTTCAGGGGGCAACCGTACACTTCAAAGTAGTGACGTTAGTATATTTTAGCAAGCTTGAATAGACATATACATTGTGTACTAGAGGGGTAAATGCTCTGTAAACTTTGTGAAGTAAAGTAATGATAATCCACACAATGAAAAGGAAGACTTTACCCAAAAAGTGTTGTTAAGTTTGTGTTAATCAAAACCCTATGTATAATACCATTTCTATTAAGACTAGCCTTTGCCGTTGTACGTTAGGATTGGTGGTATATTATTTATTTTAGGAACCTCCATTACAGACCTATGTGTACCTGCACAGCAGTGTGCATGCATGTCTGCTGTACACATAACCAGTACACACATTATGCGTTAAGGCTTTCGGCTAAAGACACAAAGGGACATTCGATTGTAAAACCTGTGTCTGCAAATTCAAAGTCTCAATGTACACGCCAATTCACAATTCTCGCCATCAATAGCGTAACCATACATTTAGTCACAATCCGTGGATAAGACACCAAGCTGGTGGTGTGGATTTGCAAACTGGAGGCTGTCAGTGATGGACGGCATCCATTTTGAGAATGACAGTTGTGGGCATCGGCTGGAGGGGGGGCCGCATGCTTGCTTCTGATACTGCCTTGCAGCATGCTTTAGCAAATGGGTTCCGCCCATTTAGTGCCCCGAGATGTTTGGCTTTTGAATACCCAGTTTTTGGACTTTTACTGTGAGTAAGCCTCACTTGCGAGTCACACTCACAGTAAATTGGTAATTGGACTCAGTGTGTTAACCACCAGCTTCCACCTTTTAAGATAAAGCCACAGCTGCACAGTTAGGATAAGAGGCTCTTAGCCAGTTACATGAGAACACCCGTGCACACGCATGTAATGGCTGCTCATGTGAGATTACCATCTTGGGTAGCCTGCTATCTGTGCATAGGTAGCCTTTCACAGAAGTGACTTTTCAGGGTTTAGTACTGACATAGGGCAGGCAAATATTGTGCTTGGGCATTCATGTATGTGTGGCTGCCCATGTGAGATAACCATCTTGCACAGCATGGTATCTGCGCATAGGTAGCCTTTCGCAGACGGGACTCTCCAGGAATTGTTACTACCTAGGGTAGGCTAAGAATGCGGGTGGGCATATATAGTGTAGGTTAGTAGTGCTTTCTGCAGTTCTTTGGTGCTTGCACTGTGTACACGTTATAGGCAAAATCAGGCCTAAAATAGTTTAATGCTACTTAGTCAAACAGGGCCAGAGAGGTACCAATCTGGGGTTAAACATGCACCCCTAAATGTGAATTATATTCCCCAACATTCTGCATATACAGCTTATTGTACTTCATGATTTGTCATATTTCACTGGCTTAGCTCATCATAATCATGTTCCAGGCCTTGGTCTCCACTAATGGGCCAAGATAATTACTCTGTTCCCAGCAGAAGGATCAAATGCTTCCCCACACAATAGAGCAATTAACATTGCCTGACCAAGTTCCTGGGAAAGGAAAGGATGGGGACAAAATCTGCATGTGATAATTAGTTTGTCACACTGCACCTGGGCTGGGACAGCCCAGGGGTGTAACACTGGCCCGCTGCCCGGCGGTGCGGGGGGGCCCAAGTTCCAGTGGGCCCCCTCGGCACTGCACTCTGGCCAGAGAGCTCCTGATTGAGCCTGGAGGGGGCCCCTCTTTGTACCATGCAGGGACGCCCCCTCAATTTTTGTAACGCCAGTGGGTCAGCCCAAGCCACTGGAAAAAAGGAGGAGGGTGGGTCCTCTGAAGTCAACACAGGAGGGACTTCCCTTCAAAGATTTATTGGGAAAGGATCATGCAGCGGTGCCATAAAGGGGCAGAGCTGAAGTTGTAAGAGGAGCGCTTTCTACAAACAACTTCAAGGCACCATCTTGGCTTGTCTCGAAATGTGGTACAAGACGGTTGGGACAGTGGACTAGGCATGATGCAGCATCCTAGGTTTGGCCAGTGATGCCTGGCCCCTGGAACTTCCCACACCCCACTTAAGAACCCCCTGCACAAGGTAGAGACAGAAGAGAAGACTCTAGACCTGGGAGCGACGATGGTGGAAGAACGCCCATCCGGAAGAAGAAGCCACATGATGACCTGAAAGAATTAACCGAAGGACTTTGACTCGAGCTGACATCTAGGCTTAGGATATAGTTCTGCAGGGCCATTGGTGCTGGCCCCCTTATGCCCCCTGAGAAACTCCTGTATGGTTCCACTAGGACTTTTGTGGGTTAATCTGAGACTACTCTGACCCACCAGTGCCCTTCAAGAAGTCAGGAGGTTCAGGGGACAGTGGGAAGTGTGGCAGGGAGGGTGTTTTGCTGGGTGGTTGTGAGGGACTGCTCTAGATGAACCGGTATAGACCAAGGAGACAACAAAAAAATCAAGGTCACCATGAAAAGATTTGAAGAAAATGCACCTGGTTGGTAGGGCAGGCCACCAAGAGAAAAACAAGGCACAAAGCATGGAAATAAAACATAGGAGGCCTGATAAATGGGCCTGTAAAGTCTGGAGAGGAAAGATGGACAAGCAAGGTCATCTGCCCGATTTACTTAAAATAATCACCTTGGGAAAGGTCAAGTCCCCAGGGGTCAATGCATCATGATTGTATTTAGTTCCTGGGGAAAAGGGTGTGTGTAGGCCCACACCTCCCAAAGCACAGCTTTGCCCTCATGGCCTCCACCTCCTAGAGGGACGGCACCTTAATAATGGGTTCCTGAGACTCTATCTCCAGGACCTAGATGCCAGGAGAAAAGAGGGAACCACCCTGCACCCACTGCATGGTGGTGTTCCAGTCCCACTCCCGTGCCCAAGACTGGAGGGAAAAGGGTACACAATGCAGCAGTACACCTTGCCTGCTCGTAGCAGTTGTGGAGAATGAAAGTGCAGGCTCCTGAGCCGGCACACCATCTATGTTGGCCACATGAGGAGCCAGCTGGGACCATCGGTGCATTTTGGCTCCCCCCAAAAGCCCCAAAATGGCCAAGCTTTAGGTTCTCCAGGTGAACCTGGTCATCAAAAAAATAAAAAGAAACAAAAGAATATATGGCATGCAGTGCAAGGCCACGCAAAGGATAGAAGCTGCTCTTGCCACTCATCAGTTATTCACCATTTTGTGCATGAAGCGCCCCATAATCCCCAGTTAAAGGGTCCAATTTGTATATCCTGATTTTTATAGTACCCCAAGAAGCACCAGAGTACCACCAACAGTTTTATATCCTCATTTGGGGGCTACAAGGGTGCAGCAGCCACCCCTCCTCCCACCTCAAGCCTCCGAAAAGGCCCTTGGACACTCAATCCAAGCCTCCTAGGGTCTTAAAATGATGACCCAGGGAGAGATTCTCTTTTATTTGAAGCACTTCCAGAGTGGGAAAGTTTACTCTTAGGCTCGAGAGCACGGGAACTGAGGTTCTGTAATTCTCGAGTCTGACTCCATTTTGTTCTGTGCCACCATTTTGTGTTGCCCTCACATAGGCCTGTGAAGGTAGCCTGGTGAACAAAGTGGCCTGGCCTTCTTAGTTCATGTATTCATTAACTAGGTTTCTTTTTGACTCTGAAATGAACTGTAAGAAACTGACCTCTTCACCTGAAACTGACCTCGCAAAGCCAATTTCCCTGATCGATCTTTGTCTGAGATTGCCAATCAATGTTCAGGACATCGTTAACTTTTAGTTTCCTTGCACATGCCTTATCTTGTTCAGCATCTGTTACCGTTTCTTTTTTATGTTTTTTCATTACATGGGTTATGTTTTCAATTATAGGTTTGTCCGGCTTGTGGAGATTTATTTATTTATTTATTTATTTAAACTTATAAGGCGCACAGCTGCCCGCAATGCGATTCCCGGCGCCAAGGGACAGATTAAAGAAAGAAAGAACTGCCAAGAAAACTTGCTAAAGAAGACCACCCTAATCATTGCTGGAAGAACCAGGTTTTAAGTCCTTTACGGAAGCGAAAAAGATCCGTTTCAGTCTTTAGATTCACGGGCAAGGCATTCCAGGATTTAGGACCTAGATGAGAAAAAGATCGACCGCCCATCTTTACTAACTTAAATCTCGGAACAATGAAATCGCCTTTTTCCGAAGATCTCAAGGAACGACTGGGCTTATAGGCCTGGATGAGACCCTGTAGGTACTTAGGGGCTGAGCCTTGTTTAATCTTAAAAATGTGACATAGAGCCTTGAATTTTATTCGGCTCATGATCCTAAGCCAGTGAAGATCGTGTACTGCTTGGGAGGCAGACATTATCCGGGGAACATTGCGAAGGAGTCGTGCAGCCGCATTCTGGAGTTTATTTACTGTTGTTGAATCAGCTCCAAGACAGAGGACATTACCATAGTCCAGGCGGGAGACAACCAATGCCTGGACTACAGTCCTCTGTGTGGAAGCAGGGAGCATCCACAAGATTTTTTGAAGCCATCTCAAGGTGGCAAAACAGATGGAGGCCACCTTCACTACCTGCTGCTGCATCGTGAGCTTTTCATCAATGAGGAATCCGAGATTGCGGACCTGAGCAACGGCTCGAGGGGTAGGGCCCATATCCTTGGGCCAGTGTTGAGGACCCCTTAGATCTTTGCCCTTGCCCAGGATCACAACCTCGGTCTTATCCCCATTTAGCTTAAGGAAATTGCTCTGCATCCATTTGGAAACCTGGGTCAAGCCTTGCATCAAAGCGGAGGTTTTATTACCTTCCATATTAGAGAGGGAAAAAATAATTTGCGTGTCATCGGTGTAAGAAAATAAAGTAAGAACAGCTTCCTCCAATATAGTGGCCAGGGGTCTAACATATATGTTAAATAGGAGCGTGCTGAGGATAGACCCCTGGGGAATGCCGTACGCCGATGGACAAATTATAGAAGATGCTTTAGCGGAAAAAACTTGAAAAGTGCGACCATTTAAAAAGGAGGCTATCCAAGCTAAAGCCGGTCCCTCAACTCCTAGGGTCCGAAGAGTTGCGAGAAGGATGGAATGTGACACAGTATCGAACGCCGCACTCAAGTCAAGGAGAATGAGTGCAGATGTTTCTCCGCGATCGATACAATGGCGCAATCTCTCGGTGACTCCTAAAAGTGTAGTTTCGGTGGAATGATGCGCTCTAAAGCCTGATTGAGATGAATGCAGGAAGCCCGAGCTCTCCACAAGATGAGTCAACTGTGTGTTGATATGTCTTTCTAAAATCTTAGAAAAAATAAGCAACAGCGAGATGGGCCTAAAGTTGGATAAATTGGAAGAATCAGCTCCAGCCTTTTTTAGGAGAGGAATAATCATCGCATGTTTCCACTCCTGTGGGACATGTGACTCTTCCAAGGAGAGGTTAAGAAGTTTCATCAAAACACGTCGGGAATCCAAGTCAAGTTTTTTCAGGATCTTGGCCGGTAAAGGGTCACGTGGAGATCCAGATTTTATACTTTCCAGGCAGTGAGCGAAGGAGACATCATCAAAAGGTGACCAAACAGTGAATGTTGCTGCCAGGCAGGGCAGACTGTTATGGACAGGCACTGGCTTGGGAGGTAATTCCTCATCAAGGGAGGGAGGGCTCAGGGAATCATAAATTCGTTCCACCTTTGCTATAAAGAATTCCGTGATGGAATTACATTGTGCCTCATCCAAAACAGGGGGGCAGGGATCGAATCTGAGCCTGTCAGCTTTTTTACCACAGAAAACAGTGTGCGGTGACAATTCTGAGCATGTGTTACAGTGTTGGCAATATAGGCAGCTCTGGCCATTTTACACTGTTTGGGATAGTCTCTAAGGGCCTCTTTGTAGGCCACTTTGCAAGACGAGGAATAAGAATGTCTCCATTTCCTCTCGAGAGCCTTACAACGGGACTTCGTGGTCTTTAATTTTTCCGAAAACCATGCCGCAGGAGGACGGTGAGGCAAGGAGTGTCTAGATACCAATGGAACAAACTTATCAAAAGCAGTGTTCAGCCATTTAGAAACTGCTGCATCTAACACAGATCGGGACGAGCCAACATCTGGTAGAGTATCAGACAGGTGCATATTAAAATCTGTGATGCTAAGTTTGCCCCAGCATCGTAAACTCTCCTCCATATCACCGCTACCATTGGCCATAGTCTTGATACGGGGCAGAGTGAATTGAACTGCGAAATGATCTGACCACTCCAAAGGGCGGGCGGCTAGTTCGCAGTCGTACGGAAGGTTAGAGAGGACAGGATCTAATAGATGCCCTGCTAAGTGCGTAGGCCCGGAATTGCGTAACAGAATGTTAAGGGCTTCTAGATCAGACAAGAAAGTTTTGCTAACAGTGCATTGTGGGTCCTCCAGATGTAAGTTCAAGTCACTAAGAATGGTGAAATTGGCTGCCTTCAAAGACAGAGGGGCAATGATTTCTGAGAACGACGTCGTCCATAAGTTAGAGTTCCCAGGGGGACGATATATCAAGAGGCCAGACAGGGTCATCTGACGACTTATTGCTAGTTTAAATTGAGCAGCCTCACATCCTTGAAGGGGGAAGGCTTCGGACCTACAGCTGTAAATAGATTTAAAGATTATGGCAATGCCACCTCCCTTGCCAGTGTCTCTATCTTTCTTGACCATGACATAGTCAGTAGGGAGGGCCATGGCAATGTCAGGTCCAGAGCTGGCATGAAGCCAGGTTTCAGTCAGAAAGATGGCATCAGGTTTTTCATCGTCTAAAAAATCATAAATATGATTTTTATGTTTAGGAAGTGACCTACAATTTATGCTCCAGAACTGGAGTTTAGGATAGATAGAGGGTAGTTTTATAATACTCGGTTTACCCTGCTTACGTGGACGCTTCATCAATTTACACCAAGTCATCCTGCCCATTGAAAAACCACAATGATTGCATTAAAACCCTGGACAGGAGGAGTACAAATTGTGCACCGTGCGGGTGAAAACTGCCTATAAGACTTTAATTCCTTCGCAGTGTAGTTAAGAGCAGTACCTTGATAGGCAAAGTTAGCGTATTCCTGAGCAAAGTTGAAAGCCCCTAGGCCCGGTCTGGCGTGGACGGGCGCAGACGGGCTTACCTCTGGCGCACCTCCGGCACGCCAGAGGCGCGCACGCTGCGTGCATGCGCTGCGCGCTTGCATTCTGCGTCTCTTAAGTAGTGATTGACAAATAGCCCTACAACACTAGAACACTACCCAAGATGGTGTCTTGGGAGCGTCTCAAGCCCCTGGTCCCACACCCAAAATGGCGGTCGGGAGCAGAGAACAGCGCGAAGCTCACCAAAGTGGTGAGTAATGATCTTTAATTTTTAAGGTGCAGGCAGTGCTGACAGTTTGAGGTCAGAGCAGCAGAAGAAACAACAAAAGTGCGATTGTGCTAATTTTAAAAGTACAGGTGCCGAGCGGCAATTAAAAGCACTAGCAGCATTATAATTCAGCAGCGTTACAGTTCAGCAGCGTAACTGGCAAGATTGAATTTGGGACATTCCTAATAAATAACTTTTGGGTTGGGATACTGTAAATTGAGTTTTTGTTAACCCTGGGCGAAGAACTACGCTCCGTTCGCGGAGTTTGCGGAGTTTCGGCAACTCCGCGTTCCGCGGAGAACGCGTAGCTGTCGATTACTCCGCGATCCGGTGCGTAGCGTAGTTCTCGCACGCTGAATAACATTATCGCGGGCGCGGCAATGGCTTACCTTGGTTCTGCGTTCGCTTTTTCCCGGTCGCGTGTGCCACCATGTTTGTAAACCCTCCCGCACAATCCTGTGCGACTGTGCGAACGCGATAACGTCATTTGGATGGCGATAGCGTCATAAGGACGCGCGAGGATGCTTGTTGGTAAGATCGAGTTCCCGAACATGTCTTGCATAACCCGAACACGTTACTTGTGACCCGGAACAGGAAATAAGGGAACGCAAGCGGGCGGGACAAACCTCTTGGGTAACTAGCGCGCTAGCCATCCCGAGCATGCAGGCAGCGCCCCGAACACGCGCACCGCGCTCCCGAAGACGAAAAACGGCGCGCGAACGGGTCTAGCAAGCAACTACGCATGTCTGCGGAGCTACCCGTAGGTCGCGGAGTGCAAATGCGTCTTCGCGTAGCTCCGCGGACTACGCCCAGGGTTAGTTTTTGTTATGTGACACTTTGTTTGAAAATGTACCTTATTGGCTAGAATTTTGTGCAGTGAGGGTACATTTATAATGTGAATATTGGGTATAAAAGGAGACGTCTCGCCTTAGTAAAATGAGCAGTCTCCTGAGAATTTACACTGTGATGTATTTCTAGGATCACTGTTACTAGCTGCAGCTAATAAACTTGGTCTCTGATGCCATCCAGAAGTATTCTGTGTCTCTGTATACCAAGACAGGTGAACTCGAAGATCTTAGGCGTGCCCCTGACGCCGCTGGGTTAAACCCCGGTTCTTCAGAACCTTTAGTGGTTGATTATATGACTGCAATGGCAGTCTAATAGTAGTGAAAGGAAAGCTCTGACAGCATTGTTTTTAATTTAAAATTCTTCATTGACAACATTGATACTGATAATGCAACAGTTACTAATAATATTGAAGCTGGTCAAGTGGTTGCGATTACTAATATTGTGATACTCTGACAAAGCCAGTAGGCCATTCTATGTTTATAGTGACATGCCTGCTAGTGTGATGTAGCATCTAGTATAGGTTGAGGGTATTGTGCTTATAGGGTTCAGGACCCACTAGGGGTGCAATTTTATATCAGGTAGCCACCAAAGGTATTTCTATAAAACTGATGTACATATTGGTGATTTAATACATATTATTTAATAGTGTGTGTGTAAGAAAAGTACTTTCCCTTTTTTTAAAGAAAAGGCACTGACTGGACAATGATTTATTGAGTGTTGTTGATGCATATCGGTGAATTAGGGTTACGAGCCCACACCACCTCCACTGAGTAGGCCTTGGGTTGCTCTGCTTCGCTACCCGTAGAGTCGAATGCTACAATGGGGTACTTGGTTCCCAGTAAAAAGACAATCGCTGACATATTGCTCGTGAAGGACTCATATCCTTTGCCACTATTAATCCAATTTCTCACAGATGCCATTTCTTTTTTTTCTGAACACAGCCCCTGTACACTTTGCATTTTTTATTTGTGAATGCCAGGATGAGATTTACTGTCCCTCGCAGGCCTCCATCCCTGCATTCAAAGGGATTTGGTAAGAATTGCAGAACACTATGCCAACTCATAAACATTTGCGCAGAATCATTCAGTGCATCCATTTAAATGGGGTTTTTGTGCTGAGTTGGTATTACACATCCGTCACAGTATAAAAGTTGGGGTCACAAAGCAGTTATTGTGCAAAAAAAAACAGACCAGCCTCATAGCAAAGCTGCTGCAGGCCCCATTGCACAGCAAGGAAAATGGGCTTCTAACCCGTAGGCAGTAACTACCATAACAATCAGGGTTCAGTGGGCCCCTCAAGCCTCTTGGCCTCAGTGCCACTGAACCTGCTGCACCATTGTTACCTATGCCCCTGACACTGACTGCTTCGCAGCCCCACAGTAGTACATTTGGTTCTATAATCCTAATTTTTACATCTGGCTTAAAGGCAACTTCAGCCTCATGAAATCAAACCAATTTACAAATAAATATTCATCTCATATACATACATTAAAGGCACATGGGCAAGCCCTCTTCGTCCATTGGTCTGTTCAACTGCCACTCATATTTTGCATCCCCCCACCACAGCAAACAGCTCAGCCCTCTTCATTTATTGCTGGATCTCTTGCACAGTGAGTGATTAAATTGTTCCTAATCATATGTGCACATTAACTTAAAAATAAGTTAATTTTAATGCCAGGTTTGGTGGGTCAGTATTTTACCTTTAAATACTTCTTTTTCCTTTCCATTTGTTATCCTTTTTGTTAACCATCCTTGCGAGTTTAAACAATTTCTTTAGACTACAGTAATTGAATGACAATATTATCTTTTTCTTTTTATCAATAAGAATCATATTTTCCTGTATTGTGCATTAAAACGAAAAATTATTTCTGCACAATTCTTTTTTTTTATTTCAAAAGATTTTATTAAGGAGATTTTAACAGAACGTGTGAAACGAAGGCAGTACTGGTGTCTTATGGGCCATAAGGTTACAGAGGGCATAAGGTTACATAGTTAGTTGCATGTTACATTCTTTGTCTGGCATGGTACTGGCTTACATTAGCACACGGTCGTTCTGCATACATCCCTCGTGCGAGGAAAGTAAAGGAGAGAAGAAAAAGGATAGGGGAAAGAGAAGAATGGGAGAGCGGACATGAAAGTGTGGCGTGGTCGTTCATATACCGCACGCCGTTGTATGGGCTGTGAGAAGGCTAGTAGTTTCTGTCTAAGGTGGTTTTTGCGTGCCCAGGTAGTTGTCTAAGGGGAGCCACATCTCGCCTTTTTTTGGTGGAGTGTGGTGAGTTATTCGCCGTTATGTTGTCCACCCCTCTTAGGAACGTGATCCAATTCAGCCAGCTTCTAAAGGTTGCCTTTCCTGTGTTCTTCCAGTTCGTCAGTACGGTTTTGACCGCTGCTGTCAGCAGTAGGTCGATTAGGTCACCATCGCTTTTGGAGTCGATTCTGGGGGACAGGAAGGTGGCCACTAGCCCTATGAAGTCCTGCTGAATTGGATGTCTCGTTATGGTGTCTATGAAGACTCTTACGCTGTCCCAGAAAGACTTGAGTTTGGGGCAGTAGAGGATTAGGTGAGCAAGGTCTCCTTTGTGCTTATGGCAGTTCCAGCACTTCTCATCATCTCTGAGCCCCATCGCTGCCAGTTGGGCCGGGGTCCAGTATGCTTTGTGGAGGAGCCAGAATTTAGTTTGGGCTAGTGTTGGGGATACTTTGTTTTTGGATGCTGAGGTCCATAGTAGCCCCTTTTCTTTCTCACTAAACTGTCTGGTGTTTTGCGTTTCCCAGAATTCTAAGGCTTTGGCGTTTAGTTTTGATGTTACTGGGCTGAAGAGTTTTTATTTATTTAGTGTGTTTTGTATAGCGCACAGCTACCCCAACGGGGTGTCCCGGCGCTTTTGTGTGTATACTGGATCTCACTCATGGGAATTTAGCAGAAGAGAAATGTTTTCAGCGCCTTGCGGAAGGGCAGCTCCTCCTGAATCAACCTAATGGAGTTAGGGAGTTTATTCCATTGAGAAGAGGCACATACCTGGAAAGGTTTTCACCCAGAATGTACTTTTTTAAATCTGGGGGTACATAACACATTTTTTGAGCTGGATCGGAGGTGTCTAGCATTGCTGTAAGGGCAGAGACAGGAAGAGAGATATGCAAAGCCCTTTCCCTTGATTGCACGATGTGCCAAGGTGAGTGCTTTGAATTCTGCCCTTTTTTGAACTGGCAACCAATGAAGCCTTCGTCGGTGTGGAGAGAGGTGCTCTCGAAGGGAGATACCACAGACCAGCCGGACTGCAGCATTCTGGACTGTCTGTAGCCGGTGGCGAAGGCCAGAAGCAAGTCCAATATACAGGCTGTTGGCATAATCTAAATGGGATGTTATTAATGCCTGGACAATGGTTTTCCTGGTGTTACTAGGAATGAAATTAATACATTTTTTGATCATTCTAATTTTTGAGAAGCATGCAGCAGTCACCGTCTGAACTTGGTTATGGAAGGAGAGGCTAGAGTCCCATCTAACCCCCAGGTTTTTTACTGATTTCTTGGGGGAAGGAGGCATGCTCAGGACAAGTGGCCACCAAAGGTTTGAGTCCAACGGAGAGGATTGGTGAAAAAAGAGGACCTCGGTTTTCCCAGCGTTCATTCGAAGGAAATTATTGTCCATCCAGCGGGCGCTGTTGCAGAGACAATCTTTTAATGGGTCAAAAGTGGTCTGAGTTGGAGTGTCGTAAGAAAATAAGAGCTGAATATCATCAGCATACGAGGTTGCCTTAATTACTGACTGAGCAAAGAGCTCAGCCAGGGGGGAAAAATAAACATTAAACAAAAGAGGGCCCAGTGAGGAGTCTTGAGGGACTCCCCATTTTAACGGCTATCAGAGGTGTAGGGGGGTAAACACCGCCTGTGTCCGACTGGATAAGAACGAGGACAGCCATTCCAAGGCTTTGCCTTGGATGCCTTTAGCCCGGAGGCGGTTAAGTAGGACGGGGTGAGAGACGGTGTCGAAAGCTGCAGACAAATCAAGCAGCACCAACACAGCTCTTGAACCCCCATCCAGCTTCCATCGCACGGAATCAGCCATCTCTATCAAGGCTGACTCGGTGCTATGACCTGGTCTAAACCCGTGTTGTGAATCGTGGAATAAACCATGGGTTTCAAAGAAGCCCGCTAGTTGCTGGTGCACTAGCTTTTCAAGAACCTTGGCTGGGGCGGGCAGTAAGGAGATGGGCCTGTAGTTAGCTGGTTCATCTGGGTCTGCATTGATTTTTTTAAGAATAGGAACTAGTTGGGCATGTTTCCAGGCATCCGGAAATGTGCCTGTCCTGAGGGAATCGTTCCAAATGCAGTTAAGTATGGGGTTTAGAAGAGGGGCCAGTACTTTGTATTGTTTGGCCGGCCAGGGGTCGATTGGCGAGCCTGATCTACATTTTAATAGTTCTGCCAGAGAACGTTCTAAGGTGATCTCCTCAAAATCTGAGAAAACATTAGCAGATTCTGAGTGGTCTACGGGTTTACCATCAGTATTGGGGCTGCCATTACAGGTAAAGGAGTCATAGATGGAGGCAATTTTTTCCTCGAAATAGTCAGAGAGGCGGGTGCAGAGGGATTGTGATACTGGGGATTGAAGTTTGAGGGCCATAGGATCAGTGAAAGTTCTAACTGTGTTAAAGATTTCCCTGGTGGATCCTTGTGCTCTATTTATTTTCTCCTCCAGATAGATCTTTTTATGGTCAATTATCTTCTTCCGATAGTCATTAAGAGCTATTTTATATTTCAATTTACTGTCTGGGGAGTACGAATATCTCCAATGGCGCTCCAAGAGTTTGCAAGCAGATTTACACTTACGGAGTTCGTCGGAGTACCAAGGTGACGAGGGGGCAGCTCGAAAAGTTTTAATGGGTCTGATAGGAGCAAGAGAGTCGATGGCGGAGGAGATCCAGCTATTAAAATTAGTCAGCCTAGAGTCCAAATCTGGGGCATCCATAGGGGCGGTCGTAGGAAGATGTGCGGCTAAACTGTGTGGGGAGATCTTACTCCAGTTACGACCAATCAACTTGGCCGGAAGCCTAGGTCTGTCTTGGTGACATAGGAGAATGGAAAAAGGAATAAAAAAATGGTCTGACCGATCACTGGGTATGGTTCGCTGATAGAAATGTCCATCAGGTTAGAGCAGATAAGATCAAGTGTATGCCCAGCCTTATGGGTAGGGTGGGATACCAGTTGATTTAGTCCGCCATCAGTTAAGGTGGAGAGAAAATTAAGGTTGGTGGGGTCGGAAGCATTCTCCACATGAAGATTAAAATCCCCAAGCAGGGTGAAATTCGCATAGCGGGAGCTAGCCTGAAGGACAAAGTCCAAGAGAGCGGGGAGGAAAGATACCTTGGATTTAGGAGGACGATATAAAAGTAGGCCTGAGCATGTGATATTTGCAGCATGTTTGATACAGAATGGTAATGCTTCGATGGATTCGATTTGAGCATAGGGGAAGGAAGAAATGGTCCATTGAGACCTATAAATTATAGCTACGCCTCCACCATGTTTGTGGCTTTGTCTGTTGGCACACAGGATGTTATAGTCAGGGGGAATGGCTAGACATAAAGCTGGGTTAGTTTCATCCCCCAACCAAGTTTCCGTTAGGAAAAGGAGATCCCACTTGTTGTCCATCAGAGTTTGAGCTTTATCTAAGGAATGTTTTACTAGTGACCGACAGTTAATTAAACCCGCTTTAAGAGTAAGTTTTTTTCTCACTGGGGCGGGCCGGGTAGGTACCTGTAGGTACCTGAGTTTGTATAATTGCGATGTTTGGTGGCCAGTCCTATTCAGATTTGCCATATATAGGAGGATTGATGGTGTCTCCTTGCTAATTCCTGCTCTTGTGATTGCTGCCTTTATTCTTAGGAAGTTATAGAATTCAAAATCTGTTAGTTTGTGCAAGAGTTGTAGCGTGTGGAAAGTAAGTGGGGCGTTGTTTTTTTCCAGCTGGTTGATCGTCGAGACTCCTCTTTTGTACCCCGCTCTGTTGTTTAGTACCTTGTCTTTGTACCTGATTCTGGTGTTGTGCCAGATAGACTCCCTGTTCGTGTTTCTAATGCTCCTTGCCATCTTTTTGTCAACCTTGAGAAGGGCGTTCCTGGTGTATTTAAATACAATGTTATTTGCTTCAGGGTGTTTATTAGCGGTAAGTAGCGCTAACGGGTCGAGGCCTGAAATGATTTCCTTTTCTAGTTCCAGCCAAACAGGTGTGTATACCTGGTATAAACAGATGAAAAAAATAAAGCATGCCGAAGCCTAATAGTGATAGTCATATACTTCCAAAGAAATATATACATTACAAGAAATAAATATCACATTTATTTTTTTTAGGACTGTATGAGTGCTCCCTAGCAGGGACGTATACCTAGAATTGTACAGCCAGGGGGCAAGGGCAGCAGCTGGCCTGGCTGTACAATTCTAAGTATACGTCCCTGCTGGGGAGCACTCATACAGTCCTAAAAAAAATAAATGTGATATTTATTTCTTGTAATGTATATATTTCTTTGGAAGTATATGACTATCACTATTAGGCTTCGGCATGCTTTATTTTTTTCATCTGTTTATTTTTGTAACATATGCTAGCAATAAAAATATATTTCTTAAATATATTCAGGGCCTGACCTATTGGCTTTGCCAATGCTTGTTCATATTGCATTAGGGTAACTGTTTGCACAATTCAGTGGTGTGCAGCACACACGCCGTGAACTGCTCTACTGCCTTGGGTTTGGTCCGAGATAAATGAATCATTGAAATGAAATGATAGAAGTGTGACGTGGTGTGAGAGGAAGTGTATTTATGTGGGAGTTGGCCGCATCAAACATGGAGGTATGGACAATTATCTGGGTATCATTTGGACCAGGTTCAAAGTGTCAACAAAAGATGGCTACACACCTGTCCCAGTCCTCAAAAGTGGCTTAAAAACAAGTGGTACAAAAAGGCATCAAACATGGCCACTTTACAATTATGCAGACTTCTACTTTCTGTTCCTTCTTTCTTTAATATCATGTTTTGTGTGTGTTTGTGATGTTAATTTGACGAACATTTATCACATATTTTTGTAGTTTAAAGAGGCAGAGGTCTCCTTTGTGAGCCACTGAATTCCCCTCTTTCTTTTCTGTGACTTTACAAACAATACATGTTCCCTGTGTGTCGTTGTACAGCTTTATTATTTTCTTGGCTGGGGGTACATTGTCCTATACATTAGTCGGGTTTGGGAAAAGGTCCCTTTCATCACACATAAAATGACCCGGAAAGGGAGTCTCCCCACTGTTTTGACCCTTTGCTCCAAGAGACCATGAACTGGGAACTAGGGCCAGGAATGCTGACTGCTGAGGCTCCACGGGGCCCCTGGACATAGCAGCATAATGGCTCTTTGCAATGAGGCTAGAGGATGTTTTCACATGTCCCAGGCATTCAGCAGAGAAGCAGAGAAATCCTGGCTGAATGGCAGAGCAGAAGGGGGCTGGGGCCTCTCGTGAACACACAGGCCCCAGCAGCGGACTCCATAGCTCCCACAGCGCTTGATGAAGAATGCTTTGAAGAGGCCATGAGGCGCTGTGAGCCATCTACGGAGTTAAATGGCCACCATCCATCAAACGTTCAGGGGCCAGGTGGTCCAGCGGCCTCAGAGTCCCTTCTATGGTGAGACTGTAAATATGGCTATGTACAGCGCCTGCGCAGACAGGCTCCCTCTTCCAAAGGAGGAGCTTTATAGCTGCCGGGTGCACATTTCACAATCAGATTCCTCTGGTGCAAGCCAGAGCCCGGCGTCCACTGGGTATAATTAGAGGCTGTTTTCGGCTTGGCTGGCAGAGGTCAATCAAACGTGCCCGCTGACCATGAACTTGCAGAAACTCAGTCCCACCGGTCGTTGCAACACCCAGGATTGCTTGTCCATTTCACAAGCAGAGGTTCCAATGTGCGCCAAGGGCTCTTGACACTAGTTGGCTTTTCCAAATATGAAACTGGAAGCAAATCCTTTTCAAGCCACAGTCAGCAGTTTCATCCAGAGTCTCACCCCATATTCCTTTTAGGATAGCAGAGGGACACCGGGGAACCGTAAAATGGTGGATATAATTTGCTGGGGTGGGCAAAACCTGGAACGTTATCGAGTTTTGACATATCTATCTATCTATCTATCTATCTATCTATCTATCTATCTATCTATCAGGGGTGGCTCTAGGTTCATGGTGGCCCTGGGCAGGGAGCGTAGGTAGGGGGCCCCGGAAGAGTGGGTCCGGGTGGGGCGGGGAGCGGAGGCCAGTGAAGAGGGGGGGTCATGGTGTTTGGAAGTTGTATAGAGCCAGAGGCCACCAAATCCCTGCCAGGGGCCCCCACAAAAATATGTATCCATCCTCAGAGGATTATTATATTAAGGATATATATTGATGTGGTGGCCCCTGTGATTTGGTGGCCCTGTGCAGGTGCACAGCTTGCACATGCCTAAGGCCGGCCCTGTATCTATCTATCTATCTATCTATCTATCTATCTATCTATCTATCTATCTATCTATCTATCTATCTATCTATCTATCTATCTATCTATCTATCTATCTATCTATCTATCTGTCTATCTGTCTATCTGTCTGTCTGTCTGTCTGTCTATCTATCTATCTATCTATCTATCTATCTATCTATCTATCTATCTATCTATCTATACATATATATTTGTGTGAGCAAGGCAGGAAATGCCGAAACGTGTAACAACTCATGAAAGAATAAACGAAGATTTGAACACTGGAAGATTCACACCCCTGTGTCGGTGTCCTTGTCTAATTGAGTATATATATATATATATATATATATATATATATATATATATATATATATATATATATATATATATATATATATATATAGTTTGCTGACTTCAATGCTCGGGACGCGCACTCGCCCTACACATCAGAGAGAGGTAATCAATCCAATGTTATATCCATAAGTTGCTGAATCGAAATGCCGAATAACCCAACGAGTTTCGGTATAGAACACGCCTTGTTCACGGGAAGGGACTGTAATTAGGTGGGGCTCCACTAGCCACTCATGTGCCGGTCTTGGGGCCTGCCTGTAGGAGGTCTTGTGTGGCTCTTGACATATATATGCATGCATGGGCATGCTCTGAAGGACTGCTGCCCTCTTGCCTGGGTGAGAAGGACTGAGCCATCACCTGTTGAACCCAGGACCCCAGCGTGACTCCAATGGCTAGTTGGCTGGCCTCCTGACATGAGCCTCAGGGACCAAAGGCTCCAACAACTTCGACCCCAGCACCTGGACTCTGCGATCTGTGAATCTATCATGCTAAGTGGTGCAACCCCAGTTCTGGACTCTTGGAAGTGGGTCTAAGATGCTCTACCAGCCTCCATGGATACAGCAGACCCAACACATCTCCGCTGCTGTGAGGTGCAACCCTGAGCAGGACCTTGGAATTGCTGCTGCTGCGGGTACTGTTTCGATCATCTGCCATCACCTGAGCGGTGAAGAAAATTCACCAAGAGCATGCAGTGAAAGAACAAGAGCATAGGGTGAATGAACAAGAACATAGAGCTTGCAGCAAACACATCATAATGATGTCAACACCACTCGCTGCCACTCATCCAGTGAAACCCTTAACACCACCAAGAGCATGCAGTGAAAGAACAAGAGCAGAGGGTGAATGAACAAGAACATAGAGCTGGCAGCAAACACATCATAATTATGTCAACACCACTCCCTGCCACTCATCCAGTGAAACCCTTAACACCACCAAGAGCATGCAGTGAAAGAACAAGAGCAGAGGGTGAATGAACAAGAACATAGAGCTTGCAGCAAACACATCATAATAACGTCAACACCACTCCCTACCACTCACCCAGTGAAACCCTTAACACCACCAAGAGCATGCAGTGAAAGAACAAGAGCATAAGGTGAATGAACAAGAACATAGAGCTTGCAGCAAACACATCATAATGACGTCAACACCACTCCCTGCCACTCACCCAGTGAAACCCTTAACACCACCAAGTGCATACAGTGAAAGAACAAGAGCATAGGGTGAATGAACAAGAACATAGAGCTTGCAGCAAACACATCATAATGATGTCAACACCACTCCCTGCCACTCATCCAGTGAAACCCTTAACACCACCAAGTGCATGCAGTGAAAGAACAAGCGCATAGGGTGAATGAACAAGAACATAGAGCTTGCAGCAAACACATCATAATGATGTCAACACCACTCCCTGCCACTCACCCAGTGAAACCCTTAACACCACCAAGTGCATACAGTGAAAGAACAAGAGCATAGGGTGAATGAACAAGAACATAGCGCTTGCAGCAAACACATCATAATGATGTCAACACCACTCCCTGCCACTCACCCAGTGAAACCCTTAACACCACCAAGTGCATGCAGTGACAGAACAAGAGCACAGGGTGAATGAACAAGAACATAGAGCTTGCACCAGGTACGTCATAATAATGTCAACACCACTCCCTGCCACTCATCCAGTGAAACCCTTAACACCACCAAGTGCATGCAGTGAAAGAACAAGAGCATAGGGTGAATGAACAAGAACATAGAGCTTGCAGCAAACACATCATAATAATGTCAACACCACTCCCTACCACTCACCCAGTGAAACCCTTAACACCACCAAGTGCATGCAGTGAAAGAACAAGAGCATAGGGTGAATGAACAAGAACATAGAGCTTGCAGCAAACACATCATAATAATGTCAACACCACTCCCTACCACTCACCCAGTGAAACCCTTAACACCACCAAGTGCATGCAGTGAAAGAACAAGAGCATAGGGTGAATGAACAAGAACATAGAGCTTGCAGCAAACACATCATAATAACGTCAACACCACTCCCTACCACTCACCCAGTGAAACCCTTAACACCACCAAGTGCATGCAGTGAAAGAACAAGAGCATAAGGTGAATGAACAAGAACATAGAGCTTGCAGCAAACACATCATAATAATGTCAACACCACTCCCTGCCACTCACCCAGTGAAACCCTTAACACCACCAAGAGCATGCAGTGAAAGAACAAGAGCATAGGGTGAATGAACAAGAACATAGAGCTTGCACCAGGTACGTCATAATAATGTCAACACCACTCCCTGCCACTCATTCAGTGAAACCCTTAACACCAGCAAGTGCATGCAGTGAAAGAACAAGAGCACAGGGTGAATGAACAAGAACATAGAGCTTGCAGCAAACACATCATAATAATGTCAACACCACTCCCTACCACTCACCCAGTGAAACCCTTAACACCACCAAGTGCATGCAGTGAAAGAACAAGAGCATAGGGTGAATGAACAAGAACATAGAGCTTGCAGCAAACACATCATAATAATGTCAACACCACTCCCTGCCACTCACCCAGTGAAACCCTAAACACCACCAAGAGCATGCAGTGAAAGAACAAGAGCATAGGGTGAATGAACAAGAACATAGAGCTTGCAGCAAACACATCATAATGATGTCAACACCACTCCCTGCCACTCATCCAGTGAAACCCTTAACACCACCAAGAGCATGCAGTGAAAGAACAAGAGCAGAGGGTGAATGAACAAGAACATAGAGCTTGCAGCAAACACATCATAATGATGTCAACACCACTCCCTGCCACTCATCCAGTGAAACCCTTAACACCACCAAGAGCATGCAGTGAAAGAACAAGCGCATAGGAAAAACATGAGGAAAAAATATGGCGAAAAACCTATGACAACATGAGTAAAACCAAGTATAAAAATGAATTAGCCACTTACAAAAACATGATTCAGGAGGAAAAAAAGAAATATTTTGAGCAACAAATTGAAAAGTCGAAAAATTCAAGCCGACAACTGTTTGAAGTAGTTAAGACTTTGTCAGGAAAAGTGCCTGACTTGAGTCCCCCCCAAACACAGGAATTTTGCAACAATTTGGCAAGCTTCTTTTACTCAAAAGTTAATGACATCTATTCCGAATTTTCGGTGATTGCACCTAATACCAACAAGCAACTAAAACAACCAAAAATAATCCCGGATTGCTCATTTGCTAAATTCAGGGACGTGACGAAGGAAGAGATAATGGATATCATGAGACAGGTAAAAACCGGCTCTTCCTTAGATCCTTGCCCCCCTAAAATTCTCTCTCCAATTACAGACTTGGTAAGTGAAGTTATTACTCCAATATGTAACGCCATGTTCCATGCTGGCATCTTCCCAGACAAGTTAAAAAATACTCTACTGAAACCCCTCCTTAAAAAGAGCGGATTAGAGAAAACAACTCTTAAAAATTACAGACCCATCGCTAGCCTGCCTTTTCTGGCCAAAATTGTGGAAAGAGCTATGAACAGCCAATTAGCTGAGTATATCGAACAGAACAGTCTCCTGGACGAATCCCAGTTCGGATTTCGCAAACTCCATGGAACCGAAACCGCTCTCATAAAGGCTGCCGATGATATAAGAACCATCAGAGACCAAGGAGGAACAGCGATATTGGTCCTACTGGATCTCTCGGCAGCCTTCGACACGGTCAATCATACAGTTCTGATTGACCGTGTCGAAGAGATGGGCATCTGCTCACTAGCCAAAGAGCTCTTAGCCTCTTTCCTCTCGAACAGGACGCAGGCAGTGACTTTGGGCGTATTTCAATCCACCGAACTCGCCCTCCCATGCGGCGTTCCGCAAGGCTCATCCCTAAGTCCGACACTTTTTAATATCTATGTGTCGGACTTAGCTAGGGTAATTAAGAACTACCGGATGAGCCTTACATCTTACGCCGACGACACCCAACTGGTGATCGCGATCAAGAACGACGGCGAAGAAGTATCTGCCAGCTTCCAGGAAGGTATGATAGCTATTAAGGACTGGATGGCCGAGAACTGCTTGCGCCTCAATTCAGATAAAACGGAGGTAATGATCTTCGGAAAATTATCCCCACACTGGTCAAATAAATGGTGGCCAACTTCGCTTGGAGCCCCCCCAGAGCCGGTACACAAAGTTAGGAATCTGGGAATTGTCTTTGACGACAACCTCAGTTTCGCTAACCATGCCAACCAGGTAGCGTCCTCTGCCTTCTACAAGCTTAAGATTATCAGGAAAATCCTGCCATTTTTACCCGAAAGTACAAGGAAAACAGTGGTGACTTCCTTAGTACTCTCGTCCCTCGACTACTGTAATGGACTTTTTGTAAATGCGCAGGCAAAGGTGGTGGCCAAACTGCAGCTCATTCAAAATGCTGCGGCAAGGCTGCTAGCAGGCATCCCCAGATTTCAGTCGACCAAACAGGCAATAAGAAACTTTCACTGGTTAACGGTGAGGAATCGCATCAGATTCAAGACCTTGTGTCTCACCTATAAAGCTCTCAAAGGTCAGGGCCCAGCGTTTCTTAAACAGAAATTATGTTACTACCTCCCGAAAAGATCGCTTCGATCGGAACAGAGACTTCTTCTGGTGGTGCCACAAACTAGGACTGTTAAATGGGGCGATCGATGCTTCATTAACTCTGCAGCCAAACTTTGGAACACGCTTCCAATGGAATTAAAATTGGCACCCTCTCTAATCCAATTCAGAAAACTTGTAAAAACATGGCTATTTGACCAATAACTGTCTAGCACAACTTTTCACAAGGTAGACCGCATGATTAAAATGAGATTGCCAGCTTAAGTCGCAGCGCCGAGACACCCACGGGTATTAGTTGCGCTTTAGAAATGTTTAAAATAAATAAATAAATAAATAAATAAATGAACAAGAACATAGAGCTTGCAGCAAACACATCATAATGATGTCAACACCACTCCCTGCCACTCATCCAGTGAAACCCTTAACACCACCAAGTGCATGCAGTGAAAGAACAAGAGCAGAGGGTGAATGAACAAGAACATAGAGCTTGCAGCAAACACATCATAATGATGTCAACACCACTCCCTGCCACTCACCCAGTGAAACCCTTAACACCACCAAGTGCATGCAGTGAAAGAACAAGAGCAGAGGGTGAATGAACAAGAACATAGAGCTTGCAGCAAACACATCATAATGATGTCAACACCACTCCCTGCCACTCACCCAGTGAAACCCTTAACACCACCAAGTGCATGCAGTGAAAGAACAAGAGCACAGGGTGAATGAACAAGAACATAGAGCTTGCAGCAAACACATCATAATGATGTCAACACCACTCCCTGCCACTCACCCAGTGAAACCCTTAACACCACCAAGTGCATGCAGTGAAAGAACAAGAGCACAGGGTGAATGAACAAGAACATAGAGCTTGCAGCAAACACATCATAATAATGTCAGCACCACTCCCTGCCACTCATCCAGTGAAACCCTTAACACCACCAAGAGCATGCAGTGAAAGAACAAGAGCACAGGGTGAATGAACAAGAACATAGAGCTTGCAGCAAACACATCATAATGATCTCAACACCACTCCCTGCCACTCATCCAGTGAAACCCTTAACACCACCAAGTGCATGCAGTGAAAGAACAAGAGCATAGGGTGAATGAACAAGAACATAGAGCTTGCAGCAAACACATCATAATAATGTCAACACCACTCCCTGCCACTCACCCAGTGAAACCTTAACACCACCAAGTGTATGCAGTGAAAGAACAAGAGCATAGTGTGAATGAACAAGAACATAGAGCTTGCAGCAAACACATCATAATAATGTCAACACCACTCCCTGCCACTCACCCAGTGAAACCCTTAACACCACCAAGTGCATGCAGTGAAAGAACAAGAGCATAGGGTGAATGAACAAGAACATAGAGCTTGCAGCAAACACATCATAATAATGTCAACACCACTCCCTGCCACTCACCCAGTGAAACCCTTAACACCACCAAGAGCATGCAGTGAAGGAACAAGAGCAGAAGGTGAATGAACAAGAACATAGAGCTTGCAGCAAACACATCATAATGATGTCAACACCACTCCCTGCCACTCATCCAGTGAAACCCTTAACACCACCAAGAGCATGCAGTGAAAGAACAAGAGCAGAGGGTGAATGAACAAGAACATAGAGCTTGCAGCAAACACATCATAATAATGTCACCAAGAGCATGCAGTGAAAGAACAAGAGCAGAGGGTGAATGAACAAGAACATAGAGCTTGCAGCAAACACATCATAATAATGTCAACACCACTCCCTGCCACTCACCCAGTGAAACCCCTAACACCACCAAGGGCATTTTTAGACGCCTAAATACACAAAATCAGCTGACCTAAATAATTCTATGGACAGCAAAATCCGGGTCCTTTATGAGTTTAACTAGAGCGTCATGCCACCATGCAGTGTGGGGAAAGAAAAACAGTGCAAACCAGTGGAAACGGAAGAGCTTGACATTCCAGTTCGCAATAACATTTCTGGAACTACTTTTGCATTGTCAGTGCTACTCTGTGGTCGAAGACTGTTTTTACTCTTTCACGTGCCCTAAAGGCACACTCAAATGCTATGTGCAACAGTGTTATTTCATCCTCTGAAACAGTAACATTGAGGCTGCAATTGTATCAGCAAATTGGTTCTTTTGCTTTTCATGAATGTGAGGCCCTCTGTGTTCTTGGCCTGGGAGCAAGTCCAGTAAATCCTTGGGGATTCCTCTGTTCTTTTTGTCTCTTTTCTTGGAACACTTCCTGGTTGCTGAGGCAGGGTGTATTTTTCCTCTCTTTCTTTACATCTCCTGGCTGTCAACGGGGACGCAGCCGTTCAGAGCACCGTGGAGGGCTGGAAACATTGATCAATCCGTGGAAGAAACTTGTGTCACCTCCAGGGATTTGTGGCGTAGGGGGCTAAGCGGTGGAAGGCGGGGGGTATGAGTTCCACTCTGGCACGCCAGTTGTCCCAGGGGCAGACCCCATCCTGGGGTCATTAAAGGACAGGCAGCTATGGGCGAGCCCTGGCCATGAAGTCAAGACACAGCAATACAGAACGCTTGGCACTCACAACCAGTTGGACGCCCAAGTTGTGTTTTTTCCCCCTAGAAAAGTACTTAATAAAAATAGCCTAATTTGTCATTTTTCAGGAGGTTCTCCCATTCCAAAGGATGCACCCCTGGGGTACAATATGTGAATAATTTGCAGTGTGAAATTGATCACTTACAACATACCATTTCCCAAAACAAGTCTTCTTCCCAGAATTTAGCTCCCTCAACTCCACTCTGCACTGCAAACACTGGCCTGCAAAGCTGACCGCCATATATTCTGGTCCTACTTGGTCTAACTAGGGGCATAGTTCATTTAAGAGTATAATACAGACCTGTCCATGAAAGCCCAGCGGGAGCAAGATAGGCCATTTATTTGGTTTAGACCAGTGATTATTAACCTGTGGTATGAGGACCCCTGGGGGTCCGTAAAACCTACTCAGGGGGTTTGCAACTGCTTAGATGATCATATAATATGAACTGATTAATAATGTGTTTATAAATTATGAAGACAAATGTAAAGCTAAAAATGTTAAAATGCACACTAAATGTGACAGAATTTGAAATTGGTGGCTAAAATTAAGTTAGTATCCTCAGATTGATTCGTAGAAGCAGGAAAGTGCGTCAAACAGCATATAGCATGGGTGATGAGTGGCCTCAATTGAATTCCCATTAAAATTAAAATGTTGATTTTCTTTTGTTTGTTTGCGATTTAAATATAATATTTCATAATTGGTGTATTTGTTTGGAGAATGCTTGTTTCTGTATTTTTTGTGCATTGTTTTGCAGTTCAAATTATTGAAAGTTCCGGGGCAAAGTTACTCTCCCGCACAGCTCCCCCATTATGTGACTGCCCTTAGCGCTGCTTGAGCGCCTTACCAGGTATGTGTTCGAGGCCCTCCTTCACCTGCAGGCTCCTGCCTGCACCACATCCCGGGTTGTCTAGTGGAAGAGTACACTGCTCCTGCTATTGCGTTCTGGTTGTGCCCTCTTTTCTCTTTTGCTGTCTGTTTGACGAATTTTTTCAGTATTTCTTTTTTTTCTGTATTCTGTATTTCCGTACCATGCCATTTTGTCTTTTTTCAGCGATTTTTGCCTTTTTTTTCTCTCCTTTCCCTCGCGCTTCTGCCGCTGCTGCCCCTGCGGCCCCTCTCCCCCAGTGTGACGCTGATGCCTCCCAGCTGATAGCCCTCCCCAGCCCCTACTTAATGGCGCCCGGGGCACGGCAAGAAGAGCATGACCTCTGACCTCCTGGTCAGAGTTACTGTTCTTCCCCGCGTAGTTCCACCGTTGTGTGACTCCCCTTAGTGCCACTTAAGCTCCTTGTCTGATAGGTGTTAGAGGCCATCCTTGGTGGTCTAGTGGAAGAGCGCCCTGCAATTCTGCTCTGGCAGTGCCCTCTTTTGCCTTTTCCTGTCTGTTTGACTCGCTTTTTCTGTATTTCAGTGTTTTTCTGTATTTCTGTACCTTGCCTTTTTGCCTTTTTTCTAAGTTTTTGCCTTTTTCTCTTTGCCCTTCTCTTTGCCTTTTTTCTCTCCTTTCCCTCACGCTCCCTGCCGCTGCAGCCCCATGGTCCCTCCCCCCGCCGTGTGTCGCTCCCGCCTTCCAGCTGATTGCCCTTCCCCACCCACTACCTAATGGCAGCCATTGCGCGGCTGCGCAGTGGACGTGCACAGCATGTGCGCTGCTGACCCATCAAAGACAAACCCGTCTGCGCCGGTCAGTGACCAGACCAGGACCAGTGCCAAGGACCCTGGCCCACCGACTCCCTGCTGCTACGACCCCAGCACTCTCCACGCACTCAACCCTGGATGCAACAACAACTGGCAGCTCTCGACACGAGCAACACCCAAGCCCGATCTTCTGCTGACACTGCTGCCCACCTTCACCCACCTACGGACTCCGGCAGCCAACCCACTGGGTGCCAGTGCACACAAACCACTGAACTGCATCCTCCTCAATGTATGCTCCCTGCACAGACACGCCATAGAGATCTGGGACCTCCTTACATGCCCAATGTCGCCTTTCTCACAGAGACCCGGACCAACACCAGCTCTGCACCTGACATCGCAACTGCTATCCCTGACAGATACAAGATCCTGAGAAAAGACCGCCCCAACGGCCCAGGAGGAGGGCTTGCCATCATCCACAAAAGCTCCCTCTGACTGACAACCACCAACTCGGATGACGCCTCGCCTCTAATGGAACACATCCATTTCCAGCCCAACCCCAGAATGACGCTCCATGGAACGCTTGCCTACAGACCTCCTGGACACCGCACTCCTTTCACCAATGTCATCGCCGACTTCATCACACCCCACGCCCTCGCCTCCATGGACCACATAATACTTGGAGACCTGAATTTCCACCTAAACAACCACAGCGATCCCAACAACACCACCCTCCTGAAGAACCTCACCAACATAGGGCTGAAGCAACTTGTCTCCACCCCCACTCACACAGCAGGACATCTTCGCTGGAGGAAACAACATTTGATTTAGCCACACCACAGAACTGCCGTGGACAGGGCCTGACTGGCCATAGAGGGCACTGGGTGTTTTCCCGGTGGGCCGCCAGGGTAGGGGCTCGGTCGCACCCCCTGTCCCCTAGGGGGGCTGACTGAGCAGCTTGCCAGGGCCGGTTTCAGTTCCCAGTCTGGCCCTGGTTCTAGACAGACTACCACTGCATCCATTTCTCGTTTACAAAGCTCACCACACGAACACATGTGACGCCCCATGCAGAAAAAAGAAAAACCCTGTAGCACGCTCCGCCTACAAAAAGACCTTCACAGCACACAACCAACTCATCAAATCAACAAAAAAAAACTTTATCCATGACAGAATCCTCTCCAACGCCCACAACTCCATGGAACTCTTCACCATCATAGAGGAATTTGCCAAACCCAACAGCGAAACAACCAACGACCCTCCCTCCCAAGACCTCTGCTACTAAACTCAGCACCTTCTTTCACCTCAAGATCAAGACGCTCTATGACAATTTCGACAACCAAGACTATGGCACTGTCTCAACACCCCCAACAATGCCACCCAATAGATCCTTCTCTTCTGGACCCCCCTCACCATGGAAGACACCTTAAAGACAATGAAGAGCATCCACTCTAGAACACCTTCTGACCCCTGCCCACCACCTATCTTCCACATGGCCACAATTGCCATCACACTGAACTATCAACTGCTCTCTCGAGATCACCACATTCCCCGACATCTAGAAGTGTGCGAAAGTCAACCCCCTCCTAAAGAAGCCACCCGCAGACCCGAAGGGCCCCAAAAACTTCAAGCCCATCTCACTGCTTCCTTGTGAATTCTTTGTCATCGAAAAGGCAGTCAGCACCCAGCTAGCACACTTCATAGAAACCAACAGCATCCTAGACACCTCTCAATTCGGATTCCAGAGCAACCACAGCACTGAGACCGCCCTCCTCGCTGCCACTGACAACATCTGCACCCTCCTCAACCAAGGCCACAAGGCAGCCCTCATCCTCCTGGACCTATCAGCAGCCTTCGACACCATCTCACACCACACACCTCCAGACTCCACAACGCCGGCATCCAAGGAAAAGCTTTAGAATAGATACAATACTTCCTCTCAGACAGAACACACCCTTCCTCTCAGTACAGACAGAGATCAGATGCAGAGATCCAGAAGGATCCTGCCTGAGCGCCACACTCTTCAACGTGTACTTGGCCCCCCTGCAACCATCTTCAGAAATCATGGGCTCAGTATCGTCTCCTAAGCCGATGACACCCAGCTCATCCTCTCCCTCACCAAGGAACCCAAATTCACCAGGTGCAACTTCCAAGAAGGGATGCAAGTCGTTGCTACCTGGGTGAGCAGCAGCTGCCTGAAGCTCAATGCGGACAAAACAGAAGTCCTCCTCCCCGGCTTCACCAACTCCGCATGGAGCAACACCTGGTGGTCCCCCGCCCTCAGAAACTCACCACTCTAACACAGTGCGCACGCAACCTTGGCATCATACTCAACGCCTCACTCAGCATGAATCACCAGATCAACACTGTATCCTCCGCATGCTCCAACAACCCCCACCTACTTTGCAAGATGTTCAAGTGGATCACCCCCAAGTCCAGGAAAACCTTCACCCACACACTCATCACCAGCAGACTGGACTATGGCAACGACTTCTATGCAGAATCAGCAAAAAACTCCTCCGTAAACTCCAGACTGCCCAGAACTCCACAGCCAGACTTATCCCCGATATCCCATGACATGAACACATCACCCAACACCTCCGCAACCTCCACTGGCTCCCCGTCAAAAGAAGGATACAGTGCAAGCTGCTTACACATGCCTACAAGGCTCTCCACAACACCAGACCCCAATTCCTAAATGACCTAATCTCCTTCAACTCCCCCGAGAGAAACCTCCGCACAGCCGACCCTCCATAACCCCAGTACCGCCCTTTTACAGGACCAGAGCAGGCAAAAGATCCTTTTCCTTCCTCGCAGCCAAGGCCTGGAACGAACTCCCTCTTCACCTCCGACGGAGCCCAACACTGCACCAGTTCAGGAAGGACCTCCAGAGCTGGCTCTTCGAATGACCCCAATGGAGCTTCCCACTCCCTCCCTCAGCACCTTGAAAGTCTCATGGGTGAGTAGTGCGCTTCACAAACCCTGATTGTTTGACTGAGAGGGGGGCTTGAGTTTCTGGTAAAGACTCACTGGTATGCCTAAATTCCAATAATGATTCTGTGGGGGTCTCTGGGTTCCAGTGATGATTAAATGGGGGTCCACAGAAGTCATAACGTTAAGACCCCCTGATCTAGACAGTTGCCCAGGAAGCCACCTCCTTTTAGGCTGCCTAAGATAGGGAGATGCCAGGGATGTAGGCTAGGCAGTAGACTACCCCGGCTCTCCCCTCAAAGCCTGCAAAGTCTTCTTCCGCCCACCTAGATAACAAAACTGGCAGGCTACCACCTGAATCATAGGCACACTCAATTGACCATCTCTTCAGAGTGCTTTGATTCTAAAACATGATGAAGAAGGCCATATCTCTGTGTATCCAGCTTGTGAAGGCGAATTTCAATGATTAATAACAATGACAGTGTTTTCATTGGCGTAACAAAGGCCCCCCCCAGCCCCCGCGGTGTGAAGGACCCCCAAGATCCAGGGGGCTCCCTCAGCACAATACTTTGGCTGTAGAGCTCCTGATTGAGTCCAGAGAGGGCCCCTCAAAATACCTTGCAGGGGGGGCCCGTCAAATTTTGTTACGCCAGTGGGTAGTTTTGTGACCATTTGATTACAAATTTTCTCATATTCATCATAAGGAGTCGGACATCAGAGCAGGGAGAAAAAGGAGGGCAGTCAGTGATATATCATTCAAGCCCTGCTCGGCAGTTCAGATACTTTCAAAATCGTAACAATTTACAGACTGCTCTCTTGTAAACTACCTGCTGAATTCTATTATAGACTCCCCACATCCCATATTGATGTTAGTTTGCTAGGAGATTTTAACACTTGGGAAAACAACTCTAATTACAGCCACCCATAAACATATGGCAAATTTGTAAGCTTTACATCTTCCCATGGTGGTAGATCATATACAAGCATCACAACATCAGATGACTGTGCAATGGGCACAAAAATACTTAATAGTGTTAAGTGCATCACAATATCACAGTAAGATTGCTGTAACATACAAGTGAGCTGAACAGCCCAATCAAGGCTCAAGAAACTGATGCATTTATTACCTCCCAAGAAGAGTCCACTGAAGGAAATGAACTAATAAATCAAAAACTCATCATCATCACTAACACCACTGCTCCCCCACTTCCAAAACACCCTTGGATATCATGCTACACCTACATCAGAGAATTTTAGTGAGAATGCGTGCTTTATTGTCCCCCACCACCAAGCCACCAGCTGCGCAGATACTGGCTCCAGGCATCCCCAGCCTTCAATCTGATGGCTACCGATTGATACCAAATTATTGTCCATAATCCCCTTCCATTGGTATTTCAGATTGCTCACCTCCTTGTCCTGAAGATGATCTTTACTCAGTAAAAGATCGAAACGCCGTCCACCCCCTCACAACAGGAACCCCTCCTCATTGTACATACTTGCGTGGGATTCCTTTTTCTGTTGTAATTGTGATGTTTTGTTTCTTAATTCACCTTCACTTTGTCACAACACACACCTTGTCACTTATGTGAGCACCTGATAATATCTGTAGAATTCTATGTGTATCGTTTGCAAATAAATTGCATATGTCTCCCTACACTTCCGCTCTCCCTTCTTGATTAAATTGTCCAGCTTAAATTGATCTTACACTGCCCCGCCCCCAGGGCTGCTATTCCAGACCTAGTAAGGCCCACCCTGAACCATTGTTTTCTTAAAACGAATTGTCTCCTAATGCACAATCACGCCAATATTAAATCACCAAAGAATGGGTGAATCCCTGGTAAGAGAGGAGAAAGATAAAAATCTTTTTATCACATTATTTATTTGTTGATTAAAAAGCTGCATTTCTGCATACAAGAATAAGAAAGAGATGCTAGACATAGTGCAGCTGGAGGGTAAACACCTGGATATGGAGCAACAAGTGAGAGAGGGCCCAGTCTATCCATCCTCTGACATTTAGCAGTCACCCGTGCGGAATACCAATCGCTCGCACGACGTGAGGCGAAACAGCAATACCTGGCCCTTAGGCATCGGCTATATGAAACCGGAGACAGGACAGGGAAACTCTTAGCCTGGTTGGGCAAGAAGGAGATAGCATCCAGACTGGTAGGAGTCATTCATTGTGATGGAAGGGACCTTATTAGGGCACAAGACATAGTGAATGCCTTTGCGGACTATTACTCTGCCATATACAAAGAACAGACCACTGTGGGAGATGCGCAGATTCAGGATTATCTCGAGGGAATAGACCTCCCGGCCCTGTCCTCGGAGGACCGATGCACTTTAGAAGAGGAGATGACGTTGGAGGAGGTGAAGGAGGCCTTGAATAGACAAAAGCCTGGGAAGTCCCCACGCCCTAATGGCCTGCCTGTGGAGTTTTTTTAAGGCTAACTCAACATTACTGGGACTGCACCTGTTAGACATGTTCGGTGCGGCTAGGGAGGAGGGGACATTACCACCTGTAGTGGTGATCCACAAACTTGTGAAGCCGTCAATGGATTGTGGGTCATACCGACCAATTTCTCTCCTTAATGTGGAGCTTAAGGTGCTAGCTTCTATTTTGGCAAGCAGATTGACTGGGGTGATTACTTCCTTAATACACGCTGACCAATCAGGATTCATGACAGGTACAGCGACACAATTTAATTTGAGACGACTAGCAAACTGGATAAGTACGATCCAAGGTAGAGCAGAGCCGCATATGCTGCTCTCACTGGATGCGGAAAAGGCCTTCGATGCGGTCCACTGGCCTTTTATGTGGCAGACACTAAGGAAATTCAGAATCGGCCCCAATTTTATAGAATGGATTCAGCTGTTTTACAGGTCTCCGACAGCCAGGGTGAGGGTAAATGGGGCAACATCAGAGGAATTTGAGATAGAAAGAGGTACGAGACAAGTGCCCGTTGTTTCCGATGCTTTTCGCATTGACTCTGGAGCTGCTAGCCTGTCTTGTTAGAGCGCACCCCTGGGTAAAGGGGTTCAGGGCAGGCAGAAGGGAAGAACACATCTCGCTCTATGCGATGACATCCTCTTGTATGTCAACGATCCCCCATCCACAATTCCGATTCTTTTTCGAGAACTGGGCATATTTGGGAAACATGCAGGTTACAAGATTAATTGGGGTAATTCAATCCTTTACCCAGTTGGCGGGCCACTTGATATGCAGAATCTCCCCCGAGAACTCCAAGTTACATCAGAGGGTTTTAAGTACCTGGGGATATATATCCATGGACAGCTCATCCAGCCACTCACAAAACGTTCGGAGGGTATTGACAGATTTTCAGACTGATGTGGAGAGATGGAGAAGATTGCCCCTCACACTACTGGGAAGAGTGGCAATGTACAAAATCGATATACTCTCTAAGCTATTGTACAGCCTGCAAAACACGTATCATAGGATTCCGGAAGACACATTTAAGACGATAGATGGGGAGGTGCGCACTCTCTTGTGGGACAGGGGGCAGCCACGGATTGCGCTCAACGCGCTGCAACGCAATCAGTACAACGGAAGGAGAGCCTTCCCGGACATCAGGTCATACTGTAGGGCGGCGAATTTTATAGCAGTAAATAAGTGGGGGTTATTGTCAAGATCCCATCCAACTTATGCGCTAGAAGAGGACCAGTTTGTAGTCCGATCCCACCTGCTTTACATATTTAGGGGGAAAGGGGTCAAACAGTTGCTGTCGGTGACCCATCCATGAGCGCTGAGATACCCCTCAGGGGTTGATTCATGCACTATATAAGCTCACAAGCTAAACCCAAAGGGCCTGGAGGCTTGGAAGGGAGCAGAGAAATAATTGGGTTGGCACAAGAAAGTTACGAGGCAAACCCCATTATGGGAGGGCAGGTGACTACTAAAATTGGGGAAATTGAAGGGCTTCAGGGATTGGGACCTGATAGGAATCTCCACGATAGGGGATCTAATGAAAGAAGGTTCCTTGATCTCATTTGCAGCCCTGCAATAGAAATACCAGATGGGTGAGAGACAAAGATATAAGTATATACAATTGCAACACGCGTGGGCGGCTGAGGGACCAGAAGCGGCTGGAATTCCTGAATTTGCGCCATTGTAGGGAAGACTCCTGCAAGATAAGATACCAGAGAAAGCTATATCTTGGAGCTATAAGACTCTCATCAATAATGTCCCAGACAACTTAGTGGCCTTGAGAGGGGCTTGGGAAGAGGTCCTGGGAAAGCGGGAAGACATAGACTGGAAGGCGGCCCTGATGCACCCAAGAGGGGTGGCAATTAAACTGAGGCTGCGGTTAATTCAACTTAAAATACTCCACAGAACGAATATAACTAGGTTCCACCTCCACAAAATGGGAATGGCGGAATCCCCAACGTGTCTCTGTTGTCTGACTGCGAGAGGCACATTTATACACACATTATGGGAGTGCACACATACACAAAGATACTGGACTACGGTAGTGAATGAACTAAGTGAAGTGCTAGGGGCTCAGCTACCAATGGATGCTAAATATGCCTTGTTGCCGATACCTTCCGACATAGACCTACCCAGACGGAGTCTTAGCTTGTGTAATCTAGGCATGATAGTGGCCAAAAGGGACATAGCCAAGAAATGGGGAGCGCCAGAGATTCCGACCCGTAGTGAGTGAAAAGCTGGGATGGACATGTATATGGGGCCGGAGCAGGTGACTTATTGAATGAGAGGGTGTCCGCGGAAATGTTTTAAGATTTGGTGCCCCTGGCTCCGGTACTATGGGCTTGAACTTCAAGACACACAGGAGGGGGCAACACTCTTTGAGGGGAGAGGTCCCAATGAACAGTCACCCCAAGACGGGAGGGGAGTAGACCTGAGTGGTAGCCAATGCTGTGTCCATAAGTAGTACTATGTCGAGCAGACGAGAAAGAAGCATTTACTGTACCTGCATGAGAAACGTGTGATGCTTGGACCTGGTAGGGTCTTGGACTAGAACTCCTTCTCCACTGCCGCCATATTTATTTATTTATTTCTAAAGTTTTATATAGTGCGAACTTCAGTGGCGGCTGGTGACATTTTAAAGTGGTGTGGCAGAAACTCGTCAGCATACTGCACTGTAGCGAGCGAGCGTAGCGAGCGACTTCGAGCCCCCTAAGGAGGGTTCGGGGGGATTTCCCCCCGAGAAAATTTTGAAAAAATAGTGGAAAAATGGTGCATTTTCAAGAAAATTTGAGGAAGCAGGAAGGTTAATAAAGCAATTGTGAAAGTGCAGGTATTACATTATTAAAGAGCTGTCATATAACATAGGTAGCTGCTTATTCAGTATAACCACATAGCTTTATAACAGACTTCAAGATACAATGCTGAGAACCTCACAGATTGTTTTTATTTAAACTGCAAACAAAATAACCAACTAAACAGGTCACAAACTATCGCCATTCAACATATTTACTTTTTGTATCTAAATTCAGCACGTCTGTCTTTAAGCGCAGCAAATTTTTCAATTACTTGAATGTTAAAGTCAGCAATATTTTGAACAAGCTCGCTCTCTATAGAGAGCATTGCCAATGCATTGAGTCTTTCCTGAAGCATGGTGTTCCTCAGGAATGTCTTAATCCTATTTAAGGTGGAAAAAGATCGTTCTGCCTCTGAGGTGGTCATAGGAGTGGTAATTACTATTTTTAGTAAAGCTACTGTCTCTGTAAATGTCTTTTCCATATGAAGTTCATGAACTAAAGACAGCAAAGACCTGGTATTTTCGGCCTTCTGGTACACAGGCATTGAGTACATTACTGTCAACTCACTTTTCAGGTCCTCTTGGTTGAGCATCGGATAAGCTTCCACAGCCGCATGCAGAGCATGCTCAGGGAACGATTCATTATATTTTGCAAAGTATGTACTTTCCAATAATGCGGCACTCTCCAAATGTTTTGTGAAAGCAAAACGCTCTTGTGCATGTACAATTACAATGTCACATATCTCTTTTGCCCTTCGTACCAGAGTGGTGATGTTTTTCCTGTGGTTTGAAAAAATTGAAGCCGCTGGCAGTTGGCTGTCTAAATTGTCAACCTTATCTCTCACTTTGTTTATGCTTGCGACAAAGTCCGTGGTACATCTTTTCACAAAGACAGTATCTATGTCTCGTCCTTGTAACTGATTGTATAAAGTCTCGACATTTAACATTATCTTATCAAATAAAAATAGAAAGAACTGAAACTCTCTATCTTTTAGTGTTCTAGCAAAGCCACGGGCTTCACTGTGACTTTTGAAATCAAAGGTTTTCATTGGTTTCTATGGCTTCAAAACATTTCACAAGGTCCTCCCTATATTGAAATAATAGTTGGACTGTACGTATATTATAGTTCCAACGAGTTGAGGTTCCCCTCGGAACCCTTTTGTCCACAATCTCCTGAAGTGCTTCCATTCTTTTTGGGGAACGTGAGAAGAATGCTGCCATGCCTCCTATATCCTGAAAGAAAATTTGTGTCTCTGGGATCTTCGATACTGCCTGTTGCATGATAAGATTAAGTTGGTGGGCATGACAGTGCACATAATGAGCATATGGATAGACATCTCTAATTCTTTTCTGTACGCCACCATGGCTTCCACTCATTACGGACGCACCATCATAGCTTTGTGCAATAAGTTTTTTTCTTTGATGCACCTCTGGAAAAATAAAGTTGAGTTGATGCAGTATAGCAGCAGTAATGGTTTCTGCAGTGGAGTTTTTTTAAATGAGTGAAACCATAGAACCGCTGCACAACATTATAGCCTTTGTCCAGGTACCGAAAGACTAATACGGACTGCGTTTGTGTGGCCACATCAGTGGTGTCATCAGCCTGAATAGCCACAAAGTCTGTGTTTTGCAACTCTTGGACAATATGGCTTCTCATAATTTCTACATACACTCCAGGTGTTCATTTTGTATCGTTTTAGAGGTGCCCTTGAAGACTGTAGCACTTGCTAAATGTGATTACATTTCCTTGTCTATGCTTGCTACTAAATCTACAAGACCCATGAATATTCCAGGATTTGTGGACCCTTCCGATTCATCATGGCCTCGCAATGCCAGTTCGAAAGCACCACAGAAACGAATGCAATCAATTATTTTTGATAGTATGTGTCTATTTCTATCAACTGTTTGATTGTGTTTCTGTATTGTTTGTCGATATGCATCGCTGATGTGCTGCTCAATCGGTGCGTCTCCTAACATTCCCAGTCTCGTCACGTTTTCCATATGCTTTTTTGAGTGTGCATGCTTCTTTATTTTTTCAGACAGATGCTTCAAGTCCAACACGCCTTCTTTTGTCCAAGGAAAGTCACCATTAAACAGCAAGCAGGGGAAGCAGAACAGTCTGTTTTTTGAAGGGCACCCTGTAAGCCAATCAGCTTTTGTGTACTAGGTTTTTGAGAATGTACGATTGTAACATTTTCCTCTGTCCTTGGTAACTTGTTGGAGTTGAAGGTCAGGCCGATGAGGTCCTAACTTCTTTATCTGTAGTTTATCTTCTAGTGGGCGTGCATGGAATGACCGTATTCCTCTTGCCGATGCTGTCCGTACCAATATGAAAGAAGCCTGTCAATAGTCAAAGTACAACGTATAAGATTTGGTGCAATAATATCAAATTTCAGTACAAATACATATATCTTGTGCATGACAGCAAGTGATATAGCTCCAACAGCTCATTTGAATGGCCAGCCAGGGGTGGCATAATACATGCTCCAGCCCCTGGTAGGCCTTGGGTGCACCTATGCCCTAGGTACCTATGGTACACTATACATGGACTCACAAGAGTGACCCAATACCCAATTGGTAATGCACCTAAAGTACATTGTGTGAATTTAGAGAGAGAACAGCTGTGCTGTGGGTCTGATTAGCAGGCCCACAGCCTTTCTAAGTCATAAACCAGTAAAGCAAAAAGCAAAGAAATGGGGTGACCATAGGAAAGCAGACCCTACTCTCCTACATAACGCTCCCCTTTGGACAACAGGATAGGGAAAAAAATTCAGCCTGACTGCCTGCTTCCTCTGTGTGCCATAGTAGCACTGAAACAGACACAGTTTGAGGGCCTTTAACAAGGCAAGGATAGATAGTGCCTTTAACAACCGTTATTGCCCAAAGTACAGGGCTAAGGGCAGGCTCAGTATTACTAAATTCCATCCAGTCAGGGTACAATGTTCAGAATGTGCACCCACCCCAACCACCATGTAGAGTGAGTGACCACAAACATAGCCCTATCTCCAAGCTACAAAAAAGTATCATCAGTTTCCTTACCTTGAACACGGTTGTTTGCTGGGTCGTAGCCGGGATGAAAGAGCAGCAAGGAGGTTGGGCCTCTTGTTCTTTCTCCAAAAATTGCCCCAAAAGTTGGGTAAAGGTTCAGGTTGTCAGGCTTTACCAGGTGCTGGAAATAAAAATATAACAAATTATTTTTGAGACATTAGGGTAATCAAAGAAAGACTGGGGGGGGGGGGACATAACAGTACAATTTTAACCTTGCAGTTTTCAATAGTTCACTGTTGTATGTTCGGATTTTTACTTACGAACTGCAAGTGACAAAATGATTTAACTGAGAAATGCAGTGACTCACTGACCTATTTACAGCATTTTGTGATCTGCATCAGGTACATGTTCTTTGCAGCAGGCGCATTAACCTTATCTGCTACCTTACCATGAGTCAAAACTTTCATTACACAAAACTCTGATTTCTCTCTAGGAAAAACATTAACAATATCCTTGGTGCAACAACAAGTGTTGCATGGCTAAACATTTATAAGGTCCCAAAGGCGCGACCTGTAGGCTATGCCAATGAAAATACTGGCTGACAAATTCGAAAAGCGGCTGCCCAAATCTATCTACAAGCCACAGGTTAGAGTGCTGGAAAATTCAAATGCTTTAGACGGTGGGCGAAAATATTGCGAAGAGAGAGAAATTGCACCCCTTATGCTAACACCTGTTTGGCACCTGTTCATGAGTGCCCTAAACTTAAATTGCTGTCTAACGTTTGCTCCTCACTTTGCTCACCAGTGTTATTTTTGTAAACTGCCAACTACTCACATTTCCCACCAGTAAACACTCTTACCTATGCAATTTGCCTAAAATTCCCTGCTGCTTAACCAGCCCATCGGTGGACTTTTCTCACACTGCTCATCTGTGGCTGTTTCTCACACTGTCTATTAGTGGTGGCTTCCACACTACTCACAAGTGCCTGCTACTCATATGTCCAACTAAAGCTAGCTTCTTGTAATGCTGACCAGTGTTAGCTTCTCACACTTTGTGCCAACGTGAATGTGCACTGCTGAGCAGTACAATCTCGTCCCACTGCATATCATAAAGCAGCTAAAACAAGGGATAAGACCATAGAAGAGCAGACTACTTAAACGAAGAACTCAATGTAACGAAAACTGTATGAAAGTAAAAACAAGACACCAAGCGGACTTGTGGGACACACTTCTCATATCAAGCAAACAACCGAACAGCCAAAAATGTTGACAGTTAATAAATGGATTGTCATTCGGGCAGACCAGACAACAAAAAGCAGGGATTAAAGCAGCCACATGGGAAACACATGTTCGCTAAATGTATGCAGAACCAGAGACGAAAGAGAAGTGGGACAGGGTAGATGGAGAATCCAAAGTGAGCAGCACAGGTCTAGCTTTAGTAAGACAGACAGGTCGCGATGAAGACAAAAGGGATAACGTTAACACAACTCACTGTAAGAAAAATCTGTTGCCAGTGGTGGATATAAAACAGTTGACAAAAATCATAAATAAATTAAAATTAGAAGGCGCAGCAGGCTCAAATGGAATCCCCAACACTCTGTTTAAACTAAACATAATCTACTGGGCCCATATTTAACACAATTCTTTAATGAGCTATATCACATGAATCGCATCCCAGAATCATGGAAAGGTAGCATTTTTCAAACAATTTTTAAAAGCGGATTTCCGACAATGCCAACAATCTATAGGCTCATAGTACCAATAGACGTAGAGGCAAAGCTCTACGCATCTTGTTTACTTGAGCATATCAAATCATATACAACCATGAGGACAGTGACATCATCAGACCACAAAGCCCTTTGATAATCCATTCCTCATCTCATGACGAGGGGAAGCATCACTGATAGATTCAGCCTAGGAAGAGTTAATGAAGGTCCTCCTCTCAATGGCTAACCCTTGAGAAGGTTATCCTATGATGGTTGGTAAGCAGTGGGATCTTCTGTTTCCTGCCTTCCTTTGAGCTCCCGATGGGCTGACGTGCTGTTGCCTCCCACCACCAGTTGGTCCTGTCATCATGCCCTGGTTAGTGCCTTATTGAAATTTATGAAAGGGTGTGATTGAGCATGCTCCTCGCTTCAGGCTGAGTGGTCGCTCCCAGTGTCTCTTGCAGGCATCTGGTATTGTTGCGCTGCATTGCTGCATTTGCTTTTAAAAAGCGCCTTTTCATTGGGTTTCATTTGCCTGCTGTGTTTATTTTATCGTAGCGCTGCTTTGCTTAACTGCTCGAACTGTGCAATTTCATTTCATTTTCACGTGTTGATTATATCATAGCGCTGCTCTGCTTGGACTGCTCTAACTGTGCAATTTAATTTTACTACATTTCGCCAGCTGTGTAGCATATTTCCGCTCTGCTTCGTTAATTAATTCATTAATTTCCCACTGCTGTTTTAGCCCTGTTAGCGCGTTTGACTCCAGCGCTCCGCTCTGCCCCCCCCTCCGCCTCCATTTTGTTTGTTGTTGTCCTCGTGTGCCCGACCCGCCTCCCAGCTGAGACGCCCTCCCACAGAGTAGAGATAGCGCTCCTCTCCCTACATACGTCGTGACTCGCTCCTCGCTTCAGGCTGAGTGGTCGCTCCCAGTGTCTCTTGCAGGCATCTGGTATTGTTGCGCTGCATTGCTGCATTTGCTTTTAAAAAGCGCCTTTTCATTGGGTTTCATTTGCCTGCTGTGTTTATTTTATCGTAGCGCTGCTTTGCTTAACTGCTCGAACTGTGCAATTTCATTTCATTTTCACGTGTTGATTATATCATAGCGCTGCTCTGCTTGGACTGCTCTAACTGTGCAATTTAATTTTACTACATTTCGCCAGCTGTGTAGCATATTTCCGCTCTGCTTCGTTAATTAATTAATTAATTTCCCACTGCTGTTTTAGCCCTGTTAGCGCGTTTGACTCCAGCGCTCCGCTCTGCCCCCCCCGCCTCCATTTTGTTTGTTGTTGTCCTCGTGTGCCCGCCCCGCCTCCCAGCTGAGACGCCCTCCCACAGAGTAGAGATAGCGCTCCTCTCCCTACATACGTCGTGACTCGCTCCTCGCTTCAGGCTGAGTGGTCGCTCCCAGTGTCTCTTGCAGGCATCTGGTATTGTTGCGCTGCATTGCTGCATTTGCTTTTAAAAAGCGCCTTTTCATTGGGTTTCATTTGCCTGCTGTGTTTATTTTATCGTAGCGCTGCTTTGCTTAACTGCTCGAACTGTGCAATTTCATTTCATTTTCACGTGTTGATTATATCATAGCGCTGCTCTGCTTGGACTGCTCTAACTGTGCAATTTAATTTTACTACATTTCGCCAGCTGTGTAGCATATTTCCGCTCTGCTTCGTTAATTAATTAATTAATTTCCCACTGCTGTTTTAGCCCTGTTAGCGCGTTTGACTCCAGCGCTCCGCTCTGCCCCCCCCTCCGCCTCCATTTTGTTTGTTGTTGTCCTCGTGTGCCCGCCCCGCCTCCCAGCTGAGACGCCCTCCCACAGAGTAGAGATAGCGCTCCTCTCCCTACATACGTCGTGACTCGCTCCTCGCTTCAGGCTGAGTGGTCGCTCCCAGTGTCTCTTGCAGGCATCTGGTATTGTTGCGCTGCATTGCTGCATTTGCTTTTAAAAAGCGCCTTTTCATTGGGTTTCATTTGCCTGCTGTGTTTATTTTATCGTAGCGCTGCTTTGCTTAACTGCTCGAACTGTGCAATTTCATTTCATTTTCACGTGTTGATTATATCATAGCGCTGCTCTGCTTGGACTGCTCTAACTGTGCAATTTAATTTTACTACATTTCGCCAGCTGTGTAGCATATTTCCGCTCTGCTTCGTTAATTAATTAATTAATTTCCCACTGCTGTTTTAGCCCTGTTAGCGCGTTTGACTCCAGCGCTCCGCTCTGCCCCCCCCTCCGCCTCCATTTTGTTTGTTGTTGTCCTCGTGTGCCCGCCCCGCCTCCCAGCTGAGACGCCCTCGCCCCTCCCCCCCCACTCTCCATATATGACAGGAGTTCCCGCGCGCAGCGTTCACGCGCAGCGACCGCGCCCAACCCGCGCCGAAGGTGCGCCAAAGGTAAGCCCGTCTACGCCCGTCCGCGCCTGGACCGCGCCCAGCGCCAGACCCCCTGCCCCTCGCGCTGCCCAGCCCCCCCGCGCCACCTACGATGCCGCCACCCTCCTAGCCCTTAACCCCGGCCGCGCCCCCACCTGCGTCCAAGCCGCTCCCGGACACACCCATGGACCTTTCTCCTGTTATTCCTGCAAATTCAGCGGCACCGACAACATCCCCGCTACGACCACACCACAGATTCCCGACCCCAACCACCTACAATGCATCCTTCTCAACACCCGATCGGTCCACAGACACGCCATCGACCTATGGAATCTACTAGACACCATCTCACCAGACGTCGCCTTCCTAACAGAAACATGGATGAACGCTTCCTCCGCCCCAGACATCACCATTGCCATCCCTGAAGAATATAAGATCACACGCAAGGACCGCACCGACCATACAGGAGGAGGAATCGCCATCGTCCATAAGAAATCCATCCGCATCTCAACCAGCTCTGACGCCAACCTCGCCAACTCCGAACACCTTCACTTCCAAATACACATCGACCCCAAGACCACACTCAGAGGCACCCTCCTCTACAGACCACCAGGACCCCGCGCAAAATTCAGCGAAGACATCACGGACTTCATCACCCCACACGCGCTCCCCTCCAAAGACTACATCCTTCTGGGAGACCTCAACTTTCACCTCGAAAAGATCATCGACCGCAACACCGCCACCCTCGTGGACAACCTCGCCAACCTCGGACTTAAACAACTAGTCACTTCCCCCACCCACATCGCAGGTCACACACTCGACCCCATCTTCACATCCAGCAACCATGTCTCCTTCAGCCACACTACGGACCTCCTCTGGACTGACCACAGCTGTGTTCACTTCACCTACAACAAACCAAAACCCAGCATCCACCTCCAACCTACCCTGCAAAGGAACTGGAACAAAATCACCACGGACCAAATCTCCGCATCGCTCCTTCAAAACACCCCAGCCCTCTCTTCTAACGCTAACGAAGCCGCCGCCAACCTCACCCTATGGTTATCCAACACCGCTGACACCTTAGCGCCACTGAAAAAACGTCAAAACAAACCTGGCAACAAGAAGGCCTCATGGTTCAACGATGACCTCAAGAAGTCCAAGAAACTCTGCCGCTCCCTTGAAAAGGCCTGGAAAAAAGACCCAACCACCAGCACCAAGGACGCCTTCAAAAACGCCACCCGCACTCACCACCAACTAATCCGAAAAGCCAAGAAAACAGCATTCAAGGATCGACTTGACAACAACGCTCACAACAGCAAGGAACTTTTCAACATCGTCAAGGAATTTTCCAATCCCTCGGCCAACTCCAACGACATCACCCCCTATCAAACCCTCTGCGACTCCCTAGCCTCATTTTTCCACAACAAGATTGCAGACATCCACAACAGCTTTGACAACCAACCCGGAAACCAACCCACCCTACCATCTGCTGAACATTCTCCCCCCGTGAACACCCTTAACGTCTGGAACCCAATCTCCACTGAGGACACAATCCGCCTGATGAATTCCATCCACTCAGGATCCCCCACAGACCCATGTCCTCACCACATCTTCAACAAAGCAGACTCCGTCATAGCACCGCACCTCCGAGACGTCATCAACTGCTCCTTCTACTCCGTCACCTTCCCGGAAGACTGGAAACACGCTGAACTCACCGCCCTTCTGAAAAAACCCACAGCGGACCCCACCGAACTCAAAAATTACCGCCCCATCTCACTTCTTCCATTCCCGGCCAAAGTCATCGAGAAAGCTGTCAACAACCAGCTCGCCGCCTTCCTCGAAGCCAACAAATCCCTCGACCCCTCACAATCTGGCTTCCGAGCAAAACACAGCACTGAGACCGCCCTCATCGCAGCAACAGACGACATTCGAACTCTACTGGACAACGGAGACACAGTCGCCCTCATCCTCCTCGACCTCTCTGCAGCATTCGACACAGTCTGCCACAGCACCCTTTTACAACGCCTCAATAACATTGGAATCCATGGAAAAGCACTTGAATGGATCACCTCGTTCCTCACCGGAAGAACCCAGAGAGTCCGCCTTCCACCATTCAAGTCCGAGGCCTCTGAAGTCATCTGCGGCGTACCGCAAGGATCCTCACTCAGTCCCACCCTCTTCAACGTTTACATGAGCCCCCTCGCGGCCATCGCACGCCAACACAACCTCAACATCATCTCATACGCGGATGACACTCAACTGATCCTTTCCCTCACCAATGACCCCAGCACCGCCAAAACCAACCTACACGAAGGAATGAAAGAAGTTACCGAATGGATGAAAGAAAGCCGTCTGAAACTGAACTCAGATAAAACAGAAGTCCTCATCTTAGGTACATCCCCCTCTGCATGGGACGACTCTTGGTGGCCGGAAGCCCTTGGAAAAGCACCCATCCCGACAGACCACGCACGGAACCTAGGCGTTATCCTGGATTCTTCACTTTCAATGAACAGACAAGTCAGCGCCGTATCCTCATCCTGCTTTAACATCCTTCACATGCTCAAAAAAACATTTCGCTGGATCCCCACCGAAACCAGGAAAACAGTCACCCATGCTCTGGTCACGAGCCGACTGGACTACGGAAACACCCTCTACGCAGGCACTACCGCTAAACTCCAGAAGAAACTCCAACGAATCCAAAACGCCTCAGCCAGACTCATATTAGACATCCCACGCAACGATCATATCTCTGGTCACCTTAAAGACCTCCACTGGCTACCCGTCAATAAGAGGATCACTTTCAGACTGCTTACCCACGCACACAAATCACTCTACGACATCGGTCCAGAATGCCTCAACTCACGACTGTCCTTCTACTCCCCCTCCCGCCAACTACGTTCTTCCAACCAAGCCCTCGCCACTGTACCGCGCATCAACAAGACCACCATGGGAGGCAGATCCTTTCCATACCTGGCTGCTAAAACATGGAACTCTCTCCCCGCTTACCTTCGCCTTACCCAGAACCACCTAGCATTCAGAAAACAACTTAAAACGTGGATATTTGACAAGTAATCCTCCTCCCCTTCCTAAGCGCCTTGAAACCCTCCGGGTATGTAGTGCGCTATACAAATTCCTTGACTTGACTTGACTTGACTTGTGAGTGTTTGTGAATGGATGAGTGTGAGTAAGCGTGCACGTGTGTGTTTGTAAATGGATGGGTGTGAGTAAGCGTGCACGTGTCTGATTGTGAATTGGTGGGTGTGAGTGTATGTGCTTGTTGATGGAAGGAAGTGAGTGTGCAACTGTGTTCCTACCTTACTACTTCTGAAGATTACTGTAGGCAGCAAAAACGTTCCTACTATCTTTTTAGGGGCCAGTTATTACGTTACTTCCTGGTCCATTACCTATCCACATTACCTATCTACAGACACTCACAGACACTCACGTTGCAGAATGAACGAAGAACACCTGGGCACCAGCAGTGCTTTCTTGCCTCTCACGCACAAATGGGTAGTGCTTTGGCATTAGCCTCACTGCCACACAGAACATGTGCATGAAAGGCAATAGTAGTGCAAGCTCCTTTCACACAATAAGCACAGGATGTCTCGCAAGCTTACCTCTCATACACAGTGCACAGGACCATTTGAAAGAGAACCCATCCCAAGAACAAATGAGCCCCAGAGATTGTAGGTAAGACTGCATGAGATGAACTATGCACTTGACTATTCTAACAGATGATATGCCATGAGAACAGCATGACTTTGAGGACGGCTCATTATTGGATATCTCCAGTTTGCCAGGAATAAATGTTTTGGGGCAAAACAAAAGATCCATAACATAACAAAACAAAAACCAAAAAACAATTAAGTGCTTAAATTAAAGTAAGTTGCGAGTGAAAGTGGATAACTACACACAAAAAAAACCTATACACCCAAATGACATCATACGAAGACCTGGGTTAATATAACACACTGTACACCTGTATCCATTATTAAATGAATGACATGTCTTTCCGGTGAAATACAGAGCTGGCTCAATAGTAACATACAAGTGACTATCTAAAGCGGAGTCTACAAACAACATTCATTATGAAGCACGTGCAATAGCTTTAAATTAGTGGCATCAACAACGATAGGCCCTGTGCAGCGGCACAGCCAAGAGCAAATAAGGCTGCTGAGGTTGGCCTGAACGCACAGGAGGCATTCTGCATGGCATCACAGTGATGCTTGAGAGTGGAGTCTGGATTCAACAGATGACACGTGTGACCCGGATATAGGCTATTAAGCGCTATCAAACCAGACTCCTACATACAAGCAATGTATAAGAAAGTTCTGTGTACTCAGCAGAATGATGTGAAGCTGACCCTCTTAGCAATTGGCAGTCAGTGCAAGGAATCAAGCACAGTAGTTGAAGAGCCAAAACGTGGTATAACTAACACCAACTTGGCTGTGGTATTTTGCATTCCCTGAAAACTTATCAGGAATCCCATAGGGGAGCCAAGAAAAAGAGCTTTGCAGTAGTTAATTCAACTCAAAACAGTCACCTGGATCACCATCGGAAGCACCAACAACAGGAGCAGGGCCAACATTTTGATCAGTACTCGAAGCAAAGCAAAAAAAAAAAAGAGGCAGAGAAGTGCTTTTTATTTTATTATAATACGAATACACTTAGATAAATTGAGTCAAGAAGAAAACACAGGAAAACAATAACATAAAAAGAGCCACATAATCACATTCACCATCAATGTAGTGTGCTAGTTCCCCCCTTTTACTACCGGAGACAATCTGACAGAGGACATATCCAATTACCTAAAGGCAATGAAGTCACACAGCAGTGGCCGTCAGGCAGATCTAGACGCAATGTGAATATGGATGTTGCCACCATGTTTAGTCTCTCATAACTCTTTACAATCGTGTCTGCAATAGCTTCTGAATGGGTCCCAAATATCCTTGGACCTATTGCATTAAAGGATAAGCATATTATATGTTTCTGTAAGTCATTCACATCAAATAACATCTTTCACCCCATCACTTTAGAGCGCAGACCTTTTCACTATCCCATGCCCACTCACATTTTCGCCTATGGTAGCATTATGGCCTCTAAATTAAGAATAGGCTTAGGTGGGTCAGCCACATACCCCAACAATGGAACCAGTAGCAAGCAAGGCACCACACAAATGAGCAATTTCCCCCAGTTCCATACTCACGGAGAGGTGTTTAACCTGTTTGAGAGGGAAATTATTGCATTTAGTAAAAATCCGAGATTCCTTAGCGCCTCAGAAGCATAGGCAGAAATAGTCCAGGATGAAGGCCAAAAATACACATAAAATGGGCTAGCAATCCTGTTGTTGGTACACCCAAGTACTTTTGTTTTCCACGCATTAACTGTTACAGCATTATGCCTCAGCCACCTAGCTACTGTCGACAGGAACAGATGAAAAGAATCAAAGGGGGTTGCGCTCTATGTGTCCGTAGAGATATCCTCCTGTGTATTTTCTGCATCTTTCATTTAGTTAAAGCCGAACAATTTTACAACATTGATAAATTGGAGGTAATGATACTGAGAGCAGACCGCAGAGTGACCCCTGATTCAGTACCTTGAATTTGGATTGAAAGGACGCCAGATAGACAGCTTGGCGTTTGTCCTCAAAAAAGGAGTCACACCATTACAGCAGCACAGACCCACGGATTCCCACTTCCAACAATCTAGCCAGCACGAAAGAATGCAAATGCAGCAGATTAATCTAATAGCACGAGAACCGCAAGTGGCCCTTTATCTGCTGACGACATTCTAAGCTCATCAAGGACCGACACCAGCAATATTTCTGTGCTGTGTGCCAGGCCAAACCAAGACAGACCAGTCGGAATTGAACAGCCGATGTTGGTCCAGGAATATATCTGTTGATATGGTTCGCCAGACCTTTGATAGAAAAAGGCAGCTAAAAAACAGCCTAAGGTTGGAAAGGATGGTGGATCTGCATAAGGATAGCAGCCACGGGCCCTGCAGATAAGAGCGGTGGGGCCAGGTGAGGGGGGATTATGAGAGACGACCACGAGGGAGAATAAAATAAGTAAATAATTTTCCCTCGTGCTCGTTTATCGAAATCCCCCCTCACCTGGCCCCACCGCTCTTTCCTACAGTGGCCGTGGTGGACAATAGGGGCCTTTTTCACTTACCTGGCTCCTGAGCGTGCAATAAAGAATATCGCACATGCCAAAGAATGACGTAGTAATTCTGAAAAGTGAGGGCGGGGGCCGTGAAACCTATCACAGGGAAGCCGGGTTCTTGCATCCAGATCTCACCTAAAATACACATTCGTGATTCCACTTCTAACTTTTCAATCAGGCCCTCTTTTTCTTGAAATTTACATTTTAAACGAGGCACATGGTAGAGGCACCTAGCTACTTTTTTCTTCGACATGCAGCACTCCCCAAGAGTGCATGTGTTTCTAGGTCGTCTTCTCCCTGGTCACTTTCTTTCTCTATTCTATCCTGTTCCCTTCCGCACTTCGGTTTCTAAATTCTCACCATGTTTTGTTGTTGTGTGCTCCCTGACACCCTCTTGTCCCTCTGCGTTATTGAATACTCCCTAAAACGTCTTACTGAGTGAGTTATATATTAGTCACTGTGTGGTGCCGGTGGACAAGCCCAACTTTATGTTCTACTTAATTCCCGTAACCCGTTGCTCCCACATTTGAACTCATTACTGATGCCCAGGGAGGTATATTCTTTAATTAGCTAATTGTTTCCTTCGTGTGCGTGCGTGTCCTTTCAGATGGGCTGAGCTGAGGCCCGCACAATCTATCTATCTATACTAAATGGGCCTGCACTGCAGTGCGACAGGTCGGACAGGAGAGAGGGTGTAAAAAAAGACTAAACTAAACTGCATTAACATACAACAGCAGTAGTACTGTAAAAATAATAACGTTACACTTACATTAATTTCAATTTGCCATACGATACGACGAGTCTGGATACGAGTGGTCTGACTAGTCTGGACTTAATAAGTTCAACTTCTAGAACCTTCCTTCGACTTTCAGTTGGCACTCGTGCTCACGCGCGGTCACGTCACTGCAGCTTTCAGAAATGGCCAATCACCTCAACTTGGCTTGATATAGCCATATATAATTGGCCATTACTGAACTAGCAGCAAACACCCAGGCGCGGCACCATGATCCTGACCCTGCTGTCTACTCAGCCAATCCTGGCGCAGGCTTAACAGCGCCACTGCGCCAGGATTGGACTACGAGCAGGAGAAAATCTGCCCATATTGAGACCGGGGCCCCGGGGCCCTGCCATTGTCTCTCAGTGCTACGGGGGGGGGGGGGGGGGAGGTTTAATAGGTACTACGCATGCGCAGGCCAGTCTCAATTATGAGTACTCCTGGCTGTCACATGCGTAGTCACCCCGACCCCGCTGCAGCTGCTTACGCTCTGGCTGCCTGCCTGTGTGCGCTGTCACTCACTCTCTGCCGCAGCCCCGCCCCCCACGGCCCACTTCCATACCGCAATGCCCGATTCTGTCGGGCTCGTTCCGGCCCTGTAGCGCTGTGCAGTCGGATTTATTTAACACAAAAATTGTTTAGAAGGAACTTTTAAATATGTTGCTGGCACCAGCGGCGGTCGTCCATGGCTAGTTGGGCAACGCCCCAACGCCCCCAATGGACGCACCGCCACTGGCGAACTTGATCCCGAAGGATATCAGAGCGCTTTACAATTTGAGGCAATTAAATAACTTCCCACCCTATTCCCCTATAAACCCACATCTCACTATGGAACTAAAAATGCACAATTAGAACAAAAATATGTAATAACTACTAACATTTTTACACAGATAATAAAAACAAAAACAAATCTCATACTAAAAATACATGCATCACACACAAACTGTGTGAGGGAAATGTCACTGCCACCCCACGAAACCCCACTGCGCTGAGGAAAGTGCCCCCCCCCCCCCAGAACAATACACAAGAAGCACCTGTACAACAGGAGGTGCAGCAGGGGAGGGGGAGGCTGTGTCGACAATACAGCATATCATGAAGCATTTTTGTTTTGTGTCCACAACAGACGATTAACAACTGTTTTCAACGCCTAGAGATCAGAGAAACTGTAGAGAGCGCTTGTCAAAGTATAGACATTATACTTTGCCTGTTTCTGCCAATCTCAGTGCTTGTTCATCCCCACCTCTTTCTATCTGTTCTTCTGTCTGTGGGTTCACTCCTGTTTTCACTTTAAACGTTTGTTGAATAATAACTCAGGAAACTTGCGTAGGTTGAAGCTTGGTTTATTTAAGCTTAATTCCAGGATGAAAGCACCCACTGCCAGAGCCGTCCAGTCGTGAGGAAGCCAACGTCCGATCTGACGTTCTAGGAATCCACACGACTGGAGAACTGGATTCCAGAATCAGGTGAGAGAGCTCTCGTGCTGGCAAGCACGAGGAGGAGAGGAAAGGAGAGAAAGCTCTCAATATAACATCTTTCCCACTAAGAAGGGAAGCAATGCAAACAAACAAAAGCAAACAAGAAATTAGGCAGAGAAAATAAACTTAAGCAAGTGGAGGGTTAAGCAACATTATTCTAAAACATAATCTCTCAACCTGCAGGATAGCTGTTTCAAACGAAATGCCCTTTTCGTTGCCACTGCAGAAGTTTCATGAGAAGACGAAACGTGTGGAAGGGAAAACTCCTCGGAGGCAGAGGAGGGTGGCAAAGAGGAGATGGTGGGGAGGGCATCAGGTGAAGGGGATGAGGGAGTAGGAGAGGTGTCCGTGGTGGACGTGGAGGTTGCAGAAACAATTGCAGAAACAGATTGAACAGTTTCAGAAACAGGTTTGTTGGAAGGTGGTTGGGAGTAAAGAAAGTCAAACCAATCACAATGCTCAGAATCTGAAGTGGCATGTTCCTTGATGACGTTGGCTTGAAGGGGAGAGATCTTGACAAGAACTCGTTTGTTCCACCATCCACTGTCATCAAGAAGGGCTGAGGTTTTACTAACTTGTGTGACCAAATTTGGGGAAGAAAATTTGGACATGCCCTTAGAAACCCTTTTAGGATTTTTGATAAGAACCATATCACCTTTTTGTAATGGCTGGTCAACGGAATGTTTACCTTGATCAAAACGAGACTTCATAGACAATTGTTTGGCAGACACACGATCTTGAACAGAAAAAGAAGAATTAGGTAAACCAACATTCCTATGTAACCAACTGGGATTAAGAACAGAATGAACTCTTCTATTTCTAAGTAAGCTAAAGGGTGAGACCCCGGTGGTCGAATGTGGAGAAGTATTATAGGCCCACACTTTGTCATGAACAAAGGGTAGAGGGTCAAGGCGAGAGGAAATGGCGGTTTGGACACCCTCCTTGATAATGCGATTGCATCTCTCAACAAGGCCATTTGAGGAGGGGGAGTACAAGGCAACTTTGTGATGAAAAATATCGTTACATTTGAGAAAAGAACACATCTTTTGAGAGACAAAATGAGTTCCGTTGTCAGTAACGATGGATTTGGGAAAACCTTCAATATCAAAAACAGACTGTAAGAAATTAATAGCATTGTCAGTAGAAGCAGAATTGCAAAAAGAATAATAGAGCCATTTGGAATAATAATCAACCAGGAGTATGAGAAACTTGTGTTGAGAGGGTAAAACATCATAAGGACCAGAAAAGTCCAAGGCTACTTTGTCCCACGGGCCAGCCGGTAGAGAGACAGGACATAAAGGTGTGGAAAGGGTCTTCCAATGTTTATCAGAAAGGATGCACTGGGTGCAATTGTCAATCATCTTTCTAATGTGAGAGTCCATAGAAGGCCACCAGTAAAATTGTTTGATGCGTTGACAGGTCTTGAAGATGCCGAGGTGACCCTGATGAGCAGAGCGAATGATGAGATCACGAACAGATTGAGGGGGAACAAAAAGGTCATTGCGCATAACCATATCATTGACCAAAGAAAGTTCTTCAGAAACATTAGCAAAACCTTTAAGATCAGAGGATAAGGTTCTACGTTCGGGCCATTTGTTGACAATAAAATTCTTAACTTTACAGAGAACAGGATCATTGGCATAAGCTGTATTCCATTCTGCTTCAGAAATGGGTTGACATTCGGCAACTGCATCAATGGTGGCAACAACGCACTCAACATCATCATTAACAATAGAATCATCAGTTAGAGACATTCTAGAGAGGCAATCGGCCCTGAAATTTTTACCTCCGGGGATGTGTTTGATGACAAAGTGAAATTCGTGAAGCTTAGAAAGGAGACGAACAAGTCTAGCGGAAGCTCTATTGGAGGCACTGTCAGAGAGCATATGCATGAGTGGCTTGTGGTCTGTGTAGATTTCGAATTCGCGACCCCAAATGTAGGATTTGAACTTTTGAATAGCCCAGACACAAGCCAGGGCTTCTCTTTCAATTGTGCTGTACCTGGTTTCAGCGGGAAGAAGGGTTCTGGAAGCGAAGGCAACCGTGTGTTCTTTGCCCTCAACCCACTGACCCAGGACAGCACCCAAACCGGTAAGACTGGCGTCTACGGTGATAAAGCACATAGAGCCGTCGCAAAAAGGGTTCAAAGCAGGTGAGTCTTCGATGATCTTTTTGACTTGCTCGAAAACTCTTTGCAGGTCTTGGGACCAAACGAATTTTACACCTTTTCTTAAGAGTGTTCTTAAAGGTTCAACAATTTGGGCGTAACCGTGAACAAACCTGGCGTAATATTCAGATAAGCCAAGGAAAGAGCGAAGAGCATCACGATCCTTGGGGGGTACAGCGTCACGAATGGCTTTAATTAAAGAAAACTTGGGTTTGATGCCATTGGGAGAAACGGAGTGACCCAAGTAATCCAACTCTTGGACGCCAAATTTGCACTTATCGTGTCTGACAGTCATGCCAGCTTTTTCTAGGACTTGTAACACGGTATTAAGAGTTTGATTGTGCTGAAAAGAGTCATTGGCGTAGACCAAGATGTCGTCTTGGTAGGCTTGTACGCCAGGGATATCTTGAAAGAGGTTGTCCATTAATTTTTGGAAAATGCTGGCTGCAGAGGCCAAGCCAAAGGGAAGCCTAAGGTACTTGAAAGCACCAAAGGGGGTGACGAATGTTGTTAACTCTTGAGATCTAAGGGATAAGGGAATTAGGTGATAGGCGGATCTAAGGTCAAGGAGGGAGAAGAATTTAGCCCCACCCAGATTAGCCAAAAGGTCGTGAATTTTGGGGAGAGGGTGACAATCAACAATGATGTTATTGTTTAGGGAGCGTAAATCGGCACATAACCTAACCTCTCCGGTCTTCTTACGAACTAGGACAATGGGGGAAACCCATTCAGAAGAATCACAGGGAGCAATGATTCCTTCGTCACAAAGATTTTTAAGAACACATTTGAGTTCGTCTCTAGCGCTCAAGGGAAGAGGGCGAACCTTGTGAACAACTGGTTGAGCATTGGGTTTGAGACGAATTTCATGTTTGAAACCAATAACAGTGCCAACCTTGTTTTGAAATAAGTTTGGAAAAGAACTCAGCAAGGAGTCAATTTTGACAATGGGAAAGGAGAGATCAGAAATGTCAAAGTTCCCAGAATCGTGACTGGTATAATAGTCATGAGGGATATCACCTAAGGCAATGGGTTGGTCAGAACCAGGCCTGAGGATCAAGCCCATTCTGGCTAAGTCGAACCAGCCAACGACATCCCTGCCCTTGAGGGCAACATAAACTTTGGTAAAGGTGTATCTACCAAGACAAGCAATGTTGGAATAAAAGAAGCCCAACATATCAATGTCTTTTTTGCCAAATGCTTTGAGATGGAGATCGAACAACTTTAGGCCAATTTGCATAAAATGTAAGGTCAGACAAAATGGTGATGGGAGAACCAGAATCAGCTTTAACCTGGATAGTGATTGTACCAACTAGCAATTCACACAAAGGACTCTTAATTTTGGTAAATTCAAGAGAATCACATTCAATCGATAACATGACATCATTGAGTCTGGAGGAACAAGACTCTACATTTTCCTGGATCTCAATATTATTGACTCTAGTGAATCTCTTACGACCCCTGCAGACAGAAGGAAAATGACCAGTTTTCTTGCAGGAGGAGCACTTTTTGCCAGAGGCAGGGCACGTGGGAGAATTGCCAAGATGGTTCCTGGATCCGCATCTGTAACAAATGAGAGGTTTTCTATTTGGTTGTCTTGAAGAACTGTTGACAAGGTCAATGGAAGTGAAACCAGAGGATTGTTCAACTAGATGAACAGAGGGTTGAGAAACGCTCTCTTGTAAAATCCTAGAAGAATAAGTTGCACGCTCAATTCCTTTGGCAATATCAATAGTTTCAGTTAAAGAGGGATTTTTGCAACTCAAGAGACGTTCCTGGATTTTTTTTGAATGGCAAGCAAATATAAATTGATCTCTGATAGAGGTATCAGTACTAGCACCAAAGTCACAAGTAGAAGCTAAAATCCTGAGTTGAGCGATGTAGTCCTCTACAGATTCATCAATACTTTGTCTTCGTTTGAAGAAGTTATGGCGTTCTAGTACAATGCTAGGTTCATCATCATATTGTTTATTGAGACGAGCAATGGCTTCTTGAAAGGCATCCCAGTTGTCACCGGATTCACCAGCAGGAGAAGCAACAAGCGGTACATTTTCAAAGACTTGTTGAGCAGCAACTCCCAGACAACCATAGAGAATGGCAACTTTGCGAGGAGGATCGTACTTAGTGGCATCGATGGCTACTAAATAATTTTCAAAACCTTTTAGCCAGTTGCGCCAAGCGAGAGTAGGTTTGCCAGGAGTTTGTAAGAAAGGAGCTGGTGTTTGAAACTGTTGGCCAGAAGCCATTGTATTGATGAAATGAAAGAAAAACGAGAAATAATATTGTAAAAGTGATAGGTTGAAATGAGTGATAGGCAGTAAGCGTGCCTATCGCTGATGACTTGGAAAAGCAATGAAGAAGGTCAAATAAATATGGTGGCAATGAAGCGTGCCAATCGCTGATGACAATAAACGTGGTAGGCAATGAGCGTGCCTATCGCTGTGACAAATGGAAGTGGTAGGTAATAAGCGTGCCAATTGCTGTGACAAATGAAAGTGGTAGGCAATGAGCGTGCCTATCGCTGTGATAAATAAACGTGGTAGGCAATGAGCGTGCCTATCGCTGTGAAGTATGAGCGTGGTAGGCAATGAGCGTGCCTATCGCTGTGAAGAGATTTAAAGCGCTGAAGGAAAAGCGTGTAAAAACGCACTGTGTTGCGTGGAAACAAAGCGCGATGGAAAGGAGGCTTTGAAGCAGGCTTAAAATGGCCGCCGGCATCGTCGTCAGGGAGACGGAGAGACGCAAGTCTCTAAGGGCGGTGGAGCTTGCTTTGTGACGAAAGCGAGGCGCGCGTGTGGAAGCGCGAGCAGGCAGTCGGAACGTTGCGCGCGGCTGGGCGTGAGAGAGTAACTGACAGACGTAGCGCCAGGGAGAAAGGCGATGAAATAAGTCAATTTCCACACTTGGAGCCAGGAAATGGACAGGAGAATTGTCCAGAAAGCATACGACCTGGTGTTGGAGAAGATGGACTGGAGGCAGGCTCAGATGAGGAGACGAGGAGTAGGATTCAGGTGAGTTGATTGGCGTGGGTGCAGCAAAATCCCGATCGTCGCCAATATGTTGAATAATAACTCAGGAAACTTGCGTAGGTTGAAGCTTGGTTTATTTAAGCTTAGATCCAGGATGAAAGCACCCACTGCCAGAGCCGTCCAGTCGTGAGGAAGCCAACGTCCGCTCTGACGTTCTAGGAATCCACACGACTGGAGAACTGGATTCCAGAATCAGGTGAGAGAGCTCTCGTGCTGGCAAGCACGAGGAGGAGAGGAAAGGAGAGAAAGCTCTCAATATAACAACGTTCCATGAAAGCTATCAGGCCTCTCCCACCCTTGTACTTTCCTGTGCTATTGAACTAGATTGGCGCAAAAAGAGTGGCTACATTCATTTCAGAGGCAGCCCTTAGGATACGGGAGGTGGGGATCCTTCTGGGGGTCCCCTATTCTTCTTTGAAGAGCCTGGCACCAGCTGTCTAACCTTCCCACCAATGGCATCCCCTGTGGTCACTGGACATAACCCTCTAGAAAAGCCCTGGGTGGTTGGGCTCAAAATCACTCACTCCTCCTAAACCCCCTTGGAGTTGATAGGGTGCTGCTCCGATTTTTTCCTAGTTCGTATTCTCTTAGCTCCTGTTAGCTCTGGGTTTGTGGTGGCATAGTTGATAGCTGTTAGCTATGCTTTCAAACCTCGCTGGTAGAAGCTCTATTTTGAGGTGCTAAGGCCCACATGCTTTCTTCTGGGGCCTATCTAACAGTAGTACCGTGTTCCATAGGTGTGGGGACCCATTTAGTCTCAATTAGTGCATGTTTTTTAATGTCAAACTAGGAGATGGGTGTGTGTGGTAGGAGTTTCTTGCTTGTATTAGGGCCTATAGTGCATTTGCCAGGTCACTGGTTTTACAGCTTCCCCTTTTTGTGGAAATTAATATATTGCTGATCGACTGAGCCCATTAAAGAAGAATATAGAGCTACATGAGGGCCCGGTTTAAAAAAAAAAAAAGAAAAAGCATGAATGAAAAATGGTACCTTTGAATGGACACTCGCTTACACAGCGATGAAAGCTGCATTTCCAACTACTGACATATCTTATCTCTGAACGTGTTGTGATCTGCGGGACAGCAGGCTCGGTAGTCACAGATGCCTATTTCCGAGTAGTTGGTTGTTGTTTTCCACCAGTGTTCTGCCAGCGCTCGGGTCTTGTGGATGAGCCCAAACGCGCTGTGTTCTAGGGGGTAGTTTAGGAAAGGCGATCAGTGTGCATTTTCACCCGTATAATAGCTGGCAACTTCAAAGTAGTTTATCAATATGTGCTTATCCCTGCACTCCACACTACCCATCCCAACAATTACACCCAGACCAAGACCTCGCACACACACGCCCACACATTGTAGCCTCACAACAAATTGACACAACGTCATATGCATCCCACAAACCACTGGACAACCTTAAACTACTGAGCACACATTCCAACTCTTGCTCATTGGTGCACACACTGTGAAGTACTGACTAATGCAGGTATCACAGACCTTATCACCTATCACAAGCTTGAGGCATCTTCATTACAGAAACATTGCTCTCACCTACATCCTCACGCATCGCAGATGTTCCTGTTTTGCTAGAATAGTGCATTCAACACGCAGGCCTCGCACCTAAGAAGGGAAGTTGCCAAACCCTTAAACATAAGTACTTCTGGTCCTGCACCCTTAGCAAAAAGCAACACTCAACTTCATTGAGCTCTTTATATCCCACTTTTCACTCTATGCATCTCGGTCTACAACCTTCCACCACATTTAGAGGCCTCCCACGACAAGACTTGAGGCATTCCCAGACTTCCTCACTGGAAAACATGCCCCCACCTTCCTTAGTAACTACAACCACTCAGAAAACCCAACTTCTCAAACTCATCGACAAACAGAACAACATGCCACCTAACCCTTGAGCTTGTCTTTTCAATATCATACCCAACACAGTGTAAACCTCCCATACCCTTGGATGTGTTCTAACCACCTCACCATTCCAATCTCCAATCAGGTTCCAACCAACACAAAAATGTCAACCTAAAAAAAGGGCGGCAAACCTTCAGATCCATAACAGATTTTCCAACAGCATTCTGAAGCTCAAACTAATCTTTTGCCCTGCCAACTCCAAGTCTGACATCCACACACTTCTAAACAATTATTCTGGAAAACTATGTGAATACCCACACTCCAATTTAAACACTGAAGTGCCAGGCAAGTGCTTCAGCAATCTGGTACTCCAAAGAAACAAACATTCAATCCACTAAGAGAAAATACAATTGACGAAAAACAGAACCCCGATGACCTTACACCACTGAAATTCCTCTGTGCATCATGCAGGCAACTAATTTTACATCAGCCGATGCCAAGCACTTTACCAACACCATCAGTATAACTGCCAAAAGAACTACTAGAAGACTCTTCAACATCAAGTGCTTCATTTACCCCCTGCATAACTTTCTTATCAGATAGTCAACAGACATTGGCAAGAACATAAACTATTTCTTCATTGAAAAAAACTGTTGATCTGACAGCACATCAACAACTCCAACCGTGCTTCTCCTCTTCAACCAACCCCTTGTCAAAGCATTCTAAAATGGTCCTACTTCTAAGCTCTGTCTCTCACATATTTCACTGACACACCCAACTCGCTCAAAGGCACTGGCAGATTAGGGGCAGATCTACAAGCCCCTATCATCTCAGGAACGTCACTTTTACCGACGTTCCTGTGGCGATACGGGCTTCGTCTTATTTAAAAGGCGGCATTGAGCCAACAAATGTAGCTTAACGACGCCTTGTAAATAAGGACCCTTTCACGCTGTACTTAGCAGGCAAGGATTTGGACATTGGGTGTTGCGGTGGGCGTTCCACCGCAACAACCATTGATTTTGAAACTGCCCCCTATTTACAAGGGTGGCGTAAATGGGAGGCAACGCCAAAATTAAGACCAGGGAAAACCTGGACTACATTTTTGATCTAGTGCTCAAAAATAAGTGAAAAAATGTGCAGTGCTGAGTGAGAAGACATTAAAACATGCATCGATTTAAACAACAAGAGATACCTTTTGGGCAATTTGTTATATAATCAAATAAGGAGTTAGGTTCTTCTATGGTCGATGGCGTTTCGATCTCATGTATTTGAGATCATCATCAGGCCAGGTGTGTGAGCACCTAATATCTACAAGATAAAAACATAGGCAAAAAATGGCGGGGTCAGACTTATGAACCCGAAAGCCTGTGTACTTTTAAACTTGTTAGCTAAACTTGGCTAATGAGTGAGGGTGGCGGGAAGACCTAGTCATGTGACTTTAGGGATACAATGTGGGGAGAGAAAGCTCTCAGTGTTATATGAGGATATTTATTAAGTAATTCAATCTAGGGGATCAGGTGTAAAATACAGGGTGTATTTTATATTTGTAAGTCATCTGATAGGAACTTACTTAAAGCATGGTTGGACCAGCCATGTGGTGGATGCAAATCAAGTGAAGGCACCTAGTATTCAGCTCACAATAGGAAGCCTGAGGGGGCTAACAATTCTGAAATTAGAGAGAGACCATAGGCTAGGGCAGGTAAAGGCCCTGTCAGAAAGGGGAAGTTAATTGTCATGCGCTTACTAGTCTAGTGGCAGAAGCCTACGTGAGACTTGGCAAGGAAACGGCATGTAGCAGGTTCCTCTTCGAATAATTGCTGATTTGGAGTAGTTCGTAGTATCCAAAATATAATATAAGGAAAGACCGATGAGGCTCACTCACCAAAGGCCGAGATGACAGGTGTTAGGGTCATAAATGGAAGATTAGCTAAGTACTTACCTTTAGGCGATCAATCGCACAAGGAGTTAATCGGGAGGCCGGGCGGTAGCTCCGGTATCAATGGGAAAACCGCACTGAGAGGGTGAGTGCGGAAGTGAATACAAACCAGAAGTGTATGCGCAGCAAGTCGTAGCATGTGCAGTGGGGGCGAAGAGGCATGGGTCTCTTACAATGTGATAGGCAAATTGTTGCAGGAGCTCTACAACTACTGGACCATATTGTTATAGCCGGTAGTGAGGACGAGTGTAGATCAGGGATATATGATTTCCCAGGATCGATTCCGCCATAAGGTCTTAACTTTACTTTGAACACAGGGTTCTAAAAACCATTGGAGTATTATAATTTGAGGTCCACTAATATTATGGGCGTCCTATTATTAAAGCCAAGAAAACGATTATTTTGAAAGAATTAAAAAAAAGAAAATTATATTGCTCATGAATGCATTACATCTAGGTGCATTTCTTTAAGATAAAAACATTTCACGTCTTCAGATTGAAAAACATGAGTTAGATTAGGCAGCCAAACATAAATACATAATGACAAAACAAAAAATAAATATAAAAATAATTATGCACAAAATAACATTTACCACAAAAACCATGAGTTAGATATAAGCATATTGCTTATTGATATATATACATATATATATTGATATCATCTCTCGTCTTGCTCTTTTTTTGTTTTTGTCGCAAAACCAATCTTAGGAAGGAGAAGGGAAGAGAGGCGGAAAGAGACTCATAAGATTACATGCTCATTTCTAGCAAGACGTCTTGCGAGAAATGCGTGCTCGCATGCGCAGTTCTCTCAAGATGTACAGCCCACGAAGGAGAGAGATGGCGAGGAAGATGAGGGAAGTACAGGTAAGTGTGTATTTTATTTCATTTAAATTAGTTTGTAACTATTTGTTTCAGGGGGGGCAGGCTGGCTAACTCCGCTCTGCTGCGGAGTTAGAGTTTTGCCCTATACTCCGCGTTCCCAGCGGAGCGCAGAGTCAGCAAATATCCGCACACTCCACTGGTGGAGCGGGGTTTATGCCCAGGGTTAGAATAGATAGTGTTATCAATGCGTTTTGGCTTGTGCGCTTTCACCAGGTGATCTCTGATATGGCGGCCCCATTTGAAAGAGGATAAGAGTGCTTCAGATGAGATGTCGGAAGTAGTTAAGAAATTTCAGTGATTTTTATGCTTATTGTTAGTTTGTTACTGAGTGGCAAAAAGTAGTCATGCACATAATTCTCGACATAGGTTCTATGTTTGGGCTACAAAACAATATCTCAGTGTACCATGCCATTTGAGTGAGCGTTTTATCAAGCGTCTAGGCTATCCCCTATACTGATGTTTCTTAGAGAGTACTTCAGCTTCTCTAAAGAAATCCTCCTTCAATTTACAGTTACGTTGAATGGGTAATAATTAGCCATAGGGGAGGCCATCTCTTAAAGCTCTAAGATGGGAGCTACAGTGAAGTAGAGTGTTCCATTCTGTGGATTTTCGGAACAGTGTGGTGTATAGTTCACCACCTATAGCTTTGACCATAACATCCAGTTAATCAATGTGTGCATTACTGTAATGGCACGTAAACTTCAAGTCCGGTTGGCAGTTGTTAAGCCAGTTGCAAAATGTAGAGAATTCAATGATGTCTCCTGATCAAATTATGAAGATATCATCGATATATCTTTTCCAGAGACGGATTTTGTCATAAAATGGGTTTCTGTCATTTAGGATATGTGTTGTTTCTATGTTATCAACAAACAATATGGCAAAATGTGGAGCAAACATTGTCCCCATTGAAGTGCCTTTGCATTGGCTGTAGAACTTGTCCTCAAATAAGAAATAGTTCTTAGTAAGTGCTAGTTCTAGAAAGGAAATAATGATGTCTGTGGGGACTTGGTGGGGGGGTTGGTCTTGAGTTGAGGTGTTTTTGTATTACTTCAATCCTCCTTTCTTGCAGTATGTTGGTATATAATGACTCTATATCCAATGTAACTAGGAGTTCAGAGTTTGAGGCAAATTGTTCTAGTTGGACCAGATTGATAACGTGAGTTGTGTCCTTTATTTAGGTGGCAGTCGTGTAAACAAGATCACAAATTAAGAAATCAAAGTACATGCTGAGGGGTTCCAAAAGGGAGCCGCCCTGAGAGTATGGGTCTGCCAGGTGGTGCCTCTGGATTTTTATGAATTGTGGGCAGGGTTTACAAAACCAGAGTGCATGGGTTCTTGATATTTAGAAAAAGATATTCGTTATGACTAATGAATCGTTCTTTTTCTGCCTCTTTCATGTAAGTCTGGATCAGATTCTTTATCTTATGTAAAGAATTTTGGGCAAGGAGTTCGCTGTGTTCTTCATTACTGAGTTGGCAGAAAATGTCATTGTTGTAACATGTTTTGTCTTGAATGACTATTCTGCCTCACTTCTTACAGGGTTTAATTACTCTATCTATCTTCCTTATCATTAAGATCCAATAGGGACTTTTTTTTCCTCTAGGCTGATATTATGTGGTGTGAAATTGATGAAGTAATTCAAAACCGGGGCTTTTTGGAAATTGATAGCCAATGTAGGAATCTGATAAGAGGTGTGCTAGGGGTATGGGCAGGGAGGTTGAATAACATAACATAACATGTGTATTTGTGAAGTGCACATTCACTCATACGGTTATCTTGGTGCTGAATGATGGATGTTTATTGAATGAAATCCAGGAGGCAGTGTTCTGATTAATTTGGAGTCTCTTAATGAGATAAGGAGGAATACTGACATAGAGAGTATTTCCATAGTCCAGACAGCTATTTATTAGAGCTTTGATTACTATCACGAGTATCAAGGAGTAGCCATGGAAGTGCTTTGCAGAGCCTTTTTGAGAATGCCAAAGCCGGTAGTTACTCCAGAGGTAAGTAGTGTGGCTAAGGATTGGTTAGTTTCTAGGATAATGCCTAGTGCCCAAGTACCACAAGGCACAGAAACAACATGGAGATGTGATCTCCTTCAACCTTGTGATGAGTATCTGAGAGCTCTTGCTAAACTAGGAAGCAACCACGAGCAAAGATTTTTGTCACATTATGAATCATCATCGTCCACCACCAACATCCCGTCAACCTTCAGTCGTCCTACTGTGATAGAGAAACGATCTAGTTGATGTGTTGGCTCCAGTACTTAATTTGAGCTGGTAGGGCTCCCTGGTGCTAGTTTTTGAGGACCAGCACTTATTTCCCTGCATCAGATATTTATCAAGACTCAGAGACAGAAAAGCACGCAAAGTGCAAAGACGGAGGAAGAGAAAGGTGGAAAAACGTTACAAAGGGAGAAAGAAGGAACCTGAAAGAGTTAGAGAAAGGGTCAGGCACTGTCAGGTAGGGGATAAAAGAGGCATGAGGTGCAATCAAGACTGCCCAGCTTTGGTATTCAGTGCACCCAAGTTTAACTTCACGGGTCACAGGCTTTTGAACAGAGTTTTGGGCGCCAGTACTCATTATTTTGCAAATTAAGCACTGGTTGGCTCCCACTGTTAGCTTACAAGAACACTTAGCTGTGCACTACATTGCACCTCGGGTGCTCCAATTCTGCACTATATAGAGAGAGCCTCTCTCAAACTCTCTCCCCCCTTTGATTGGATAAGGTCACAAATGCCGAAAAAACTGCAAATGGGGGCTCAATTGCAAGTCCCTCCAGGGAAAATATCTGGTTTTCCTGATGACTTTGAAACTGTGCATATGTTGGAAAACTTTTATCTTGAAAAAAATGAAAAGGGGCCCGATTTTAACAAGGCCTGGGTGAAATTTCCATTACATCGGAGAAATTGGAGCAATTTCAGTAATAACACATTGCTCTTGTGATGCAGGATTACCAGAATTAAGCAATTATGCCAGTTTGAGTAATTTGGAGAAAAAATCCTATAGCAGGAGTACAGAAACAACAATCTAAGAGAGAGAGAAAGTGTCTGTTGGCTCCTGCTGTTGGTGTTCTATATCATTTAATGCTATTTTCTTTTTGGAAAATACATGGTTGGGCCTGTCTTGGATGCAACGGTGCCTCTTGCACTAATAACATTAGACAAAATGCTGGATTACACTTCTCATATGATTACGCATAACTAAGAGACATTTTGCTGTATTACAAGTAATTAGGCTAAAGAGAAGTATGCCACAAGTGTTAATGTGAAAACTGACATGCAAGAACTGTGGGGATCATCATAGTGCTTTTGGAAATTACTGATCTTTTGCAAGTGACAAACTTTGCAACTTTGCACAATATGTCCTCTGCAAAAGAAAGCAGTGATTCATAATTTTGCCAGTGGCTACTTGTGGGGCACAACTTCTCCAACCCCAGCACCTGGCATTGGGCCATGAAAGGGGTTGAAGTATTGCTATAGGACCTTTTAACTAGAAGCTATAAAACACTATCGCCACATCATAGTTCCATTTTGCATTCTCTAAATAGCGAATTTGAGGTAATCTCTTTTAAGGGAAAATAGAGACTCCCTAATAGCGATTCCTACAGAGTTGCAATCGCAATTAGGTAATCGCTATTGGGAAATGCTACGCCATTCGTTCTTATAGGCCTTAAGGCCCATAGTTGCGAATGGGTTTGCATTAACTAATTTACGATTACCTAATTGGTAAAACCAAAGGTGGCTCGGGGCATAAGGCCCTCCTGAAGCACCCTAAAATAGAAATGTGCACATGGAACTTCGGAAATTTATTTTTTCTGCATTTTTAAAAATTGCACATGGTTACCATTGACTTGGAGTCAATGATAATAACATTTTCGAAATGCCCAGTTGCAGTTAGAAAGTGTTTGGTACATGTGCTTAGGGAATCACAATTTGGAGTTGTAATTTTAGGTAATCGCAAAAAATTGTGAATACCGTAAATGCACTGCCAAAGCCTTTCATACATCTTGCAAGGCTATTTTGCATTCACAAATGGTCAAATTTAGCAATTTGCACCGTTTGCGAATACAAAATAGGTTGATACATGTGGCCCTATGCCTCATTCTTTCTACATTGCAAAATGCAACTTTGCATTTGCAAATTTAGTTAAGTTGAATTTAATACATCCGGTCAAGATGATTTTTGAAGTTTTCTGTTTACTATGGAAGACTGACACGCTGCTCCTTTAAGAGCTGGTGTTTTCAGAGACGTTTCGCAATGAGGTCATTTGTACTATTTGTAGCTCAGTCCCCCAGCCACCCCCCTTCCTCGCACCCATAGGCCCCAGTTTCCTTTCCTAGAAACACAGGCACATGACTTGATTGTGCTGCAGTTGAGGAATTCCAAGCAGCGCTCACCCAAGCGTAAACAAGAAGCCAGAGCCACGCGGGAAGAGAGTCTTGGATTTGGCACAGAATGTCCTTTCAAGAGCCCACACTTCTGGAACAGAGATCTCTTCACGCTGAAAGGCCATTGACCATCAAATGTCCTTCATTTAAATGCGCTTTGTAAAGCGCACGGTCCTGCTTCACGGATGCTTCTGTTCGCTTGATGCAAGACACAGAGGGGCATATTTACTTAGAAGTGATAGAGTGCGGTGTTAGCCTTCCTGGCTTAACACCGCACTCCGACACTTCAGAAACGCAGGACTGCCCCATATTTACAACAATATAATGCAGCCCTGCATTTCCCCCTGCACTGGCGCTAAATTTAGCAGCCTAGCGCCAACGCAGACACCCTTGTACCACAGTGCAGAGGGGCCTGCGTTGAGGGGAAGATTGTTTATGTGAATGAAAGTCTCTCTTCCTGCAAATAATCTTTAAATGGCATTTTGTATCTTCTATATGTGCTGCTTAACACCTTGGCTGTGTCGAACGTTGAGCCCCAGTGCTGAACGTTCGAAAAACGGGTGGGGCAGCGTCAGCCAACAGACGTTTGCAGCACTACCAAGGTAGTGCACGCGACAACCATTGGCCGATGGCAGCAGCCAAGGGGTTAATGCAAAACTTTATTTTCTTTAATGGTTGTTTATGTGCAGGAAGGGGCACCTTCCTGCACATAAAAAAATCAACGGCATTTTGCTTTTTATATATGTGCTGCACAAGGCAGCACACATGGAAACAGCAAAAACGAAGAGAAATTAAACATTTCTTCTCAGTTCGCCAGGTTAAGACTAGGTTTTCCCTGGTCTTCATTTTGGCGCTGCCTCCTATTTATGCCTCCCTTGTAAATAGGGGGCAGCATCAAAATTAATGGGTGTTGTGGTGGAACACCCACCGAAATACCCTTTGCCCACCCCTTTCACACTAAGGGGCCGATTAGGATGGAGGATTTTCCGCCTCCTCCGGGCCGGCGGAAGCCACCTCCGGCCCGGAGGAGGCGGAAAATCCTCTGCGGACTCACCAAAGACCCACCGCCGCATTACGATGGCTGGTGGGTCTTGGTTTCTGTCCGCTGCTTTTCCGCCGCGGTCGGATTACAACCGCGGCGGAAAAGCTCTCATTTGGCTGGCAGTGTCTATCAGACACCGCCAGCCAAATTAGGAAGCATTAGTAAACATGCTTTTCCGCGGCGGTTTTTCCGCCGTGGAAAAGCATGTGTACTTTTGATTTTGGGGGCCCGTTGCGGGCCCCCAGGGTGTTGGCGGGTGGGGGGTGCACATGGGGGGTACCTATGGTACCCCCCAGCATTTACATGCACAATGCGGCAGGCACCGCGCGGTGCCTGCCGCTTTGTGCATGTAAATGTAAAACATGCACTTTTAACATTGCGGCGGGTGCTGCTTGAAGCAGCACCCGCCGCAATGTTAAATATCCAGGATGTGACCGCCAGGGTGGCGGTCACATCCTAATCGCACATGAGGGAACGCCGCAGCCCCTGCGGACGTTCCCTCATACTCTGGGGTCGCGGACGGACTCAAGTCCGTCCGCGATCCTAATCGACCCCTAAGTGTGGTGTGAAAGTTGGCCTTATTAATTAACGCTGCCTCGTAAGTAAGGCAAAGCCCCTATCGCCACTACAAAATCCTGGAAAGTGAGGTTGTGGTGGTGATAGACTTTTGTAAATATGCCACAAAGTTGTGCAAATGTATTTTATGTGTTACTCCTTACTGTTTGTTGTTGGGGTGGAGGGCGCTGGAGAGAAATATGTAGTACAGAAAAAGTCTCTAAAACATTTCACGGTGTACAAGCCTCGAGTAACTACAAGGTTTTTCTTTCAGTATGATATGTAGCTGAGTTTTCAAGAAGACGTAACTTAGGGTCAGATGTACAAACGTATTTACTTTTCACTAACCCTGCGATTCGGTAAATCACAGGTTTTGTGACCAATAACTGTGTTTTTTAAATTGAGTAAACATGGTTAGCAATTCGGTAACAGGTTACCCAATTGCTAAACTGGTTTAGGAACCCATACTGAATCGCTATTCGGAAGGGTTTAGAACCTGCCTTCCAAATACCGATTCTCGATGTAATGTATAAATGTTTCCTGACCGAAATCTGGTTCCAAAACATTAATATTTTACTGACACCTCAAAGGAGTGGTAACCCATTCGCAAACGGGAAGCTGTCTCCATGGGAACCCTTCCCTTTTGTGAATGTTGACAAAACCTTTCTTAGGAGTGGAGAGAAACTCTTAAAAAAGTTTGAAAAACCTTCCCTTCAGGGAAAAGGGGCTGCATATAAAAATAAATGCTTTATTTAAAAGCAATCACAGACATGGTGGTCTGCTGATCCCAGAAGCCCACCATCCTCGTGATGGCAGGGAATTGTAGTGGCCCACAATTTGCGGCACACCTCATTAATATTCATGAGGTAGGTCGAATTGCGACCTAATGCGGTTCAGTATTTTGAGAACTGACTGTGAGTACATAGGTTGGCTTCTAAAATACCATTGGATTTGCTAAAAGTCAATGCACAAATTGCAACCACCTTTAGTAACTCAAATGTATGTACAGCTAGTTGTTAATTTGATGACCTCCGGCATACAACACCACAATCCCTCTCTTAGCTCTTCTCCCTAACCCCACAGTTCCTCCCATCTAGAACCCTAAAGTCAAGCCTGATTAGACATTGAGGGCCTGATTTAGTGTTTGGCTGAAGGATACTCCATTACAAACATGGTGGATAAATGTACGCCACATTAAAAGTGCATTAGGATATGATCCACTTGTAATAAGGCTGATTAGATATTTGTGATGGTTGTGACGGAATACCCACCCCCAAAATACTAAACCAGTCCCCGAACTGAACTTAAAATATTGTTGCAAGAAACAAAGCCTAGAATCAAGTGCAAAAGGAAATGGTTTTATGAATGCTTGTTCAAGCTTTCATTTAGTACTATTGGACTGGCTGAGGCTACACAGTTTGAGATTTCAGTTGCCTTTGCTTTTCCCTGTATTTGAAAGTCTAATATGTAATTCAATATTGTTTGAAAGATCAAGGGTTTCAATTAGGTAAAAATGGTAAATAAATTCAATAGTGCCCAGAACAGGGTGTCCTACAGTACATCTTCCCTGGTGATCCAAAAACCCTTACGATAGCACTGTCTACAAGCATGGCCCATGTGGTTCTGTGGTACTGCGGTACTAAGGGTCTGTGGTTCTGTAAATTCTGAACCCGTTCAATGAAGGTCGTCGGATATGGACGATTTTGGTATCAGCGGATCGCAAATGACGAGTGCGGTATGTACGAGTGTTTTCGTCATAACCGATCAATGAGAACACTACGTATTCAGGGATTTCGTTTGAACCCTCGGGTTCCATTTTGTGTGCGGCAGCCATTTTGTGTGGTTGCCCTCACATAGGCCGATGACTATGGCCGAACGAGTCTTTGGGACACGTACACCTTAAATGACTTCTGTGTGACCTGGCGAACTGGTTCCCTTGCCCGAGACTGACCTCATTGAGCCAGTTCCTTGTTAAGCAGCTGGTCAGATAGAGATCAAAGAGCAGGACATTGCTGTGTTTATGGTACATGCACACATCCTTCTATCATGCTTCTCATCTGTTTCTGTTCCATCCTTTATGGCTTAATTATTGATTTGGGTTGAGGTCTTTACGATGGGTTTGTCCGGCCCGTTCAAACAGGAATGTTGGTTTTTGCTTGGTCATTTCTGGTGGGCTGGACAACGGGAAGTGGGATTGTCGTTATGCGATATGTTTGAAATGTCGTTCTTCTATTGGTCAGTTTCTATGTAATCGATGCTAGCCAGGAATGTGATTTTTGGCATAAAAGACGATGCTCCGCTCCTTGAATTTGTGCAGTCTCTAGTGAACCACCCGTGTTGTGCTTCGTAGATCTCTGTTCCTGGTTGCAGCCAATAAACTTGGTCTTTGACGTCAATAAAGCGGTTTCCCCTTGTCTCTGTTTGCCGAGGCAGGGGAATCCGAAGACATCGGGCGTTATCCCTGGCGCCGCTGGGTTCTAAAACCCTGTTCTTCACCCAGCAGGCCAAAATGCCTGTGATGGCTGTTATTCCTAATGGGTTGCAAACTGTGACCTATTTACCTTATTTTTCATGTGATATGATGATTTGCGAACATCTAGGAATTTCTATTTAAGCTTGTACATTTTTGTACATTAGGAGCTACAATTCCCTAGTTGGTATTCTGTAAGATTTGCAATTAGTAATTACAGTCCCTAAATGTTGTTCCTATGGCCCCAAGAACCTATGGCTACGGTATAAGGACTGCATGAGCCAAGGAAGGAGGAAGCCTAAAGCACACCATAGGATGATATTTCTTTGTGGCAGCCAATAGGAAATACTGACATTTTGGAAATTAATTGTTAATGAGAACTCTGCCCCCCACACCGTTTGGACTTGTTATAAGTAGTAGTATTTAGAGAGATTATTTTTGGCTCTGCATGGTGGAACGAAAGTTGATTGTACTGATGAAACTTCACTAGCTGATGTCCCCCAAGGGCTTTCTTTAGCAGGCGAGGCACATTTACTTTTAATCCAGATTACATTAGTAAAGAACCTGGGCTCTATGTGCTGTGTGAATTTTCTTAAATTTGATATGCACATCTAGGACCTAATAAAACTTCAGGTGTGAAACACAGAATTACAGCTGGGCCAGCCACCAAAGTCAGGTAGAAAAGTGGTTAATCTTCCTATCTTTAAACAAACACTGACAAAGTCAATAAAATGCTTCTTCAGGATTACTGAATTGGTGTTTGATGGGTGAATGTTCACGTACAAATAAGAGTCAATCACAAAAAAAATAGATGCACAAGTGAGTGCATGGATGGCTGAGTGAGTGCATCAACTAATGGATATATGAGTGAGTAGATGGATAGATGATATGTGAATGATGAATAGGTGTGTTGAGTGTATGAATAGATGAATGAGTGCATGGATAGAAAAATGGGTAAGTTGATGAATGAGGGAGTAGGTGGATGAATGTATGTGATTTGCCAGAAGTGTTTAAAAGCCTCAGGCTGTGGCTTCCACCAAAAGAGTAAGCTGCACAAGACCTCTGTTCCTTAACCTGTCAAATCCTGTTTCGGACCTCAGTTGAAAATTACCATCTTAACAAGAAAACTCACACTATAACATGAATTACCAATTTCAGCAGGAAGCAGGTACCGTCATGAGACAGACGCCCACATTATACCAAGAATTTACATCTTCTTGCCAGTGATAGCACTATGCCTTGAGTTTGCATCTTCATGCCATAAATATCTTCAAAATGCTAAGTGGTACCACCATTTTGACAGTCCCAGCATTATGGCAGAAGTAGGTGCCATCAGTCCTTAGATGTCTTGAGAATGACCGCAATTATTACCGTTATGAGCAGGCCACCATTATGTCATCGTGGACACCATTATGCTACAAATGCTAACATCATACTAAGAATTACCACCACTATACCAAGAATCCTGTGCTCCTTCCACAAGCCCTTGATGCTTTCTTTGCCGCTGTTGCCTGAACTCCGCGGCTAACCAGCTTTCAGTGAACATCTAGCTGGTGACATGCTAAATGCCACCTGGTCTGTACCTGTGTCACTGAACTCGGCCAGTCAGACTAATGCTGCTTTAGCAAAGAGATTCTTCACCATAATCAAACCTGTCCACATGGGTCACCACTAAGGTGACTGTTGTATTGATCTACACCTAGCTTTATGATATAGAAATACCAATATAAACATATATAGTCTTTCATCTACCTGAGATTACTTGGAGAGATAAGGAGCCGCCCACTGACAGAGGCGGTGTGCATTGGGCAAAATCTGGTCACTCATGCCTTCTCTATGATACCCAAACAAATGGCAAACTGGCATTTCCCCATGAAATTATACAGTCACAGTGCAGTGTCTCGAGTACTGTAGACATACCCTCCTGCCTAATGCAATCATAATAAGAGTTTCTCCCACCAGTTCAAACTCATCATGTTATTTGTCCAGCTACTTGAGCATGTTTCCTCCTGCCTGGTTGGTTGCAAGTGCACGAGCCTTGGCCATGCTGGCTGTAGTTAAGAAACAGAAGACACAAAATCAAGGAGTAATTTAGAAAAACAAATGCAGTCTTGAAGAATGGACTTTGCAGGAAATTCTGGTTAGGTGGTCATCCGAAATGCACAACACAAAAAAAAGTAGATGCCACTCAATATGCAGAATCATACAATTACTATTGCTATGAAATGACTGTAAGCTGGGGAAGAGGACAGACCTCATCCATCATGACAGACCAGGGCAATCAATTGATCGCTTCTGAATGTAGGATGATCAGTGTGCGAGCAGCACACTTACTGCACCCAATGGCTGACCAGGCTCTCACTGCACGGCTTATGCAACCACTAAAGGCTACAGGGTGGACACCGCCTTTCACATGGTGGACACCACCTTTCACAGGGTGGACACAGCCTTTTATTGCCCAATATTATTGTCCAATTTCACAAAATGGCTCCCAGCTAAAGTTAACATTCTACTGCATGAATTGGACCTCCACTGCCCTGTTCTCGGGCAGCTGTCCCATCCTGACCCAGTCGAAGGACCCCCAGATTATCAATGTTCAGGCTTGGTTCCAGGGCGAAGAAATCCTTGATGACCATCTAGGACACCAGGAGCAGAGGAAGCCGGACAGTTTTTGACATAGATCTTTCACTGAGTTGCAGGAACAGGATCCAAACTCCAGAAAGTGTCTTGCACTTCTGAATGCTCACTAGAATGTTGCAGCAAGCATGGAGATTGCAGTTGGTGCAGTGATGTACAAGCTTGGAAGGCAAGGGATGGGGCCCTCTGGTCAGAGATGCTGACCATGGAACTGGGGAACCAGGGGGCATATTACCAAGGGCCTTATCGCCGCTTTAGCAGGACTTTTTCCCGCTAAAGCGGCGATAATTTTATCGCCCAATTACTAAGCTGTCGCTAACACCAGTTAGCGACAGCTTGTAGGCGATAGCGAGCATTTTGGTGCCCGCTTTGCATGTCAGCGATAATTATCGCTAATGACATGCAAAGTGGGCGTGCCAAAATATTAGAGACTGAAAACAGTCGCTAACATCGCTATCGCCTATTACATACAAAGGCGAAGCGATGGAAATATTCGCGCTAAGCGCGAATATCTCCAAAAGCTAACGCCTGCTAATACCAGTTCTTAGCCATGTTATCCAATGGGAGGTGGATAACATGGCTAAGAGCTGTTTCACGCTTTTTTTGAGATAAACCTTGCTAATAGCAAGTAATCTCAGCGATAAAAATCGGTGAAGCGCGGCGATAATAATTTGGCCGCTATCCCTACTTAGCAATAAATATCGCTGTTTGTAGGTAATGTGCCCCAGGTTCGAGTTCCAGCCTTGGCACCACATCCTGTGATTCTGGGCCAATCACATAATGCCCACATGTGTAAAGTAATCTGGTGCTCATGTAAAGTGAAGTACTTCCCCAGTTTCAGGTTATAAATCAGTAAAATATGTTGACTGGCACCTTCAAGTATCCATCATCTTCTCCCAAACTTAGATATGAAGCTTATTTGAACTATTTTTGCTCATGAGGTTGCACACAGCCATATATTTCAGTGTATTGTAGATGTTTTTGTCTATTAAATATTTAAAAAGAAATAAACAGGGCATGCGCCAGGAAGCTATACAAAGTCTTCACAGTGCCTCTAATGCATTACACATGAAAGAATCACTTTGTATCAATAACGCAAATGTAACACTAAACATAATTGGTGGAATGTATATCAGGGATAAATCTGAGGGTTAGGGTTTTCTAAAGAGGAGAATTTTATGTTTTTCATAGATGTTTGGGCTTAGCATTTAAACTCCTGCAAATTGCAAAAAAGTTGAAACTTTATGAATATCATAGCTATAGGCCTACATGTTGTAACGTTGTTTCTTTTTGGGTGAATTGGGTCACTATAAATACATTTTATATTTCTTTCCAGGCTGTTTTAAATTATATTTCAAATTAAAAAAATATATATATTTTACAGATTTTTTTATAGCGCAATCTTGACCTGAATCGGGTATCAGAGCACTTTACATAGCACCAGTTGCATTATATGAGGACACATTCATTTTTCTTAGGCACGGGGAGATTAAGGGCCAGATGTAGGACGGCAAATACTGGTCGGTAACGGCCGATTTCGGCCGTTACCGACCGGTATTTGCAGATGGAGATGTAGGGGCCTGAAAATGTAACAAATCGGTATATTTACCGAATCTGTAAATTTACCGATTCGGTAAAATACAGTATATTTACCGAATCGGAAAATCTACATGTAGGTGGCACTGTAATCAGTGCCACAGGCCCTTACCGATTCGTTATTTACCACCAAATACTATTTGGTGGTAAATAACGAATTCCTGTGTACATGCACATCTGTGCATGTACACCTGTGCCATGTGGCACACATACATGCCCTAAGGGCATGTATGTGTGCCACATGGCACACAAGCCAGAATCAGGGGTGCAACAGGGTGTCAAAGTGACACCCTGTCCCCCTTGCCAATTCGGTATTTTTACTGAATCGGTATTTACCGATTCGGTAATTAACATTGATTCCTATGGGCCTCAAGGCCCATAGGAATCAATGGCAATTACCGAATCGGTAAATACCGATTCGGTAATTACCGAATCCTACAGAATCGGTAAAAAATACCGAATTTTTAACTACATCTCATTTACCGAATCTAGAATACCGAATCGTTAAATTCGGTATTCTAGAGTCGGTAAATGAGAATTACCTACATCTAGCCCCAAGTGATTTGCCCAGAATCACAGGATGTTCAGCATAATTGCAGAGACTCGAACCCAGTTCCCCCGATTCGAGGTCGACCGCCCTAGACGTTAGGCCAACTCCTCTCCCCTTTTGTTAAATTTGAGAAAAAACATTTTAATCTAAATTATTTTAATATATTTTGCCCCCACATATAACTAGTGGGAACAATATCGTATCTCAAAATTATGTTTTAAGATTTTACAACATTTTCTGCATGTTGCAAATTATATGGTGGCATAGCCCAGGAGATTAATATGTCCATAGTGCAGCATATATGTCTGTAAAATGAAGTTCCCAATTTTTAGACATGGCACAGGTCTGTATCCCGTAACGGTTGACCCAGCCTTTCATCTTTCCGTCCTTGAAAATATGAATATCCTTGAGTTGGATTACATGTTATTTGCAGCATTTAAAAACTGATCATTATGAGGTCTGCAAGGCCCATACACAACACCAGCCCAAATTTACTATAGGTTTGTGTGGGGGCGACGCAAAGCATCACAAAGCAGTGCGAAGCAACAGTGGATAAACTTTCATACGCAATGCTAATTTGTACTGAAAGTTGACCCTCTCGCCGCATACAACCTCTTTGCCCCAATACCTATTAATGTATGCAAGGGTGTGTGTCTGCTACTGACCAGGATGAAAACCTTAGGTTTTGGTGCATAGCCAGATCTACTAAAATACTGTGACCAGGCTTTGCCCCTCATGTGGAAGCACGCGCAGGCAATCAGTCAAGATGTATTTCACCTGATATACTGGAATATAAGGTGAGCTTTACCCTGAAGCACACATCTTACATGTTTTACCCCCATCCTGAGGACTACATGTACTATTTGTACAATTACTAGGCTCCACACTGCTAAGTTATCTTTGCACAACAGCGCATTACATTAAAGTCTACGGCGGTTCACCCATAGAGCCTAGAACTGGACTTCAGACTGCTTAGGTGACAATGCAGCTGTCCTATAACTCCTTACTGACCCCCTTCACCTCTACCCTGCCAGAGATGGTCAACCAAAGCAGGCCGGAATAGCCCAACACATCTTTACAAAAGTTTTCCAAAGTTTCCAAACTTTGCTTGTTTGAATTTTGCAGTCATTTAAGTTTTACTTAAAATTCTTTATCTCTGGAACCCACTGGTCTATCTTGTTTGTTTTTGCGCCTAAAAATCCATATAAATAAGAAGTAATTTTAAAAACTAGTGTTGGATTTCTTGCATGTTGTGTGACTTTCTTATTTTGTTGCTTCAGTTGTTTGAAATCCTTTTCACCTGTTCCTTGGTCTATGCCTTGCTGCTCAAAACCACAGCCACCCAGGATATTGTGAATTTATTCACACAGTGAGGACTCACAACCACACCATATAATACACCACTTTCCACACAACCACAGATCATATAATCCATTGGCAACTCACAAATCTGGTTTCTGCACTATTTTATATCCTTGGCGCTGCAAGTTGTTCCGACTGCATGAAAGACAGTAAATCTGAGCCCAAATTAGCATTCAGACCAGTAGCCACGACCATCCTACATGCTGCTATGCTCTGGATAGTGGGATGGAGCGGAAGATGATTACGGCAACAAGAGAAAAGCAGGGATATCCTCTTAGGTTTCACCTCCTTGGTACCCAGGGTTCAATTATCCTATCCGGTGCATGAGTCCATCGCCCTGTTCTACTTGGCATACAACCTCCCTCTCCTTCCCCCTCCCACTACCCTACCCCTCTCCCCTACCCCACCCCCCTCTCCCTCTCCACCCCTTTTTCTTTAGTACCAGAAATTGGTGCAATAAGCAGTTATCACATGCAGCAATTGGAATGAAAAATCCAGTGTGGGTCAGGCGCCATGTGAGTTGAGTTCTCAGTCGACTGCGCCTGCACACAGAGACAGCGCCTTGAGTGATGTAAAGGATGATGGTGCAACGCTGTGTTGTCCCAGGAGGCCAGAAGTCACTGGAGGCGAGTTTTTGAAGGTGCATGGAAGTCTCCATCACTCTCTCTAGCTTCCCAGGGTATATTGCAACAATGTATTACAGCTGGGGTATAAAGAGAGAGAGAGAGAGAGAGAGAGAGAGAGAGAGAGAGAGAGAGAGGGAGAGAGAGATAATGAAAATAAATTAATGCAAACAAGGGGAAAGGGAGGAAACAGGACTGGTTTGAACATTAATGCCACATCTGCTTTTGTATCTCAGTCGACCCTGAAGGAGTGAGCTCTGATGAAGCACGAGAGAGAGCTCTGATTTGTTGTAATGTGCCACAAAGCTTTGCCTGGATCTGCCAATACCTTCATAGCACTCTCGCTTCTGCTACAATTCTGGATCTGCAGCTGTGCCCTCTGGGTGCAGTCATGGGTGTCATGTTCTGCTTGTAAAATGCTCCCTGCCTCCCTTTTGTGTCACTCTGTATAAGCTATCCAATACCAGGCACACCCCTAGCTGCCCTCAGAGGATGCAATATCAATTTTACAGTGATCTTTTTATGTCCCCATTCCGCTGAGTAAACATTCTTATTTCCTGCAGTAACTACATAAAGGTGCCAACCTCCCTTCAGAAAGCACCTCTCGTAAAAGAGTAGAATGCACAGCCTGGACTCTTAAGTGTTAATCTAATAACCCTTATTAGAGTTAAATTTTCAAGATGCACTACCCCTGCCAACAGGAGCGATGCAGGCTTCCACAGTTCCCTGAACCCACAAAATAACATATGGGTTGAAAGTAAAACAGGGGAAATGGGATCACACAAGAGGGAGAAGCAGCCACTTGATTTTGTCCCATTGCCTGGTTGCACAACTAAGCTCAATCGGCACTGCAGCATTGATATCTAAAGACAAGAGACAACTTTAGGATGACTGCATGGTTGAGATTGGCAACTCATTTTTGATTGTAGATTTCTGATATAGTTGTTGATACTCTGTATGAAACTCAATACTTCTCCTAAACTGTGATATAATGAAAATGGTTGAGGTGAACAACAGTCTTTTATATAATGTTAGCTATTAATTGCTACCTTGAATATTGGACAATAATCTTCACAGGTCTAATTACAGTCAGAGACATAATTGATAGCTGTAACATGGAAAGCACAGTGGCAATACTTTTTTGTTTGTTGAGATAGCTAGATGCATTGGTTTACCAATGTATAGTTGTTTTGATCAATATGCTAATAATTTTGCCCGCTTCTCGCCACACACACTTTTTTCATGTGTTTTGTTTTCTGGAATGTTATCATTTAGTCTTCACATGAATGAATGATCCTTCTCAGGAGCAGGAAAAGTTGTAAGTTCATTTGAAACATGACAAGTAGCAATGTTGTGAGATGTTTTACAATGTAGATCAGTCGTACAATGCAATTTATCTATATGCCCAGAATAATGAGTAGTCATATTCCATTGTGCTTTTCCATTTCTATGTCTTATAGTCCCATTGCCTTAAAACCTGGCTTACATAGCTTGTTTATGTCAATTGAAACTTTGACAAGGTCCTTTCTGACACTGCATCTGGTGTAATGTCAAATTTCCTTCAATAACTAACTACTCTGGCTGACAAATAAATACAGCTCCTTTTCAGCTTTTATCAAAAGACTCCTGTTTTCTGAGTCATGCATTACTAGACCTCTAGCATTTTATGATAAAGTATACCTACTCCACAAGATTTACTCACAAGGAAACAGTTTGCCTCCAAAACTTTTTTTTTATTGTCTTTACATTAATCCGATACTTTTCCTTTTACATTGTAAAGTCAGTTTGTAAATTCATAGGACATTTTTTATTTAATGCCATTGTTTAAGCCATTTACATTTCAGGACAGGGGTTTATGTAAATTTGTCATGTTTCTATCACAGAAATAATTTAGTCCTGAATTAGTGTTTTTACTCTCCAAGAGAATACATTTTATACCAACTGCTAATTATTAACCAATAAGCAAATATACAAAAGATTTGTTGTGTTGCACTATAACTTTATCCCAGCTCACACCTGAAGGAAATCATTCTCTGGAATATAAAATTGGTTCAGCGGATGTGTTAACTTGAGTCATTTAGATGCAGTTGATCCTGAACCACAAAAGTAGCTTACTCTTTTAAGTAATAGACATTCTTGAGTAATTTTACTTCTTTTGGCTAGTCACAAAAATCGGGTGTAAGGTACTACTAAAGAAAAAAAACTTTTGTAAGTCCGGCACCACACATGGCCTACCTCTGGTACTGCAACACGTTCCAATAGAAAAGAATAGAAGTAGGGAATTAAAGTAAACCCCTAGGAAATATTGGTCTATATTGCTAGATTAAATTCAACGTTTCTAAAAGAGTAAAATATATAAATAAATGTAATTCAATGTTAAAAACATACAAAAAATTATACATTAGTATAACAGTACATTTAATATTAAATTCTAACATATTTTAATACAACTTTTTAAATGACAAAATATTAATGACAACATCTTCACCAGAGAAATCTATTCCAGAATTTGCTTAATTTAGTAAACATGTTTGGGTCTTTTCTAGGTTACAAAATTGACTAGAAAAATTCACCCATATGCCAATGTCAAGGTCATCTATATGTAAGATTATGACAAATGGCTTTTATATCAGGAATCAAATGAAGTAACATACCCAGCTATAAAAATACCACTGATGGCGGAGTTAACACGGAAAATAAACTGTAGAGAACTTAACAAATACCCTGACTTCAGATCTCAGTGATTGGTAAATCTGGATCTTTAGATCAAAATCAATTCTATAAAGTGAATAGTCTACAGAGTGTTATTCTATGTACCCAAGATATATGTTCAATAAATGTAAAGAATCTTTACAACAGAATAGAAACTATATGACAAAATTACCCTGGAGTACAATACATTTTCTTTAATTCCATAGATAAACTGAAAAGTAAATTCAAGAAAAGTGTTTTTTCTCCACTTTAAGAGAATTCAATTTGGCCTTTACATCGTACATTGTACATCCTCTAGTACTATTTTAAAACATTTTCAATTAACCATGTTTCCTATTTTTGTGTAGAGAAGAATTTGTCAAACGTTTATTTGCTCAGGTTCATTAAAAGGAGTTAGGCATTGCTACACATGTTACACTTTGGTGACAGATGTGGACACCATGAGATAATCAGCACATTGAGCATTTAGTTTGTATATTTTATTTTATTTACACATTCCACCATATAGAGCACTACAGGTTGTGTAAAGAAGGTAAGCGTGCTCCAGTGCTCCAGAAATAGATTAAAATGTTTATTTACTGAGGCATAAATACCCCCACAGGATCCCCAGAATCATAGTTTATCTCCACATTATCCCAAAGATGAGTTCAAGTTAAAGTTCAGGAATTTGTATAGCGCACTACTCACCCAGAGGGTCTCAAGGCGCTTGGGGGAGGGTGTGTGCAATTACTTATCGAATAGCCAGGTTTTAAGCTGCTTTCTGAAGGAAATGTGGTTCTGTGTAAGGCGGATGTGAGTGGGGAGAGAATTCCAGGTTTTGGCCGCTAAGTAGGAGAAGGATCTTCCTCCCATGGTGGATCTGTGGATGCGCGGAATTGCGGCGAGGGCTTGATTGGATGATCGTAGTTGGCAGGTGGGTGTGTAGAAGGACAGTCGTGTGTTGAGGCATTCGGGTCCTAGGTCGTAGAGGGCCTTGTGTGCGTGGGTGAGGAGACGGAACGTTATTCTCTTGTTGACGGGAAGCCAGGGGAGGTCTTTCAGGTGACCGGTAATGTGAGCTTGACGAGGGATGTCCAATATGAGTCTGGCTGATGCGTTTTGGATGCGTTGGAGTTTTTTCTGTAGTTTGGCTGTGGTTCCGGCGTAGAGGGTGTTTCCATAGTCCAGTCGGCTAGTGACCAGTGCGTGGGTGACAGTCTTTCTTGTTTCGGTGGGGATCCAACGGAAGATTTGTTTGAGCATGCAAAGTACGTTGAAGCATGAGGATGAGACGGCGTTGACTTGTCTGGTCATCGAGAGGGAGGAGTCTAGGATGAAGCCCAGGTTACGTGTGTGGTCCGTAGGTATGGGTGCTGTACCCAGGGCCGGTGGCCACCATGAGTCGTCCCAGGCAGAGTGGGATGATCCTAGGATGAGGACTTCCGTTTTGTCCGAGTTTAGTTTTAAACGACTGTTCTTCATCCATTCGGCTACTTCTTTCATGCCTTCGTGTAGATTGGTTTTGGCGGTGTTAGGGTCTTTGGTAAGGGAGAGGATCAGCTGGGTGTCGTCTGCGTAGGAGATGATGTTGAGGTTGTGTTGTCGTGCGATGGATGCGAGGAGACTCATGTAAATGTTGAAGAGGGTGGGACTGAGTGATGATCCTTGTGGTACTCCGCCGATGACTTCAGTGGCCTCTGATTTGAATGGGGGGAGGCGGACTCTCTGGGTTCTCCCGGCGAGGAACGAGATGATCCAGTCCAGAGCTTTTCCTTGTATGCCGACGTTGCTGAGGCGTTGTATGAGGGTGCTATGACAGACTGTGTCAAAGGCGGCGGAGAGGTCAAGTAGGATGAGGGCAACTGTTTCTCCGTTGTCCAGTAGCGTTCGGATGCCGTCTGTAGCTGCGATGAGGGCGGTTTCGGTGCTGTGTTTGGCTCGGAAGCCGGACTGTGAGGTCTCGAGGGAATTGTTGGATTCAAGGAAGGCGGCGAGCTGACTATTGACGACTTTCTCAATGACTTTGGCAGGGAATGGGAGGAGTGAGATGGGGCGGTAGTTCTTGAGTTCAGAGGGGTCTGCTGTGGGTTTCTTCAGAAGGGCGCTGAGTTCTGCGTGTTTCCAGCTTTCTGGGAAGGTAGCAGAGTTGAAGGAACAGTTGATGACATCACGGAGATGGGGTGCGATGATGGAGTCTGCTTTGTTGAAAATGTGGTGGGGACATGGGTCGGTTGGCGATCCTGAGTGGATGGAGTTCATCAGGCGGATGGTGTCTTCAGTATTGATTGGGTTTCAGGCGCGAAGGTTGTGAGAGTTCTGTTTTGGTTCGGAGGTGGGTGGAGTGGACTGTTCTTCGGACAGGTTTTCAAAGCTGTTATGTATGTCGGCGATTTTGTTGTGGAAGAAAGAGAATAACGAGTCGCAGAGGTCTTGGGAGGGAGTAATGTCGTTTGATTGGCGATGTTGAATAGTTCCTTGCTGTTGTGGGCGCTGTTGTCGAGTCGATCCTTGAAAGCTGATTTTTTGGTGGATCGGATCAATTGGTGGTGTTTGCGGGTGGCGGCCTTGAAGGTGGACAGGTTGTTAGTGGTTGGGTTTTTTCTCCAGGTTTTCTCGAGAGTACAGCATAACTTCTTGGATTTCTTACGGTCATCGTTGAACCAGGGGGCCTTTTTGCTACCTTGTTTGATCTGTTGTTTTTTCAAGGGTGCTAGTTTGTCAGCGCTGTGGATGATCCATTGTGTGAGTTTGGTGGCAGCTTGGTTTGGATCCGATGATATGGCAGGAGGGTTTTGGTTAAGCGATGTGAAGAGTTGGTCAGTGGTGATTTTGTTCCAATTTCTTCGAGGAACAGGTTGTGGGTCAAGGTCTTTTTGTAGTTGAAGTGAACGCAGCTGTGGTCCGTCCAATGGAGAGCTGTGGTGTGAACGAAGGAGATGTGCTTGCTGGAGGTGAAGATAGGGTCGAGCGTGTGTCCGGCAAAGTGGGTGGGGGTGTCAACAAGTTGTTTGAGTCCGAGATTGGCCAGGTTGTCCAGAAGGGTGGTGGTGTTGCTGTCGTTTTTCTTTTCCAGGTGGAAGTTGAAGTCTCCCAGTAGGATGTAGTTCTCGGAGTTGAGGGCATGTGGGCTGATGAAGTCAGTGATGTCTTTGTTGAATTGTGTGCGGGTTCCTGGTGGTCTATAGATGAGGGTGCCTCTAAGTGTGGTCCTGGGGTCGGTGTGGATCTGGAAGTGGAGGTGTTCGGCGGTAGCGAGGTTATCGTCGGAGCTGGTCGTGATTCGGATGGTGTTCTTATGGACGATGGCGATGCCTCCTCCTGTTTGGTTGGTGCGGTCTTTTCGGATGATCTTGTAAGCGTCCGGGATGGCTATGGCGATGTCGGGCGCTGATGAGGTGTTCATCCAGGTTTCTGTAAGGAAGGCGACGTCCGGTGATGCAGTGTCGAGTAGATCCCAGAGTTCAGTGGCGTGTCTGTGGACCGAGCGGGTGTTCATCAGGATGCACTTCAGGTTGCTAGAGTCGGAGCTGTGTTTGGAGTTAGTGGATTTGGTGTGGGTCTTGATGCAGGCGAACTTGCAGGAGTGGCAGGCGAAGGGTCCGTGGGTGTGTCCTGGGGCAGCTTCGCAGCATTGTGGTGTGCATCCGGGGTTAAGGGCAAAGAGGGTGGCGGCGTCGTACGTTATGCGGGTGGAGGGGATTTTGCGGGGGCCAGGGGGTCTGGCGCTGGGCGTGATCCAGGCGCGGACGGGCGTAGACGGGCTTACCTTTGGCGCACCTTCGGCGCGCATGGGGCGCGTCCGCTGCGCGTGAACGCTGCGTGCAAATGCATCTGTCATAAGTGGAGAAGTGGAGGGGGGAGGGGGGAGGGGCGAGGGAGGATCAGCTGGGAGGAGGGGGCGGGGTGTAGAGGATGGACTCCGAGGCACAACAACAACAAAATGGCAGCAGCAAAAGTGAAACTAGAGAGAGGCTGGGGCACAAAGACAAATTAAACAACTTAGAAAGTCTGTGATGAAAGCGCTACAAAAATCTATGCACAAGACAAGCAATGCACTTTCCAGTCAGAGCAACACAGCGAGCGCTACAACAGGGACTGCGCAAATGAATAACACATTGCTTAAGTCAGCTAAAGCGCTATAATTATTTCTAGTACTCGACAATGCTTATCGCACTACAGCGCTATGACAGACAGCAAATTTTAAATGTGCTTATCGCACTACAGCGCTATGACAGACAGCAAATTTTAAATGATCAGATCAGACCAAAGAGCGCAGCCCAACGATACCAAAAGAAGAGCAGGGAGCGTGGGGAGCGACCGCTACTGAGAGCGTCAGGACGGTCACAGCGCTTCCGAGGGCGGGAGCAGGGCTATGCAGTCAGTGGGACCATACTCTCAGCAGTACCTCAGATCAACCATCCTCTTCCATACATTTCAATGCAGGATTTACCTGAAACTGATAATGTTCTTCTTCAACTTAATGAGGCCTAAAAACTGCAATAGCGTTTCACCCCTAAACAAACTCTTTCACACCCATTTATTTTCCTTCATCAGACATGCTCTTACGGATTTACGGAGCAAGCAAAAGGAATTCAGGCTTTGTCCATTTACAGAGGCTACGAGGCAATACTAAACTGAAGATCAAAGTGCCCCCAGTTACAAGGGATTTAAATTGTTTCCATTCATGAAAATACTCCAGGCTTCGTCTAAAATGATTAATCATGGAAACTTACATTGAGCATCACTGCGCCCCTTGACATTTCCAAGCAATACAAGCTGTAATGACCAGGTGCAGGACCTGAAGAGAATCCCTTAGAAGACTTGGGGTTTGAAACGCGTTGACCCCCGCTCCTGGGAAAGGCCATTTGCAGTGTGTCTGGGAGAGACCTTGTATTGTTACCACTCTACATTTGACAACTCTTTAAGCTTACGCTCCCAGAGCTACACACTATGGCAGCATAAAATACATATTTTGAAAGTAAAATTTCCCGCCTAGTGTCCCATATGTCAGTAAGGGACTGGTCAAATAAGTCATGTAAAGTAATATGTTAGTAAATTTGTATATGTTATTTATGTAAATACAACTGTGTTTTATATTGTTAGTATTATAACAGTGCTTTCTGTATGTTAGTATTTTGTTTTCAAGTGTGTCCAAAAATTACGTGTTATGTTGCCCTTCATGATGACATGCTTTAAATGCACAAAACATTTTTCTGAATAAGATAAAGAAAAGTGAAATAAATCACGCAGGCTAATGAATTAAAGACATTGGTTCATTTTTTTTTAGAACTATTGATAAACAGGGCAACTAGATATCTTGTTTGTACAAAAAATAGAAGTGGTCCTATCTAGTTTGCGCAAGGGCCCAAGCCTCCCTTGAGCAGAGCTTTCTAAAAGTGGCATTTTCAGAATTGTGATTTAAAATCTGGCTCCACCATTAAAAAGGGTTTTAAATTACAACTCCTCAGGCACCAAACATGACATTCCTACCTGATCTCATACGAAAATTATCAACTATTAAATGTGATAAGGTAACCCACTGTAATCCTATGGGAGAGGTAGGCCTTGTAGATAAGGGTGGGCAGAGTTGGCGGAGTGCCACTATGCGGAGTTCCACAGAGTTAAAAAAATCTCCGCTCTGCTCCCCTCTACCTACAAAAAATTTAAAAGTATGAAATAAACACTTACCTGCTCTGGCGTCTTCGGGCTACCCTCCTCACTGTGGTCTCCTCCTCGCCATCTGCCAACCTCGCTGGTCGCAAACACCTACATTGTACGTCTTGCAAGAACTGAGCATGTGCTTGCGCATCACAGTCTTCCTAATACTTACAAACTAGGAGGAGGAGGAGAGACCACGGCGAGGAAGAGGGCAACCCGGAGACGCCAGAGCAGGCACGTTTTTATTTCCTACTCTTTGTTGGGCATGGGTGAAGGGGTTAACTCTGCTCCACCGCGGAATCAGAGTTCTTGCCTGAACTCCGCATTCCCAACAGAGTGCAGAGTCGACAAAACTCTGCAAACTCCACTGGCAGAGCGGAGTTCGCCACCCGGGCTTACCTGTAGTAGTGAAAAATGAATTTGAGAGTTTTTCACTGCCAGGATATGCAAAACTTAAAAGTATATGTTTAACTTTTTTAATAAAATCCACCTTGCCATCTGGCCTGTGTAGGACATACCCTAGAGTTGACATATATGTATTCAAAAGGAAGGTTTAAGCATGGAAAAAAGTTTAGTTTGCCCGGTCAAAGTGGCAGTTCCATACAGGATGTAATGGCAGACCCAAGACATGTTTAACAAGCATTAAAATGCAATAGGTCTCACATTTTATTGTGTTAGAGCAATTGGCGTTGTAACTGTATTAAAGCAGCGTGAAAATTACATGCATGTCGTTGCCATGGGTTCCATTACCAAATGGGTACATTTACAGACAATAGATACAAAGTGAAAGTCATCTAGATATGCAAATCATTCTTGGTGATTATATGAACACAAAAAATGGAGAAACAAGTTAGACTCTTACTGAAGACTGGAAGTGATTACATGTGAACTTACGAACAGAACCTAGACACCATTCATGGCGGGGGTGTATTAAAGCAGCGTGAACCTTCATCTGCATGCCAGAGGCGGAATTAAATAGTGATCCGGCATGGCTCGAAGGCAGTGAATGTGTGAAGCATAGGCTTGACCTAAATAGGCTACTTAAGTGGGTGGCACAATGAGTGCTGCAGTATCATTTAATTAACAAGCCCTGGGCACATGTTGCACCCCTTTATTAGAGACGTATAAGTAAATTATATGTGCAGATTGGGTGTAAGCCCACTTTACCATGTTTGCACAGGCACTGGCACAAATGCACTGGTTATCAGTGATAACATGTACAGAGTCCCAAAAGTCAATAAAACAGGTTCAGAAAACATGTGAAGGTAACACGTTTGGGGGTGGTGACCCTGCAGAGAGGCTAGGTCCAACAGTGTTTTATTACAAAAAAAATTATTTTGTATATGTGTTTGATATTTTAATTTTAAAGGGCCTTGAGCTCAAATGTCCATGGACTCGATAATTCTCGCTTCGGTGCCTGACCTAATCTTGGGTTCACACTCTGCAACTCTGGGCATTAAGCTTGCTTAATCTCCACAACGGCCCCCCGCGGCGGGATGCCTGGCTTTCACCTTGGGGATGCCCTGTAGGGGCTATCTCACAGGGAAAAGCCAGGACGGGTTCCCAAGGCAAGCGCGGAGATACCCCTTCGGGGGTCGATTCTGGCGCTATATAAGAAACATAATAATAATAATAATAATAACTACAGTAATTATAATTTAGTTATTCATTTAATATTTTTATTTTCTAATTAAATTGGTAACAGTTTTTTCTGGGGTTTTGGGTTATATCGGCAAAATAGGATGGGTAGTTCTATTTAAACTAATAATATATATATTTTTTTAATCATTGGATATTTTAACTAAAACATATATTTTTAAAATATTTGCCCCTCCTCCCCGAGCCTTATTAGGTCCTGGGGACCCCATCTACCAGGGTCTTTTTGTATTATTAAAGTAGAGGGGGGCGGGTGGCCCCCTCTCCAAGCTTTATTAGGCCATGGAGACCCTATCCCCAGGGCCCTTTTATATGAAAGGGAAGAGGAGCCACATTCCCCTCTCCCCAAGCCTTTTCCTATCCTGGGAACCCCATCCCCCAGTGCCCACACTCTTAAAGGTGGGGCCCCTAGTGCCCACTGAGCGCACCCACCATACACTTGGTGGGGGCCAGGAGGTATCCCCAGGGCCAGCACGGCCCCAGTTCCCCCCTACATGCTGCAGGAGCCAGCATTGCTCACGCTTGGAAGGAGTAAATGTAAAAAAAATAAAAAGTAAATTGATATTTGTATAGCGCACTACTCACCCGCAAGGGTCTCAAGACGCTTGTACGAATACCGCTGTGGAACCCGTCCTGGCTTTCCCTGTGATGCGTCCACTCCTGGGCACCCCCAGGGTGGAGGCCAGGCATCCTTAGCGTTGTGGGGGCTGTTGTGGAGATTAAGCAAGCTATTGCCCAGAGTTGCAGAGTGGGACTCCATGATTGGAATAGGCACCGAGGTGAGAATTCTCAGGTCCGTGGAATTTTGAGCCCAAGACCCGCCAAGGCGGGGAATTGAACCCTGGTCCCGGGCTAAACCTCTGCATCAGGGTCTGCCGCTCTAACCATTGAGCAGCTTATGCTGCTCCCTCCGGGTGGAAGCAATATTTTGATTTGTTTGTCTGCCAACATAACTGCGGGCAGAGAAACATATCAAAAGTCTGCTCCCAGCTGGCAAAAGCATTTTCAAAGCTCCCGCCTGCTGGAAGCAGACTTTGGGTTTACTCGGGCTTGGCAGGAGATTGACAAATGCTCCCGGCAAGTGGGAGTAAACACAGGTTTCCCTGCGCATGCAGGCAGTGAAATTGCTATATAGCAGGTGGGCTCCCTGGGACATGGCTAATTAGCCAGCCCTGGGTGATGGGGTTCCCAGGGCCAGTAAAGGTTCAGGGTTGTTCCCCTCCCCATTTTGAGCACTTTTGGTGCTGGGGGTCGGCTTTCCCGGGCCTTTAGAGGCTCATGGAGGTGCCACATGGCCCCCTTCCCAATAAGTTTCTGCTCCAGAAGGGGTCTCCCGGGGGCCAGTCACAGCTTGAGGAGGGGGCTGTGCACACCCCTTCCACAAATATTAATTTCAGCCCCTGCTGCAGGCTCCCCGAGGCCTGTGATGGCACAGGGAGGGGGCGTACATTCCCTACCCATATACATTAATTTAGGCCCTAGGGTGGGTTCCCCGGGGCCTGCAAAGGATAGAAGAGGGGTGCCGTGCTCCCCTCCCAATAATTAAACAAATCAGCCCCAGCTGCCTTTTGTTTTAATAGTATTTTTTTATTTTTTTTATCAGGGATATCAGAGTGCTTTACAATATGATGGAAGGACATAAATGCAATATCCAAATCAAGTAGGAGAAAAAAATACAGGAATGGTCGCAGATTACAGGACAATTGCACCCAGGAGGGTAATACAATAAACAGGTGTAAGCTGGCAACGAGGGGAGATCACAGTATGCAGTAAAGAGCCATATCAAAAGGAGGTACAATGGTAATAAGAATAATGTCAACGGGCAAGTGAGCCTATCGCTCTTAGGGTAAGCATTTGTTCATTAGGAATCATTTGGCTTCCAATTTGAACGCCGTCGTTGAGGAGATTGTGCGTACTTCCGGTGAAAGCGAGTTCCATATCTTTGGGGCAGCGCTGGAGAAGACTCAGTGACAAGTTCTCTTTTTGTTAGGGATTAGTGGTTTCAAGAGGAAAGTATAGGTGCTTCTTGAGGCTCTTACACCACTGGATAGTTCAAGTTTTTGAGCCCGGAACATGGGAGTATTGTAGTGAAGGGCTTTGTGCATCATAACGGCAATCTTTAACTGAATATGTGCTTCGTAGGGCAGCCATTTGAGAGATTTTAGGACTTGGGGTATATGTTTGTTTCGTTTGGTGTCTGTAACCAGTCTAGCCGCAGTGTTCAGTGATGCCCTTAGTGGAGCCAGAGCGTATTTGGGAAGGCCGTAGTTTAGCCTCAGCAAGACAAGCGTAGATAATATTTTGAGTGTGATTCCTGGTCGTCTTTAAATTTGAAAGAGTGTGTGACATATTCAAGTTAAAATTGAAATAACAAATCAGGCTATTAGACTCTTTGCATTTATGGCTCCTTCCCCGACAATTTTAGTGACCTTCTATGGCCCATTGATCTGCCCTGTCCAAAATCTATTGGCGGCCCAGCAAAAAACTTGGGAGTCTGGTTTGGGAATGACCTCAAATTTGAGGACCATATAAAAAAACTTACGGGGGTCTGTTTCTCTACCTTGAAAACCCTACGTAGGTTTTTTCTCCTCCTCCCAAGAGAGGCTAAAGAGACTGTTACACGTGCTCTAATACTCTCCCAATACTCTCCCGGTTAGATTACGCAAACGGCTTGTTCTGCGGGCTACCGGCCTATCTGACTCATCGTCTTCAGGTCATACAAAATGCGGCCGTAAGACTCCTGTTTAATATACCCAAGAGATCCAGTGTCCGCCCCCTACTTCGCAGCCTCCATTGGCTCCCAGTTGCTCATAGGATCATGTTTAAAACTCTTGTCCTCTCTTATCGCACTGTCCATCAAATTGGCCCTGCCTACTTGATGAAAAGGTTCACCCTCTATGTTCCTAACCGATCTCTCCTGTCTGCCAATCAGTGCCAACTGACCGTGCCTAAATTTAAGTACTCTCGATTTGGCGGCCAGTCCATCCCGGTCAGAGCCGCGAAGGCCTGGAATGCCCTTCCCCTCCACATCAAGACCGCTCCAACCATCATGGCTTTTAAGAAAGGACTGAAAACCCACCTGTTTAACATCACTCTGTAAATCACTTCTCTTCTGCCCTTCCTTTGAACCCTGTGATTCGCTCTCACCTTCTCGCACCAGGATACTATTCTTAGTAATAGAGCGCGCTACTAAAGCCTTTATATCATATCATATCATAACATGTCTGTCATGATGCTCTTTTCTCTGGGAGGCAGTATGTTACAGCAGACAGCCTTTTGATAGAAAGCAGAGAGGTGTGCTTATTTCTAATAGTCAGAGAGGAATTAAATTAGGGGAGCCATGTGGTAGCAGGGTCTCCAGCTAATATGACCACCGGCAATACCTCCACCTGGAGCCAGACTACAAGACCCTCCAAGCATGGTGATACAGAAATACCTTCCCTTCTCTGCTTTAACAACTCCATTTTAACTTCATACAAAATAGTAGCTTTGCTGTCTATTGCAGCTGTTATTGAGAAATGCAATAAACTAACATAATGAATCTTCTATAAAAATAGAGTCTCTCAAGCCTCTCGTGCACTCAACTGTTCAGCTATGCAATTATATTTTAATATAATTGCTCAAAAACTACTGAAAAGAACTATACCAAATCACAAAAAAACAACAATCTGTGGACCAAGATCTAGCTTTCTTCCAAATTTGGTGTTCTTCCGTTCAGCAGTTTTTGCTGTAGCTCTACCTAAATAAGTCTATGGAAAATGCATGGGGATGTTGCTTTTTGGGTCCTCCTTTTTTCTCAGCCCCAGCTTGTTGGATCACCCCAAAACCTTTGATGCAAAAACTAGTGAAAAAGTAACACCTTTTTGGAAACCTTTGTGGAGATTCGTGAAATGCGATCAAAGTTATTAGCAATGCAAAAAACGCTTTTCCTATGGTAAAGCTGACCTAACTATAACTACCTAGTGATGACCGCCACTGGGCAATATACACAGGCAGATAAAATGATGTTGTTATCATTTTGCACACTTCTCTATCATTGCTAAATATGCTTAAAACATGTTTCTGCGTGTTCACCTTTCTTCTTCTCTCCTTGTGTTTTCCACAACTTGGCTTTCTAAGAAACTTTTAATTCATTTGTTATAACTGAGAATCCATTTGCAGCAGGTAGAATGTCTGGGGTGACAGAATAGCTATCCAAGGTCAGGCAAGCCTTAAAGACGCAAACATTAGTGCTACTGCACTGTTTTTTCGTGATTTTGTCCACGCCTGGTTCGTCTCTTCTTTGTTCCGTAGGTTTGTCGGGTGGAAGGTTCAGTGATGGGCCTTCCCCTAAAAAAGACAGTTTGTAAATACTTTCTACAACGCACGGGGACATCCATGGGTTTTCCTGGAGCGCCATCATATGCGAATACATTCAAGGCTCACTTGAAGAAGAACATATCTTAAAAAGTCTGACTTGGAACACGCACACGTTTTTGTTCTTAAGATTAATTGATGATATTCTCATCATGTGGAGAGGGAGCAGAACAGAATTGGAAAACGCTATACTAGAAATTAACCAGAAAATGCCAGGGGAGGACTGTGGGTCGTTAGGCGGCACACAGGCTCCCCCTTCCTCATGCGGTTCATACTGTGTCCAATCGAGTACTAGCTGTGTTGCAACCTGGGCGAGAGCACTAATGGCGATACGAGGGTGAGGGGGTAGTTGGGGTAGGAGTTAGTTAGCCCTTTTCTTTTCGTTTTTTCTTATTATGTCGCTGAGTTGGGTCTTGCCTGCTGGCCCCTGGATGGGTAATGACACTGTCCTCCACACTGCCAGAGAAGTGCTGACACGAACCTTGTAAGGCGGGCAAGATGATACTGCCTAGATTCCTGCAGATCTGTATGGCTCTATTCTTTCAGTGTACGCCGCCGAGCCTCCGGGATGTCGGCCCTAAGGCTGTGTCAAATTACTTCTATGCACAAGATATGTTTTACTTGCATTGGCTGTCGCCCCACGGGGGCTGCAGGCGACTGACTCTGTACTAGAATTTTGACTGTGAATAAACGTTACATTTAGAAAAAAAAAAAAAAGAAATTAACCAGAAAAACCCAAGAATCAAATTCACCCACAATATACAGACTGAGCGGATTCAATTTCTAGATATAGAAATTTACAAAACCCCTCAAGGTATTTCAACAACAGTCTTTCGGAAATCGACCGATGTTAATAATGATTTGCATTATACTAGTGCTCACCCCAGAACGCTCAAAGATCATTTACCCACGTCACAACTGATACGTATATAAAGAATCTCTTTGGATCCCCAGCGTTGCGCTGATTTGACACTAGAACAAAGGGAGAGATATAAACAAGGAGGATACCCAGAACAAGTATTAGAGAACGCACAAAACAAGGTAGCACTATTGGACAGAACAACGTTGTTCAATCCATCGAAGAAACCTTCTAAAGAACGCATGGTATTCATCTTAAAACAATCCATTCAAGCCAATACAATCAAACAAATCATAAGACAAAGATGGGATATGATCGCCAATGAACCAGACTTTGAGAATTTATATAAGGATACTTCTATTTTTGCGCACACTCGCTCGAAAAATCTCAGAGAGGTGTTGAAACACAAACGAGCACTGAGTCATAGCAGATACAAAGGCATGAATAAATGCCATAACTGTGGACAATGCAGCAATGTGATAGTAGGAAACTCGTTTTCGCACCCAAAAACAGGTCAAAGCATAAAGTTGAAACACAATGCAAATTGCAATACCACGGGAGTAATTTACGCCATACGTTGTCCATGTGGCCTGGAATACGTTGGTAGAATTTCTAGAAAAAGAAAAACAAGAATCATAGAACACAAAAGCACGATACGCAATCACCACATGTCATCTAGTTTAGCGACACATTGGATACAACAGTCACATAACATTCAACAGATACGTTTCACAGTGCTAGAAAAGGTAGAGTCTACAATGGGCAAGGACGCTCACACTCTAATAGCCAGAAGAGAAACATTTTGGATAAAATTTCTAGGCACAATGAGTCCGGGGGGACTCAATGATCAGTATGAACTATTGTGTTTCCTATGATCGAAAACTAATGTTATCTAGTCGTTTCACAATATGTATAGAAGAGTATGGTTATGAATTTTTACATTCAGTTGACCTTTCATGATATATAATTGTGAAACTTTTCAATCAGATGTCACTAATGAACTGTTGAAATAAGGATTAGGAAACCAATTGAATTAGTAGATCCATGTATGAGCTTAAATTCGCATTTACAGTAGCGTTGTATTTGATTTCATTGTCCGTGAGATATTGTAAAGCATTGGCACATATGAATCCAACTTTCGTTTATTTTTATTATCACAGGATAGTCACGCATATGCACATAGTCACCCGTGATAGAATCGTGCACTCATGTCTGTTTAAAACATTTTTTATGCTGTCAACAACACATTTTTCATGTGGTCAACAACGTTACATGAACCATATGACCATGTTCACCCTCACACCTTTTTTAACCATCAAGTATTAGTAAACGTGATAACTATTCACGTTTGTCATACGCACTAGTCAATAAAGTTTTTGAACATCCCGGCCCATCAAATATCATGAGAGGCTACACCGGATGTTTACACCGGATGCCTGTGATATTGGATTTTCGCACATCGGAACGCAAACGGAAGGTATGCACTTCACGCCATAAGTGCGTTTTAATGCATTTAACAATTGGGAACCTACTTGTAAAACTTTTTTTTTTTTTTTTGAAAGACCTTTATTGAAAGCAAAGCCATTGATATCACCACTTCTCTTACAGTTTCACATCGCACTGGTTCAAACAACACAAGGATCTTGTGATCAATAATCAAGAAATACTGTACACAGCCAGTGTGCCGGCATCCCGGAGGCCCGGCGGCGTGATGTAGTGACGCTATTCCAGTGTAACCAAGAGAGATGCCCCTCCGTATGCAGCAAGTAGAACAGTGCGTCAACTGGCCATCCCAGAATGCAATCGCGGCAGTAAGGTCTTATGTCGAAATAAGGTCAAGGGAAACTACCCCAACCACCATCCCAACTCCCCCCCCCCCCCTGCGTGTGATTGTGGAACTACTACCATCATTAAATCGTGAGCAAATCATGGTGTGCCTGCCGTGTGTCCCGTGCCATCCCCGTAAGTGTAATTGTCCCCCCCAGTGTCCACCCCCACCCGCCTCCATGTGTCATGAACTTCAGTGTAACCCCCTCCCGCCTCTCCACGCGCTCCACCCCTCGCCCCTCGGGGAGAGAATCTCATGCGTCCAAACCACTATTCCAACACCTGGTCTTGGAGATCAACTACTTCGGAGGTGTCAGAGCCGCCGTCCTCCCCCTTTTGCAGGTGTTCCTTGTAAAGGTCCCAGAAATCTTTTGGCCTACTCCTGGGCGGTAGCAATTCGCTGTACAGTTCTGTTTGAGTGCAGCAGTATTGTAGATCCCTTAGCCATCTTGTTTTGGTAGGGAGGGGCCCACGCATCCAACAGGCTGCGACCACTCTCCTGGCCAACAGCAGAGCCATATCGACCAGCCGGCGCAGGGAAGGGGCTAGCGGCTTAGAGTAACCAAGGAGCGCAAGTGCCGGAGTACGCGGCAGCGATTCCCCCAAAATCTGGTCAAGTTCCGTAAACACCTCCCCCCAGAAAGCTTGTACACCAGGGCAGAGCCACGCCATATGAAAGAAATCAGCTACCAATGTTCGGCAGCGCTCACACTCCGCAGAGGGGCGAAGGCCATATCGATGTAATCGTTCGGGGGTGTAGTACACCCGCTGAAGGAATTTGAAATGCACCAGCCTGTGCCTACCATTCAGGGAGATCTTGCGCGTGCTGGAACAGCAATATCGCCACATGACGTCATCTATGGGGGTTTGCAGATCGTCCTGCCAGGCTGCTCTAGCTTTAGAGGGTTGTAAGCGCTGATGCGTCACCCCCAACCTGTTGACTTGTGAAATTAATTTTGCAGGTGATTTGGATTTAATGATATGAGTCAGTTCAGGGATCTCCTCAGGCTCCTCCATGGAAGAGCCCAGAACCTCCCGGAACGCAGAGCGGAGCCTGTGAAATTGGAATTTCTGCAGCAAGGAGGGGCCCGACTCTTTGGGAGTGAGCTGATCCCAGGTCTTCAGAGTACCTTCGGAGAACAAATCCTCCATTTTCACTATGCCGACAGCACGTAAGGCCTCGACCACTCCCTTCTCGCCCAAGGGGTCCAGCCAGAGAGCCCATTCTACGGGCATCAATGGGGAGTAAAGGAGATCACAGCCGCGAGCTCGCACCAGAGCATGCCATGCGTGGTTGGTCGCCTTAAGAGAGTCCATCCGTCCGATTGAACGATCTGCCGGGAGGCAGATCGTGGCAGGCAGGGGGAGCGGGTCTGCAAACAGCCTCTCCAGAATGAGGTGCGGCATGCGTGCGTCACCGTGAACCCATGAGTGTAGATGAGAAGCTTGCGCAACTCGATAGTAGCGCTCCAGATCCGGAGCCCCCAAACCCCCCATCTCGCAGGGGAGAGTCAGAGTCGCCCATCGTACTCGTGGTTGCTTGTCACCCCAGGCCAGTCGGATCATGACTTGTGTGAGCTGTCTAAAAAACGACTTCGACAGAACCACTGGTATGTTAAGGAAAAGGAACAGGAATCGGGGTAGCACTATCATTTTCATGATAGCGATCCTGCCCAAGAGGGATAGCGGGAGTCTAATCCAGGCGTCGACATCGTCTACCAATTTATTGAATACTACGCCGTTGTTATCCCGAACCAGGACCTCGGGATCAGTGTGCAGGCGGATGCCCAAGTACCGGACCGAGTCGGTGGACCACTGCAGTGGGTACTCCATGTCAAAGGGTTGTGTCACTGGGGTGAGAGGGAAAGCGATGGACTTGTCCCAATTCACCCTCAGACTCGAGAGTTATCCAAAGCGGACCACCTCCCTAAGTACCGCGGACAGATTAGACTCCGGGTTCCGGACGTACAGCAAAGTGTCATCAGCGTACGTCGAGATCCCTATTTTGTAGGTGGGAAAGCTTATACCCTCCAGACTGTGGTACTCCCGTATAGCACAAGCAAGGGGTTCCGCCACCAGGGCATAGAGTAACGGCGACAAAGGGCAGCCCTGTCGAGTTCCCCTGCCAATGTAGATCGGCTCCGACACTCTATCTCCCAACCGCAGTCTGGCCGATGGCCGATGGTACAGCGCCCCGATTCTCTGCAGAAACGGTTCACCCAAGCCCAGCTTCCTTAGTACTCTGATCATGAAAGGCCACTCAACCGAGTCGAACGCCTTTTCCATGTCTAGGAATATTGCCAGCGCTCGGTTCTCCTGCTTGACATGTTGCATCGTGCCCAGCACCGTGCGTATGTTGTAGGTTAAATTTCTACATGGGACAGATCCAGACTGTTCCAGAGCGACCAGCCAGTCGGTTGGCAAGGACTTTGGCGTAAATCTTTGCGTCCACGTTCAGCAGACTAAGTGGCCTGTACGAACTGCAAAAGATCTGGAGGTTTCCCTGGCTTTGGTATAGTGACAAGCAATGCCTCACGCATGGTGAGTGGCATCTCACCATCTTCGCAAATAGTGTCAAAAAGGGCGACCAAGTGCGGGAGCAAAATATCTTTGAAGGCTTTATAAAAGCCAACCGTAAGTCCGTCGGAACCCGGCGCACTCCCTGATTTCATGCTCGCAAGGGCCTCCAGGATTTCGTCCTCATGGAAGGGGGCCATCAAAAACTCCCTATCCGAATTCTTGAGGAATGGCATGGCAATGTGGTCCAAATAATCATCCATTTCCCTCTCCACACCCTGCGTCTTGGACTGGTAAAGGTCAGTGTAATAGCGTCTAAAGGTCCCTAGTATCTGTTCCTCTTCCACAACCGTATCACCCTCCGGGGTCCTCAGTTCTTCAACAACCAGGGGCCTCCGAGAGCCCCGAACCATGCGAGCCAACAGGGCGCCCGGCCTATCCCCCTCACCATACACTCGGGCCGTGGCGTATTTGCCCATATAGAGAATTTCTCTATCCGCCAGTGTTTGATACTCCGACATCAGCTGGGTGAGCGCCGGGCCATCGTCAGTGCTAGGAGCCAATAATTGTTGGTTCTCTAGTTCCGCTAGCTTAGTTTCTAAAGCGGTAAGTTCCCGCCTAATGGAGCGTAGCACACTGGAGTGCTTGGACATAGCCATTCCTCTAATGAACACCTTGAAAGCCTCCCAGACCGTAAAAAAGTCTTCAACCGAGTCTAGATTAGTTACGAAATATTGTTCTATGTCTTCCGCCAGTTCACCTCGAAAGGCATCATCCTGCAGAGCGAAAGGAGGGAACCTCCAGGTGAAGGCCGGTATCCCCTTCCTGGCAGTGGAAAGGTGTAACAGAATGGGGGAGTGGTCCGAGAGTGTGCGCGGGAGAACCTCGCACGCGCTAATACCACTAAGGACCGGAGGCGATGCTAACCAATAATCTATCCTAGTGTGCACGTTGTGAAAGGCCGAGTAGTGTGTAAAGCCGCTCTTCGTGGGGTGTTTGTCCCTCCAGACATCCACTAGATCTAATTTATTCAACTCGGCTCTCATATAGGTGGCAGAGGCCACCGGGCGCCGAGTAGGGCCCGCGGAGCGGTCCCTGGAGGGGTCAAACACAAAATTAAAATCCCCCCCCCCACAACATCCCAGGCTGAGCATGAGACCTACAGTGGGCGGACAGGGTCGCATAGAATTCAGGGTGATCATAATTGGGGCCATAAACATTAACTACCAGCAGATCAAGTCCCTTACCCACACATCTAGCTAGGACATATCTACCCTCCGTGTCCGCATGTACCGGGATCAATTTCAATTGTGAAGAGGGGTTGGCCCAGGTTAACACCCCCCGGGCATGCGTCGTGAAGCCTGCTGCCACTATATTCCCCGCCAGCCCTCTTGATTGCAACATCCTACTGTTGATAGGCAAGTGTGTTTCCTGCAACAGGGCCAAATCAACATGGTGTCTGTGTAGGTAGCCGAGGACCTTCCTCAACTTTCGGAAGCCATTCAGGCCTCGAACATTCTAGGTCATCAGTTTCAGCGTGTGTGGGGCACGTGTGGGAACATTCATTGCAGCATTAGACATTGCAAGGGCCTATGAACCATGTTGGCACCAGGGATGGAGAGAACATAACACAGCAGTACACTTTTCCCCATTGTAGCCAGCCGGCATTTCCATACAGTTACAGTTCCACAAAGCAGTCCACACACATCAAGCACGAACCCCTCAAACACCCCAAGGCAAAAACCCCCAACAGCCCAGTCCCCAGACCCCGCCTCCCGCTCCCCCACCCACCCACAGCGGACCACCCCCAACCAGGTCAGACAGGTCCCAAAAACTACCCCCATCAACCCAAAAATAGCAGAGTGTTAGTCAGTTCGAAACTCAACTCCCTGGAAAGTCGCACAACCAAAGGCACCGGGGCGAAGCGCGCCTGAATAGTACAACACCACCAACTGTCCCGATGTATTTGTTCAGTTCGGCACTCCATCCCAGCCCCGCTTGTGTTCCAGTGTCCATCGTAAAGCACATCAAACAGCCCCCCCCAACCCCACCAACCCCCCGACAATGTTATATTGACCAAATCTCACTCCTCAGCAGTGCTAAGCGATCTCTTCACCAGCAACCTATAAAGCACGAGACTGAGCAGAGTGGTCGCTGCCCCTCCAAACAGTACAGGCAGCCCCCATGTAATCCAGACTTACCTCCCCCAAGGGGGTGGCGCAGCTCTACCATTTTGAGGGATCGTGTCCAACCCTTGGCAGGAATAGCCAAATGTTCCGGCAGAGCCCCTCTAGTCTTGCTCTTCCAGGTTCGAGGCTGAACCAGTGTCGTCTTCCTGGCTCTGCCGAGCCTCCTTACGCTCCCGTGTCCATACCTTCAGGGATTTTTGAAGTTCTTTGGGATCCGTAAAGAAATATGATCGCCCTCCTGTATTAATGCGAAGCTTGGCAGGGTACAGCATCGCGTAGTCGAGGCCCAGCGTCTGCAGTTGTTTTTTATACGGCGCAAACTGTTGTCTCTCCTCCTGCACCTTGGCCGTAAAGTCCGGGTAGAGGGAGATGTCCATGCCTTCATGTTGGAGCTTACCCTTGTCCCTTGCCAAGCGCAAAGCAATGTCCCTGTCGCGGTAATTGAGGAGCTTCGCGATGATGGGACGAGGAGGCGCGACCGGCTGCGGTTGTGGGCCCAACGTACGATGTGCCCGTTCCACGATGAACATGGGGGAGAAAACCTCCTCCCCGAGTAGTAGTTTCAGCAATTTCTCGACATAGAGCTCCATCTTCCCAGTTTGAGTCGTTTCCGCCACTCCCGTTATACGGATGTTGGACCTGCGTGAGCGCGCCTCCAAATCCTCCGTCTTATCACGGATGACCTGCAAAAGTCTACCGAATTGCTTCCTGTCCTTGTCCCATTCGGTCTGCGCCTCCTCAGCTTCCGTGAGTCGACGTTCCGCCATATCCAGGCGCTCAGCATGTTTGTCTACTCGCTCCGCCATGCGGTCCATGCGGAACGACAGAGCGTCTATTTTAGAGCCCACAGACGCGATACTGTCCTGAATGCCCTTTTTCATGGCGGCCAACATGTCCCGGAGCTCTGTAGGCGCTGGGGCGGTCGCAGTGGCCCCCTTCGGGGACGCCTCCGGGGCCGTCGTATCGGGTCCCTTCGTTCAACGCCGGTCAAAGGAGAGCTTCGCCTGAGTGGCGTTGTTTTTCCCCATGTTCTTCTCCTGCCGCAGGGGAACACAAAACCAATAGGTACCTCGCTGTCTCCAGTCAGCAAGGGCAGCGTGGGAGACACACCAGCCGGTGATCCACTGCCACTAGATACTGGGTCTGTGCCGGAGGCACGATGCAGCCAAGATGGCGTCCGTTATGGAGGACCAACAGTCTCCGATTGCTCTGGCAATACCCTCACTCACTTGACACTGGGCAATATCAGTTCAAAAGTCTCAGCACCGGGCACCGCCATTCAGGTGTGGCGTGGGGACGCGGGGACAGCAGGACACCCCAGGGTAGACCTGCCCCCGTGATCGCTCCGAAGTGGCGACTGCTCCGCCTCGTAGTTCAGGTGCACAGTGTCTGCTTCACTGGGGACCCACTGCGTGGGAGGGCAAATCGTTCCGATATGAGGCGGTAGCAAATAAGAGGGGGACGCTCCGGTGAAGGAAAAAGCCAAGTGTAAGTCCGGCAGGAGACCACACCGCCCTCGTCAGATTCCGAGGCCGCACGTCAGGTGACGTCGCACGGCCTTCTCCCCAGGATAGTCCGTGGCGTCAGGCCCAGTCCGCCGCCGTCGGGTCGCCGAGGAACCTCGCTTCAATCCACTCGGTGGGGCTCGCCAGCCAGAGTCTGTAAGTCACCCAGCAGAATCTAGGGGTGCCGGAGGGTGCAGGAGAGCCAGTTACGACAGATTGGACACTTCTGAGGATAAGTTAACAGGATTTTTCCGGGGCTAAGGGGAGGAGCCGAAAGCTCACGCGTCCGCCCCCCCACCTACTTGTAAAACTTAGTTGCCTGATTTTCAGGTTTCAGGTACGATTTTCTAACCACGCACGCAGAGAGACAACGGACACCCTTTGCGGAGTCGTTAGGGTAAGGCTACATTGTATTTTTCACCTTATGGATATAATTGTCCCACTTGACTTCGTTTCCCTGGGGATAATAAATATATGTATATAGTTTTCATTATTTAGAGGAATACCCCGGAAGTCATTTCTTTTGACACATGAGACATTGACGACAAATTTCCATTCACGTTTATTCACGTGCCTCAGGTGGAGTCATAAATTTTGAGTATGTTCGCGTAGCAACAATAGGCATGGTAAGCTTTAAATATATCGCTTTGGCATAAAAGTATCACGCTTATGCTTACGCACGTACTTGGTTACAGTGTCCACCATTTCTTTTCAGACTGAGAAGGGGGAAGGGTTCCCCAGCGGGAGACACCCTCTCGCTTTAATCACGATTTCTTCAGTGAGTACACGATTTAAATATCACTGAAATTGAGCCGTTTTGCCTCCTCTCTAGTACTTATTTTTGCACTGAATTCGCTCTCACTGGGGGGTGAATTGGAACAATGTTATCACGAGCACTATACATTTGGCGTAATTTTATACAGCATCCGTTTCTTTCACAGAAATTCTCTTCTCTCTCACGTATTAACTTTGGGGACCAGTTTGATGTGCGAATTCTAAGCAGTGAAGCATGTAAAATTTGAGGATATACATTGAAGACTATTATACCCTGTTGTATCAAGATTTCATTTCAGAGTCACGCCTTGGAACTTCAAGTTACGGAACTTATTATTTAAAACCCCTTTGGAAGGGTTCAGAGAAACCCGAAATGAATTGGGACTTGTCATTTTTAGTTGTTTGTTCTATTTGTAAACAACAATTTGTGGTATTTTACTTGATTGAATTACTTTTGACAAAAATCAAATGTGAATGAATCAAACAATCGTATTCAGAATATGAGTACATAAAGTATCAGGAATACGTTTTTGTCTACTTGATTACTTTTTCATTAACTTTGGAATTCACTTTTATATATACGAGAATAGTAGCAAAGAAACCTTAGGGTCTTAGGTAGAGAACCCTGCAGACCTGGATCATTCCAGGCCTTGACAGAGCAGGTGTCTGATAGACACCACCACCATATTAAACCTTTTCTGCCCCGCTCGCAAGGCGACCGTGGCGGAAAAGCAGCGCGGCCGCGGTCCCCCCAGCCATGCTAATATGGCGGGGGAAATGAGTGGCGGTCGGACCTGGATGTCGGGCGGATCGCCACCGCCCGCATGGCGGTGGCGATCTGCCCGACATCCTAATGGGCCCCTTAATGTTTACAACATTTTTTAATACATTTTTGTTAGCCAGTCGCCAGATTTTCTTGGATTCATTTAACAAGGTGGTTCTCAACCATCATCCTGTCATTTTAATCATGTGCTTACATGTTCCACTGCTCCAGTGCACAGAAGATGACTTACATGCCCATATGTAACAATCATGTTTCAAGGATAACCATTTTACTATGCTAATTCGAAGGCTGTCCAGCCTATGTCAAAATGTCTACCAGAATATGCGGGTGGCCAAAATATGTACGACCCTCTCCCACTCCACCTCAGATGACCACAGCAATGCCACAGATGCTGAGCTATGCCTAGGATGAACACAATATTCCAAGAGGGCACTTTATGCTACTAGCACCATAATGTCTTACTGCCCACAGTAAACCAAGATTAGCTACCTTATACCAGAGCCTCTATAATACCTATATGGATCACATTATGCTAAAGACAGGAACTTTAGGCCAGGACCACCAAAGCACCCAGAATGCTTGCAAAATGCCCAGGAGAGCAAGCTTATTGCAGGGATACTGTAATACCTCAAAACTCCACAACAACACACCAAGGATGGCCACACTTTGGCAGGGACACCGTTATGACTAGAATGGCCACAATAATCTCTACCAATGTCACCATCCTCTAAATCATCAAGTTTTTCTCTCATTTGAGCATCTCAGTTTCTCATTTTATCCTTCATTATCCCAATTGTCGCACCATGATACTCTACCGCTTGTTTTACCTTTGTCTTCATTTCCCTATTATTACCTCAAACTGCTGATTCTACACAACTCTTCATCCTCTATGATTGCTTCTCATCACCCTCCAAGTGTCGTACATTGCCCTTTGTCATTCTTTCTTCCTATCTATTCTTTCATCACTTAATGTTTTGTTTTTCTTCATTTTGTCTTTCTCCCCTTCCTCATTTGTTATGCTCCTTTTATTTGTTGTTTTTCTTCTTTCCACTTACATTCCTTTCCATCTGTCACTTTTCTGTCTCTTGCTTCTTTCATTATGTATCCACACATTTCTCACAATTTCCTGGATTTCCTTTCTTTATCCATTTCTTTATTTCTCCCTTTTGGAGTTGTCACTGCAGACAGCATCATCTGTCTATTGCAGACAGAATTGCATACATAAAGTGAAATTTAGATTAATTCTTTGCTCTTGATTTAATGACTTTATTGTCTATCTCTCGTCCCTGCTGTTGACTGGATAGCTTTCTTCCCTATTTTTGAGCTTGTCCTGCCCTGTACAATTTCTTCTTTACCCAGGCTTTTGAGTGGAACACTTGTATCCTTCCACTACTGATATAATGAGCCAACTTTGATTTTTTTCTATTGCCATTCATGTTTCATCACTTCATTGGAGTGCATGTCCTGTTCCTTACTTGCTTTTTTAGGTCCTAGCTAGACCTCGCATGCGCTGTCTTGAAGAGACGTGTTGTTGTGTTCTATCTGTGGGCTTAGAGGCTGCCCATCTCCTACCATGGGTGAACTTCAGCGTTGCTCTCATTTTCTTTGATGTCATTCGTCATTGCATGCAGGCATCATTTTTGGCCCTTCCATAGCGCATAGACCAAGTACATGTTTCCTTACACTACTCCCTGTTTGTGGAGCTATTTTTTTCTTTGTTTTCAAACAATCCATTTTAGTACTTGTGTGTTCTGGGCGTCTCCTTTGCACACATAAAACTAAGATGCATGTGCGTGGACATAAGCAAATGCATTTCTTAAAAAGTTGTTTAAACATGAACAGCACTTGCTTTGTTTTATTTGCACGATCCAATGGTATTGGAGCGCTTGTTCCGTCCTCCATCTTGTTCTTTGCTTTCAAGCACTCCATAGGACTAGTTGTGTTTTCAGGCAATCTCCCTTGTTCACATAAACACACATACTAATAAAATCTATGCACATGTACATAAATGAGTTCATTTCCTAAAACATTGTTAAAACATGAACAGCTTTTGTTTATTTTCTTTTTGCACAATCTAGTGATATTGGAGCTCTTGTTCCGTCCTCCATCTTGCCATAGTGCTAACATCAGCCAATGGTATTGGAGTACTTTAAGTGCTCACCAGTTACATTACACAATAACACACTCATTGTCATAGGCAGGGGGAAGCATAAGTGATTTGCCCAGAATCACAAATTGTTCAACCAACCCCAAGATTCAAACCTGGTTCCCCAGTTCCCCTGTCAGCAGCTCTGGCCATTATGCCACATCCTCACTTCACTTCACAGCTCAACTGTCTCTCACTATCTCTTCCACATTCGTTCAGCAAGACCCCATCAACACCGAACAAGCATTGGCCTTGTCAATGTGATGCCAGACAACATGGCTGAAAGACATTCAAATAGACAAGCCCACTAGTTCAGCATTGCGAGACCTATTGGCGTTGCCAATGCTTTTCTCAGCTTGCGTTCACACTGTTTATTGCTCCCTGATCCACCCCTCCTTCTGCCTATTCCCACTACATGTCCTTCTCCTTTGCCACTCAACTCTTTGCGTTTCCTGACACCAATCATTACTGCAGATCAGAGTCAATCTTTTATTCCCCTCCTCTACTTAAATTCCTTTTCAGGCTTTCTTTTAACTCTACTGCCAGTCTCCAACAACCCCATCTCGTCACCTCTCTCGCTGTATCTCTCTCATTGAATACCAACTTAGGCTTTGGCCGAATGTTGCCAATAGTAGCAGTAGGTCATCTTCGAGCTAGAAAGTACAGAAAACTCAATTTTCTATACTTTCAAGATGGGTGCCACATTGCATCTACAGGCAACACATCATCAAACTTGAAATCTTAGAAAATAACATATTCTAAACTTTCAAGATGGCTCACAGCTTTAGACTTTGCCAGTGCTGGATGCTTGTAAACTAGTGCAGGCACTTGCAAAGCCAGTGGCAACAGCTGACCATCTATAAAATTGTAAGTATACATTTTTTTACTTTGTATACTTTCAAGGTGCCTGCCACGTTGCATCTTGATGCATCAGGCTGGCCTGCTTGAACATATATAGAAAATAAAATGTTCTATCCTTTCAAAATGGCCGCCACAAAACCCCCACTCCACTCTGCTCTGTTTTCGTCTATTTATTATCTGTGTTATTTTAAGCAGAAGGTTATAAATAACCTGCCTGCAGAAGGGGCTGATGAAGCTGGCGAAGGGGGGGGGGGGGGGGAGGGGGGGGGAGTTGGTGTCACTGTTCTAAATTAATACATGGATTTATTTCCAGTTATTTACATTTTTCTTTCTGATTACAAAACCTTTCACAGGTACTCTTGTAGCACTGTTTCTTTATTCCTTGTAGCAGAGCGTGCATTTTCTGTCTTTTGTTGTAATTTCTGTACTACAGGATACCCCTGCTCTGTCAATGCTGATGACAGAGAAAGAAGGTGGAACAGAAAGATAGGAAAACAGTGACAAAGGGAGGAGTCATGGAAGATAATACCTCAGAAGAGTGAGACAAAGAGATAAGAATTGTAGTGTGATGGGAAACAGAGGCATGCACTGGAATCAGAACACGGATCCGGCAGCCCCAGCATTCAGCACCTCTGGTGGCCAAATATTTGGTCCCTTGAATGTTTATTTTTTTTTACAAATTAGGACCTGGGAATCAATGGGCGCAGTTGGAATCAATGAAAATCACAAACTAACAGAGGTTTGTCTCGTTGGAATGGCCCAGACAAGGGTGGGCGAGAGACAACTTTGTGTATGCTTCACACACCCGGCTTGGCACACTATGCTTACCTGCTAGTTTGTTGACACTCTTGCCCGTGCCATGGTGAGCCACAATATACCGGCCATGAGAAAGGGACCCTGGGGCATACTTACCATCCCCATTTGCCACCGGAGCGTCACTTTTTTTGACACTCAGGTGGCGTAACACCATTACCTATATTTACACGGTGGCACTAAGACACTTAACATGGCTTAACACCAGCTTGTAAATATGCCCCATTCCGCCGCAGTCCTCTGTGGCGTAGGGGCGTGTCATGGGTGATGCGATGAGCTTTCCACCGCAACACCCTTTGCTTTTTGATTCTGCCCCAGATTTACAAGGCTGACGCAGCACCAAAAACTAACACCAGGGAATACCTGGTCTTAACATGGTGATACAAGGAGGAATTGTTCATTTCTCATTGCTTTTTGCTCTTTCCATATATGCCGCATTCTGCAGCACACATAGAGCATGCAGGAAGCTGTCCCTTTCTGCATATAAACAATCACCCCGGCAGTTCAGGCACTCTTGCCCCATGGTGGCAGGGGGCCTGCGCGGGCTTTAGGCAGCTTTTTTTGCACCAGTGCTAGGGGAAACAAAGAGGTGTGGCGTATTCTTGTGAATATGGCAGATCCCTGCATTTAAAAAATGTCGAAGCGCGGCATGACCAAATTTGGCATAGCACCACGCTCCAACATTTTTTATAAAAATGCCCCCCATAGTCTGGCCCTACCTCTTGCCACATCTGCTACAAAGAGAAGTCCAGCCTCTCAGAGGCAGAAGCCTTCCAGGACACCCGCAGAGCTCCCTGTAGGCCTGTCACCTCTTTTGCTTGGGGTATTGGAGGCTTTACATGGAAATGTACAAAAATCGCCCTTCTGTCTTAAAACTGGGATGAAATCTCTCGAAACAGACCTCAAAAGGTGACGTGAGGTAGGTAGCTGAGAATGGGGAGGATGTGTCTCAAAAGTTGTCATTCTGTGGCTTGTCACCTGATCAATTAACCCTGGGGTAGCTGCAGCCAAGTCCTTTCGATCTGTGCTGGCATGACAGCGCACAGGGTTGGAGGCCATGTCTGCTTCTCTGAAAAAGCGCCAACCCAAACAGAATAAAACAGCATTATTTCTCTGGTCAGTGCACTGGGCTGCCTGTTTTTCTTGGCCAGTTCCACCTCTGCAGCCAAACAAGAGTGCACAGCAGTATGCTCCATAAAATTTGGGACAAACATGTTTGTGCCTCCAGCAGCCTGGGCTCCTGACACAGATTACGCATCATGCGCCTGGCTGAGAGTGAGAAAAATATTTTTACAGCCTACAAAAGTCGTGACAGTTACTTCTCTGTGGCACTTTGGGTCAACCTGCTCCGGGCTAATGAGTTACTAGTCTTTACGTTTTATGCCCTCGGCCTGGGACACTGGATGATAATAACCTTGAATTGTGGACCCAGCTGTGGTTAGTTGTAAGGGAGACCCATTCAGTCTCTAAACAGGCCACGTGCATATATTCATTCATTCATTCAATAACTGGCCGCATAAATGGGACCCCCACTTCCCTGCTACTTGTGTGACTTGCTGTTGCGGCCCATATCAATGCAAATACTTTTTAGGTGAAGCCCTCTTGCTGCTCGTCTCTATAGGGGCAGCGGAATCTGCTAACTTCTGGCTAGCCAGAGAGATTAAACAAGCATTTGCAATGCAATAAGTCTTGCTTTTGTGAAAGATAGAGCTACTGAAGTGGTGAATGATATGTTTTCATTTTTTTTGTTTGCAGTGGTAGAGTAGACTTTCTCAATTGCTTACTCAGTCAGAAGATTGTTTTAAAATTCAGAACGTGAAAACAGACTACCGTATTACATTTTCTAAATGTCACTACAAAGACAAAAATCAATATGTTCAAGTTCAAGTTCAGGGATTTGTATAGCGCACTGCTCACCCAGAGGGTCTCAAGGCGCTTGGGAAGAGGGTTCAATTTTTGTCGAATATGGGAGAGTCTAACCTAGAGAAGCCCTGGTAGAAAGGAAAAGCATCTTTGTGGATTTCTAAGGGTAGGGTGTTTGTCATGCATGGTAAAATCTTTTAATGAAGTATTTGTCTTGTTAAACTACTCGTTATAAATAAGCTCCTATATATGTTATGAAGATGCACAGCTCAAGTCGTAAAAGCAGTTAAATGCACCTTAGAGGACCTTAAACAGTCACATGGGGCAGCAGCTTAAGAAATCTTTTAGGGGCTAGTAGAAGGAATAACTGCTGAGCCACAAAATAAGGGGTTGCAGCTCAGGGACTGTGTAGCGGAAGGCAAAGTTTGCGAAACAGGCGCGTGGGCGCTATTATTAAAGTGAAAGCACGGCTTGGCGCGCTGGTAATAAATAAAGTGTAAAAAGTTGATTTTGGTGAGCCGCGCAGAAGAAAATAGAAGAGCAGTCGCATTTTAAAGATCCAACGCGGTGTGCCCAAAAGCAAGGCACGTGGCTGCTATTATTAAAGTGAAAGCATGGTCTTACATTCTGGTGAAAATTAACAAGGCGCATAGCCGCGATTAAGAAAGTGAAATCGCAGCATGGCGCTGCCAAAATAAAAAATAAAATGTTAGAAACGAGTTGGGCGGGCCGCGCATAAAAAAACGAAAGTAAGTCCGCCATGTTAAAGATGAAGCGCGGTGTGCCACGCTGCACAAATAAAATATACAGGGGCATATCTAAAAGAAAGTGCCGCAGCACGGCATCGCAAGCCCTTTGGCTGCGCCACGCTGCAGCACTTTTAGAGCACAGGAATGCAACATATTTACAATGATTTGTCGCATTCCAGTGCTTTCCCCTGGGCTGGTGTACAAACAGCTGCCATGCGCCAGCGCAGGCACCCTTGCACCATGGTCAGTGGCGGCTCGTCCATGTGGGAATTTGGGCGCCGCCCCACTGCTTTCTCGCCGTGCGAGAAGGCAGAAACAAATGGTAGTTATTACCGTAATAACTACCATTTGTTTCTGCATTTTCGCACGGCGAGAAAGCAGAAGTTAGAGTGGGCAGTGTTATTCGAGGGCAGGGGGGAGCGGCTTGCCCACTGTTGGTAATACTGTCTGTTTGGGCAGCCTGAGGCTGCCCAAACAGACAGTATTAACAACAGTGGGCAAGCCGCTCCCCCCTGCCACCTCCCACTCTCCCTGGCTGTTCTCTGTATGCAGACTGAAAGAAATGACGTGGTTGGGGCAGCCGGACGTACCAATCAGAGCGCTGGCTGTGATGGAGGGGAGGGAGGCTGCCTTCAGCCTTCCTGTTGATGAGAGCCAAGACGTTAGATGAATTCAAAATCCAGGAGGCGGGAGTCGGGAGTCTGCAGTCTCGGGAGTCAGCGCGGGAAGCCAAGGTAAGTTTTATATAATATTTTATTATTTATTATCGCATGAAAATACTGAAGTAAATGTTGCCTGTCTGCCGGCTTCGGAGTGAGGGGGGATTTCGTTAAGGAGGCGGGTTTCAGGGGGGTGAAACTGAGTGGAGCAGTTACGCCTGATTAATGGAATAATGTAGTAGCAATCTTTTCACACGTGACCCAGCATTCGATGCATTTTGCGTTCTTTCTGGTGAACAGTAATCAATGCTACAGCCATTTATCACAATTCCACTTCCGCGGGCTACACAATGAATTACTTTCATTAGCTGAAGAGTTTCACTGTTCGGGTCGGGATCATATTATCGGATATAAATATTATTAATGAAAGTGCGGGTCGGACACTTGGTCATGTGCAGCAGACTCCGTTTTAGGCGCAAGGTCACTTGAAGGTAAAATGCGTTGTTTACATTAAAAGTGCATCTCGAAAAGTAAGAAAGTCTTTCTTGAGTATCTCCAAATGAAAGGAGGAGTCAACCGAGAAGTCCTCGGGCTAACTAGGGATTTCTGAACAGTTCAAACTCACAGCTGATTACACTGCATGAAGGCACTGCAAGGAGTTGTAGAGCTGCACTGCTTCCACGTGCAACACGCTCTCTAACAGCTCCTATTGGGCTCATATCATAAAGCAGATGATTCTCAAATACCTACAGGAATCCTGCAATCACCAATTCCAGGTTTTCCCCTCCCTCCACATCTTTTTTCCACTCGTCATTGAAATCTTCAACATCTCTTCTTTTTCATTACATCTCCTTCTTGCCTTTTCTTCTCAGTTCTATTTTCCTCTGCTCTCCCCTTTCACTTCTCCCTCCAATTAAACGAGTCACTAGCACCAGTGTTTATGCCATGGTTGAGAGGTCTGAAACTGAGGCCTCAGGCAGTGCAAGTTTCTCAAAATACATGTCAAAATACATGTCAGTCGGTCATTAATGTTTTCAGAATACATGATCATTCAATATTTGGCCTCTTTACAGAGAGAGCACCGGGCACTGGTCATGTTTTCAAGTTGTAACTGTGATTCTGGGCAAATGTGTATGATGGGGCTCCAATCATAGGAATACAGTCTTTAAAAATATTGACAAGGTGAAAGTAATAAAATGTGGTGCTTGCTACCTACCTAAAAGTGATCTGTAACTTTTACGCCCTGCCACTTTCAAATGTCACCAGCCGCCACTGACCATGGTGCAAGGATGCCTGCGTCATGGGGAGATTGTTTTTGTGCCCCTTCCTGAAGACAATTAATTAAGGCATTTTCCTCTTTCAATGCGTGCTGTAGAATGCAAATTAGAACGTTTCTCCTCGTTGCACGTCGCTACGCCACTCCTAGGGTGGCGTAGCATACTGACGCATTTCCAGGTTTACGATTCCTCATAAATCTGGAAGTGTGTCTGGTTCCATGGGTGTTGCGTGGAAACACCCAAAGCAACACCCATGGAAGGCCCCTTTTACGCAAAGTGCTGCATGTAAAGGGGCCATATTTACAGGGAAAGGAAAAGCCACGCAGGGTGGCTTTTCCTGTCATTGTAAATATGGGGCAGAGAAAAGCGCTGCCAGTAAGTCGTAAAAAGTGACGTACTGGCAGCGCAAGAGGCTTGTAGATCTGCCCCACAATGTTTTGCTCTAGGCACTCTTACTGAGCAGCACACCAAGGGCGAAGTCACAATGCAGTGAGACACTAGGGCAGGTTGCAGAAGTGGGAGAGCATGCCATGCCTCCTACAGCAACTACAAACAAAGCTAAACAGTGCTCAGTAACATTTAATGAACCATACAGCATAGGGACACATGTAAGAGGGTCTGTCCTTATGGGAGGCTATAATTGAAGAGAAGGAGGTACTGAAGAGGAACAAGGAGGGACTATTAAACAAATAAACCATTGAAATCAACAGTATTCCAAAAGACACTGAAAGGAGCCAATAAAAAGCATGGGTGGACCATGGGAGGAGTTTAATGCCCGTATTTTGAATACAGCATGTCTCAAAGAGACAGCACAAGCACTGCCTAGGCGAGACCTAAAAATTAAAATTGATGCTACCAGCACAGCACCGTCCAAGCCCACACCCTGCCAGTTTCACACCATTTTGAAAGCATCTTCGAAAAACTGCTCCTAGAATTTCACCATGCTGTCCTGCGCTTGTTTTTCCAGGGCACCTCTATCATGAGGCTTTCAGAAGACACGCTAGACATTTGGCAAACTACCCCCTGCTGAACTCCGCTTTCTAAAGTGTGCACAGTGTCAACAGTCTGTTTTGGGTCCAAGTGCAAGGAAGGAAATGGATCCCTGGCTGTTGTTTGAATTATAAAATACAGCAATAATCTGGGTTCAGAGGGCCCCTCAGGATGTGCCCCAGTGCCACTCAACCTGCTGCACCAATGGAAATAAGCTTCTAGCCAGACACACACACGCTGTACCGAGCAGCCCTTCAGCGCTTCACACATTGATAGCAAGCACTATACAAAGGCTGCAATATAATATGTCTCTCAATCACATAGTGTTTCTTTCCACAGTTTTGCATCTTCGAAGTGCAGGCCATCGTAAAAAGCGTCCTTCACTATATTCCTGAAATCCTGCATGAAACACTGCCTTTGACTCAAAACTATTGATTGTTTCCCTCTCCTTTCTTTCTAGTGAATGTCCTTGCCTTCCAGTGCTTAATTTGAGCCGGTGGTTGACTGTGGAGGCCACCATCACTGATTTGTGGAGAACTTTGTTGAGAGCAAGAGAGGGTTAAACACACAGATCTGAAAGAAGGATGAAGAGAAAGCCGAAAAAAAGTCAGAAAAGGAGAAAGCCGGAACCCACAAGAGGGAGTGTTTGGTAGTGGATTCAAGAGGCACCAGTGGGTTTAGGACTAGGCAGACTGGGTATTTGGCATGCTAACATTTAATAGTGCTGGCCGCAGGCTTCTGAGCAGAGATTTGGGCACCAGCACTCAGCTGTTTACGATTTAAGCACTGTACCTTCCATCACCTGCTTATCTCCTATCTCTGCATACAGCTTACTCTGAGTACCATGCCTGCCTGCCTTATTCTCTATTATTTCTACACCTAATTTCGTAGATCACAACTTCTCCTTCTTTGAAACCATATCCCTGCTACCTACTGATAGGTAATCTCCTCTATCCTATCTGGCCTACTTGTTTACCCCACCAATAATCTGCATGAACTCACATACCTACTTAAATAGTCCTAACTCCTATTAGTTTAATCAGCCACATAAAAGAAGAAGTAAATGTTTAAAATTGTTTGCTTGAGAGCAACATAATAATCCCAATAACAAACGATCACCACTGGATTGACCACTAATGTTGGATTTTGGAGTAGTATACTACTCATTAGAAGTTTGAATTCCTTGATAGGGATAGCAAGCACTTACAGTGGAATGAAAGAGAATCTAGGAGTCTATACAGCACCTGCCCTCTTTTTTTAACTTGGACCCCAGGGGTAGGTTTCTCTCCTTTCCATCCGGAGCTGATCTCCTTTCTTTGCTACTGTTGGTCGGGGACCGCTTCGCATTGCCTGTGAAGGAAGCCACAGAAGAGGATGAGTGTCCTGCAACTTCCAACTTAATTTGGAGCCACATGTATTTTGCATTAACGAACCGTGCAAATCGCTACGTTTGACTGTTTGAGAATGCAAAAGGCTTTGGCAATGCAATTTTAGGGGATCACTATTTTCTTACATACCATTTGCCTTCCTTAAATAGGATTACCTAAAAGTCGCTATTTAGTGAATGCAGAATTGATTTTTGATACATGTGGCCCTTGGTGTCTTTGCAGCATGCTTATCTGGGCTTCAGGACCCTCTATGAAGGGCAATTTGAGGGGATTGCATCTTTGTTCTGGCAGACTAGGCTTTTATTACAAAGGTGATACTGTTGGCACAGTAGGTACGTGTTTACACTACTTTAGTGCAAGATCTACAGTTGAGCGCTGCACCGTCGACTTCAGGTAATGATCTCTAAAGCCAAACAAGGTTTGTTTGTGCTAAGATGGATTCATCCCTCTTATCTCAGTGGCCTTTGTTAAGCTCTTCAGTGTAATCTCTGTCACAGATCCATAAAGCTCATTATCTGTAAGTTACTGAGATGTAAGGAATGGCGGAAGTGATTATATACAATCAGCAGATAAGGATGGACAGCAATAGATAAAATGTACCTGCCTCCTCATTGTGCCTGGCTGGCATTCCTTCGAAATATAAGTTGGGATACACAGCCATATTGACACATCTGTTCCAGTCGCGGGCATGAGAACAACCATGAAAACAAGTTAACACAAAACATTTGTCTCTGGTTCTCCATGGAGTGGAACATATTGGGTTGATGCAGTAATTCATGTATAACCTCCCATTTTCAGATATTCTATGTAGTTTCATTACTAAATTGGTGACTTTCATTTCAATTGAATTCATTCAATGAATAACCCATCTGAATGCAATATCAGCAAATGAATGAATGAAATATCTAAGAAATTAACCATTTTTATTGATTCAATCCCTTATGTCCACGGCCTAAAGAACCAAAGGTGAATGCACAATACATGTCAACTTAGCTTTAGGATCACTTGTATATAAACTGTCAGGATCCTTCCCATGGCAGGCAGACTCATGCTTTTTCCAGCTAGCCACTTGCTTATCGACAGCCAGGTTTTATCACTTGCATCTTCCTTCTCATCATTAGCAGTTTCATGCTATCTCATCATTACCTCATGTTCACAAACAACTTCAGCTATCTCATCAACAATCCTTCCAACTGGGGGCAGTGTCAATCTCATCATCAGTAGCAGGATTCACACTATAAACAACCTCATTTAAAGCAAAAAGCCAAATTGCCAAAATCAAAATCCTCATTCTTCTTATATACTGCCTCCTTTTTATAATCAACAGCCTCAATCTCACCATTAACAGCCTCATTCTCACTACTAGCAACTTTTTATTACCAAAAACCTAATTATCTTTAACAATAGCTTCATTTCCATCATCAAAAACCTCAGTCTCATTTATCAAGCAAATAATCAATCAGCATTTGTAGAGCGTGGCACTGTCACCCCTGGGGACATCTGGGTGATGGGGTGCGGGGTCTCCTTTGAAAAGCTAGGTCTGGATGAAATGGCGGGTAGAGGGAAGAAACAAGCACAAAAAGGCAAAACATAGGGCCCGATTCACAGAACTAACTTAGGACAAAATCCTAAACTTACTACTTTTGGTATTCACAGAAGTTAGGATTTTGTCTTAAGTTTATCTTAAGACAAACTTAAGACAACTTAAGACAGATTTAAGACAGACATAAGAGAAAATCCTAACTTCTGTGAATACCAAAAGTAGTAAGTTTAGGATTTTGTCTTAAGTTAGTTCTGTGAATCAGGCCCATAGGGAAGAAAAATGAGCCAGGAGAAAAGGCAAAACAGAGGGCAGAAAAAGCTAAACAGAGGGCAGAAAAAGCAAAACAGAGCAGAAGAGGGCAAAACAGAGGGCAGAAAAACGAGCAGTAAAGGCAAAACAGAGGGCAGAAAAACAGCGGCCCTCATCCTCCTAGACCTCTCCATGGCCTTCGACACCGTCTGCCATTGTACCCTAGTGCGTTTGCAAAAACAACAGGCGATGGACCGAATGAGGGTCAATGTCACACATTCAACCCAGTCAAAAGATCTGGGTCCTAATCCATCGTTTTCTTGCACTCCACACCACCCTGGGTTAGACAATGGCGATATGCAAATCAGCTCTGACCCTGTGCCCCATGGGAACAGTCCAGTCCGAACTACAAAAGCCATGTCCTTCCCAGAACGGAATCAAGCATCCGAGGACCGGACCGGTTTCGAGGTAACACCTCTCATCAGCCCGGCTGGCTTGACTCCAGTGGTGTGGAGTGCCTGGGACCCACGTCTGGGCATCCCCAGTACACTTATAGCGAGTTTGCAAAAACAACAGGTGATGGACCGAATGAGGATAAATGTCACACATTCAACCCAGTCAAAAGATCTGGGTCCTAATCCATCGTTTTTTTGCACTCCACACCACCCTGGGTTAGACAATGGCGATATGCAAATCAGCTCTGACCCTGTGCCCCATGGGAACAGTCCAGTCCGAACTACAAAAGTCATGTCCTTCCCAGAACGGATTCAAGCATCCGAGGACCGGACCGGTTTCGAGGTAACACATCTCATCAGCCCGGCTAGCTTGACTCCAGTGGTGTGGAGTGCCTGGGACCCACGTCTGGGCATCCCCAGTACACTTATAGCGAGTTTGCAAAAACAACAGGTGATGGACCGAATGAGGATCAATGTCACACATTCAACACAGTCAAAAGATCTGGGTCCTAATCCATCGTTTTTTTGCACTCCACACCACCCTGGGTTAGACAATGGCGATATGCAAATCAGCTCTGACCCTGTGCCCCATGGGAACAGTCCAGTCCGAACTACAAAAGCCATGTCCTTCCCAGAACGGAATCAAGCATCCGAGGACTGGACCGGTTTCGAGGTAACACCTCTCATCAGCCCGGCTAGCTTGACTCCAGTGGTGTGGAGTTCCTGGGACCCACGTCTGGGCATCCCCAGTACACTTATAGCGAGTTTGCAAAAACAACAGGTGATGGACCGAATGAGGATCAATGTCACACATTCAACCCAGTCAAAAGATCTGGGTCCTAATCCATCGTTTTTTTGCACTCCACACCACCCTGGGTTAGACAATGGCGATATGCAAATCAGCTCTGACCCTGTGCACCATGGGAACAGTCCAGTCCGAACTACAAAAGCCATGTCCTTCCCATAACGGAATCAAGCATCCGAGGACCGGACCGGTTTCGAGGTAACACCTCTCATCAGCCCGGCTAGCTTGACTCCAGTGGTGTGGAGTGCCTGGGACCCACGTCTGGGCATCCCCAGTACACTTATAGCGAGTTTGCAAAAACAACAGGTGATGGACCGAATGAGGATCAATGTCACACATTCAACCCAGTCAAAAGATCTGGGTCCTAATCCATCGTTTTTTTGCACTCCACACCACCCTGGGTTAGACAATGGCGATATGCAAATCAGCTCTGAACCTGTGCCCCATGGGAACAGTCCATTCCGAACTACAAAAGCCATGTCCTTCCCAGAACGGAATCAAGCATCCGAGGCCCGGACCGGTTTCGAGGTAACACCTCTCATCAGTCCGGCTAGCTTGACTCCAGTGGTGTGGAGTGCCTGGGACCCACGTCTGGGCATCCCCAGTACACTTATAGCGAGTTTGCAAAAACAACAGGTGATGGACCGAATGAGGATCAATGTCACACATTCAACCCAGTCAAAAGATCTGGGTCCTAATCCATCGTTTTTTTTGCACTCCACACCACCCTCGGTTAGACAATGGCGATATGCAAATCAGCTCTGACCCTGTGCCCCATGGGAACAGTCCAGTCCGAACTACAAAAGCCATGTCCTTCCCAGAACGGAATAAAGCATCCGAGGACCGGACCGGTTTCGAGGTAACACCTCTCATCAGCCCGGCTACCTTGACTCCAGTGGTGTGGAGTGCCTGGGACCCACGTCTGGGCATCCCCAGTACACTTATAGCGAGTTTGCAAAAACAACAGGTGATGGACCGAATGAGGATCAATGTCACACATTCAACCCAGTCAAAAGATCTGGGTCCTAATCCATCGTTTTTTTGCACTCCACACCACCCTGGGTTAGACAATGGCGATATGCAAATCAGCTCTGACCCTGGATGGATTAGGACCCAGATCTTTTGACTGGGTTGAATGTGTGACATTGATCCTCATTCGGTCCATCACCTGTTGTTTTTGCAAACTCGCTATAAGTGTACTGGGGATGCCCAGACGTGGGTCCCAGGCACTCCACACCACTGGAGTCAAGCTAGCCGGGCTGATGAGAGGTGTTACCTCGAAACCGGTCCGGTCCTCGGATGCTTGATTCCGTTCTGGGAAGGACATGGCTTTTGTAGTTCGGACTGGACTGTTCCCATGGGGCACAGGGTCAGAGCTGATTTGCATATCGCCATTGTCTAACCCACGGTGGTGTGGAGTGCAAAAAAACGATGGATTAGGACCCAGATCTTTTGACTGGGTTGAATGTGTGACATTGATCCTCATTCGGTCCATCACCTGTTGTTTTTGCAAACTCGCTATAAGTGTACTGGGGATGCCCAGACGTGGGTCCCAGGCACTCCACACCACTGGAGTCAAGCTAGCCGGGCTGATGAGAGGTGTTACTTCGAAACCGGTCCGGTCCTCGGATGCTTGATTCCGTTCTGGGAAGGACATGGCTTTTGTAGTTCGGACTGGACTGTTCCCATGGGGCACAGGGTCAGAGCTGATTTGCATATCGCCATTGTCTAACCCACGGTGGTGTGGAGTGCAAAAAAACGATGGATTAGGACCCAGATCTTTTGACTGGGTTGAATGTGTGACATTGATCCTCATTCGGTCCATCACCTGTTGTTTTTGCAAACTCGCTATAAGTGTACTGGGGATGCCCAGACGTGGGTGTCAGGCACTCCACACCACTGGAGTCAAGCTAGCCGGGCTGATGAGAGGTGTTACCTCGAAACCGGTCCGGTCCTCGGATGCTTGATTCCGTTCTGGGAAGGACATGGCTTTTGTAGTTCGGACTGGACTGTTCCCATGGGGCACAGGGTCAGAGCTGATTTGCATATCGCCATTGTCTAACCCAGGGTGGTGTGGAGTGCAAAAAAACGATGGATTAGGACCCAGATCTTTTGACTGGGTTGAATGTGTGACATTGATCCTCATTCGGTCCATCACCTGTTGTTTTTGCAAACTCGATATAAGTGTACTGGGGATGCCCAGACGTGGGTCCCAGGCACTCCACACCATTGGAGTCAAGCTAGCCGGGCTGATGAGAGGTGTTACCTCGAAACCGGTCCGGTCCTCGGATGCTTGATTCCGTTCTGGGAAGGACATGGCTTTTGTAGTTCGGACTGGACTGTTCCCATGGGGCACAGGGTCAGAGCTGATTTGCATATCGCCATTGTCTAACCCAGGGTGGTGTGGAGTGACAAAAAAACGATGGATTAGTACCCAGATCTTTTGACTGGGTTGAATGTGTGACATTGATCCTCATTCGGTCCATCACCTGTTGTTTTTGCAAACTCGCTGTAAGTGTACTGGGGATGCCCAGACGTGGGTCCCAGGCACTCCACACCACTGGAGTCAAGCTAGCCGGGCTGATGAGAGGTGTTACCTCGAAACCGGTCCGGTCCTCGGATGCTTGATTCCGTTCTGGGAAGGACATGGCTTTTGTAGTTCGGACTGGACTGTTCCCATGGGGCACAGGGTCAGAGCTGATTTGCATATCGCCATTGTCTAACCCAGGGTGGTGTGGAGTGCAAAAAAAACGATGGATTAGGACCCAGATCTTTTGACTGGGTTGAATGTGTGACATTGATCCTCATTCGGTCCATCACCTGTTGTTTTTGCAAACTCGCTATAAGTGTACTTTGGATGCCCAGACGTGGGTCCCAGGCACTCCACACCACTGGACTCAAGCTAGCCGGGCTGATGAGAGGTGTTACCTCGAAACCGGTCCGGTCCTCGGATGCTTGATTCCGTTCTGGGAAGGACATGGCTTTTGTAGTTCGGACTGGACTGTTCCCATGGGGCACAGGGTCAGAGCTGATTTGCATATCGCCATTGTCTAACCCAGGGTGGTGTGGAGTGCAAAAAAACGATGGATTAGGACCCAGATCTTTTGACTGGGTTGAATGTGTGACATTGATCCTCATTCGGTCCATCACCTGTTGTTTTTGCAAACTCGCTATAAGTGTACTGGGGATGCCCAGACGTGGGTCCCAGGCACTCCACACCACTGGAGTCAAGCTAGCCGGGCTGATGAGAGGTGTTACCTCGAAACCGGTCTGGTCCTCGGATGCTTGATTCCGTTCTGGGAAGGACATGGCTTTTGTAGTTCGGACTGGACTGTTCCCATGGGGCACAGGGTCAGAGCTGATTTGCATATCGCCATTGTCTAACCCAGGGTGGTGTGGAGTGCAAAAAAACGATGGATTAGGACCCAGATCTTTTGACCGGGTTGAATGTGTGACATTGATCCTCATTCGGTCCATCACCTGTTGTTTTTGCAAAATCGTACCCTAGTGCGGCGCCTCAGCAACGTCGGAATCCAGGAGAAGGCACTGGAATGGATCATCTCATTCCTCGCCGGAAGGACACAGAGAGTCCGCCTACCCCCGTTCAGATCAGAAGCCACTGAAGTCATCTGCGGCATTCCTCAAGGCTCCTCGCTCAGCCCAACCCTCTTCAACATCTACATGAGCCCCCTCGCAGCCATCGCACGCCAACACAACCTCAACATCATCTCCTACGCCGACGACACCCAGCTGATCCTCTCCCTCACCAACGACCCCGCCACCGCCAGAGCCAACCTACACGAAGGGATGACAGACGTAGCCAAGTGGATGTTGAACAGCCGCCTGAAACTGAACTCGGACAAGACGGAAGTCCTCATCCTGGGATCTTCACCCTCTGCCTGGGACGACTCCTGGTGGCCCCCCGCCCTGGGCAGCGCACCCAAACCGACAGACCACGCACGCAACCTGGGCTTCATCCTGGACTCCTCCCTCTCCATGACCAGACAAGTCAACGCCGTCTCCTCGTCGTGCTTCAACATCCTGCGCATGCTACGTAAGATCTTCCGGTGGATCCCCACCGAGACCAGGAAGACGGTCACCCAGGCCCTCGTCACCAGCCGTCTGGACTACGGCAACTCCCTCTACGCCGGAACCACCGCCAAACTCCAGAAGAGACTCCAGCGGATTCAGAACGCCTCAGCACGACTCATCCTGGACATCCCCCGTCGCAGCCACATCTCCGGACACCTGAGAGATCTGCACTGGCTCCCGGTCAACAAGAGAATCACCTTCCGTCTCCTCACCCACGCACACAAAGCCCTACACAACCAAGGCCCAGGATACCTCAACATTCGCCTCAACTTCTACGCTCCCACTCGCCAGCTTCAATCGACCGGCCACGCCCTCGCCGCCGTCCCCCGCATCCGAAGAGCCACCACAGGAGGAAGGTCCTTCTCCTAACTGGCCGCCAAGACCTGAAACTCCCTCCCTCCCGACCCACCTCCGCCTGACCCAGGACCACCTTGCCTTCAGGAAGCAGCTCAAGACCTGGCTGTTCGAGCAGTAGCGGACTTCCCCTCCCCTAGCGCCTTGAGACCCTCCGGGTGAGTAGTGCGCTATATAAATGCTTTGATTGATTGATTGATTGAAAAACAAGCAGGAAAGGCAAAACTGAGGGCAGAAAATGAGCATGAAAGGCAAAACAGAGGGCAGAAAAAGGTCAAACAGAGAGCAGAAAAATGAGCAGGAAAGGCAAAACAGGGCAAAAACAAGGAGAAAAGGCACAGACTGAGGGCAGCAGACAGGCAGCAGAGTGTAGCGCATTGTGGGCAAGCTGCACAAGAGAACTGTCACCTGAGGAGCAGGCACAAGGACCTGCTCATTAGGGCCACGCTGTGGCCTCCATTAAATAGGTTGGAGGGAGTGTGAAGCACTGGGCGGCAGGAGGAGTGAAATAGCAAGATGAAGGAAACAGCAGGAAGAGGGGAGAAATGAACAGAAAAGGCAAAACAGAGGGCTGAAAAACGAGCAGAAAAGGCAAAACAGAGCAGCAGATGGCAAAACAGAGGGACAGAAAATTAGCAGAAAGGCAAAACAAAGGGCACAAAAATGAGCAGAAAAGGCTAAATGGGGGCAGAAAAACAAGCAGAAAAAGGCAAAACAGAGGATAGAAAAACAAGCAGGAAATGCAAACAAGAGGGCCAAAAAACGAGCAGGAGAGGAAAAACAAAGGGCAGAAAAACAAGCAGAAAAGGTAAAACAGAGGGCAGAAAAACAAGCAGAAAAAGACTAAACAAGAGCAGAAAAATGGCTGGTACAAGGACCTCGATGCTCTAGACATCAGCAGCGTCTTCAACATCATTTTCATTATCAGCTGGCTGATTCTCATTATCAGAAGTTCCAGTCTCATCAGCAGCAGCCTCGTTCCTGTTATGAACAGCTTCCTCATTATTACCAACAGACAAACTATCATTCACAGTTTCAATCTCATCGTCAACAGTCCCATGTTCCTGATGGATACACATCTTCAATTAAGTGGCACCTTCAGTGGCTTTCAGTGTTGTTCAATGCCACAGTGAGGTGCCAAAACCAATGTCTAATATAACAGGATGATCTCAATGGACCTTTCAGGAAGCATCGAAGGAAACATGGCTTTACCATCTAAGATGTGACAAGCCAGGAAAGAAAACTTGTTAATCAGCTGGAGATAAGTCCATGTCAGAGCCGAAGAAGGAGTCAGTCTTTGCAAAGTAATGGCAGTCTGAAGAGAGGCCGGTTGGTGGAGAATGTACAACACGTTAGCGCTCCAATGATGAACTCCATTTCCCGGCAGGCCATGAACTCCTGCATAGTTCTGGAGATGTACCGGCTACCTTGGATTTCTGGTTGCAACTTTCCTTGTAGCCAACTAGAAATTGCTAAGCAACTCTAATTCTATTTTTCTGCAACCAAGAACTTGTTAGACGGATCTAAGTTCTCCTTTCGCAGAACTGTTGCTTCCTGTGTAGTTGTTTAAAGACATTGAGCATACAGAAAAGTATTCTAAAATTAGGATTTGTTGTGAAAGCAAAATGTAGGCTATTTGAACATATACCTTGGGCCTTTCGAAGAGTGTATAGTTATTAGTATTACCTAAGTGTAACCAGTGATAGAACAGGAAGGGTCCTTAACCCAGACCTGTGTTTCAAATGTTAGACATTTAGGATTATTGCATAGGGTTTTCAGAGTTAAAATAATGTTTATATGTGTTGCCAAGTAAGAAGTTACTGGATACTGATTTCTGGGAATTACTTTATAGTGCAAAGCAAACACAAGGAGATGATGATCAGAGTGCTGAAACTTTTCAGACACTCATCCTCAGTCACAGATTTGTGTTGAATTCATCATCGTTCTTTGGCTCACTTCGCCAAATCAGTTCAGACACAGCTATATGCAAATCAGTCTTGACCCTGTGCCTCATGGGAACAGTCCAGCCCGAACTGCCAAGCCAGGTCTTCCCTGAACTGGAAACAAGCATCACGGGGCCAGTTCCGGGATAAAACCCCTCATCAGCCAGGCTATCTTGAATCCAGTGGCAAAGTGAGCAAGGGACCCACGCCTGGGAATACCCTGCCAATTTAGGGCGAACAAACCAAACACAAGGAGATGATGGACGGAGCACTGAAACCTTTCAGACACTCACCCCCGGTTACAGATCTGGGTTGAATCCATCATCGTTCTTTAGCTCTCGTCACCACCTCAGGTCAGAACAAGCTATATGCAAATCAGTCATGACCCTGTGCCTCATGGGAACAGTCCAGCCTGAACTGCCAAGCCAGGTCTTCCCTGAACCGGAAACAAGCAACCTGGGACCAGTTACAGGGAAGCACCCCTCATCAGTCAGGTTAGCTTGAATCCAGTGGCAAAGTGAACAAATTATTTTATAGGGGCAAATAAGTCAATTAGAATCCATAACTCATCTTCATCAGAGAGTCCTTTGTAATGAAGCTTGAGGTATTTATTCAATTTGTAAGAAGATCATTATTAAATAAATATTTAAGATGCACATCTTTGGTATGCGTAGTTTCGTAAATAAGACGTTCCACATCAAAGTGCAGAGTTGGATGCACAAATATACCACTATTGGGAGTTCATCCATTGCTACAATTTAGTGTATGACTGTTGTGGTCAGTTACTAAAGATATTTCTTATTGCCTTTAGACAACCCACTGAGCCTCCTCGGTGCTCAGCATAAGTGACAAGTCATAGTGCTGAAGTCCAGTCTCTCGGTCTTCTCTCTTATCCCATTCCCTTTTCTCGGTGTTCACCACTGGCCCTCATATTCCTGTGTGTGTGATCATTGGTGGATACAGTGAGAGACGTAAGCCTGCTTCACTTCCATTGGATTTCGAGGTCAAGATTGGTGCTCTCTGAGTGGACTCATCCGCTCCATGGTCTTTAAAAACAAAATGGTGATCACACAATCTTGCTAAATAAGCTATGCTTGGCCATGGGAATTTTGTAAACAGATTTTTCACTGTGCACGCCCTTCATAGGCAAGCAATCTGATTGAGTAACATTCTTTTTTTCATTGTCACCATCGTTTGTCTCCATCCTTTTTAATGTTTGTATCAGTCCACATCAGTAAATATTTTTATAGAGACTTTAATATGTATATGGACTGTACTTAGATTCCCCAAAAGGTACAAGAACATTCTGTGGATTTAGAACAAATAACAAATTAACTGATCCGTGTTCACTAAAGAATAAACCAGTATTGCTTTGTTATAATTTAGACTGGGATTCTGCTTCCAAGCAGAGGAGACCGCAGAGTAATTACATTTAACTGGACTTGTAAATGGCACCACATGAGCAAGAGCCTGATTTAGGGGTTGTAAGAGTGGAAAGACCTCCATAAAGCAACAGTCCTCCTGCCTGCCAAACATGTGGTTCCCCACCCCATTTACAGGTGGGGTAACTGCTATGTTACTGTTAATAGAGTCTCAACTTACTTCATCGATGGTAGCCCCTGACCCACTGGTCAGTCGCCACAGGATTCACAGGTCAAAGTATCAACCATCCTGCCTTATGTCAGTCATAACGAGTCCATAACGTGGTAAATGCATGAGTTAGGGTCATAATACGGTAAGAGCATAAGTTAGAGCATGAGTCGAGGTCAGAAAGCGGAAGCGTGCTTTTCCAAGCTGTGCTGCCTGCAGCTCGTTCATTCGCAGACAGCACAATTTCTTCAGAAACAGGCACACAGCTCCATTCTGCACCTGGGTACACCTTCATGGTAGGAATACCACCATTGCTAATTTGTTATCGAAGCAGACTCAACATTACCAACTTGTCAAAGACTGTACTTAGAAATGTAAGGCCATTTTATGGCATTCACCTGTTCAAGTCCTAGTTGACTGTCAATTCTCTTAGAAATTCTGCTAAGCTAGATTTTATTTGTATTAAACATGTGTTAAGTATTATTTCTGTTATGTGTGTAATTAGCACAGTTTGCTGCTTTGAGGATTGTTTTGCTGCATCGCCGCACAAAGACACCGGCCTTGATCTCTGTTGAGGTAGCAAACTACATTTCCCATAGTTCTCGAACAGCAAGAGATATCTTCCCAAAATATCAGGTGTCCGCTTCACAAAGCGTTTTATATATGTACTAGCAGCCCGTCCCGACGGTGTCCGGATAAGAATTGCTGCCGGCCAGTAGTATATTGTTTTGTAGGATTTCGTTTTGATAGCATTTCTTATCTGTGACAGGCCTGTGAAACGCTCCGTTTCACAGTGCACTGCTGATGCACTTAAGAGTGCTCGTTCAGTAGTGTGTGAACTCGAGTTTCCCTACTTTATTTTTCCTTGCAATATTATATAGCACAAACTTGACAACATGGCATGAGCACAATTTACATTACAGAAGAACACATTCATTTGTGGTAGGCACGGGGAGACAAAGCGATTTGCCTGGAATCACATGATGCTGAGCTGATGCCGAGATTCGAACGTAGCTCCCCAGCTCTAAAGTTCGCAATTCTAGAACTTGTGGCGGGAAGTGTGTCTAAAAGTGTATGTCGGTGCTGGCCATCAATGAAAGAGACCTGTACATTTTTCAAATGGGTGGTGAAAAAAGTACGAGTATGTTGCTGGAGATGTGGGCCGCCGTGCCACCAATGTACTTACCGGGAGAGGGTAAACACCCATTATTCCGCAACTTTCTTTCCGCATACCATCACTCCGCATACTTTCATTACGAAAGTACCATGACTCCGCAATGCCATTATAACGCATGGCATTACATTTTATATGCTTTTACCACGCATACATTTACAACGAAATTCGTTGTAAATGCATGAATGGTAAAAGCATGTTTTTTTTTATGTTTGGATAAGGTAAGCATGGGTATAGGGGTATATGTTTTGGGGTACTGAGGTATATGTTTTGGGGTGTTTGGGTATTTTAAGGGTTCAGATATACTTTTGGGTTATGGGTTACAGGGGTAGTTTTAGGGTTTAGGGATAGGTATGGGTTTTGGGGTACAGGGTTTTTTTTAGGGTTCAGGGCTAGGTTTGGGTTTGGGGGTATAGGGGTATTTTTAGGGTTCAGGGGTAGGTTTGGGTTTTGGGGTACAGGGGTATTTTAAGGGTTCAGGGCTAGGTTTGGGTTTTGGGGTACGGGGGTATTTTTAGGGTTCAGGGCTAGGTTTGGGTTTTGGGGTACAGGGGTATTTTAGGGTTCAGGGGTAGGTTTGGGTTTTGGGGTACAGGGTTACTTTTAGGGTTCAGGGCTAGGTTTGGGTTTTGGGGTATAGGGGTATTTTTAGGGTTCAGGGGTAGGTTTGGGTTTTGGGGTACTGGGGTATTTTAAGGGTTCAGGGCTAGGTTTGGGTTTTGGGGTACATGGGTATTTTTAGGGTTCAGGGGTAGGTTTGTGTTTTGAGGTACAGGGGTATTTATAGGGTTCAGGGCTAGGTTTGGGTTTTGGGGTACAGGGGTATTTTTAGGGTTTAGGGATAGGTTTGGGTTTTGGGGTACAGGGTATATTTATAGGGTTAAGATGGGTTAGTGTTTAAGGGTATTGGGGTATTTTAAGGAGTAAGGGTGGGTTATGATTATGGGGTGCAGGGGTATTTAAAGGGAGCAGGGTGGGATTAGCACATGATATGAGACATGGCATGAAGGGCGGAACGTACCACACGCCCCCAGTGTTTGTCACGCCCCCAGCACACGCCCACAGCACAACGCAGACACGCCCACAAGGGACTACTTTGCTGGCACCGTTCTTTTACCTTTTAAATGTATATGGTGGGCGTCTGCATAGTCTATGTCCTTCTGCTGCAACTGCCCTTTCCAACGCTGTATTGGGTGTTGTGATTGGTGCTGTGGTTCCTGAGATTACCCGCCTCAAAGGTTTGAGCTCTCTCTTTATTATATTAGTATAGAAGTGCATCTTATTCCTGTCATAGTTGTGGATTACCCATGACTATTGAGGTCTGACGCCCAATCTGTGAATTGTTGTGTGTTACTCCTGTATAGTTGCCACTTCTTCATGAACTGGGAGAAGAGTCTCACATATCATCTCTGGAATGCTACTAAGTACAGAAGATTGTAAGAATACATTCATAGGTGTTACATTTACCGTGAGTCCTGTTGAGATCAAAGTCTCACGCGGCTTCCAAATTCTTCACCAGTTCTGCAACAAGCTGCAGATAAATTGTCATTCTCAAGATGGAGCTGAGAATTTGGTAGGAAGCAAGGGTTCCATGTTTAAATATCGATAACAAAAATATAGTTAACAAAAATGTAGATGTAAAAAATATCGACTTTAAAAAATTAATATAACTTAAATTAAATAATTAAATAAAATTAATATTATTAACAAAATAAATTAAATTACATTTATATTTTAACTAATTATAACAAATAAACTTAATTTAATGATTATAAGCACAATAAATGTGTACATATACATATATTTTCTTAATTACATTTTCTTATTATCTTTATTTAATTTATAAACTTTAATAAATATATAAAAATAAAATAAACACATATATAAAACATTTTGAATAAAAAATAATATTCTATATTTAATTAACACATTAAAGTATTAAAAAATAATAATACATACATTTATTAACAAAATACAAACATTAGTAGTGAAAACATTTGATAGCGAAGGGGTAAAAATTACTATTCCCACTCCAAAGAGTGCAACAGTAGGGAAAGCGTTGGATAGCATAGGGGTAAAAATAACTATTCCCATTCCAGAGGGTGCAACAGTAGGGAAAGCGCTGGATAGCGTAGGGGTAAACATTACTATTTCCACGCCAAAGGGTGCAACAGTAGGGAAACCGTTGGATAGCGTAGGGGTAAAAATTACTATTCCCACTCCAGTGAGTGCAACAGTAGGGAAAGCGTTGGATAGCGTAGGAGTAAATATTACTATTCCCACTCCAGAGAATGCAACAGTAGGGAAAGCGTTGGATAGCGTAGCGGTAAAAATTACTATTCCCACTCCAGACAGTGCAACAGTAGGGAAAGCGCTGTATAGCATAGGGGTAAAAATTACTATTCCCACTCCAGAGGGTGCAACAGTAAAGAAAGCGTTGGATAGCGTAGGGGTAAAAATTACTATTCCCACTCCAAAGGGTGCAACAGTAGGGAAAGCGTTGGATAGCGTAGGGGTAAAAATTACTATTCCCACTCCAGTGAGTGCACCAGTAGGAAAAGCGTTGGATAGCGGAGGAGTACAAATTACTATTCCCACTCCAGAGAGTGCAACAGTAGGGAAAACGTTGGATAGCGTAGGGTTAAAAATTACTATTCCCACTCCAGAGGGTGCAACAGTAGGGAAAGCGTTGGATAGCATAGGGGTAAAAATTACTATTCCCACTCCAGACAGTGCAACAGTAGGAAAAGCGCTGGATAGCGTAGGGGTAAAAATTACTATTTCCACTCCAGTGAGTGCACCAGTAGGGAAAGCGTTGGATACCGTAGGAGTAAACATTACTATTCCCACTCCAGAGAGTGAAACAGTAGGGAAAACGTTGGATAGCGTAGGGTTAAATATTACTATTCCCACTACAGAGAGTGCAACAGTAGGGAAAGCGTTGGATAGTGTATGGGTAAAAATTACTATTCCCACTCCAGAGGGTGCAACAGTAGGGAAAGCGTTGGATACCGTAGGAGTAAAAATGACTATTCCCACTCCAGAGAGTGAAACAGTAGGGAAAACGTTGGATAGCGTAGGGTTAAAAATTACTATTCCCACTACAGAGAGTGCAACAGTAGGGAAAGCGTTGGATAGTGTATGGGTAAAAATTACTATTCCCACTCCAGAGGGTGCAACAGTAGGGAAAGCGTTGGATAGCGTAGGGGTAAAAATTACTATTCCCACTCCAAAGGGTGCAACAGTAGGGAAAGCGCTGGATAGCAAATGGGTAAAAAATACTATTCCCACTCCAGACAGTGCAACAGTAGGAAAACGCGCTGGATAGCGTAGGGGTAAAAATTACTATTCCCACTCCAGAAAGTGCAACAGTAGGGAAAGCGTTGGATAGCGTAGGGGTGAAAATTACTATTCCCACTCCAGAGAGTGCAACAGTAGTAGTTAATATATACATTTCAATATATTATTATTTACAAAGATAATAAACATTAATTAATTACACATTATTTAAAACTATAACATCCACCACACACACCTAAAATTAATTACACAATTACATTTAATATTGACTAATTAATTAATGAAAATTAATATAAGTTTTTATTAATTAATTAATTAATTACCAGCTTTTACACCATATACACTTAAAACACCACAACATACACCTACATTTAATAACACATTTAAAATTAATAATTACTAATTAATTAATAGTAATTAATTAAAAGTTATTTATTAATTAATCAATAATAAATTAATTAATTACCACCCTTCACACCATTTACACGTATGATCTCCCCAACACACACCTAAAACTAATTAAACAATTAACATAATTAATTATTAATTGACTAATTGAAATTAATTAACAACTAATTATTACACTATTATTAATTAATTAACACATTAATTAATCAATTAATTTTATATAATTAAATTACTTCCCACCCTATTCCCCTATAAACCCACAACCCACTACGGAAGTAATAACACAAAATTAAACATAAAAAACATTAATAACTAATACAATTCCAAAACATATAACAAAATAACAAACAATTCTCATTTAAAACACTAAAACACATAACATTATTAATAAATCAATATTTTTGTAAACTATATTTTTGTAAACGATATTTATTACAACTATATTATTGTTATCAATATTACTTACCTGTCAGTCGATATTCTGGTCAAACTATATTTTTGTTGATGATATTTGTTCCTCTCGATATTTCTGCGGAGATATTAATGTCAGACGATATTTCTACGTCGATATTACTACTCTGCATCGGAACCAAGAAGAAGCAGTTTTCACAACATTTAGTCCAAGGTCATCCTAACTCTTCCATTTTGCAACCATCTCAGGCTATTTGACCCTGCATTGAATTTCCTTTTTGTCCCTCCTACCCTGCAAATATGCCTTGTGTCTGTCATCAGTTTTACAGTGAAATTAAATCTCCAGAGGAAAAAGGGGGAACACAAAGGTACCCTATAATCTTCCATTACATAGACCTTTTGAACTACTTGCCTCTTTCTGATAAGAACATCTGGAATAGTCCAGGTGTATCCATAACAGATGAGAAGTGATGCAGGGATATGGAATGTTCCACAGTATCAAAGGTCGAGGATAGATCCAACAAGATGAGACACCAGCGCTCTCTACGTCCCGTGACTAAGACGACATTCAGACATATGGATGTTAAGCAAACTGTTGTCTTCCAAGAGAGACGGGAGGGAAGTTAGGAGACAGAAACGAGGGAGGAAAAAAGTTCCCAATGCACTGCAATGCTAGATATCAGTAGTGGGAGGCTTGTACGACGGAAAAACGCATGCAAATACATTGCATGCCTTAGCCACGCATATTTAACCCCTGCTTTTTTACAACGCATATGCTTTTACAACATATGCCATTACCATGCATTGTATACATATATATATATATATATATATATATATATATATATATATATATATATATATATATATATATATATTACCTACTGGCAGTCGCCAGTAGGTATATATAGTTAGGATTTTTTCTCTATGGGATTTTTGAAAATTCTATGTCTAATAACTTTGGCGTTTGTGGACGGAATTGGCTGAAATTTTCAGGAAAATGGAACATTTTGTTTCTGAGCAGCCCCTGACAATTTGGGGGGGTTTCATCAAGGGGGGGCCGAGAAAAAAGGGGGGTCCCAAAACGCATTTTTCCCATGTTAATTTCCATAGGGCGGTTGGCCTCACTTTTAGCTCGAACGGCTGAATGGATTTGCACGAAACTTGGCAAAATTGTAGGGACTGTTAGCCTGATGTGCCTTTGCTAGGTCTCAATATATGTGCTCCAGTGGATTTTGAGTAATTTAGGTTCAAAAATATATATATATCTGGGCGGAGCCTAACCACAAATCTGATCTGATTGGCTGTCAGCACTTCATCCAAGAAGTGTTGGCAGCCATCTTGGGACCAATATACATGATAGCACCTCATTAAAAAGAATTGTAATTAATAGAGGGTTTTAGGACTTTAGTTACATTATAAATCATTTGTTGATGGTACCATACTCGTTTTAGGAATTGTGGTGGGTTCTAAGGTGATTTTACCATGTGAAAAAACTTTCTGCTGTGATATCATGAATATTGTTTGAAAGAAAACTAATATCTCATGATTTTCCCACAGTGGTTTGGAAGGGGATCTATAAGCTAAACTGAAAGCATATTTTCTGTAAATTCACATTATCTTTCTCAGTCATGTGAAAATGAAGTCTGACATTCTCAGTAAAACATGTACATCCAACAAGGACAGAGACTGTCAGTTGATTCCTTTGTGTTCTACTGCAGCCTCCTAGAGTGTTCTAAAGAACAACTAGAGCGCTAACAGTCCTACTTATTACAAAGGTATGGCACACCTGAAGCCATCTTGATTGGAATAAAGTGGTAACTCTTAAAACATTTAATTTAAAAAGAAACAACATGAGGGGGTATATTTTGCCATAGAAAGTATGATTAGTGCTGCAGAATGAAAAATTAGGGCACATTTTGAGTGACTTCTCAAATCCTTTTCTATTTCATTAAAACATTCTGACATGCAGTCTCCCAAAATGGCCACCAGAGACAAAAGAGCCCAAATGTAGCCCAAATATCACCCAGATGTAGCCCAAGTATAGCCCAATGACAGAATGTCCCAGAGTGTTCTAAAGAACAACTAGAGCGCTAACAGTCCTACTTATTACAAAGGTATGGCACACCTGAAGCCATCTTGATTGGAATAAAGTGGTAACTCTTAAAACATTTAATTTAAAAAGAAACAACATGAGGGGGTATATTTTGCTATAGAAAGTATGATTAGTGCTGCAGAATGAAAAATTAGGGCACATTTTGAGTGACTTCTCAAATCCTTTTCTATTTCATTAAAACATTCTGACATGCAGTCTCCCAAAATGGCCACCAGAGACAAAAGAGCCCAAATGTAGCCCAAATATCACCCAGATGTAGCCCAAGTATAGCCCAATGACAGAATGTCCCAGAGTGTTCTAAGGAACAACTAGAGCGCTAACAGTCCTACTTATTACAAAGGTATAGCACACCTGGAGCCATCGTGATGGGAATAAAGTGGTAACTCTTAAGACATTTAATTTAAAAAGGAACAAAATGAGGGGGTATATTATGCAATAGAAGGTATTATTAGTGCTGCAGAAAGAAAAATTAGGGCACATTTTGAGTGACTTTTCAAATCCTCTTCTATTTCATTAAAAAATTCTGACATGCAGTCTCCCAAAATGGCCACCAGAGACAAAAGAGCCCAAATGTAGCCCAAATATCACCCAGATGTAGCCCAAGTATAGCCCAATGACAGAATGTCCCAGAGTGTTCTAAAGAACAACTAGAGCGCTAACAGTCCTACTTATTACAAAGGTATGGCACACCTGAAGCCATCTTGATTGGAATAAAGTGGTAACTCTTAAAACATTTAATTTAAAAAGGAACAAAATGAGGGGGTATATTTTGCCATATGAATTATGATTAGTGCTGCAGAAAGAAAAATTAGGGCACATTTTGAGTGACTTCTCAAACCCTCTTCAATTTCATTAAAAAATTCTGACATAGTCTCGCAAGATGGCCACCAGAGACAAAAGAGCCTAAATGTAGCCCAAATATCACCCAGATGTACCCCAAGTATAGCCCAATGACAGAATGTCCCAGAGTGTTCTAAAGAACAACTAGAGCGCTAACAGTCTTACTTATGACAAAAGTATGGCACACCAGAAGCCATCTTGATTGGAATGAAGTGGTAAGTCTGAAAACACTCAATTTAAAAAGGAACAACATGAGGGGGTTAATTTTGCCATAGAAAGTATGATTAGTGCTTCAGAAAGAAAAATTAGGGATCATTTTGAGTGACTTCTCAAATCCTCTTCTATTTCATTAAAAAAATTCTGACATGCAGACTGAAACATGCACTTTGAATACCAGCAGCAGACGTCCCTGGTGAGCAGTAGCTTTACTACAGTGATCTAATGTGCAACTAGAGTGCTAACATTCAGAATTTATGGCAAATGTGTGACACATCTGAATGCCTTCTTGATGGAACCAAAGTAAACAAGCATTGAAAATGCAATAGATCTCGCCCTCGTTTAAGTTAAAGCCATTCTGTTTGTAATGAGGTGGCTTTTTAGCTTTGCTTTTATTAGTGTTTTTTCAACTTTCATGTAAATAACGCACCGTTTTCACCAAATCGACTTTGCCCAAGCACACCCTTCCCTTCGGCCAACAAATCCCAAAAATTCGGCACACCTGCCGATCCACTCTCCCTACAGCTCACCCAAGCCCCGTCCCTCTAGCGCAACTGGAACACCCTAAATTCACCTTCTCCATGCGCACCAAAAACTCCCATTGAATAACATGACAATTCGCTACTCCGCACAAAAATTGCTCTTTAAAGCACTTCCACTGCTCCGATCCGCTTCAAACTTGGCTGGACACTAGTTCCATCGATTCCCTAACATCTCAGCCCAATCCATCCACTGGAACGGGGACGAATTTCAACCCGAATACGCGCCCCCTGCAAACACAAAAAAAGCCATAAAACGGCCAAATCTCGACCAAAAACCGCCAAAATCCCTCAAAACCTTGCCAACACCAATACGCACGAAACTGAACCGGCCCCTCAGCCCTAGGCTCCGGGAACCCTACTTAATTGACCCAAAAGCCCTAAAAAAGCAACATAATACACACGAAAACGCCCTAACAACCCTAAAATGCATATAAGTATATGTATGCATGCATTTATGTTTGTATTTATATAGATATACAGATGATATATGTTTATATATGTATGTATATATATATATATTCACTGAAAAAACCATAGGCTATAGACCATATATAGTTAGGAATTAGCATTTACAAAACCTTGAAAATTCACTGAAAAAACCATAGGTTATAGACCATATATAGTTAGGAATTAGCATTTACAAAACCTTGAAAATTCACTGAAAAAACCATAGGTTATAGACCATATATAGTTAGGAATTCGCATTTACAAAACCTTATTTTACTCACACAAAACCATTGAAATTCCATATATAGTTAGTTGCACTAACTATATATCGCGCACCCGCAATCCACTGCTGATGATGTCACATATTACATCATTCATGACATGGTCAGTGACATCACTGATGACATCACTGATGACATCTCAAATGACATCACTGATGACATCACTGATGACAACATCCAGTGACTGTATGTTTCTGTAAAGTTAAAATATGTCTTACATATTGAAGAATGAGTGGATGTATAAGTGTCTGGATGAAGGATTTAGTAGGTGCATGACTGACTGTATGAGTGAGTGATTAAATGTGTCTCACTGAGTGCATGGGTTAGTGACTAAACTGTCTTAATTTGTGCATCATTATGTCTGTTGTTCTGTAAACTGTTGCATGTGTTGATAAGTAGCTATATGAGTAACTATATGGGTTATTGATTGGTTGCCCAAGTATTTGTATGGGAGACTGAGTGTGTGTGTGGGTGGCTGGGAGGTGTATGACTCTGTGCATAGATGTGTGAGCAGTTGATTCACTATATGTATGGTTTCAAAAGTGCATGTGGAAACAGCTGTATGGGCGGTTGACTGTGTGCATGAGTGTATTGGTGAGTGAATGGATATCTCAGTGCTACATGTCAAAGTAAGTACATATGTAAAACACAGTACATGTGAGAGTTGACATATATAAATAACTGTGCATAAGAGCCAGTGAATGTGTGAGTGGCTGTATGGATCATTGTGAACTTGTATCAGGGATTGTATAAGAGAGTTAATATGTGTTAGTATATGTTTGAATAAGTAAAGTTTGTATAACTGTATAGTTGAGGAAATGGAGGTGTGATTGATTCTTTGATTGACTGACTAGGTGTGTGAGTAACTCCATGGATGAGTGACAGTCTGTGAGTGTCTGTTTACACTGATTGTATCTAAGGTTATATTAGAGTCTGAAGAGGTTCATCGTATTATCACATGAATGATATCATCAGTGATGTGATCAGTAATGTCAAATGAGATGTCATCAGTGATGTCATCAGTGATGTCATTTGAGATGTCATCAGTGATGTCATTTGAGATGTCATCAGTGATGTCATCAGTGATGTCACTGACCATGTCATGAATGATGTAATATGTGACATCATCAGCAGTGGATTGCGGGTGCGCGATATATAGTTAGTGCAACTAACTATATATGGAATTTCAATGGTTTTGTGTGAGTAAAATAAGGTTTTGTAAATGCGAATTCCTAACTATATATGGTCTATAACCTATGGTTTTTTCAGTGAATATATATATATATATATATATATATATATATATTTTCTAGCACAGGTTCTTCACGGCCGTCGCTCCTGATATTCCCGGGTGCTTTCAACCAGCGTTGGTGAAACGCTTACAAACCACAGCACGTATCAACAAATTACAGTTGAAAGGATGGCAAGCACGCTGGTATCCGATTTTGTGAATTTATTATTGCAAACCCCCCCTCACCCCAGACAGACGCGTTTCGCTATGCAAGCTTGGTCAGTGTCAGTTTGTGTTCGTAATCAATCGCCATTTTAAACCCCACCAGTCATTGGTTAGTTCATCAACATAGAAGATGGTATACATGGTGAAAGCGGTGGCCATCTTAAAATGTCTATACCTCCATCTAATACATTGGTTTTAAATGGTGAATAATAAAGTGCTTAAGTGCTTACTATTAAAAACTTTGAAGCAACAAACATTTCATTATTCAAGTACATTCCAAAGAGAAATTATTCCTATGTGTTCATGTACAAAATTAACATGCCATTGATTGTACATTCCTTAATTATAAGGGGTGTATCCCCCATGTACATTCTTTTGCCATTTCTAATTCAGAATTAGGTCATTAACAAATTCATCATATGAGTTGTGTCGCCCTGTATGGGCAAAGATTTGTTTTTAAATATCCTGACCTTTATTGTCTCATGTTTGATTCACTGGCGCTTGGAGAGTATAGTTATTGTTATTGATTATTCCTAAAGATGTTCTACAGGTTGGACGGGCTCATAGTACACATGATCCAATGTGTCATTTTACAGGTGGACCCACATCTCTTCATCGTTGTTAAGGCCCCATGGTGTCATTGTTTTAAGGTCAATAATATACCTGGACTCTAAGATTCGGAGTGCCTTTTCTCTGTCTCCCCCTCGTTCTAAACGAGTCACTTGATCTAGACAGTAAAAACATAGGAGATCCCTATTACTCTGGTGATATTCAGAAAAATGGCGAGCAACCGGATAAGATTTATCCTTGTTTGCGATTGCTCGCATGTGTTCGAGAATCCTAAGTTTAGTAGAGTTGATAGTACTACCTATGTACCGTTTTTTGCAGGGGCATTCTAGGCAATAGATGGTGTAGTCCGAATTGCAATTTAGGAGTTTTTTTATTTTTCTGTTTGGTCCACCTATTCCCGTTCTGCCTGGATATTCGGAAACTTTTTTGCTGTATTTACATGCTTTGCAGCGTAGACAGGGAAAGAACCCCTTCGTGTGTGTTAAATTCAGGGGCTGTGATTTGGATGAAAAATGACTGCGTACTAAATGGCCCGACAATGACTGGCAGCGACGATATGTGATTAAAGGTCTATCTGGAAGATGTTTTTTCAGGACGTTGTCAGTGGCTAGAAAATGCCAGTTTTCCTTAAAGCTTTGGAAAAGATCACCAGATTTTGTATTAACGTTGGTGATCATTCTTACCTGATCCTCATCTTTTTGGACATTTTTGACCATCAGGAGATCCCTCCTATTTACTATTGACACTTTTTCAGCAGCCAATTTCAGTATATTACTGGAATACCCCCTACTTTGGAACCTCATGTTTGCATCAGCTTGAGCGTGTTGAAAATCTATATCTGCTGAGCAATTTCTCTTTAAACGTAAGAGTTCACCACAGGGTACATTTTTAATTAGACTCTTCGGATGGTAACTTGCCTCATGTAATACGGCGTTTCCCGCCGTGGGTTTCCTGTAGAGTCTCGTTTGGAGAGTATTATTTTGTATAAATACCTCCAAATCCAAGTAACATAAAACGCATGCAAATACATTGCATGCCTTAGCCACTCATTTTTAACACCTGCTTTTTTACAACACATATGCTTTTACAACATATGCCATTACCATGCATTGGTTATATATATATATGATATGCTGGAGAAGGTATATCGACGACCTCTTCCTAATTTGGAGGGGGTCTGAGCTCTCAGCACAAGAGTACATTAAGATTCTTAATCAAAACGATCTTAACCTGCAATTTACATACTCAATGAGTAAGAAAGAGGTCAACTACCTAGATCTAAGGGTATTCGTTGATTCAGGCACGATCCAAACCGCCCTCTTTAGGAAAGAGACGGCGGGTAACTCTGTCCTCCACGGACGCAGTAGCCACCCGACTTCCCTGGTTAAGAGCATCCCCTACGGGGAACTGTTGAGGATTAAGCGCAACAGTTCCCTAGAGAGAGATTACACAGAGGCCGCACAAAAAAGCGTGAAACGCTTTAGATCCCGCGGCTACTCTGCACTTACCCTCCAACAGGCTGAGGAGAAAGCAAAACAAGTTGAGAGACATACCCTCCTACAGGACAAAAAGACTGATACTCCCAAAGGAGGGAGTGGCATTATAAGACTCATTACGAATTATTCGGTGGCAGCGAATAAAGTTAGAGCCATCATGTCGAAAAATTGGGGGATCCTCCAATCAGACACTGTCATTGGTAAGGACCTACAAAAACACCTAATGATAACTTTTAGAAGAATAAGGTCACTAAAAGACAGATTGGTCACAAGCCACTTGCCAAAGGGAAAGTCCAAAGGAGAACTGCAGGCTATGCATGGTTCATATCCATGCGGAAAATGCAAGGCCTGCAGTAATAGCCAGAGGGTACTAAGCTATCAGGTGCCACATAAGGAGTCCAAGATCAGAATTAACAAGTTTATTACTTGTTCAACCACATTTGTGGTGTACTGCCTGAAGTGCCCCTGCGGACGGATGTACGTAGGGAGCACTACGAAAGCAGTTAAGCTCAGGATCTTAGAGCATCAACGGGCCATCGCCAACAAAGATGAAAGCTATCCGATGGCCCGACATTTCGCTAGTCACCATAATAGCAATAGGACTCAGCTTAGCTTCTTCAGCCTAGACTGCATCCCTCAAGACATCAGGGGTGGAGATCTGAAACGGAGACTTAGACAATTGGAGTCACGATATATTATCGACCTCCAAACTAAGTCACCAGGAGGACTCAATGCAGGGGAAGAGCTACTATCACACCTATAAACACGTCTATCGTTTCCTGAACTGTGTCACTGTCAGAGTAAATTTACACTTACATCAAAATGCTTTAAGATATCAATTGGTTCACAGTTCAACCCCTTTGATGAATTGACATTGGATTTGATTTAGTATGGTTATGTAAGTTTGAATTTTATTAACCAAGATTTATGGGGAACAGAACTTTTGAATTGTTTACCAGCGCAGGAATATGATTAATCGAGCAATGGAATTGATGCTGATTTATGATTTTGGTTTTTAGTTTGAACCAATGAATTGCCCATCCAGGGCTCAATGTTTGCAAACAGATACCTTAATTAATGTAACTTATTGAGAAGTGATCAATTTGTACAGCTACGTATACATTGCTCGATAAGAGTTTACCTTTGCACTGTAATGAGCGTTATTTCATCACTCTAAGATGGCGCCTTAATTTGTATTATGGTCCGTTTTTACTTTTAGTGAGTAATGCCTTTATTTACTTCCGCCTTGCCGTCGCCAGCTGACACTGACGAAGGCAAGTGCTGAAACGCGTCTGGTTTTGTGATTGTTGCGCAAAATAAACCATACCTGGTTTAATCTCTGCTGTGGGTGCTGATTTGTTGCCGGTTGGAAACCTGCGGAGCCTGAATATATATATATATATGTAAAAAAAAAAAGGGGTGAACCCCCACAGGCCACAGCTTACCTTAAATGCATGGTAAAGGCATGCATTGTAAAAACATACATGTGGTAAAAACATGTGTACTAAAAAATGGGTGGTAAAGCACAATGTGGTAAAAACCTTGTTGTAAAGGCTGGTTCCCTAATGGAGGTACACAACATGACCACTCAATACACAGTGAGACTGAAATGATCTTTTGGCTGGTCAAAAACAAAAAGTCAAGGAAGCAAAACCATTGAATCAGGAGCAGAAAACTGAGATAGGTAAGAAAGCCATGGAATCATGAGCAAGGGGAGGAACCAAAGCTCACTGTTAGTCTATATCTAATCACACTGAGTCTTGTATTTAGGGCAGGTTAAACCTGTCTGTAGGCAAGACCTAAAAACACACTACAACCCAAGAAGCTGTAGCCACCATCAAGTGCCAGTCCCAATATTCTTTATGAAATACTTACACCTTCATTAACATTACTTTTAGACTGCAAAGGACCATGTTAAACCTATAGTAAAATACATCTTAGTGCATTTAAAATGACTTCTAATATAGCACACTGAGTTATAAACTGGCATCAAAGCACTGCATGCAAACTGCAAGCATAGATTTAGAAACCTATTGTTTTTCCTCTATCTTTCCTTACTCTAAAATTACTTAACACCCCTAATAATCGTGCTATGATTCAAATTCTGAGTTTATGTAGCAGATTTACTAACACTTTGCACCTGGTTTGCATCAGAGAAATGACACTAAGCATGGGCGGAAAATCCGTTACGCTCGCGGATTTTGCGGATTTTCGGTACATTCGCAATCCGCGAACGCTCGCAAATTTACCGAAAATCCGTAAATTCGCACGCAGCGGATTTTTTTTTCTTGGTGATACAATTTTGCGGCGCGCGGCGTTTACTTACCGTCATTCAGCGTTTGCCGAGTTGTTTTTCTTGATATTTTGCGAGTGCAGCGCCATTTTGGATCTTGCTGCGGGATCCCGCGGGAATTTGGCGAGCGCGATTACGTATTCGCGGCTTGCCAACTTGCACAGCGAGAGTTTGTCAATGCGAGTACGCCGTGATCACGTATCGCGGTACTTCGCAATTGCGAGGTTGTAGATGCGGCGAGCAGCAACAATCTCGCACTCGCGAAAATACAAAATTTGCAATTCTGCACAAGAAATTCACCAGCAAGCAGCATAAACCTTCTGGAAATTATGATTTTTATCTGAATAACTCCTCAGGTTGACATTTGCCTGCACTTTTTTTGCGAGGAGTCCATTTTGGGGAGGGGGGGGGGGTGGGAGGAAGGAAGTGCCCCACAGTCTTCAACTTCCTGTTCCTGTCCAGCAGGCTCCTCCCAGTGCTTTGTCCATCTCCTGGTCGCTTTTCATTTGGATCTGGAGGTGGAAGGATTACTTTTTGTGGATGCTGCTGGATATTTGGATTTGAGGCCTTTTTGACTTTCTTTGGATCACTTTTGGATTAGAAATTTCACAAGTAAGTTTGTTTGGGGCATTACAGTTGCTGCAACTACAATTTTGGAATTTTCGATTTTTTGGCTGTTTTGGGGCCTTTTGCCCAGGGGTACTCAGTGGTGGGTGCACTGAGTCTTTCTGTGGGGTGTTTCGAATTTAAACATCATGGAGGGGCTGGATGGCTTGGGATTGTGCTGATTTTTCTGTGATTTTCGTTTTTTTGGCCTGTTGTGGCCTTTTCACCAGGGGTAGTGAGTGTTGCATGGGCCTAGTCTTTCTGTGGGTTTTCTTGAATTTAAACATCACGGAGGGGCTGGATGGCTTGGGATTGTGCTGATTTTTCTGTGATTTTCGTTTTTTTGGCCTGTTGTGGCCTTTTCACCAGGGGTAGTGAGTGTTGCATGGGCCTAGTCTTTCTCTGGGTTTTCTTGAATTTAAACATCATGGAGGGTCTGGATGGCTTGGGATTGTGCTTATTTTTCTGTGTTTTTCGATTTTTTGGGGTGTTCATGGGGACAGGCCATGTGGGTGGGGGCCATTTTGAGTGCTGCTACAGGCCCTGGCCATGTGCTGGGAGGGAGGGGGCCATTTTGAATGCAGGCAGTGTTCTCAGGCCTGCACCCATTTTGCCTAGCTTTCATCCATTATGCCCAGGGGTAGTGAGTGGTGCATGGGCCTAGTCTTTCTGTGGGTTGTCTCGAATTTAAACATCATGGAGGGGCTGGATGGCTTGGGATTGTGCTGATTTTTCTGTGTTTTTTGATTTTTTGGGGTGTTCATGGGGACAGGCCATGTGGTTGAGGGCCATTTTGAGTGCTGCTACAGGCCCTGGCCATGTGCTGGGAGGGAGGGGGCCATTTTGAATGCAGGCAGTGTTCTCAGGCCTGCACCCATTTTGCCTAGCTTTCATCCATTATGCCCAGGGGTAGTGAGTGGTGCATGGGCCTAGTCTTTCTGTGGGTTGTCTTGAATTTAAACATCATGGAGGGGCTGGATGGCTAGGATTGTGCTGATTTTTCTGTGATTTTCGTTTTTTTGGCCTGTTGTGGCCTTTTCACTAGGGGTAGTGAGTGGTGCATGGGCCTAGTCTTTCTGTGGGTTGTCTTGAATTTAAAGATCATGGAGGGGCTGGATGGCTTGGGATTGTGCTGATTTTTCTGTGTTTTTCGATTTTTTGGGGTGTTCATGGGGACAGGCCATGTGGTTGGGGGCCATTTTGAGTGCTGCTACAGGCCCTGGCCATGTGCTGGGAGGGAGGGGGCCATTTTGAATGCAGGCAGTGTTCTCAGGCCTGCACCCATTTTGCCTAGCTTTCATCCATTATGCCCAGGGGTAGTGAGTGGTGCATGGGCCTAGTCATTCTGTGGGTTATCTTGAATTTAAACATCATGGAGGGGCTGGATGGCTTGGGATTGTGCTGATTTTTCTGTGATTTTCGTTTTTTGGCCTGTTGTGGCCTTTTCACCAGGGGTAGTGAGTGGTGCATGGGCCTGGTCTTTCTGTGGGTTGTCTTGAATTTAAACATCATGGAGGGGCTGGATGGCTTGGGATTGTGCTGATTTTTCTGTGATTTTCGTTTTTTTGGCCTGTTGTTGTGGCCTTTTCACCAGGGGTAGTGACTAGTGAGTGTTGCATGGGCCTAGTCTTTCTGTGGGGTGTCTTGAATTTAAACATCATGGAGGGCATGGGATTGTGCAGATTTTTCTCGATTTTTTTGGGGTGTATAACTGAACTGATGTTCCTCTGTCTTCCATTGCTTTTAGGTGCACAAGACTCAAGAGAACCACCAGTGCCAGGAAGAAGACCTGCAGCGGTGTGTGTGTGCAGCATAACGTCACGCGACGTCACGTCTGGCCACAGACAACTCTGCAACTCGTGCAACTGCGGCCTGCTGTTCTGACCTGCTCTGAAGAAGATGGCCCCAAAAAAAGTTCTCCGTAGCTCCTCTAGCAAGAAAGTTGCCAGTAAGGAGCAGAAGAAGCAAGTTACCAAGGAGGCTGGTGTGCCGGCCGCTGCGTTTTTTGGGAGTAAAAAAAAAAGTACGCCTGCAGCAGCAGCGGGATCTGCTGGGGACTAAGCTGGGAGCAGCACCCCCGCTCCATTGGGCTCAGTGCCTCCACCACCACCACCACGCCTACTTAAGCCCAAGCCCTTGAGTGCTGCAGAGGCAGTCAGTGTACTTCTTCAATCACCATCGACCAGTGATGTTGGCTCATCGCAAGAAAGTAGCAGCAATGTCCCTGAATCAGCACAGGTTGTTGTAACTCATCTGACAAGTGTTGAACAACCACAGCCGCAACAACAACCACATGTGCAAGTACAAGCCCAAGTACATGTGAAAGGAGAGGCAGCGCAAGGAGATGCGCAAGCAGAGGTGCATGGAGGGTCACAAGTGCCCACAATAGTTGTTCCTCCCGAAGTAGGGGCACATCAGGAAATCGACAATCAAACCGAGGTATCATTTGAGGAAGCCACTCCTCCTGATGATCATTCATTGTCTTCCACATCCCTAGCAAGGAAAATATCAAGGGGGGTGTCTACATCTTCTTCAAGCCCACCTCCTTCTGATGATCTGGATGAAGATTGGGAACCATCCCGGCCGTCTGAGAGTGAGGCACACCATGATCTGACAAAGGTACCTAAGCGTAAAAGGAAGGTCGTCGAAAAACTCATAGCTATGGAGTGTGATGAGGCTCAACAAGAAGTGACGGATACTGCTGCTGATGAAGCCTCTCACGACGACGAGCCAGTCATCATAAAGGTCACTGCAGCCCCAGCGGGCATGCAGCAAAGAGACATTTTGACCCTAGCCCGAGAAGCTGCTGAGCGTGATGATGATGTCGACGAGGAGGCAATGGAAACACCACAATCATTGGTGTTAACTAGTACACCAACACCTACCGCTTCCATATTTCTTCCTCGCAAGAAGGGACCTCCATCCACCACGACCTCAATTAGTGGTGGTGAAAGTGCACAACGTACTAAAGTTCGGCAATCCACATCCTCCACTTCATCTGGCATTAGCAGCAAGACCACCGCCACCAGTATCGCCGCCTCCTCCGGCTCCCACAGACAATTCAAGTCCCCAGCTTGGGACTTCTTTAGTGTTTGCCCAAAAAGGGAAAACTTCGCCATTTGTAGCATTTGTAAGGTTGCAGTTAGTCGTGGTAAGTTTGGTACCAACTATGGTACAGGAGGCCAGAGAGGTCATCTTAAGAGACAGCACCCTGTCCAATGGTTTGCGCACCTACAGGCGATCAAGGAAGCCCTAATTGCACATAATGAAAACATTGATTTTTCATCTGATGATGACGAGGAGGAAGAAGACGTGTCAAACACTTCTCTTACACCCAGTACCCCTGTCAGCAGCACACCCCATGTGAGCCACACTAAGAGTGTGGGAGAGAGTGAAACACCAATGCGAAAAAGTTCATCAGCGAGCGTAACTAGGTCGAAGATATCATCATCATCCCGTAAATGCTTGGTCCAGGGCAACATTAAAAAGATGTTGTTTACAGAAGCCCAATATGAACGCAACCACCCACTGATGCGTCTGTATAACACTAAGCTGGCTAAAATGCTAGCTCTGGACCTTCTCCCTTTTTCTTTTGTAGAAGGGGTTGGTTTTCTAGAATTAGTGGCAGCGCTCTGCCCTAAATGGAAGGTTCCTAGCCGGTTCTATTTTGCCAGAGTTGCGGTTCCAGCACTACATGAAGATGTGATGGAGGTGATTGGGGCAGCTTTGCAGAAGAGTGCTGTTCACACTATACATCTGACAACAGACATGTGGACCAGTGGCGCAGGCGCTGATTACATGTGCATCACTGCACACTGGGTCTCTTTTTCAGGGGTTAAAGCAAAGCTAAACGCAGGTGTTGACCCGGACCAAGTTTTTAAAGCTGCTCGGAAACATGCAACACTAGCCATGTTTGGTTTGGAGAAACGTCACACAGCACAAAACATTTTGGATGAGTTTAACACAAAGGTCCTTGACTGGCTGTCCCCCAAAAAACGCCAGATTGGTTATGTTTCCACGGATAATGGCGCCAATGTAGTTAAGGCCATGGAGCTGGGTCAGTATTTCAGAGTGCCGTGTTTGGCGCACTGTATAAACCTAGTTGTCAAAATATTCTTGAGTGATAAAGACAGTCCAGCGTACGAGGTAGTGGAGACCTGCCGAAAAATGTGCAACCTTTTAAGCCATTCTTTTAAGGCCCGGAAGCATCTGAGGAGCCTGCTACATGAACGTCGAATGCCAGTGAAAGCACTCATCCAGGAGGTGGCAACATGTTGGAACTCAACCTTCTACATGCTTGAGCGTCTGTATGAGCAGTATACGGTACTCGATCAATATTTCTTAACACAGGGTACAGCTCAGAAGGACCTGAGGATGGGTGCGGAGCAATGGGACATAGTTAAAAGCCTGACACGCATGCTTCGTCCTTTTGAGGTCTTCACGCGTGCAGTCAGCAAGGAGGACTGTAATTTGGGAAAAGCTATCCCATTATTGTACATGCTGGAGCACCAACTGAAGGAGGTGTGTTCTGTGTTTCAAAAAGATGAAAAAAACAAAGACCCTTTTGTTTTGGCGGAGAAATTATTAGAGCGCCTACAAGGTGATGAACGTCTTCAAATGATCCACTCAAACCAGCATTACATTTGTGCTACTATTCTGGATCCACGCTACAAAAAGGCGCTGGCAGGCCGAGCATTCTTTCCTTTTGATGATGAACATGCTCCAAAGTACAAACGTTGGCTAGCCTTGTCAGCCAAGAGGTTTGAAAGAGAACGGCAGAAAATGGAAGGAAAAGGCAGTACATCAGCATCAGCAGGCCATCCCCAGTCAAAACAATCCACTTCTGCACCTGTGGCTGTGGCACAAGTGACCTCTCAGCCGTTAAAGACACCGGCAACCGGATCATCTGCACCAGACACAACAGAAACATTGGAGGCTGAAGAGGATTGGCTAGCTCGGCTTGGGTTTGGTTCTCAAAAGGTCACAGCAACAGCTAAACAAAGTGGAGGAAGCTTGGAGGAGGACCTTGAGTCGATGGTGAAGGACTATCTGAATGACTCAACAGAGGTCTATGTTAATGCTGACCCATCGGCGTATTGGCATGGGAAAAAAGAATTGTGGCCACAGCTCTCCAACCTGGCTTTAAACTACTTGTCTTGCCCACTCGCAAGCGTGTCTTCTGAACATGTTTTCAGTGCTGCTGGTGCAATTGTAACTCCCAAACGGAGCCGCCTCTCGCCCAAAAATGTGGAGAGGTTAACAATGATCAAGATGAATCAGCACCTCATACCACCAGATTACAGAGTACGAGAAAGAGTGCCGGATGAAGACGAGGTGGACATCAACGTAGATGAGGGAATTTCTACTCTGTCAGGTGACACTGAGCTCACCCTGCCTGAATTCGCAGAGTATGAAGACGAAGCCTTATTCTTATTCCTGGACCTTAACACCGAGCCCTGAAAATGAGACAATGAATCAATAACTTTCCTTTTCGTCCTTATTCACTTTCATTCCTGTGTGTCTGTCTTTCTTTGTTGTGCACAGTTAATATAATTCAAGCTTTAATCACCTAATCACAAAAACAAGCCCATCAGCAGAACTGTCTTCACTTGTTTGCTTATTGATTTGAAGGTGCCACAGTCTGCATTCCTCAGGTTCACAAGTTCAGAAGAACATGCTCCTCTATCCTCCTCCTCCAGACTCCTATTTCCATCAAAGCAGAGGGCTGGATTACGCCCAATGAAGAAAGACTCAGCACTTGTGGGGGTGTTCTACTTCTTTGCGGGTGAGTTGACGGCTCTGGGGCCATTGCTGGGAAGCTCCAATACCGGATAAAAGTGGATTGGACCAAATCGGAGGCGGAATTTTTTGTGTGTTTTTGCTGACTTGCTTGCCTTTGAGGAGCTCTTTGGGGGGGTTCCGGCTGTTTGTGGGTGAGTTTCGGGGTCTGGGAGCACTGCTGGGACACTCTAATCTTGATTGCATTTGCTTTTCAGGAAATCCGTGGTAGTAAACCGGAGTTATGGCCTAGCTACACAGCGCGTTTGGACCGAAGGCCGAGAAATATTGTAAGTATGAGATTTTGCTTTTGGGCTGTTTGGGGGTGTTGTGCTTTTTGGCGGGTGGGTTGGTGGGTCTTGGGGCATTCCTGGGAAGGTCTAATGCCGGATAGAAGTGGTTGGGAAAAAATCCAAGCAGATTTTTTTTTGCTATTTCTGACATTTTGCTCAATGTAGCGTTTTCGGGGGCCTGTTTGGGGGGCTTCCTGGTGTTTGTGGGTGGGTTTCGGGGTCTGGGAGCACTGCTGGCTATGGATACTTTACTTTGCAACAGGTTTGAAGCAAATCCATGGTGGCAGAGGGGAGTAAAAGGCCTAGCTGCAGAGCGCGCGCGGAGTGATTTAGGAAATTGGCAAAAAAATGACTACGTCCACATTTTTGTACTTTTGCTCTTTGGCTGTTTGGGGGTCTTCTACTCGTTTTCTCCTGGGTTGATGGCTCTGGGGCCATTGCTGGGAAGCTCCAATACCGGATAAAAGTGGTTTGGACCAAATCGGAGGCGGAAATATTTTTGTGTTTTTGATGACTTGCTTGCCTTTGAGGAGCTCTTTGGGGGGGTTCCGGCTGTTTGTGGGTGAGTTTCGGGGTCTGGGAGCACTGCTGGGACAGTCTAATCTTGATTGCATTTGCTTTTCAGGAAATCCGTGGTGGTAAACCGGAGTTATGGCCTAGCTACACAGCGCGTTTGGACCGAAGGCCGAGAAATATTGTAAGTATGAGATTTTGCTTTTGGGCTGTTTGGGGGTGTTGTGCTTTTTGGCGGGTGGGTTGGCGGGTCTTGGGGCATTCCTGGGAAGGTCTAATACCGGATAGAAGTGGTTGGGACAAAATCCACACGGTTTTTTTGTTGTTGCTATTTCTGACATTTTGCTCAATGTAGCGTTTTCGGGGGCCTGTTTGGGGGGCTTCCTGGTGTTTGTGGGTGGGTTTCGGGGACTGGGAGCAATGCTGGCTACGGATACTTTAGTTTGCAAGAGGTTTGAAGCAAATCCATGGTGGCAGAGGGGAGTTAGGGCCTAGCTGCAGAGCGCGCGCAGAGTGATTTGGGAAATTGGCAAAAAAATGACTAAGTCCACATTTTTGTACTTTTGCTCTTTGGCTGTTTGGGGGTCTTCTACTCGTTTTCTCCTGGGTTGACGGCTCTGGGGCCATTGCTGGGAAGCTCTAATACCGGATAAAAGTGGTTTGGACCAAATCGGAGGCGGAATTTTTTGTGTGTTTTTGATGACTTGCTTGCCTTTGAGGAGCTCTTTGGGGGGGTTCCGGCTGTTTGTGGGTGAGTTTCGGGGTTTGGGAGCACTGCTGGGACAGTCTAATCTTGATTGCATTTGCTTTTCAGGAAATCCGTGGTGGTAAACCGGAGTTATGGCCTAGCTACACAGCACGTTTGGACCGAAGGCCGAGAAATATTGTAAGTATGAGATTTTGCTTTTGGGCTGTTTGGGGGTGTTGTGCTTTTTGGTGGGTGGGTTGGCGGGTCTTGGGGCATTCCTGGGAAGGTCTAATAGGATAGAAGTGGTTGGGACAAAATCCACGTGTTTTTTTTGTTGCTATTTCTGACATTTTGCTCAATGTAGCGTTTTCGGGGGCCTGTTTGGGGGGCTTCCTGGTGTTTGTGGGTGGGTTTCGGGGTCTGAGAGCAATGCTGGCTACGGATACTTTAGTTTGCAAGAGGTTTGAAGCAAATCCATGGTGGCAGAGGGGAGTTAGGGCCTAGCTGCAGAGCGAGCGCGGAGTGATTTGGGAAATTGGCCAAAAAATGACTTAGTCCCATTTTTGTACTTTTGCTCTTTGGCTGTTTGGGGGTCTTCTACTTGTTTTCTCCTGGGTTGACGGCTCTGGGGCCATTGCTGGGAAGCTCTAATACCGGATAAAAGTGGTTTGGACCGAATCGGAGGCGGAATTTTTTTTGTGTTTTTGATGACTTGCTTGCCTTTGAGGAGCTCTTTGGGGGGGTTCCGGCTGTTTGTGGGTGAGTTTCGGGGTCTGGGAGCACTGCTGGGACAGTCTAATCTTGATTGCATTTGCTTTTCAGGAAATCCGTGGTGGTAAACCGGAGTTATGGCCTAGCTACACAGCGCGTTTGGACCGAAGGCCGAGAAATATTGTAAGTATGAGATTTTGCTTTTGGGATGTTTGGGGGTGTTGTGCTTTTTGGCGGGCGGGTTGGCGGGTCTTGGGGCATTCCTGGGAAGGTCTAATACCGGATAGAAGTGGTTGGGACAAAATCCATAAGGAAAAGCCTTTTGGCACTTTTTGTAACTTAGGGTTCATTAGGGTTAGCCCTAGCAGCAGGATTGCATGTGTTTTGGGGTGTTCTAGATTTTTGCAACTGAGTTCTGGGGTCTTAGAGCACTCGTGAGAATGTGTAATTTTGGTTGCAAGTCATTTGAAGAAAATCCATGGTAGGAAAGGGGGGATTTGGCATAGTTAAAGAAAGCCTCTGCCACTATTCTTAACTTATGGCTCATTAGGGTTAGCAGTATTTCTATTGCATGTGTTTGGGTGGGGGGGTTTTCGAGTCTTGGAGCGATGCTGGCTATGGATACTTTTGCTTGCTTGCAAGTGGTTTGAATGCAATCCACGGTGGGTAAGGGGGTATTTGGGCCTACTTTTACTTTCGCAGTACGTTTGTTCACCAGTTTTCTGCTAGGCCTCGTTTTTTGAGATCTGATTGGGGGTCTTCTACATTTTTGCAACTGGCTTTAGTAAGGGTCTGGGTGGAAGCACTGCTGGGAAGATCTAATTTTGTTATAAAACACAGTTTACAGTACACCTAGCTTGAGGGGAAAGATCCGCTAGATTAATTCGCCCATACTTATTTATCCTTGAAAAGGTGACTCAGACAGAGTACGCACTTTCAAAAATGTTGTACTGTCTATTAGGAAAATCAAAGTGTGACTTTTTGCACTACACAGTGTACATACCTTATATTTATTTATCAGTGCTGTTTTTCGTTCAATAATTACAGGCCGGGTTTCAGTCTGCAATGGGGAAAAAAGGATGGAGTCAGGCTTCACATTAGCGAGCCGCAATTTAGCATCCGCCAGGCAGGCAGTGTACAGGGTGTCTTCTGGTCACCAACATTGATGGACGAAGCGTCAGCTGGAATGGAGGAGTGCCGCTAATAAGAGGAATTGTTTGCTGCATGCAACTTACTTACCAAATTCAACGGGACAACTACAACAATACAGATACAGTATCCATTCTTTTATTCAATGAGTGTGTGTGACTGCATTTCTTGGATCTCTCTCTGCTTCTAAATTGATCCCTACAGCCATTCTATAGGTTTTACTTCAGCTATTTTTTTAACCTAATTTAATGTAGCCCTGTACTGTCGCATTCTGGCATTCACGGTTGTCGAAAGTACTACTTACTTTTCTGTAACAATGCATTCAGTAGTGCATGCACTTCCTTTATGTCACGTAAAAGATTTATGGTTAGCTTTGTACCCAAAAATTTCTTTATGTTCAATTATTAATTGTCCATGCTGTGCTTTTTTTTTTCTCTCAACAAAACCTACCCAAAAAGAAACCCCCATTCCTATCCATTTTACAAACCCTAACCCTCTTCCCCCGGGTTGTGTGGTTTTGCTTGATGTGTGACTAACTGACATCAATAATTCCACACACTTGCTGGGGAGGATAAGGTCATAGCAACAGGCTGGTGAAGGAATCCGAGGATATATTCTAGACTTACTCAGCTTCAGTACTATTTCTTGTAGTATTAGCCAATGTCAAAGAAATCCTACGCATGTACAAGTTATACTATAAATACTTTACCATTTGTTAGGCTACATTGTGGCACTGTTGTAGTCTAGTGTACTGTCACCTGCTATATTCTCTATCGTACCGTTGTAATGCTGCAGTAAGGACAAACCAGGTTTCATTTTCTTTTTTTCCATAGCCATGCAACTGCCACTGTGTCACACCACTAGTACCACCACAAGGAGGAGGAAATTTCAGCCGCCCTGGATTGCAACATTAATCGCCATTTCCCGTGGAGCCAGCCCTGGGCCTAGCCCTACTTTCAAACAGAAATTACAGGTAAGATAAGCGTTTGGTTGGAGGTAGTATAATGGAGTATTAGGAGAGACGAGAGATTGACAGTAGTACTACTAAAGTCCTAGGACTATTCAGGAAAACAAACTTACTGTTAAACCCCCACCCACCAGACTCAAAAGCAGTAAAAAACAGGTATGGTCAGATAAAGTTTCAAAAAGTATATTTTTATAGCCCTAACAAAATAATCTCCAGCAAGACCCTCCCTAACCCTAACGATTGTCCTTCAAAAGTCCCCAAAAACCCAACTCCCAATTCCCACCCCCCAAAAGTCTCTAAAAAAGGGGCAAGGGACACTATGGCAGGGTGCTGTTGACTTTAGTAGCCAGGGCATCATGCTCCTTGCGGAGGGTGGCATGTTCGAAGCGGAGGCCCTCCACCAAGTTCTTATAGTTCAGGACCTCCTGCTCCAGGTAGGACAGTCTGAGGGATAAGCGGCGCCGGCATGCCTTGCAAATCCTGTGGGGGGCAGCTGCTGTCTTTGCTGCTTGGCGGTGGCGTTTGGCTTTGGTAGCCCGGCTCCGTACCGCTGGAGCACTGTGCTGGCTGGCAGCCCGCACGGAGGAGGATGCAGCTGTCCCAGTGGACGTTGTTGTAGTAGCAGACTGCGTCTCCTCCTCCTCCAGGGCCACCAGCCGCCCATATTCAGCGACAGTGGCATTCAGCCTCCGTTGCCGGGTCATTCGAGCCAGCTTCTTCCTCCTTGATGGTCTCTTGGATTTGGAAGGAGCAACTACATGAAGAAAGACAGACATAGTCTGTAACCAATGCTCCTTAAGATTAACACAAAATGATTGAGCAGAAAGTTGTCACAGTACAAGTAGCAAATTGAAAGCACAGTACATAACTATTGAGGACAGTATCTATGTAACCTCCGACTTCTTCATCCTTGCTCTAACATTAGTGGGAGTTTAAGGAACAAATTCTACGAGCACTATGGACTTCCTTTACAGTCGACTATGACAGTACACCAGTCTTATTCTTCTTCTTCTCTCTTGTTTAGGAAAATTGGTACGTTATCTTATGCAAGCCGGCATAATGCCAGCGCAGTGAACTTGCACCCGAGAAAAACAGACGCACACCATGGTGAGTGAGACAGACTTGCGTTACTGTACCGGTCCAGTACATGCAGGTGGTGAAGCTCTTACTTTTCTATTACGGGTGGCACTGAGAATACTCTGTTAAAAGGGCCACTGCTTAATTAATTTAGCTTTCACCCTACAGTGCAAATGAGTATTAGAAAAGGAAAATGAAGAAGCTAAATAATCTGATTATCTATCACTTCACATGGGATGTATTTGATGACATATGGGATGACTTTAGGTGCTTTGCTTATTATTGAGTGAACAGTGATACACCCACACATGAATGACGTACTACTACTAAACTAAAGTTATCAAGAGAGGTAGGGAGTGTCCACCGTAATAACCGGATATATGCTGTGCTTGCAGTTGCAATACAAACTACTGCTACTATTCATGGTAGTATTTGGACAAAATTACAACTTCTTTTCCTTGCCTTTCCTACACTGGAACGGACGTGGGGGTGCGGTGTTACATGCTCTTCAAAGTAACACTTAGTTCATCCAGTGACCGTCTACTCTCTCTAGATACACATATGCTATCTAAGATTCAGATAGTACCATGAATGATCCAGGCATCCATCCATTCAAAGTATATGCACACATACAGTTTCTGTTTCACCCACCCAGGCTGTTCTCCTTCCACCCATCCTTGCTTCATCATTCACCCAGCCATGCACCATACCATATTCTTTCCTTCCCAGCCACCTCGGGGACCAAGCAAACACACATCATTCTTCTTTGCCAGTCATCATTACATTTCTCGTCCTTCCACACTTACTTACACCCTTCTTTCGCTTTTCGTTCATCCCATTCATCAAGTTCATCTCAGATCTGATTGGGATTCTTCTCGCCAAAAACTTCACAGCTAAGTCAAAGTACATTTAGAGGAGGCTACTACCTGGTTTATTTATAATACACCCGTGCAGAAAGCACACTCTGCAGTCTTCAATCTCAATAAGTAAGGAATATATAGCTTACCTCTGCCCGCCACCACCGTGTCATCCCCCACAGAATTGTCCGGCACTTCCACGCCTCCTCCCCAGAGTTGTCCTCGTCCAATGCCACCGTCACCTCCGCGCTAGCCCCGCCTCCAGATGTTCCACCTACAAAGTACATTTAATAATGTTAGAATACACCACTCACTACTATATAATATTTGGTCTAAGAGGAAGAAAGAAATGTGAAAAAACAGTATACAATGTAATAATTTGTGACTGTCTACTCTAAAGTAAAAATGTCCCTTTTTCCAGGGAAGGCTGTTGTCTTGCTGCACTTTTTGGCACAACTGATGAATGCTTGCTTTTTATTTTTAACACGCACCACTTTTTCTCCTATAAGGCAGAAGCTTGACTTCTAAGAACACGAGCAGGATCAAGTTCAAACCAGGTGAGAGCTCGGCTCGACCACAAGAAATGTGTCCAATTAATCGTCAGCACTAAGCACTTTTCCATTTTCAGTTAAACGTTTACTTTTATGACAAACTTGATTTTAATAAATGTGTTTACTTTTAATAAAGCTTTTAAACTTAAATAGACTCTGTGGTTTTTGGTCCTCCAGACTAGAGTGGATGAGCTAAAGGTTTTTGCAATTTTTGCAAGCATGAGTCCGTGCCTCTGACATCATTGGGGAATAATCATAATCATCTGTGACTTTGGGAGCTAAATGACTCTGCCACACTATCTAGTCAGTAAGGAGATTGGGGGTTCAACTACAAAGTCTGTTATCACTGAGGTATGTGGAAAGTCTAACAGCACCTATTATAATTGATAAGCTAAGCAATGCATTATTTAGTGTCCATAGTTCTATTTGTGCAGATTTGTCCCTGCAACAGTAGTAGAATGGATTGTCCTCCTATCCAAACCAAAAGTAAAGTAGTATCTTATTCTTTCTTGGTGGTCATTCACCTTTTTATTGTTGGCAATTGTCAAAGCATAAACATTTAGAAGACTTGAAAAGACATTATGGACAATCCCAGAGGACTGCACTCTTTGCATAGAGCTATTGCTGACTAGAATGGGTGTCCAATGGAATTGCCAAATGTGCAATCTTAGTTAGCTACACAGACAGACTAATAAGAATAATCTAGTAATACCACACGGAGTCATAGTCGAAGCAGGATAAGAATTTAGATCCAGTCTACAAGAATATCAAAGACGATTTAGAAAAAATCGAATGAGGAACGCTGGGAAAAAATAAGTACTCTATATTAAAATTAAAACTTACTGGAGCCAGCAAAGGAGCCCTCGCCTGCCCGATCCTGGCCTGCATCCTCAACAGCAATCTCCTCCTCCTGTGTCCTCCTCTTGCCCCTGGGGGAAGCTGATGTACAACATGAAAGAAAGAAAAACAGAAAACATGGATGATATTTGTCAACCAAATCAAACATTTCAAAAGAACTAACAAAATATTTTGGCGAAATAGCAAATAGACAACTATTCAACGGGATATATTATTGACCAATCTCATGTGGTCTACTACGTTATTAGTATTGCTTGATTTGCGGACCGTCGAATTGTAAACTTCTTATGTAACTCACTACACAAAGTACTAAAAAGGTTTGCCTAGGATTGGCAGGCAGCAGTCCGCAGCACGCGAAGTGACAGCCAAAGTCCACCGTGATTGCAGATCAGCGACAACACTAAAGTTTCCTACTACATTAACCAGTCATTAAAATACTCAAACTATCAATCCACCACCACTATTTCTTCTTATCGCCATGTGTACAAAGGAAGGACTGGACTTGAGTCTGTAGGGGCTGATTTAGAAGCCCCTTGCGGCTCTTTTGCTCCATTGTTGCGTGACTTTTGTGATGCAGCGGCAGCACAAAAGAGGCGCAATGGTGCGGCGTATATTAACAACGTGACGCATATGGGAGATGCATCACGTTGTAAAGCCCTGCGCCATCAGGGGGCGTTCCGGCGCAAGGGAGGGCGTTCCTGCGCAGGAACGCATCCTAAAAGTGGCTGAGGGAAATCTACAAGATTTCAATCACTCACTTTAACGACAATGATGCGTGACTCAAACCCTGCGCCTGCTTAAAGCAGACGTACGGCTTGACGCAGCTTTGGGGAGATAGGGCACCCCAGAGCATTGATGGAGCTGCGCCATTGTTGCGACGCAACTCCAGCAATGCGCCGCCCTTACGGCACAGATGCGTAACGCTTTGGTGACGTTTTGGGCCCATGGTGCGCCGCATTGTAAATACGGCGCACCATGGGTGATAGTGGCGTGGCGCACAATTACTGGTGCATCCCTGCTACTTTGCAGGGATGCGCCGGTAATTAAACATCTGAACCTTAGTGTGTTACGCAGTTCTTTAAACTACACTCATACATAATTTCACAGGCCAATGAAATGAACACAAAATCGGAAACAAATAAGCATAGTAGCAACACTACTGAGAAGGAGAGCAGTGCACCTGAAATGCACAGAAGATTTTGAAATATAATATACCTACAATGTAATGAGCAGCATTATTGCTCTTGGTAAAAAAAAAAAAATTGCAATATAATAACACAGCAGGAGAAAACAGAGTAGTAAAGAAATAGCTACTACTACTACTCACCAAGCCCGGGGATCTCGAGGCCAAGCAGGTCGAGCAGATCTCGTTCACGGGTCAGGACATCCGTCCAGCGGTGGGTGGCCTGGTTGTAGGTGTGCCGGACCCGAGAGTGGTGGTACATGGCCCGGCACACCTTATCCCACCGCTTCCGGCGATCCCGCATCCCGTACCCGCCTCCAATCTTGCCGCCTGCCAATATGGTCCTGGGGAGGTGGCGCTGTACATAGAACACCAGTGCGCCCACCTCTTCCGGGCTGAAAATCTCCCGGGGTGCGACTGTCTCCCCCCTCAAACGCCCGCACGGGAGCCGGGCACGGGGTGCGGGACCCTTCCCCTTCTCGGGATGCTTCCCGGCTCCCTTCACCATGGTCTGGGCGGAAAGGAATAAAGAACATAGAATAGGGAAGAGAAGAAAAGAAAAGAGTTTAAAAAAGTAGTTTAAAATTAACAAAAAGTAGCAGTAAACACAAAAATATAGGGCTAGAAAAATAGAGGGATAGATAATAAGTAAAATAGATTAAAAAAAACTTCAAACAAGCAAAGGATGGCACAGATTTAGAGAGGATACAAGAAGCATGCCCTGAACCATAGCAATGAATGAGAAACAAGATGGCGACCGCGCGGGTAAGTTCGCGCGAGATGTTCCTCGTGAACACTCGCAAAATTGTACTTGCGAGCCGCACACTTTGCGAGATTACACTTCGCGCCCGGAAACGGAAATACGTCATGCAAACAAGATGGCCGCGCCCTTGAACGACCGCGAGGGTAACTTCGCGCCTTGCGCTACAAGCGGCTCGCGAAAACGCACAAAACCTTGCGAACTAACACGCCGCAAAAAAAGAAATTGCATATTCACACGAATTAGCGGCTTCCGAATCCGATCTCGCGCGTGTTCGCTCCCCGCGAATCCCGCGAAATTGCAGAAAAACGAGTTTTGCAAAACTGAAAGCACTCGGCAGGTGCAAGAGTTCAAACTCATCATTAGTAACAATTCACTGTAGTGCTTCCTGACTGGGGCCCCTCCAGAGTTCAGTTGCTAGTTGCAACAATTGTATGACCCTGCTCTGACCCTCACAGCAGGCTCATAGAATAGCTAGAAGTAGGCCACAAAGGTCCTGGAAAAAAAAATTGCACTGCAACAGAAAGCAAATTACTGATAAGGAAGCAGGTGCCAGACCTGGAATTTTAAAACAGTGACACATTAATAAACTAACCCCAAATTAATTCATGTCAGTTGAAGCAGGGCAGGTGTGCTTGCTTTTCCCCCCCATAATCTACAGTGATGATGAACCAGAGGGTGGCATTGATGTAACAGAGGGTGGCATGGGTGAAAGAGAGGGTGGCAGTGGTGAAACAGAGGGTGCTGGGAGGCTGTGATGATGAACCAGACGTAGAAACAACATAGTCGCGACCGTTGCGAGCCGACAAGTAAGTTCGCAATTGCGAACTAGTACCAAACCCTTGCGATCTGGCAGAAACCCTTGCGAACACACACAAAAAAAATCCGCAAATTTGCGAGAATTCGCGGATTTTGCGGATTGCGAGTTCGCAAATTCGCAAAATTCGCGAACGCCAGATTCGCAAAATTCGCCCATGCTTAAATGACACATACCTGCTTCAAAGGGTTGTTTTCAGGTTTACTTTTCAGTGCAAATCCTAATATTGCATTGGAAAGTAGGTCTAATGTTATGTTATGTGTCTTTGTAAAGTGCTCTATAACCTGCAGGATTACCCTGGTGCTGAACCGGTGTGCGTGCCTAGCCTTGCCTAGAGGAACATAAAATAGCAATATGCACTACTTTGCATCAAGGAGGCGTACATGGGATGTAAATGGACATTCCTATGCGCCCAAGTATTTGAACACTACCCCGCCTACTAACTTAGTAGAAAGGGATTTGCGTCAAAACATTGTGCATCTTCAAGGCAGACAGGAAGTAGGAGAACATATTTTCCCCAAACATTTCCAACTTTACATGTGTGCTGCACCGTGCAGCACACATACAAAGTGGTAAAGTGGTAAATGTTGTAAAAGCATAGAATGTTGTGCCGGAAGGATAACTTTCCAGTGTGTAACCTATGCTGGACATCATGCACACACTCTTCTAATATAGTGCAAGGGTGTGTGCATTGGTGCAAGGTAGCCTAGGATAGGCAGACACTAGAGCAGAGGTCTTCAAACTTTTGGGTGCCGAGACCCCCCTGTCAACATTTTCAGTCATAAGGACCCCCTCCTGATAAACATTTCTAAACCTGTAGGCAGGGCTTCTAGAATTACGAGGCAGGTGAGGACCAAATTACACGGAAGGCTTGACTAAATTGTGTGAGAGGAAAATGTAAATGTTATGTGATGCCACGTTATTTTGGGATATAATTGCTTCATTATTTTGACATTGTTTTGCTCACAATAAAACAGTACCAGTTTACAACCAAAATACAGCAATTAACATCAGAAAGATGTCTAGTCAACCTTTGTGATTGGCCTTCCACTCTGCAGGAATACGTGCTGCCACATTAGAAGCTCACCTGGCCCTGTCCGGGAGCAGCAGGGGTCCCTAAAACCCTGCCCTCTGTGGATGAGAAGAGTGCCCATGTGAGTGCACGGTGAGCGATGCAACAGTATGAGAGTAGGGAAAGAGGAGTGACTGCAGGGTGAGTGAGGTGGCCATATGAATTTGATTGTGGATATAAGTGCAGAGTGGGATGAAAGAATGCATGGTTAATGATGGGCTTGTTTGAGCGAGTTTCAAATTGAGCAGTGAGGGGGCAGGTGAATGAGGTGTCACATGAGTGCAGGATGAGTGCAGATGAGTAGCGTGACTGCAGGTTGAGGTACAGGGAGAACAACGCAAGTGCATTGTGATTGCAGAGTGATCACTGCGAGTGCAGGGTGAGAGGGTGAATGATGTGAGTGCATGGTGATCAGTGTGAGTGCATTGTGATCGCTGTGAATGCAGGGTGAGCATGAAAGTGAAGTGCTAGAATGAGGAGTGAGTTCTCTGAATACAGGGTGCATTTCCAGACACTTGAAGTAACTCAACATATTATTGACTGCGGCGTAGGGCTTAAGAAATAAGTTAAACTATTGCTATTATGACATTAATCAGGGATCGAGGGTGGAGGAAATAAATATTCTGATCTTGCAACATACTTCCAGTCCTATGGTTAGGGTTGCCTGCTCAATATTTTGATGTCCCAGACCGTACAAAAATAAGCAGTCACGTAAAGTTGTATATTTCAGCACTCATCTGTGCATACTTGGAATAGCAAATATAAATAGAAAGCACTTTTAATTGTGTTCTAGGGCTGCCTCAATGATCCATGACTGATAAAGGGAACAGAGACCTAAAAGTCACATTACGAATGTATTTATTTATGCGTTTTTATATAGCGCGCACTTTACCCGAAGGTGTCAGAGTGCTTCACAATGTATTTCATGAAAAGAAATAATAAAAAGTAGAATTGCCAGAAGAAAAAAATACCAGCCATTTCTCTTGTAACACACTGTTTGCTACCTCTCACATTTTGTTTGCTTTATATACTTGCACAAGTGCCACCATTGCCTACGTAACGTTTGTTCTTGTGTTTGAGTGTGCCATTTATTGCAGTGTTATACCTCTACTTTTACTTTGTACGCTTTTGTAACCTGCACACATCACTTTTTCCTCCTGTAATGTACCGTTTGCTACCTCTTGTATTTTGGTTGCTCACTATTGTCATTTTTGCCTCATGTAACTTAACGTTTGCTTTTGTACTTTGTTCACTTGTAATTTTCTCCTCATGTAACATTACTGTTCCTATTCTCACACTATTGCAGTAAATGTAAAATACAAATGTAAGGGAAAGGCTGAGTTGGGGCCCAGGGAGTACGGGAATTATAAAAAAAAAAACTAAGCCTCAGTGACACGTTTTCAAAAGCTATGTAAATATGTAAATGGCCGTTAACGACCTGTGAAAAACTCAGGGGTGCCGGGCTGTGCTGGAGATAAGACTGCAGACACAGCCCAGCGATGCTCACAGCAGCTCGAGCTGAGACACACTATGGGGGAGGAGGGGGGGCTGAATCCTTGTAGTCAGATGGGCCTGGGGAAGAAATGTGATCGGGAATGCGCGACCCCCTTTCAATCACTCCGTGGCCCCCCTGGGGGTCGCGCCCCACACTTTGAAGACCCCTGCACTAGAGGAACAGCAACAGCCCCATATCTTAATAGATATTGTGTTTTTCTGCTCTATCCTTTTCACGCAATGCAGCACAGCAACTTTAGTTACCTCAACTCAGTGTGTCAATATTTAGTAAATTCGCCCTTTGTTTCTCCAGACCTAGCACTCTTAACATACAGTGCCTATCTGCATGGAAGACATTTGACTGCTCACCTAGTAGTCCTCATTGTCTTAAGAAACATTCCCTATAAATTGATTAACACACATGGATGACTCGTGATGTAAGGCACTATGACACTCTACATTAGAATGATATGAGAGGGGGGCTAAGGAGAGATGAGGGGCACCATTGGAAGGTGGTAATAAGGGAATCCGTGAAAAGGGATGTATTTGCACCAAAGAAGTTGGTTGCTCCAGGAGCCACCAAAACTAAAGCCGGCTCCGGTAACAACATTTACCTGCATTATGGCGGTACCACATCAAGAAAGGGTGTAATATAAAACCACTGCTGACTAGTCTGTCTTGCAACAGCGCTTTGGCATCTGCGGGTTTTAATGCGCTCTATAAATTTATAAATTTATGACATATCTTATCATACTTTGTTACATTAGAAAAATGATGTCACCACATCAATGTTGGTCATAATACCACTCTTCTGAGCGGGAAATCTGCGGCTGGCGCCACCAGCAAAATGCTGTTCATACCTCATTCTTTTGCTTGCAGAAAACCATGAGGACACGCCGTTTTCGTGTGAAGTTCCCTATTAAAATCTAAATCTGCAGGAATTTCACATTTACCAGTTATAGCGCCGGGACGCCCCTTTTCTGGGGCAGCTGTTGCGCTATACAAATGGCAGTAACATAACATAACATAACATAACATAACATAACATAACATAACATAGCACTGCAGTTAGCAGAATTGTGGTATTACTGGGAAGATTTAGGGGTCATGTTCAGCGGGTGGCGAATGTCCAGATCTCCTATCTCTGGCTTTTTCTGGTGCACAGCAGAATTCCACAGGAGCAATTCCTGGGGCACAGGAGCACTACGCGAAGCACAGGAGAACATCCTGGGGGACAGGAGCACAGGGGTCTTCCAGGCCTTAGGAGAAAGGTTAAATGGTGTTTAATCTCATTGCTGAGAGCCACGCTGTGTGGCAACGTTTTGGAAAGGCTCATATTAAAAAACAGAATTGCAAGTCTGGGGATCAGCTACATTGTGTGAACTTTACACAATCCCACAGTAGCCTTGGCTGGAAAATTACAGCACCGTGCACAAACGGTTTATCAGCAAAAACATATCTGCTAAACTTTGTCAAATAAAAATGTGCAAGAAAGGGCGGGCAGCTGGGAAAGTAGATTGGCTGGAGCGAGCGGCAGGGATCGCTGCCCAGAGCTGGGAGCCTGGCCACATGGTCAAATCTCCCAATTTTATTGAAACAGTACAACTGCTTTCTTCGTCAAGGTTCCTGATTTTTATACAGTTTGTAGATGAGAAGGGGCGTGCCTCATGGGCACCGGAGTAACATAGGATGTGGCATAAGGGTCAGAGCAGCCGACTTTGGAATTGGAGAACTAGGTTTGGCTCAACATCCTGTGATTCTGGACCAATCAGTTAATCTCCCCATGCCTACCAAAAAATTAATGTGACCTTGTGTAATGTAACTGATACTCATGAGCCCTCAAATGCGTTCTGATCAAGTTTGCACTATATAAAAACTGCAAAAAAGAGTGCTATTATTCCGTCACCACATTTGGCTCTTGGGCACAATTGAGAAACAACTTTAAAAGCTCTGGTGCAAGGACTCTTTTGAGACATAGGAAAAATGACACTTAGCTATTTGGTTTCCTCACCTCTCTTAACAACAGGACATTTCAAGATCACGTGGTGCTTCAAGGCACTCTTGTGGTGACACAATATAGCACCACTCCTGTCTCGTGGCGAATGGGACACGTCAGAGAACTGTTGTGGCAACCACTGGCCATCATCTGTCCGACTGGAAGGGAAATCTACTCCTTCCATCGAGCCGTCATACACCAGCTTGAGTTGGCGACTCATTGACTCTACGCCTTGCGCAGCTGTCCCAAGTGCCAATCCCATATCAATCCTGTTAAAGCAAGAGCACCCCATGCCAATATGGAGCTCCCCTATGGCCCTAAGATCAGTGATGTAGACCACATCTATGATCCTTCAGCTCTGTACATAGGTCAGTCCACCTATCTCTGGACTTTGGAGGATGGACAGCCCAAACCTCTTACCAAGGTTTGTGACATTTTAGAGCAGTTCTTTGTTGATACTAATGTTTGATCCAACCATCCCTGTTTCTCTGTAACCTTTTGAAAGGACTGAACCAACCTGGACCTGAGACTTAGCATGTAGCCCACAATGCATGCCATGTAAAGGTTGCCTTCCAGGGCTTTGTTTGTGCTGGTATTTCCGGATGCTGGTCCCTGGGACAGGAGATGCATTCCTACTCCAGGTCATGACTACTACAGAGACCTGTTTTATCTTTCACAGAGAAATTATTATGTGAACTTGGCTGACCTTTCAATGACAAACCAAGTCACTGGGGAGGGCAGGCTGAGGAGAGATAGACAGAACGGGGATGGGACTGCAGAGGTATGTGCTTGTTTGCCCAGACATTGCCCATACCACAGCCGCCCGGTGCTATAAAAAATGAGGCAGCCAGGCTTCATCTCCACTCTGGCCCCTTAGGAGGAAAAAACATTTTAAAACGTACATGCAATCGGAACATTTTATATATGAACTTTATTTTAGAAAATTAATATAGTAAACTGCACTCAGGAGGCCATTGACAGACAACCTAAGGTACCATAATATCATGTAAAGGCCAAACTCCTGAGATGGCTCCAACGTATCCAGAACGCCTCTGCACGCCTGATCCTCGACATCCCTCACCGCTGCCACATCACACCCCACCTGAGAGACCTGCACTGGCTCCCGGTCAACAAGAGGATAACCTTCAAGCTCCTCACCCACGCACACAAGGCACTCCACAACACCGGACCAACGTACCTCAACAGACTCAGCTTCTACACCCCCACCCGCCAACTCCGCTCCTCTGACCTCGCCCTCGCCACAGTCCCCCGCTTCTGAAGAGCGACCTCCGGCGGCAGATCGTTCTCCCACCTCGCCGTCAAGACCTGGAACACCCTCCCCATCCACCTACAGCAGACCCAAGACCTGCTGACCTTCAGAAAACTCCTCAAGACCTGGCTTTTCGAGCAGTAGCAGCATTCCCCACCCCAGCGCCTTGGGACCCTCACGGGTGAGTAGTGCGCTTTTCAAATGATATGATTGATAGATTGATAACAAGAACATGTCCCTTCTCTGTCATTCTGTACTGCTAAATTTAGAAAATGAGATGGGTCACGGTTACACACTCTCAAATTAGAAATATGCCCTCACAGATATTGGGCCTGATTCACAAAAGGATTTATAGCATAAATACTGGTTAATGGAGCCACATAAACTTCCTTTCACTCCTGTTAGAAACTCACAAAAGGATTCCTGGTATGCATCAATGTGTTTACTACTCTGATTGCTTCGCCACAAGCGTGCAAAAGGTGGTACGTATGCCTTCTGCAAGGTGTGGTTTGTACTGTCATGAACACTCCCAACCATGTTTGTTTCTGGGAATTCACAAACTAATCTGATCCTTTCACGCTCTGGTAATGGTCATACATTTACCCCATGATAGGTCAGAAGAAACTCCCTTTTTAGGGTGGGAGAAGGTATGAGTCAACCCTAGATTTCATGGGGGTATAGACCATAAGAAAATGCATTCATTTGCAAGGTGGGTATTAACACCACGTAACACATGTAATGGGAAACTTTGCTAGTGGAGTATTAAGGCAAAAGCTTTAAGCTCCTCCAACTATGAGTAGGCAAACAATCAAGAACTCTGCAAAGCATCTCAAGTTTGCATATCCCTGTATATATATATCTATATAAATATCAATAGCTATATCTGCATATATATATTACACAGTGGCATAAGCCACTATGTAGTTATATACGAGTCAGATTCTGCATAGGAGGAGTGTTTTTTGTTTTGCTAATAACTTTGGTGCAATTTGATGAATCTTCACAAATCTTTCACAAATAAAACGTTTGATCCACCTGAGCTCCTTCCTGGAAAGTTTCAGTGTGATCCGTCAAGCAGAGTATGAGAAACAGGGTGTCCCCCAATTTTTTTTGCCCACGCAATTTCCATAGGGAAAATTAACCAGCGATACAGAGAAAAAGGCTGAACAGAATTGCACTAAATTTGCCATTTTAGAGAATTGAAGGTTATAAAATGCCAATTAGTGTTGCCGAAAGACTTCTGCTGGACAAAATAAAATGACAAAAAAGGAATTGATTGGCTGGTCCTGCTGAAATCCCTCAGGACCATGGACATTATTCATGGGAGTGTGTCCCCTGCCTTGCCTCATGAAGCCCCAGGCACTGCCTTTGTAACCCCTGGCCTCAAATGTGGCAAATTCAGTGCCAAAAACACAGGGGAGGCTCCATATTGCTTATTTTCAGCCTGTTTTTCTTTATACTAATAGTGAATAATAAGCATGTGCGGGAAATCCGTTCCGCTAGCGGATTTTGCGGATTTTCGGTAAATCCGCGATCCGCGAACTCCCGCGAATTTACTGAAAATCCGCGAAATCCGCGAGCGGCGGATTTGAGGGGCAAAAGTTCAAGCCTGTTGAACTTTTAACTATGTTAGGATGGTGCCAGCAAGCTGCCAGCCCCATCCTAAAATAGCTACTAAGTTAGCTTCAACAGGAAGCACTAATATATAAAATAAAGCAGGTGCTCGAGCACCCTTCCTGATGAAGCTAATTTAGTAACTATTTTGCCGGCGCCATCCTAAAATAGTTACAGCAGCCCATAAATGTGAGTTTTGTCGAGGTTGGGCAGGTGTGCGTTCTCCCCATATCTATAGTCGGAAATTACCTATGATGCTTGATGGAGGCCTTTGCATTATTGACTTTCACAAGCTCAAACCCTGTGCAGTTCCTGTGACCACAAGCTTCTCTGATCCGTGCCTGTCCTTTTATGCACACAAGAGGCATGTGAACTCGAGGGACCCCGGTGCTCTTCGGTGTGATGGCAAAGTTAATCAGCCCCCCCAAAAATGTGAGTTTTGTCGAGGCTGGGCAGGTGTGCGTTCTCCCCATATATATCGTCGGAAATTACCTATGATGCTTGATGGAGGCCTTCGCATTATTGACTTTCCCAAGCTCAATCCCTGTGCAGTTCCTGTGACCACGAGCTTCTCTGATCCGTGCCTGTCCTTTTATACACACAAGAGGCATGTGAACTCGCATATAAGCCTCGCCCGTTTGGCCCGGCCCCTCACACTAGCGATGTGCACCGTTTTCCCGCCTGGCCTGCCCTTTACCCACACAATCTGCAAAATCCGCGAATCCGCAAATTCGTGGATTTTGCGGATCGCAAATTCGCTAATTCACGAATTGCGAATTCGCTAAATTCGCCCATGCTTAGTGAATAATATTCTACTACTAACTGTTAGTGTAATGAAAAATGGAGCACCCTTAGGTGGGACCTTTAGTGGTGGCTGTGGTAAGTAAAAATGTTTTTAAAAGTATGTTGTGTGCGTGCTTGCGGTTGAGAGTGTTTATGTGAGAGAGATTGAGGGCCTGATTCACAGAATGAACTTAAGACTCAATCCTAAACTTACTCCTATTTTGGCATTCACAGAATGCACTTACTACTTTTGGCATTCACAGAATGCACTTACTACTTTTGGCATTCACAGAATGCACTTACTACTTTTGGCATTCACAGAATGCACTTACTACTTTTGGCATTCACAGAATGCACTTACTACTTTTGGCATTCACAGAATGCACTTACTACTTTTGGTATTCACAGAATGAACTTACTACTTTTGGTATTCACTGAAGTTAGGATTTTCTCTTAAGACAAACTTAAGACAGACTTAAGACAGACTTAAGGTAGGATTTTGTCTTAAGTCTGTCTTAAGTCTGTCTTAAGTTTATCTTAAGTCTGTCTTAATCTGTCTTAAGTTTGTCTTAAGACAAATTTAAGACAAAATCCTAACTTCTGTGAATACCAAAAGTAGTAAGTTCATTCTGTGAATGCCAAAATAGTAGAAGTTTAGGGTTGAGTCTTAAGTTTATTCTGTGATTCGGGCCCTGAGAGTGTTTGTGTATGTGTAAGCACGTGTGTGTGTGAGTGAAAGTGAGTGAGAGTCAGTGTCACGTATTAAGTTAGATTGTGGTCCACATTTACTAGTCTTTGATGCAGGATTGATAATTGTACACTCAGTCCAACAAAGGTTAAGGTCCCCTCAAACAGCTTCTCACTCAGTTACAAACTCTTTGATAGAAACACTCCAATGGAGGCAAGCAAACAATGAGGCATGGGTGTCCAATGGTGGCACAAATGTATGCTCACCACACTCACTCAGATATGCACTCAGAGATATGAACGTTCTGATGGAGGCTAAGGTACCCGGAGGAGGTGGGCTGAAACAGAGGCACAAGTTTACCCTCACAGGCACTTACTCAGACATGCACTCAGAGCTATACTCAGAGACAGGAAGGACCCAATGGAGTTAAAGGTACAGTGAGGTGGCAGGGTCTAACACAGGTCTATGCACACCTGCACTCACTCAGGTATGCACTCATGACTACAGTCAGGGATATGAATGCTCTAAAGGAGCCAAAGGTATTAAGATATGGATGCGGCAAAGGAGGCAAAGGTATAGTGAGGCGGTGGGCATCTAACACAGTTCCTGTTTTATGCCTACTACTCACTCAGGTAAGCACTGAGGACTACACTTAGGGATGTGCACGCTGAAATGGAGAGCAAGCTATAATGAGGAGGCGGGTATCCAATGCTAGTCCAAATTGTGAGTACATCCCCACTCACTCAGATATGTGAACTCTCGGATGGATCCGAAGGTACAGTGAGGCAATGGGTGCCCAGAGCATGTGAGGTTTACGCACACCGCCAATCACTCACTCAGGTATGCACTCAGGGCTCCACTAAGGGACATGGACACTTCCATGAAGCCAAAGGTACAGTGAGGCTGTGAGTGTCCATGCAGGCCTAGGTTTACGCATGCCACCGCAAACTTGAATACACACTTACGTCTACAACCATGGATATGAATGCTCCAATGAAGGCTAGCGTACATTGAAGTGGTGGGTGTCCCACTCAGGTCCAGGTTCAGGCACACTGCCATTCACTCAGATACACACGCAGAGCTACTGTCATTGATATGAATGCTCTAATTGAACCAGAAGTGCAGTGAGGTGATGGGTGTCCAACACAGGCCCAGGTTTACACACTCCTACACTGACTCAGATGCGCACTTAGGGCTACTCAGAGGGATATGAGTGCTTTGATCGAACCATAGGTACTTTGAGGCAGTGGGTCCAACATTGTTCCAGGCTTACGCACACAACCTCTCACTAGGATACTCACTCAAGGCTACATCCAGAGATATGAACTCCCCAATGGAGCTAAAGGTACAGTGAGAATACAGATGTCCAATACAGCGACAGGTTTTTGCACAAAGCCACTCACTTGGATACACACTCAGGACTACACTCAGCATTATAAGTGCTCCGGTGGAGGCAAAGGTGCAATGAGTCACCGGGTGTCCAACGCAAGTGCAGATTTAAGCACGCCACCTCTACTCAGATACGCATTAATGGTTACGCTCAGGGATATTAACACGCCAATGAACGCAAAGGCACAGTGATGCAGGGGGTGTCTAATGGAAGTCCAAGATTATGCACTCCTCAACTCACTTAGATACGATCTTTGAGCTACGCTCAGGTACATGAACACTCCAGTAGTGGTAAAGGTATAGTGAGGTGGTGATTTGAAGACACTACATAACAAGCATCAAAGCATTGGTGCAGTCAGAGTCACACTCAGGTGCATGTGTTCAGATATTGTCACTCTCAGACTTGCATCTGCACCTGTACACTCACTCAGACACTCAGATCTATGGTAATTACCTACTTAGACCAGTACTTACCATGGTAGGGCAGTGATACTTGCCAACAGAGTTGCTGAAATCGAAAAATAAATTAAGACACAGTTAGTAAAAGGAGGACTAGGAAATTAAGCTAGAAGAAATAAAAAGTTGATCTAAAGACATTAGCGAAGCATGACAAAGGAGTTGATGGAGCACACCCAATTGAAAACATAAATTGAAGCAGCTGTATCCTACATGTGTGGTGGCTTTGGAAAGAACTGTTTTGACTTTTAGCAGGGGGGACAGCGGGCATGGTCCATTACAAAAACAGCAATAAGAAAAACAAGTAGGTCAAAAAATGTAAACTAGATGACATTCAAAACGACAGTGATAATGGTTAGCGTTGAAAAAACCCAGTCATACATATGGAAAAATGTAAGCCCGGGCGGTGAACTCTGCTCCGCTCGTAGAATTTGCGGAGTTTTCCACACTCCACAGAGCACGCAGAGTTCAAAAAAACTCTGCTCCACGTAGCAGAATTTGTTCCCCGCTTGCGCTCCCCAACATCAAGTTGGCAAGGAAAATCCACCTTCGGTGAGATTTTTTCTCGCTAACGCTCGACCAACGTAAAGTTGGCAAGCAAGAAAAACGCACACCCTGGCGAGATTTTTCAACACGGGCCGTCGGATTTCTCAATGCTGGTGGTCGCAGGTGGTCGCGACTGCTCACATTTAGAAACCTTCTGTTTAAGCTGAGAAAGTTGCAGCTCGAGTAGAAAATATTCTCGAGCAGCAGAAAAGAGGCAGCGTCCTTTTGTGCTGCAAATTATGCCATTTGCGTTGATTTTCCAGCGCAGGCCAAACACCTGGCGTTGAAAATCAACACGAACAGGTTCTTGGTAAGCATGGGCGGAAAATCCGTTTCGCTCGCGGATTTTGCGGATTTTCGGTAAATTCGCAATCCGCGAGATTCGCGAATCTCCCGCAAAATCCGCAAATCCGCGAGCAGCGGATTTCATGGCTTGCTCGCACTGTTCGCGTGAGTTCGCGGCTTCCCAGTACAACTTCGCGCCCCGCGAATAAGCGCAAAATTGCAGAAATACGATCTTAGCAAAACTGAAACTACTTACCAGGTTCAAAAGTTCAGGCTCATCATTAGTAGCCATTTCCTGTAGTGCTTCCTGAGGGGCCCCTCCAGAGTTCAGTTGCCAGTTGCAACTATTATGTGACCCTGCTCTGAACCTCAGAATAGTTACACATATGCCACAAAGGTCCTGAATTACAGCTAAGGGAGACAAGCAGGAGCCAGGCTGGAAGTTCAAATCCATTAATCAGCCCCTAATTCATTATTGTCAGTTGGGGCAGGGCAGGTGTTGTAACTAATTTTGCAACAATGAAAGCACTTAGCAAGTGCAAAAGATCACTAATCAGGAAGCACTAAGGAAGCAGGTGCCAGCTAAAAAAATATTCTGTGACACATTAATCAGCCCCAAATTAATTTAGGTCACTTGAGGCAGGGAAGGTGTGCTTGCGTTGCCACAATAATGTACACTGACTGGACAACCAGAGGGTGCTGTGATGAAACAGAAGGTGGCATGGGTGGGCCAGAGGGTGGCATGAGTAGTCAGAGAGTGGCAGTGGTGACAGAGAGTGGCAGTGATGAAGAAGAGTGTCCCAAACAGGCTGGACACGTAGAAACAAGTTCGCGAAACTTGCGACCCGACAGGTAAGTTCGCGTTTTGCGAAATTGTACAAAACCCTCGCGAACTGGCAGAAACCCGCACGAACACAAAAAAAAATCTGCAAATTTGCGAGAATTCGCGGATTTTGCGGATTGCGAGTTCGCAAATCCGCAAAATTCGCGAACGCGAGATTCGCAAAATTCGCCCATGCTTAGTTCTTGGTCACTTCAGAGAGTCCCGCTAACTCTGCCCCGTCTTAGAAAAATTACAAATACAAAAAAAATTAAGATAGGTGGCTGGACAAATGGGCTTTGAGGGCTGCCATTTGAGCCCATGCTGAGATCTCTCTACAAGCCACCTGACATACTTGTGATATACATGCTGAGGCAGTGGTGAGGGAATGGGTTGTACCCATTGGCACACATCTGAAAAAGGCTCAGGCTAACCTGCTTGGAGCAGACGGTGCAGGTGATGTATTCTGACTTGTTGGTTAGCCAGAGATGACCAAAAGAAGAGAAGAAAGATGATGTGGATAAAAGAGAAGGATATAAAAAGAAATCATGATTCTGCAATGTATCATTTGACAATTCACTAAATACATATTTAAAATTCAAAACACTGTAAAAAAAAATTACATTCACTGAAAATAAAGCTAAAAACGGAATTAAGGTAATTTGTGGTCCTGAGTTTTTGCAGTGCTAGGTTGTATGGAAAATATGTACATGTGGACCGCCTTGTCAGTGACACACTATGTGCAGAATTATCATGCTGGACTGGTAATGGTGGTGCAAGTACTACAATAAGGCACAGTGGGTGTAAAAGCTAGAAAGTCTTCCAACCACAAAAAAGGTTAATAAACAAAACTTCTCTGTCATGCAAAAAATGACTCTTAGCTGCTATAAGGAAGAACTACCAACTACTCTGCAAGTGTGTTTTTTCCAGCGGTAAAATAAACTTTACCAATGTTTTAATGGTGTGGTTTTCTGTTTATCTTTGTGTATTTTCTGCAAAGCATGAAAGTGTTTTTTTTTAATGTGTAAATGACACATTTTTTTCTGCAAAAATCTGCAGGCAGAGAAGGTGCAGACTCTCCAGCAGACTGGCCTTCGGTTTCTGCAGTCCTGCCCTAGTCTAGGTGTTTCTGGAAGACAGACTGATGTTTGATATCACTGAACTCATAAAGATGTCAAACATATCTTCGAAGAACATAAAATGCTTTAATAAGAACAACGTTTCAACAAGTGTCACACACCGAATTAACGGCCATACAGAGCTCGGAAGAACCTCAAGGAAGGCCGTGTTCCGGTCTCTTGTTCACGCTGTGGCGTCAGTAATTTCAAAGCTCCGACTAAACACGTGTGAGTCATTAAAATGGATGGTAAATCAAATGGCGGCCGCGTTCTTTCCACGTCAGGAAGGTGCTTTTGTGTCAGGGCTGTGGGTGTGATGAGAAGAGAACGGCGATATCTCACTCCTGACACTTCTCTGTATCACTCGTCACTCTCCAAGGATATAAATAACCCGGAAGTGCAAAGCAGGCGCTGCTGTCCGTTCTTACAGCAGACTGCACAGGGCCTTTGAGCAAAGGGAGTAGGGGTCGCGACATTCTACAGACTGAAAGCAAAAGTTATTATGCCCTTATATAAAATACTTACCATTACGCTGGGACGCTGTGGGGTGCCAGTGTTTGAGGGCGTGAGTCATAAAGGTAAAATTACACTTTGTGGAATCTTTACTATTGTTTTGGTATTCACAAACTCCGAGTGTAACTTTACTACTACTTATTTCACGATTGCGGAAATTCCGAAGGGAGTGTATGTATAACTGTGATTGTATGAGTGAGTGAGTGCATGGGGAAGAGTGGTAGTGTATGTAAAAATAAAATCTCTTTATTCACTTTATAAAAGCGCATCGACAACAGGTAACACAAACATTAATAAGCAGGGCATCTCACCACCTACATAGCAACCTTGCAACAACCATTCCAATAATCAGCAATACACTATCAATCACTATGTATAGTCAGCATCTATTACCCTATGTCTCATTACATGATATTACAATCCCTTTATGTTCCCTTCCAGTTTGCCAAGTGGTGGTCTGCTATTGGGAGCAGCGGCGGTACCTCCTTTAGGGCAGAGGAGCCTTGCCCCGCCTGCTGCGAGCTGTAGCAAACGTAATATTGATAAATGGTGAGTGGGCATGACCATTTTAGTAAAGTGCCCTAAGTATCGTCTCGAGGGCAGAGCCATTCTTGCTTCTGATTGGCAGCGGGAATGAATTGCCTGAAGTTCGCATGTTGGATTGTCCGGCTGTCTTGGGATGGCCAGCCTGACATGCGCACTTCAGCCTGCACCAATACTAGCTGTGTAACAGCCAGGCAGACTGCAGGCACAGGCTGCTAGTCGGAAAAGGAGCGCTGTGTTATCCTGCTCCCACCAATCATGGCGCTAATCTTGTTCTGAAAAAGACACGAGAGCAGCTCTAAGATTGGTTAGGTTCATTGTGCTTCACTTCACTGCCTGCTCTGTGAGGGGAAGAGCTCTGGAGAGAGCCTGCAGACCCAAGAGGCAGCCCGGGGAAGACCTGCTCTCTTGAGTCGCCCCACCACTTTCAAATGTCACTAGCCGCTCGCCCTCTCCTGAGGAGAGTCACGCGCTCTAGTAAGCATTTCTTCTCTTCGTGTAGTCTTTATATGCTGCTGTTCGGCAAGTGCCCAACCTATCAAGAATTTTTCCCATCTGACAATCTCTGGACAGATGAAAAAAACATCACTCTGGTTCAGTGGGTTGGTATCTCTTCCTTCCAGTGGTTAAGTGTATTTGCTATTCACCTCCTAGCCAAAACAGGCCCCAACGGCAATATTCATATTTTCTTTTCGCAACCTTTTGGGCAGGGAATATTCCTATAAAAATGTCTTTATGGGTTTGCCTGCTGCATCCTTATGATCTATTTGGGTATGTCCACACCATCTTGTTGGAAGTAGTATGTGTCCCATATAAAATGTGGCTCTGTGTCAATCTAAAGCAGGGATTGGTGGAAATTTCCTTGACTTGCTCACAAGCCTTTCTCCAGTCCACATCTGCCAATGGCCCTGGGTGGACCTCTAGCCATCTATCAGAAGCCCTTTGCTTGCTACCTTCTGTGTACAGGAGAAGCACCAGCATCGTCTGTTAGAGGTCATGAGGATGCTGTCTGTGCACCGGTGTTGTACCCCTTTTCATCCCCTCCAATGCATCCCTTAACTCCTGAACTGTAAGTGGGGCCTCCAAAACATTTCCAGATGGGCCATTGTAGACTCTACGTCTACGAGCGCACGCTCCAGCTGTCCTCTATCCATGAAAGTTTGAGAGATACATTCTCCTCTACGGTCCACCTTGTACGCTTCCCACTTAAACGCCCTACTGTATGGTGGATCCATGATTCTTCCTAAGAATCACTAATTATAATCTCTTAATTGTGCAAGAAAGACATTATTTGCTAGGACTTCTGTCCTTGATCTCCAGTGAGGCCCCTGCGTCCTAAGAAGCCAAAGCTTCAGGTTGAAAACCAATGGGGAGTGGTCAGAGAGATACTATTCAAACTGCATCCCCAAAAAGCTCAGCATCATACTTTTGGACCAACACACCATCTTTTCGGCTTTGGGTACTGTAAACATGGAAATAGTGCGATTGTACACTGTATCCTGGATATTGGTGTCTCCAGACATCCATTAAATCAAATTCAGTCGTAATAATCACAATAGTCGCAAGAGTCATCTCTATTCCAGGCATCATCCTTGGTCCAGGGGGCTATGTCCACTCTCCTGTTCATAACCCAGCCCGAATAAATATTGTGCCAAAACCGGGGAAGCGGCACTCAATATGGGCGGGAAGAACAATTTATCATCCGTATTCGAGTCATATACAAATACAATAAAAAATATCCCCCCTGCATATTAATTACCACATCCTGCAATTGAAAGGGCACCCCACCACAATCCATGCCAGAACGCCTATTAAGTAGGTGGAATAACTGACAGCGAACATGCGGCCCATCCATTTTTTCCCTCTTGTGTCACTTCAGAGCGGAGTAAGTATGTCTCCTGGAGCATAGCAATTTGAGCCCTACTTCGCTTTAGATAGAAGTAAACTCTAAGGGCCAGATGTACGTAATCTTGATTTACTGATTCCTAAATACCGAATTTTACCGATTCGGTATTTTAGAATTGGTAAATGCAATGTAGGTAAATATTCGGTAAGTATTATCGAATCGGTACGATTCGGTATTTACCGAATCGGTATTTACCGATTCGGTAATTCCCATTTCTTCCTATGGGCCTCCAGGCCCCTAGGAATGAATTGGAATTACTGAATCGGTAAATATTAATTCAGTAAAATGGGGAACTCATTCAAGGGTGGCAGGGTGTCACATTAACACCCTGTTGCACCCCTGAATAGTGCATGGGTGCACATGTGGCAGACATACATGCCCTAAGGACATGTATGTCTGCCACATCGCACTGTTGTAAAAGCAAAATAATTGCTTTTGCAAAAGTTTTCGATATTTACCACCAACTTGCAGTTGGTGGTAAATACCGAATCCTTACCTATGCAATGCACTCATTTGAGAGCTCCCTACGTTCGGTATTTTAAGGAATCGGTAATTTACCGATTCCTTAAAATACCGAATCGGTAAATTACAGAGTTTGTAATTTAGGCCACCTACATCTCAGTAGCCTAATACCAGTCGGTAACGGCCGAAATTCAGAAATTTCGGCCATTACCGACCGGTATTGGGTGACCTACATCTGGCCCTATATCTCTTGGGGAAACCAATAAGCACCTGCGCAATCCAAGTTACTTGTGTGTGAGGGACAAAGTTCTGTAGGTTTATGAAACAAGTACCAACAGATTCTTAGTGCACATGCTTCAGGATAACACACTGTTGAAGAGTAACGCTCTTTTGGTGCTGCAATTCTAACAAGATATAACGCTAACAAAACATAACAAATGAATCAGTGCTTAATTTGTAAAAATAAAAGTGCCAGGGCTCTCGTCAGGAGGCCACTGCAGTTTGCACCACACATTGACCCTGCTGTGCTGTTAAAGATAGTAACAACACAACAAGTAACCATCACACTCCTATGTGTGACAATGCGTGACAAATCAGACTATTTCAGGCCCCTAAACTTGTAAGAATGGCTTGGGCAGCAGGTAATGTACATTAAATTGATGATTAAACGTGTTGTGGTCATCTGTAAATTAGCCAGTCATCGCCACCTTGTGGCAGACTGTCATAACCACCGTTGTTGACATATAAATGCCGGTGCTGAGCACAGGAAACCACTGGCTCAAATTAAACACTGACATTGCCGGATCACTGAAATAATATCGAGAGACAGAATATCAACCATCAAGAATATCGTTGATAAAATATCGACTGACAAAATATCGAGTTTCTATCTACAAACAGGTAAGTACAAAAATATTGAGTTAAAAATATCGTTTACAAAAATATAGTTTTAAAAAATATCGACTTTACTAAAAACAATGTTAAATTAAATTAAAATTAAAAATCAATTACTAAAATATACTTAAAAATACTTAAATTAACTTATAATAATTTAATATTTAATGAAAGTAAAAAAAAATCATATTTCTTTAAACATTTATATATATAGTAACAAAGTATAATTAAATAATAGCCAATATTATTAACGTACAATAACAAAAGTGTAAAAATTACTATTCCCACTCCAAAGAGTGCAAGCGTAGGGTAAGCGTTGGATAGCGTAGGGGTTAAAATTACTATACCCACTCGAGTGGGTGCAACGGTAGGGAAAGCGTTGGATAGCGTAAGGGTAAAAATTACTATTCCCACTCCAAAGAGTGAAACAGTAGGGAAAGCGTTGGATAGCGTAGGGGTTAAAATTACTATTCCCACTCCAGTGAGTGCAACAGTAGGGAAAGGGTTGGATAGCATAGGGGTTTAAATTACTATTCCCACTCCAGTGGGTGCAACAATAGGGAAAACGTTGGATAGCGTAGAGGTAAAATTTACTATTCCCACTCCAGTGGGTGCAACAGTAGGGAAAGCATTGGATAGCGTAGCGGTTAAAATTACTATTCCCTCTCCAGTGAGTGTAACAGTAGGGAAAGCGTTGGATAGCGTAGGGGTAAAAGTTACTATTCCCACTCCAGTGGGTGCAACAGTAGGGAAAGTGTTGGATAGCATAGGGGTTAAAATTACTATTCCCACTCCAGTGAGTGCAACAGTAGGGAAAGCGTTGGATAGCGTAGGGCAGTGGTTCCCAAGCTTTTTTGACCTGTGGCTCCCCTGACCCAATCGGCAGTTGGCCGTGGCTCCCCACCATTTTTTACCGGTGGGTGGGTGGGTGGTGTGTACCTCCTGTTATCTTCCTTAAAGTATTTGGGACGCAATGAAGGTATTATATTGGTTGGAATGCTTGAATTATTAATCTCATCCACTGGCAATCACTTTGGCTGCATCCCAATCCATCGTTTTTTTCCCCAACAGAGTGCCTGGTCCCAAACCCTTATTTATGCCAGCTGCTGCTTTCAGTACCTTTTGGTACTGAGACCCGCTCTGAGAAAATGGAACATTGAGTTTGGTCTGTCGTAATCAGTATCCCCAGCCTTATTTTTGCACTAAAAAGGTCTGTCCTTCCATCTGTGTGCCCATCTATATCCAAACATGTTCAACCATTTGCACACCTATCCACCGTATATCCTTCCGTCCATCATTTCACTCATCCATCCCTCCATCCACCCTTTCACTCATTCATCCATTATTCATCTACCCACCCTTTCACCCCATCCATCTGTACAATCATCCATGCATCCACTCTTCCACCCAGCCATCCAATCACTTACTCATCCATCCACCCATTCACTTACTTATCCATTTACCCAGTCATTTATCCTTCCACCCATTCACCCTTTTAGTCATTCATCCTCCCTTTCTCTCTCCATCCCCCTTTCACTTATCCATCCATCTACCCACCCATTTACTCATCCATTCATGAATCCATCCATTGATCCTATTACTCATCCATTGTTTCACTCATCCAACCATCCGTTCACTCATCCAGCCATCCGTTCTCTCATCCATCCACTCTTTCACTTCACTCATCTATCCATCCTTTTGTCCATCTACCCCTTTCATTAACTCATCAATCCTTTTCACATTATGAGCTGAGCCTTTGTTTGCAGAGTTGCAGGCATAAGAGTCCCATCAAGAATGAACTACAGCAAGGGGTGGGGTGGTGGAGAGTTCACCATGCCCCTGCACATAGGCAGACTGAAAACGCAGAAGGCATGAGTCATGCATGATGCATAGTGCCAGGATGTGAGGTTACTGTAACATGGTGTTGTTTCCAGTGCTTTAAGCGGTGTAAAAAACTGGGGGGGTCTCTTCAAAGAGGGTGTTTGACGTAATTGAGAGTGCAGCTTAAAACACCTAGGCTAAAAATCTGCTCTTAGCATAGTGTTCCGCCTCACTGGTATTATGTTGTCTCTGTCATTGCATCCAGATATATAATACAGCAAGTATCATTACACCTCAACAAGCCAGGACTATTGGCTTTGTCAATGGCTGCTAGTTCCTTAAAAAAAACAAAAGAGCAACCATGGCTTTGTTGAATACAATATTGAAAATAATTCAGTTCTAAAATGACAGGACAGTGAGAGAACGATAACCTGTTCTTTTAAACTTATTTCACAGGCTTCTTTGAATGAAGTGTTTTCTAAGTTGCAGCATGGGCGTTTTACTTTTTATCGTACAGAATGCCCTTCTGTACACTGAGGCTGGAGGAGGCCGCCACATGGTGTCACACCCCCAGACTGCCCCATTGTCATTCAGTAAGTGGCAATCAGCCCCATACAGAATTTCAATGGGCGGGAGGGGCTGCTCTCGTGCTGCTGGAGGAGTGCAAGGCGCCTCCAGCAGCAGGGGTGAGGCCTCTCACAGGGGTGCAGCGCTGCTCGCTGTGATGGCCAGAATGACAGAATTTACGGACGGTTGGTCACCCTGCGCAGCGCCCCTGGCACCTCATTACGGCGCACTGGGGCGCCGCGGCGCACAGTTGGGGAACCACAGGCGTAGGGGTTAAAATGACTATTCCCACTCCAGTGGGTGCAACAGTAGGGAAAACGTTGGATAGCGTAGAGGTAAAATTTACTATTCCCACTCCAGTGGGTGCAACAGTAGGGAAAGCGTTGGATAGCGTAGGGGTAAAAATTACTATTCCCACTCCAGTGGTTGCAACATTAGGGAAAACGTTGGATAGCGTAAGGGTAAAAATTACTATTCCCACTCCAAAGAGTGCAACAGTAGGGAAAGCGTTGGATAGCGTAAGGGTAAAAATTACTATTCCCACTCCAAAGAGTGCAACAGTAGAGAAAGCATTGGATAGCGTAGGGGTAAAAATTACTAGTCCCACTCCAGTGGGTGCAACAGTAGGGAAAGCGTTGGATAGCGTAGGGGTTAAAATTACTATTCCCACTCCAAAGAGTGCAACAGTAGGGAAAGCGTTGGATAGCGAAGGGGTTAAAATTACTATTCCCACTCCAGTGGGTGCAACAGTAGGGAAAGCGTTGGATAGCGTAGGGGTTAAAATTACTATTCCCACTCCAGTGGGTGCAACAGTAGGGAAAGTGTTGGATAGCGTAGGGGTTAAAATTACTATTCCCACTCCAAAGAGTGCAACAGTAGAGAAAGCGTTGGATAGATTAGGGGTAATAATCACTATTCCCACTCCAGTGGATGCAACAGTAGGGAAAGCATTGGATAGCGTAGGGGTTAAAATTACTATTCCCACTCCAGAGAGTGCAACAGTAGGGAAAGTAAATACTTCATATATTATTCAAAAATTTAAAAATGAATATCTATTAATAATTAATTAAAAATAAATAAACATTTTATCTAATATAATAAATAATATTTTAAAATTACTAATTAACAATAATTATTTCAATTATTCACATATTAATACAAATTAAACATTAACAATTAATTATTTAATAATTTAAATTTATTTTACAATTATTCTCAATTAAATACATTTTAATAAATGTAATTATTTAATTAGTTATTAATAAATGACTTCCCACCCTATTCCCCTATAAACCCACAACCCGCTACAGAAATTAAATTAGTAAAATTTACATAATTACCAATGAATCAATTAATAACAATTATTTACCAATTATAATTAAATTAATTAACAAATATAAATTAATTAACAATTAATTACAACTTACTATAAATAAATAAATTTACATATTTAATTAATGATAATTAAATTACTTCCCGCCCTATTCCCCTATAAACCCACAACCTGCTACATAATTAAATTAGTAAAATTTACATAATTACCAATTAATCAATTAATAAAAATGAATTACCAATTACAATTAAATTAATTAACAAATATAAATTAATTAACAATTAATTGCAAATTACTATCAATAAATACATTTACATATTTAATTAATTATAATTAAATTACTTCCTACCCTATTCTCCTATAAACCCACAACCCGCTACAGAAGTAAATTACGCAATAATTATAAAAACAAAATTCATTACATAAAATTAATTATAACATAAATACACACTTTTCACACATATTATAACATAAAAATACACTATAAAAAATTAGATATTATTAAAAAATCGATATTTTTAACTATCTATATTATATACTTCGATATTTTAACTATCTATATTTTTAACAGTCGATATTACATTACTTACCTTAAAAACGATATTTTTGTTATCTATATTCTGTCCTGTCGATATTTTGTCCAGTCTATATTTAAAACTCGATATAATATCCAATCGATATTTTGGACTCGATATTATGTCTGTGCACCGACATTGGCATGTATTTAACAGGCTAATCCACCCAAATCCACCTGGAGAGGAGACACAAGGCAGTACAAGTTAGCACCTGCCACAATCCACTCCAAACTACGAAGCAACTAGAAGTAGACCCCACATCCCCTGTCCACAAACAAATCCTCTAACTCCACTAACCAAAACTATGATCTGCGGACAACACCCAGCCTATAAAAGGGGGACCCCCTGTCCCACCAGTCTGACTCTAGCAGTGCTTTTACTCTCAAAATTAAGCAAGTAAACCCAGTGTCCTTCCCACAACTCGGTTTCATCGCCTGTCACAATTTAAAGGACTCCTTTGTTCTTATTGTATCTCTTGCATTACAACATGCAACAAATTAAACCAACCCCCACCAACTCACAGTTACTCAAAATTGAACCAGCACCTTACACATTCACCACACGTTTATGTGGTCTCTGGCCATTGTGGGACCCATATCACAAATGATGGAGCATGTACCACACTTTTACTAAAACAGCTGGGTCTGGGTGTCAAAGCTTCCTCAACTATGGCTCAGGCACTGTCCTCACAGATTGCCCCAGTATAGCAGTGGGAGGCTCTGCTTCTCCTGATGAAGTCTCTTATTCCTTCTGCATGGGGCCATCCTTCAGTAAAAGTACCCAAGAGCTCCAACGTTCTTCTATTTCTCACTTGTTTGTATCTACTCTAGTAAAAACTCTACCTTCAAAAACGGGATCCTCTCGGGAGGATTCCGTTCTTCAAGGTAGACTTTGTACCAGAGTTCAAGCCATGCCCACATCCTACATATGATCAATAAAATCCCTGTGGAGTACTCTGAGAAGGGATGGAAAAAACTAGCCCGAAGCTTCTCCTAAACTTCCAGATGTCCAGATATGATTTTCTTTGAATTTGTACTTTTCTTGTACATTTCGGGAAAATTGCAATGTTATGGTTTTCAAATTATGGCTTTGTGGCGTCTGTAGCAGCCCTTAGGACACATTTAGCACCGCTCAATTTAAACTAAGGTCATCTTTGACATCACAAGGTTTCACTTTCAATAGAGCTCTTTAGAGGAACATAATCTTGTTAGGTGCTGCTGACTCAGGATGTGGCAGAACAGGTGGGAAAATACCTGTGGGCCCGATTCACAGAATGAACTTCAGACTCAATCCTAAACTTACTACTATTTTGGTATTCACAGAATGCACTTACTACTTTTGGCATTCTCAGAATGCACTTACTACTTTTGGTATTCACAGAATGAACTTACTACTTTTGGTATTCACAGAAGTTAGGATTTTGTCTTAAGTTTGTCTTAAGACAAACTTAAGACAAAATCCTAACTTCTGTGAATACCAAAAGTATTAAGTTCATTCTGTGAATGCCAAAAGTAGTAAGTGCATTCTGTGAATACCAAAATAGTAGTACGTTTAGGATTGAGTCTTAAGTTCATTCTGTGAATCGGGCCCTGTGTGCCTTTTTCAGCACGGGAGCAACCCTCTAGTGCAGGTTTTGACAGTGGATGTCTGAGGTTTTTAAACACAAAAACACAGATTGCGATAGCATTCGAACAAAGCAGTACAGAACTTGTCACAGATGAGTTCTTTCAGTAAAGCCACCTTCAGTATGTTTTACTATAGGTCATGACCTCTACACGCCGTTGTCTGCATTCTAGAGGGCAGATTTACTATTTTTAGGTGCAAAGCAGTTACATTTTACTGACCCCCAATGCTGTTGTACTTTAGGTTGCCATGCACCGTAGTGCAAGGGCATGTCCGTTCAGTAATGCATAGGTTTTGTACTGGAACGGATCCCTTCCAGCACAAAAAATAAACTTTAATACTTTTGCCACTTTCAATGTGTGCTGTACAGTGCAGCACACATGCAAAGTTGGAAAAAGTGAACTTTTAAAACTTTCTCCACTCCTATGCCTGCCTCGAGCGTCATCATTGTTTGGTGCACATCCCCGTCTACAAAAGGTAGGAGATAGGGAATTGTGTCAAAACTCACAGGGGACACACATGTGCCACCCATAGTACAACCCCTTGACGCAAAGGGGTTCAAAGTTGCGCACAGTGTTACTTCACTTTACTTTAGACAACTTTCCAACACAATTCATTGACGCATGTCAATGCTGTCAATGGTTCCTGAATTAGCTCAGCCTCTCCCAGTTGGTTCTGGTTCTTCATTAGTCTTTTAAGGCCCCAAGATAAAATTGGGGGTGCAGACAAGTTATCCCTGCATCACTGGTGGGTTCTAGGATGAAGCAAGCTCAACAACAAAGTATGGCTGTTCTACTGGGCACCAGATGGTGCAGGTGGATAATGTAGAGTTCTGTTCTTGCACAGCAACTCGACAACTCATATTGTGAGGGAAGAAGATCTCACAACAGTTCCCACATTTCCTCACATGCAATGTTGGATTCCTTTGTGCCAGATATGCTCCCTTCTGTAGAGGACAGAACAGGACCCCCTTCAACTGAAGGATGTTCTCCCCTCTGTGTGTGGCAATGCATCCAACTGGGTTCTTGAGCGTGACATGTTCCTTGTGTGAAGGGTGGGCAGCAGTCAGGATGACTCTGTCCATTGAACTCAGTTCTCCTGAACTGTCTATGGTCAGTGAGGGATTCTGGAACACTGCATTATTTAAGTTGACCCCACCAGCTCAATGGCAAGGTTCATATTCTGGGGTCTTTCCTGAACGTAGCGTGGTCAATGTTTAAAACATGTGGGTGCAGTGGACATTAGGAACCTCTTCTGTGCAGGCTCCAACCCTCCAAGGGCTTTATTGGGCCCACACAGCAGGCCATGTTTTGCGGATCAGACAGAAAGATGGAGTGCAGCCGTGAGTGTTCTGGAAAAGGTACTCTAAGAATGAAATGAAGACACTGGAATCCAAGGTATGTTGACCGGAAGGTTTATTTAGCAAGGTGCATCTTAACAGCAACAAGTCCAACCTTCATCTGACCATACCTGCCACCGTCCACCATATAATCACATTCCCCATGGTTCAAAAAGATGCATCACTACGCAACCAAAACCACTGCCAAACCCCCACAAGCCTGCATCATATGAAATAGACACAAGCGCAACACAACATGTCCTGCTCGTGTCTACTTCACAAAACTACAATGCACGGGAGTGATGAGCTAATATCATGGACTGCAATACATTTCTCTAACTCAACCCACCTTTCAGACAGAGCTGGATAGCTTCCTTGACCACTCTTTTGAATCGCTTAACCATTCGCCTTGATGTAGAACACCGTAATTCTGATGTGCTCCACACCACACTGCTCTAGATAACTCTCCATTTGTCTACTGACAAATTAGGCCCCATTGTCAGCTACTATTTCTTGGGGAATGTCCTCTCTGCAAAACACTTTATCCAGAAATGTCACCACAACCTCTGAGGTAACATTGTGCACCATTTTAATCTCAGGCCCCTTAGAATAGCAATCAACCAAAAATACCAAAAGCCTCCTGTCTGCAAAAGGACCCACGATGTCAGACCCAACTTCCGCCATGGTGCCATGGGAAAGTCTACAGGTTGCGGATTGGTAAATAAAGCCCTAGCCGATTTGTCACTAGACGCACACTTCTTACACATCCTTACCTGGTGTTCCACCGAGGTATCAATCCCTAGTCCCCAAAAATTCACTTTAACAGGCCTCCTTGTGCCTGATATACCAAGGTGGCCATCATGGGCAAAGTCCACAATAGTTTTCCTCAAATTAAAGAGGGGATTGAGCCGGTCCCCACCAACCTTATTACCTTTCTCCACAGCCAGTTCCTCCCATACCTTAAAATATCCCATCACCTCCTCAGGTACCTTCCTTTCATAAGGTTATCTGGCTTAAATACATGTAACACTCTGTCTAGCTCACCGCCCTTCTCCGTCTCCTCTTTCCACATCAGAACATGTGCACCAATCTTCAGAACGTGTGCACCAATCACACGCCAGACCAATGGCCTTAAGAACAGCAGCTTACAGGATCCAATCCAGCTGAAAGAATCCAGCAAACCAATCCAGAGGCAGTACAAGGCACACAACCAAACACACTATGGGAGGAATACCGACCAATGAGGTTGCAGCATAAGAGTCCTTATCCAATAATAAATCCTCATGAAATACTGGAATGGTTGTTCTCCATACACATAAATTCTTCCCCGATCTTTGCTAGTGTGAGAATGAAAGAAAGACACTGGAAACCAAGGTATGGTAACAGGAAAGGGAAACAGGGCACGAGGTGGAGAAACAAACCTCATGGAGAGCAAACCTCATAGAGGGCAAGTGAGTCTGGCATGAGTAAAGTCCAACTACTATTGCATTCTGTGTCACTCAGAAGCCCAATGTAAACATGGAAGGAATACACCAAGGAGACGTGAAGAAGTGAGACAGGTGAATATAGAATCATCTCAGTTCACATCTTCTTATCCCAATCAATGCCACATCACACTGTTAGTGAGAGGATTTAGTAATAGTTGATGCAGTGCTTCGCAGGAAGGCAACACCCACGCTTCACCCATGGAATACCTACCACAATGAAGTGTAACATAATGCAGTACGAGCAGTCATGGAAGGTGGTGCAAATAGACGCTTGCAGGGCTTTGTCCCATTTAAGGACTTGAGTTGGCTTCAGAAGACTTGCGTCACGCGAGGACAACAAAAGTCGATATGATAGAAAATTTGCCCCCAATGTCTTCTCGATTGGTGTGGATGTGATGGCTCAATCTGAAATGCACAGGTGCCTCATGTACCATACGGTATGGCTGGGAGATTAAGCCACACCGGGTAGAGGTTGAAGAGCTCAGAAAGATGCTATAGGGGAGAGTGAGGGTTGACTGACTTCCGCCGTGCACATAGTAGGCATTAGTAGTGGTCATGGATGAACATTCCATGAACTAGAGATAGGCATACTGAACACTGCACTTGCAAAGGAGAGACTCTGAACATAGAGAATACATGAGACTGTGCACAAGCTGAAATCAGGAAATATACTGCCATGCCCCCTCCCCCGTTTCAAGGATATGAAATGCAAAAATATCTGAAGAATTAGGTCATCAGCTATAGTAAGACTTCACTCCAATGGCTATCAAGGCGATAGAGGAAACTAGTGGTCTGTGTGACAGTGGCGGTCGGCGGGTGGGTGGCGAGGGTCATGTGTGGAGGTCAAGCAGGGGGGTTCATTCAGGGGGGATTGCGCATATAAAAAACATAAAAAAATTAATAAACGTACCTTTGTACCGGGTTCTGGGTCTCCGCTCCTGCTCTCCTTGTGGAACTCGAGGAACAGGAAGCAGGCCCCACTGACCAATCGCAACACTGCACTGCAATGCAGTGTTGCGATTGGTAAGCACCCAGGCTCCCTGACCAATTACATAGCCACAGTGCAACGTTGTGATTGGTTTTGAGTGTCCTGTTTCCAAGCTCCACCAGGGAATGGGGGCCTAGGCTTGTTCTCCACACAGGCTGTAATGCAGCCGGCATGGAGAACAGGGAAAGTGCGCATGACTGGTATGGGCAGCCCGAGAAGGCCAGTCAAACAGTCATTGCGCATTTAGGGGTTGGCAAACCACTCCTACCCTGCCCTGCCCGAAGAGCAGAGCACCCCCCCCCCCCACCCACCCAACTGCATGGCAGCACGAAGTATAAAATGATAATAGCTAAAAGTTATTATCATTTGATGTTTCTTCTTCACACTGCCTAAAGGCAGTAGGCCACGCTCCTCCGCCATAGCGGAGGAGCCGCCACTGCCATGTGACCTTGTAAACAATGGTCTGCGATCCTAAAGAACAAAACACAGACATTGAGTTGACCTGTGTCCGGTTCCTAGAATAACGTTGCCACCATTCATGCCCATCTACGCCAGCTTCACCCTGCATTGAATTACTAAGGACCTTTGTTGGTGGATACTCTGCCAGCAGAGAAAGAGAGGTGCAGAGAGTGATGGAGAGGCAAAAAAAAGACAGAAAGATGAGGAGAAGAGAAACCAAGAAAAAGAGAAAGAAAGACAGTTACAGTAAGAAAAGTGGGAGAGTGTGGAAGATAGAAAAAAATACAAGGCAGAGAGAAAGGAGAAAGAGAAAAGAAGAGAAGAGAAAGGGAAAGAGCAAACAAAGAAGAGAAAAAGTGAAGAAAATTAAAGGGAAAGAGGGAAACAAAGAGGCAGAGAATTATGAAAGTGTTTTATTAATGAGAAAATAATGCTTATTACATATGTTTTGGGGCCATATGTATCAGGCAAATTCGCATTCGTAAAGGCCGAAATTTGCAGAATTTCGGCCTTTGCGAATGCGAATTTGCTAAATGGTATGTATTATGGAAAATCTGGTGCAAAATAAAGAATCGCAACATTTGCAATTCCTTATTTTGCAATTGCATTTAAGGAATCACAAATTTTGCGATTCCAATGTATGAAGCCCAAAAAATGTGCAAATTGTCCTTAAGGAATCGCAAATTACCACCAACTTCTAGTTAATGGTAAGTTGCGAATTCCTTGAAAAATGCACATTTTTGCATTTTTCAAAGTGCCATGTGACACACACACATGCCATTAGGGCATGTATGTGCACCACATGTGCATCCATGCATATTTCAGGGGTGCAACAGGGTGTCCTTTGGACACCCCGGCACCCTTGAAATTATTCTCAATTTGCGATTAGCAAATTGCGAATCGCGAATTGAGAATAACTTCCCATTCATTCGTATGGGCCTCCTTGCCCATAGACATAAATGGGAAAGTATTCCTTAATTGCGATTCGCAATTTGCTAATCGCAATTAAGGAATTTTAGGAGAACTCAAAAAAATTCGATTTTGTACATACATACCTGTTTGCGATTCTCAAATAGCGATTTCTTAGAAATCGCTATTTGAGAATCGCAAATCAGCATGATGATACATATGGCCCTTAGTAACCATAACTAGGCCACACGTTTCATTTGCTTGTTTCCACTGACATCAATTTTAAAGTTGCTGAAGAAAATGAATACGTTTTCTACCGGCATGGTTTTCTTCCTTGTTTTTCCTTTCAGAAAAAAAGTCAACATAGGATTCATTTTATGGTGTTGTTTTCCTGTACTGAATAAAATGTATCTATCTATGTCCCTTAGGAGGAAGCCATGTCGAGATGTTCTCATGTTTTGAAGTATTCAAGGCTATTGCCTCATCTGCATTTTTATTAATTCTAAAATGCCTTATGTTGGGACGGAAAAGTGTCCTGCATATTAAGGGACGTGTACCACAGCCCTGAGTGCCCCAGCTGCATCAATATCTGGATCCTTCATACCGATTTGTCGTCATGGGTGAGCACGATCATGCGTGTGCGTCATGACTTATGCCTGTCTCACGGATTGTGGCCATTTTAGACTGGGAGGGCGCACCAAGCATTGCCCTGCAAGTGGTAAAGGGCTACTGTTGTTACCCATAGTGAAGTAGTACGATCATGGTGGTGACAGCATTTCATTTTTGTAACAGTGAACGGTAAAGTGAAAGACTATTTTTACCTGTGTCAATGGACTGAGGCCTACAAGCCCACCCATGTAAACGTCAGCTGCTGTGCACCTAACATTGGCATACATCATGTTAGTATGTAGCCTAAGTAGTGCACATGTGATTTTATGTGTTTGCTGTAATGTGTACATGCTTGTGTATGAAACAGTACATATAGGGCTATGGCGTCCGTACTGGAAGCCCAGGGCTTTGGAGAGGCAGGTAGAGGTGCATTCCTGAGAGCTGGGTGGGGCACACACACTGGAGTAAGGGAGAGACAGGCTCCCTTGGGCATTTAGAAGAGTTCTTAGACTCTGAAAAAGTCACTGGTTGGTGGAGTCTGGGCACATTTCAGGAAGGAGTTCTGGTTGATAAGGGAATCATAAAGAATATGGGTGGGGGCCTTAGTAACCCTTTGAAAGGCATGTACCAGTGAGGCTGACATTCTGGTGTGAACCTTTAGTCACTCCCATGGCCTGTGTGCAGCACTCTCAAGGTTTGAGTTGCTCCATCTATGACAGACTGCTTTCTGATAAAGGGGCAGGATGGAAGAGTGGAAATCTCCATATCACGAACTGCAAAGACCAGGACTCTAACTCCCCTTTGTGTCTGGCAATTGATTATGAAAAAGGAGAGCTTGAGCATCCCAACATAGTCAAACTGGACCTGTCTACCAGCATGGAGAAGCTCAGCACGATTTCTGCCTGTTGTGATCAGGACTTGGGTCTAAGGTTTGTGTTCTCCTCACTGAGTGTGGGGACATCACCCAGGAAAATCAAGACCACTCACCCTGGAACCTGGAGCACAAGCATCTGCCTGACTTTTGAGACCAGATGACCCTTGAAGGAGGAGGAGGAGACTGCCTGCAGGGAGCGAGTTCCAGTGGGGATCCTGTTGAGTGCATTCCTGAAGCAGAGCGTGAGATTCAAGATCCACGTTGAAGACTGTTGCACTGATCAGGCCGCCTGCCTGGGTGCTACTCTTTGCGACCCCTGTATGCCAGGTGGGAGCTGCAGTGTAGTTTGAGGACCATGGCACTGATCAGGCTGTGTGCCCAAGTGATGTTGTTTGTAATCCTTTTATGACAGAAGTGGGTGGCGGTGAAGTTTGAGGACATTTAACCCTTTCGGTGCTGATGACGGCTCCCAGCTGTCATGAGTCATGGTGGGCGTGTACTGATGACGGCTGGGAGCCGTCATGACCGCACCCGTGATCGGAATGTCCAGCACCGGCACGGAATTCCAGCCGCGGCCAAGGTGTTAAACTGATCTGGTCATCTGTGTGAATGATGCTGTTGCCACCTGAGTATGCCAGGTGGAAGCCACAGTGAGGAAAAGGGCTGTTGCCCCCGTGCAGCACTGTGACAAGAAGCGGGCGGTCACCTGTGCAGTTTAGTGAACTGAGGGGGCAGTCAGCCGTAGTGCGCTGCTCGAGACCCCCATTTACAATGTTGAGGCCTCATAAACATAAGGGCCATCTCCCTGGTGTGGGCGCTGTGACAATAAAGAGGATCATTGCCCTGTGCAATGTTGTGACCAGAATAGCGTAGGAGATTTTCAACTACAAGACAAGAGCATGAATTTAATCACTGGAATCCAGGAGGCCAGTGCTTAATTTGTAAAATAAAATAGGTGCCAGGGCCCTCATCAGGAGGTCACTGCAGCTTGCACCACCCATTGGCCCCTCCAGAGCCAGTAACAACACAACTATAAGCCATCATTTTCCTAAAGGTGTGACAATTCAGAGAATTCCAGGCCCCCAAAGCTGTAAGAATGGCTTGGGCGGCTTCTATTAGTAATTTTTAATGTATATTGAACTAACAAACAACTGTTGTTGTTCTCTTCTCCAAATTACACAGAGAGCACCACCATGTGGCAGGCTGTCATAGGTGCTGGTGCCGACAATTAAGTGCTGGTGCTGAGCACCGGAAACCACCGGCTCAAATTATAAGCTGCCAGGAGCACCCAAGACCAATGACACACTCAGAAAGGCTTACAGCACAACCAGACTCCTGCAACCTCACCATCAGCATCTATGCTTCTGCTCACTGGCACAGTGTTTAATTTGTGCCTCTGGTAGCTGGTGTGCCCACCAACACCCGTTTTGGGGGATTGGTACTTATTTCAACTCATCTGACATTTCCTGACAGCAAGAGAGGGAAAAACACACAAAGAATGAGATTTACGGAAAAATGATCACAAAGGCAAAAAGCAGGAACTGCAGGAGTGAGATAAAGGAGATAAAGGAGGTGTGTAGTAGTGGATGATTAAAGAGGCATGAGGTGGATTCCATACTACATAGCACTGGCCATGAGTTTCTCAGCAGAGCTTTGGGCATCGGCACTCATTTGTTTAAAAATTAAGTACTGCAGTGCTGGCCCACTGATGTGTGCCCAGGCCTGTTAAACCGCAGCTCCAGAGCTAATAGGTAAGACTGATTGCAGAGCCACTGAGCATCTGGGGAACTTGCTCTGACCTACAGCACTCAAGCACTGGGAAACTTTCACTTTTAAGACGCCATTTTGAAAGGGCGCCTGCAGATTCAGCTGGAAAGAACCGGTACCAAGCACGTTCGGGGTGATTCCTTGATCAAAAGACGTCCTCAGCATTCCGAACCTCGATTCTGGTGTACAGGGATTCTTCCCCCATCTTCTAAGGGTAAAGCCTACCGCTTGTCAGCCAAACGACGGCGGGAGCAGTGCAGCTAAGCCGCCATTCACCGCGCCTTCCAAGCCACATTCGCTCAGTCTACAGACTATACTCCCACATGGCTATTGGTCGAGAGGGAGCGTCTAGGTGAATTTCACCTGATCTCTCTTTTACCGCGCAAACCATAACCTCTGCTCTTGGGTAAACACATTTTTAACAATACCAAAAGGGCCCTCTTGAAAATTAGTAGAATACTAGAAACCCGATCTCCAACTCAAATATGACTTCTCCAAGGAACAACCCTAAAATCAGAATCCAGGGCTCTCCAGCCTGCTGACCCACTGGGCCTCTGAGGGCATTCACTTCTTGAAAGACCAAGGGCCTCCACAACCTCCACTATCTTTCAGGGAATTAAAAAAAACACTTTAACCTACAGAACCTGGACCTCTACGATTTTCTGAAGCTTAAGGTTGCTCTATCTAAACTAGAACTACCAACTAACGATCCTTCCCTTACTAAAGTCATCCTAACCTTCAATAAATCCGGACACCAGGACTCCAAGTTCTACTATCTACTGAAACGGAAGTCATCCATCATGTCCTCAAGACTCCAAACACAGTGGAAATCCGCTGAGACGATTATGACACAGTCTTGGCACCTGATATGGAAGTCAGTGGTCTCATATAAAATCTCTCCCTCCCTTTCACAGATCAAGTTCTGGTTACTGCACAGGACCTTTTGGACCCCAGCACGCCCCCACAAACTCTCCCTCAGAGAGACTCCATCTTTTTGGAACTGTAATGACCCAATTGGAGATCTTCCCCATCTCTTCTTTTACAGTTGCGCAGTCTCTCCATTCTGGGACTCTGTATTCAGCTTTATTTACTCTATCTACGCAGTACATCTAGAACAGAACTTTTATAAAAAAAAACAAAAAAAATTATTTAAAAAAACAAAGGCTTCCTTTTAAAAAAATGTTTTAAAGCTTTATTTATTATTCTTTTTCACAGTAACGATACAGAAAAAGGAAAAGTTAACTCAGTCACAGTGTTGCTTCTTGCATTGCCATCAACGTATTTATACATCATGGTATTACTTTTCATTTTGTCAATGGACTTCACAAAACAGTTCGAGTCCTGGCATGGTATACATTGGTTATTGCATGTAGTAGTACAGATGTGTTATATAATGGCTGGTATACCATAACAGTTATTTATGTAATGCTTACATGTTTGGTTTTCTGCTTCCTTCTAGCTGCCTTTTCACCCGGAGTGGGACCGGTGGTGCATTTGATGCTGAACCGTACTTCTTTAAAGCTAGTTCTTCTACTGCTCTTTCCTCCCCATTCCTCATTACTTGGTTCCTCTTGGTGGCCGGTGTTGAGTCAGGGATGGACAGGAGATAAGATTTCAGGGGCCCCATATCTTGACGTGGGTGGGAGTAGTTCTGCATAGATTAGTGCTTGGTCTTGCCACGTTATCATGTCTAGGAGCCAATCCTTGAATTTCGGGGCTCGACCGCCTCATCACCTAAATGCCACTCCGCGCTTTGTAATCAGGAACCCTAGTGCTGTCCACTTCCTGTACGCAGCATCTATTTCCGCTGTGTACCCCAATAGAGTCATTATAGGGCTGATCTCAGGCGGGCAACTAGAGCCAAATTTGGGGGGGCTGAAAAATATTTCGGGGGGGGGGGGGCTGATTCTTCCAACCATAGACAGAGTGGTTATAAGACGGGGTGAACACACATCAAAAGCCTCATTTACAAGATTTACAAGTAAATGGTTTTTTAAAGACCTGTTAAGTACTCGGGTGCGGCTACAATTAGATGCTCGCCAGCACGGCTAGCTGTCTCCGCCCAGGCTGACACACACGACGGGGGGGGGGGGGGGCTGAAGCCCTGTGAGCGCAATGGGTGTTGCGCGCCTGGGTGATCTGGAGCGGGGAGCCTACCCTTTTAATTATTGCTGCTGCCACCGGCCGCCAGTAGTCATTGACCAGGGGACACTCCCATGAAAGGTGTAGGAAACAACCAACGGCTTCCTTGAGCCAAATATCAGATCCTGCAAAGATAGCCTACTAATTGATATCCTTCAAACTGTTGTATTGCATTGTATAAAAAACTTATATAGCACAAACTGTCACCCTACGGGTATCCTGGCTCTGCGACTTAAAAGATGACCACCACAAGTATTGACCTGATTATCAGTGAGTAGCATTATGCTCGTTCCTTGGTAACAGCCAGGTTTTCAGACTGTTGCCTGTAAAACAATTCCAGTTAACTGAAAGAACACAGCAGCCACCTCCTTCTGCCCCTGGCTAAACCGGGCCCCCTGCCTGAGAGGCGCAGATAACACCTCCCAGCAAAACTCCCCTTGGTTTGTGCCCAATACATCTACTTGGAACTCCCTTGACAATTATTTCGCCACCACTAAACCACCATGAAATCCTACTGGGAGACCCATTCTCCACACACCTGGACACTCACCTTCCCTTATCTATGCTGAAACATTAGACATTGCAATAATTGATAACACCACCTCCTAATACATTGTGCCTGATTCCTGGGGAGCACGGACTATACATCCTGTATCACATCTCCATCTATGTGACCTAAGATATCCTTAGGCTTCGTCCACCTATGCATGTTTACTGAATCTATACCTACTAGCGATCCTTTCTTCTTTCTATATTTTACTCCTACCAATTCATTATACCTTATACCGTATTTCTTATGGGTCTGTTAGGATACCATATGTTATATTTTTCTTATTCGTCACCTGTTACCTGGATTTTGTTCTATGCATTAGACCAGAGTTCTTCAATCTGTGGGGCGCACCCCTTCTCAGGGGGGGCGCACACTCCTCCCTAAAATCTCCCCTTTGTCCTCTACTGATTCTTCAAACAAACAGCATAGTGGAGCTGCAGGGGCCCTAAGAAGGGGAGGAAACCATTAAAGCCTCATTAACAAGAAAAAGGTATTTTAAAGACCTGTGAAATACTCGGGCGTGCCACACATGGGGTTTGTGTGTGTGGGGGGGTGGGGGGGCTATCCTGGTACAGTTAAAAATGCTTTAGCTGCAGTGTGAGACAAGGAGCCCCTTTTTCTAAAACTGGACTATATCAGAGCAGAGGAGGCACCTTGCCTCACACTGCGGATGAAATAAATGTCTGTTACTTGGTTTCAGTTTTAGCAGAGAAGGCTTCCTGTCTCCCACTGCAGCTGAAGCATTTCAGCTCTAGGAATTTAACCCAGGTGACAATGTTACTTTTTAAATTACACTGGCAGGAGCACAATGATGAGAGGGCTGAAAGGGTTTTAAATTGCCAAAAGACAAATCCCAGTCAGGTGTTTAAACAGCCTGCAAATTGCTTCTCTTGACACTAAATATGTGTTATAAAGAAGTATGTATTCATTTATGATGTGACTTTTCTGTCTTTCTTCCCTTTTATTATCAGTCATATCATTCAGGCAGCCCTAAAACACAATTTAAAGTGCTTTCTATTTATATTTGCTGTTCCAAGTATGCACAGATAAGTGCTGAAAATAGAGCTTTAGGTGACTGCTTATTTTTGTACCACCTGGGACATCAAAATATTGAGCTGGCAACCCTAATCATAAAACTGGAAGTTTGTTGCAAGATCAGCCCAGTATTTATTTCCTACACCCTCGATCCCTGGTTAATGCCATAATTGCAATAGCAATAGTTTATCATATCTGAAACCCTGCGCTGCCGTCAATAGCATGCTGTACTGCAAGTGTCTAGCAATGCACCCTGCATTCAGACAACTTGCTCCTCATTCTCTCCCTTTACTTTCATGCCCACCCTGCACTCACAGTGATCTCAATTCCCTCATACTGACCCCCATGCACTCACACCATTCACCCTGTACTCAGTGATCACTCTGCTCTCACAATGCACTTCCGCGGTTTTCCCTTTACCTCAACCTGCAGCCACACAAGCACACTACCCACCCTGCACTCATGTGACACTTCACTCACCTGTCCCCCTCACTGCTCAATCTGCAAACTCACTTAAACAAGCCCTTCACTGACCATGCATTCATTAGTCCCACTCTGCACTAAAATGCACACCCAAATTCATATGGTCACCTCACTCACCCTGCAGTCACTCCACTTACCCTACTCTCACACTGTCGCATACCTCACTGTGCACTCACATGAGCACTCCTGCCACCCTCACAGAACAGAGGGTTAATGTGCCTGCTATAAAGAAGGTGTACCATGCAGATCAAAGAACTGAGGGGCATATGTTCAAGGAAGTTGCGGAGTGAGGCGTTAGCAGTCATGGGTTAAAGCCTCTCTCCGCCACTTCAGAAACGGAAGGCTGCACCATATTTACAACAATATGGTGCAGCCTTGCGTTTCCCCTGCGCTGGCGCTACACTTAGCAGATTACCGCCAACGCAGACACCATTGCGCCATAGTGCAAGGGTGTCAGGGTGCAGGGAAAAGATTGTTTATGTAGAGGAGGGGGACCTTCCTGTACATAAACAATCTTTAAATTCCATTTGTCTCACTTCCATGTGTGCTGCTTAATGCAGCACACACAGAAATCACAAAATGGATTTTTTTTTTCAAGATTACAAATACAAGGCATTTTGCTTTTTCCATGTGTGCTGCTCAAGGCAGCACACATTGATGAAGCAAAAACGAGGAGAAATAATGCATTTCTCCTAGTTTCACCAGCTTAAGACCAGGTTTTCCCTGTTCTTAATTTTAACGCTGCCTCACTTTTACGCTGCCCTTGTAAATAGGGCGCAACATGCCTGTTGCAGTGGAACGCCCACCGCAACACCCACTGCCCAGCCTTTCACACTAAGCATAGCATGAAAGGGGGCCTTATTTACAAGGCAGCGTTAAGCCAAGTCAAGTGGCTTAACTCTGCTTTGTAAATACAGCAATGCCCCTATCGCCACCACAATGTCGTAAAAAGTGACGGTGTGGTGTCTATAGGGGCTTGTACATATGTCCCTGATTATGATGAAACTATGAGTAGCACTATAAAAAAATGATATGTTTGCCAGAAAGGTGCTATAGAGAGATGAGGTGCATTGTTGGTGAGTGGTAGTGAGGGAATTCACGGAGAAGGAGGAGACACTCATTGTTTTGAACATTATTTGCCGGATATGGCCCGGGATATGCGGGTGGCGGTCGATTATATAGGGCCCGATTCACAGAACTAACTTAAGACAAAATCCTAAACTTACTACTTTTGGTATTCTCAGAAGTTAGGATTTTGTCTTAAGTTTGTCTTAAGACAGACTTAAGACAGACTTAAGACAAAATCCAAACTTAAGTGTGTCTTAAGTCTTTCTTAAGACAAACTTAAGACAAAATCCTAACTTTTGTGAATACCAAAAGAAGTAAGTTTAGGATTTTGTCTTAAGTTAGTTCTGTGAATCGGGCCCATAGTGTAACAGATTCCAGAAATTTCTGTCAGGTGGTGGGGGGCCCGACATTTAAAACAATTCAGCAGGGGGGGGCTCAAACTTCAAAAGTTTGAAGACCTCTGCATTAGACCTTCCGGTCACAACCAGCCCCCCAGGGTTCTTTGTATGAGATCTGTTTCCTAAATTGGACCCATGTGTTGTATTATTGTTTTTTTTCCCTGTTAAATTGTTTATAAAAAAATGCACAATAAAATACTCTTGAAATTAAAAGAAGCCATCATGGAACTTCGAATACCTGTATTTTCTAGCAGGGTCTTACCTGTATGATCACCTGACATGAATGGAAGATAAGCCCCATCCTTAGACAGGTACATGAGACTCAGGGACTTGCTCAGAAAGCACTGGAGTGTGGATTTATGAAGACTGTGTGTATTGTTTGTTGTGTGTCATATTTCACTTTGTGTTCGTATATAAATACTATTTTTTCCATAAATGTAAGTATCTGGCTGGACGGTCTTCTATTGGGGTTGATGGGTGTGTTTTTGAATTGTTAGTCTGTCTACACCTTGCATGTCCTTTTCCCTACACACCCCCTGGGGTTTCCTTGGACTGCTAGCCCTTCGCTACCACTGAGAGTCAAGTGCTGTGGGGTCGTAGGCTCTATAGTAGGCTCTATAGTAAGTTGGGCCCCGGGACATCAGGAGTAAAAGACCTCGAACACCATTTGTTGGGCCCAGGAGGTTCTTCTTGCCCGTGGCTTAAAAGTCACTTAAATATATAGTCAGTGGCTTTTAAGAATTGCCCTCAGGAGTCTTGTGAATTTGAAAATGGCTTCATGAAATATCTTCATTACAAACTCTACAAGTCAGTAGGGGCCATATGTATCAAGCAAATTCGCATTCACAAAGGCCGAAATTCGGCCTCTGCGAATGCGAACTTGCTAAATGGTATTTATAAAGCAAAATCTGGTGCAAAACACGGAATCGCAAAATTTGCGATTCCTTATTTTGCAATTGCATTTAAGGAATTGCAAATTTTGCGATTCCTTAAATGCAATGTATGAAGCAAAAAAAATTGCAGAATGTCCTAAAGGAATCGCAAATTACCCACAACTTCTAGTTGGTGGTAAGTTGCGAATTCCTTGAAAAATGCCCATTTTTGCATTTTTCAAAGTGCCACGTGACGCACATACATGCATGTGCACCACATGTGCACCCATGCATATTTCAGGGGTGCAAAGGGTGTCCTTTGGACACCTCTGCACCCTTGAAATTATTCTCCATTTGCGATTAGCAAATTGCAAATCGCAAATTGAGAATAACTTCCCATTCATTCCTATGGGCCTCCTGGCCCATAGAAATGAATGGGAAAGTATTCCTTAATTGCGATTCGCAATTTGCTAATTGCAATTAAGGAATTTTCAGAAATTTCAAAAAAAAATGCGATTTCGTACATACATCCCTATTTGCGATTCTTAAATAGCGATTTCTTAAAAATCGCTATTTGGGAATCGCAAATCAGGCTGATGATACATATGGCCCCAAGTCACATAACAGCACCGGATGAGCCTTTCTTGCAGGGAGGGGGATTGCTGAAGGAAGAAGTAACTCATTCATTTCTATTTCTCTCGCCTTCTATGGTCATATTCAGTGACAGCTGAAGGCTACACAGATCTGCTGAACTTCTTTAACAAAATGCTAATTCAGAACAGATCAGCGGCATATGGGGAACTGACTTTAGCGACACACTGGCTGCATTAACTTGACATTTGTTGACGTAGTAAGGATCGGTAATGAGAACTCGCATGTGTAAACAATTAAACCAGCCTTCCTTCTGTCAAAATGTCCTTTGAACTCGGGGAGAAGACACATGGTTATCTCCTGGAGTGTCCATTCCATGGCAGTCCTGTGCATCTGTCCTATTATGGATCTATCTCAAGGGAGACAGGCAGGGACACCTTTGCTTAGTAACAGTGCAAACTGTAAGAAAAACAGCTTCTTTTCTAAGGACTTTCAACTAACAGGTGTTGTCATCCATTGTATTGGGAAACATCACTTACAACGCATTTATTACAACGCACTACCATTACAACGCAACCATTACAACGCAACCATTACAACGCATTGCGCTGGGGGGCGCTCTAGGATAGGGAATATATTTAATTTACTATCCAACACCTTCCCTACTATCCACGGGGACTGGAGTTGGAATAGTAAATTAAATAAATCACTATCCAGCGCTTAAAAGCACTATGCGTTGTAGTGGTATGCGATGTAAAAACCGCGTTGTAACAGCAGGCGTTGTAATAGCCTGCGTTGTAACGACACCAATCCCTTGTATTTGTAGTGAGCTTACCGACTTCAGAAGAATGGAAGGTTGAGTTGGCCTGACTGAAATTCAAACTTCTGACCTGCAGATCACAGTGGTGAGCCTTACCTTGCAAGCATTACCTGAGACCTTTTGGATGTTCTAGATCAGATAAAGCCGAAAACCTTCAAACCATACTAAGTTTATTATGTTGCCTAGCATCTGTTTCACATTTAGCACTCCAGGTGTCCGAGGTGGTTACCGGCACTGGGAGGGAGTGTGTGGCTAGTATGCCCTGTGTGAGAAGATCCAAATGGGGTGCAGTTTTGAGCCAGGAATTCTAACATTATCCACCCTTAGGCCTCTATACTCTAAGGGTGTTTGAAGTGCTAGCTCGACTCAGCCAGCTGTAATTTACTATAACATACACACGAGAGCCTGAGGAGGTTTAAAGACCTGCGGGGACCCACTCCCCAAAATACAAAGTCACAAAACACACTGAGGCCACCTGGGTCCATGTGGAGAGTTAAGAAATGTAAGGGTATATGATATCCCTTTTACAGGACAATTCCCCTCCTCACCCGTAGGTGGCATGCTTTACCCTCCTCCATAGGTCAGGACTACGAAACAAGTACTATCATAGACAGGCTGAATTCGCTCCTTTCAGTGTACTTGGGGGCATATTATCAAGAACGGCAATAAAATTATCGTCGCTTTAGCGGCAGGAAACTGCTGCTAAAGTGGCGATAATGGGCTTGATAATATGCCCTTGTGAATTCCCATAGCAGCCCAGGTTAACACCAGAATCTGGGCTGCTATGGGAATTCACAAGGGCATATTATCAAGCCCATTATCGCCGCTTTAGCAGCAGTTTCCTGCCGCTAAAGCAGCAATAATTGTATCGCCGTTCTTGATAATATGCCCCTCGGTTTTTAGTCCTGACTTATGGAGGCCCTAATAAAATTCTCTGGCCTACTATAGGGTTAGTTTTAGCTCACAATACCACGTCTTAGTCCCTTCTCACCACACTCTGACTACATCATTGGTTATAGGAAACCTCTAGCAGAAACACTGAAAACATCTCTCACCTCCTCCCTCTCAGAGAGGGGGTTGTAGCCCACATTGCAACTTGGCTTGCGATGCGAGGAGGTTTCCTTATGATGAAGCATGCCACCTACGGGTGGGTGAGGGGAATCGTCCTGTAAAAGGGATATCCTGTATATACCCTTACATTTCTTAATTCTCCACAAAGACCCAGGTGGCCTCTGTGAGATGCAATTTACTATCCAGTGGAAAAGATGTTTGGAGCTGAGAGGGGGCACTTTTCTCAGTCCCAAAAAACATTTTGTGCTGCTTTGCATAAAGGGGGTATTACAGAGTATGCATCAGACATCAGTGCAAAAACTCACAGGTTTTTAACACAAAGCCCAATCTACTAAGATATCAAGACCAGGCTTGGCATAAAAAATTATAGCCTACTGGACATAGGAGCAAAAAAACGGTAGAACTAGTTGCTTTCTCACAGAAACTAACACACAACGGGCCGATTCACAGAACTAACTTAAGACAAAATCCTAAACTTACTCCTTTTGGAATCCACAGAAGTTAGGATTTTGTTTTAAGTTTGTCTTAAAACGAACTTAAGACAGACTTAAGACAAAATCCTAACTTAAGTTTGTCTTAAGTCTGTCTTAAATCTGTTTTAAGACAAACTTAAGACAAAATCCTAACTTCTGTGAATACCAAAAGGAGTAAGTTTGGGATTTTGTCTTACGTTAATTCTGTGAATCGGGCCCTATATGTGTGCTGCTGTCCACAGCATGCAGCCAATGCATCAGAACTATCTGTGTTTGTCTGTGCATAGGTCTTTGCACTGGAAGAGGGCCCTTCCAGTACAAATTCTACTTTCGATTGGGCACACTTACCTCTGTGCCATGGTGCAAGGCTGTTTGTTGCACACGTAGCCCTTTTGGCACCAGCAGCAGAGGCCTCCAACTTAATCCACTGCCAAGTGGCACACACAATGATGAGAGACATAAACCTGAGCAAAATCCAACCAGAACCTGAACACCCACCTAGCAATTAAATGTTGGGCACATCAACAACACACAGAGCACCCGCCGCCAGGCATCTGCCAACCCCACAGAAATGTATCTGCTGCCCGAGCAATGACCATGGACACATGCACCTACTCTCATGAAATCTAGCTCACCATATGAGACCCTCTTGCATGCCAGAGCTTGAATTGCAAAAAGTGCAGGTTTCCTTAGGGATCTGTCGCCATCACTGCCAATGCAGATGTTGCCCCGGACCGTAGGTGCCTGGGCCCTTATTTATGAGGCCTTGCGTTAGTTTTGCGCCGCCGGTGCGTCACTTTTTGTGACGCATCAGCGGCGTAAAATATGCGCCTTGTTGCGCCATATTTAAAAAGTGATGCATCTAGGTAGATGCGTCACTTTTTAAACCCCTGCGCCACATTATACCTGCGTCAGGTATAATGTAAGCAGAGGGGGCGTTCCCCCGCAAAAAGTCTCGTAATAGTGACGCAGTGAAATCTATGAGATTTCACTGCGTCACTTTTAGGATGCTGATGCGTCAAAATCTTGCGCCTGCCTCACAGCAGGTGTAAGACTGACGCAAGCCCTTTCACATGGGGCTTTCCCCATGTGAAAGGACGCATTGCTGGAGTTGCGTCACTTTTGTGACACACTCCAGCAATGCGTCACTTTTGCGCTTACACATACGTCAGAAATACTGACGTATCTGTAAGTCCTTGCGACATGATGCGTCATACATTAAATATGACGCATCATTGGTGTCACAAGGAGTGCGCAGTGAAAAGTGACGATGCGTCACTTTTCATAAATGAGGCCCCTGATGTCTTATTACTTTTTTTGCTGCACCTTACATCTCTTGTCGCTGTAACTCTCTCTTTCAGTTTCTTTTTCATCCCTGCTTTCCCCACCTGTCACTGTTTTCCTACTGTCTCTCCCTCCTTTGTTATCCCTTTTATACCTTTTCTCTCTTCTTCTGGTCAAACAAGATGATGAAAAATACTCCCAAGGCCCTAAAAATGAAGTTCAGTGCCACCACCACCCTCCACCTGCACAGGGCGAGCGCTGCATGCCCCCACAATGCACCACTCACCACAGAAGGAGCAACCGCGAACGCCATGACAACTTTTCGTCCGTGGAAATACAGATGCCACATAGGGAAAGGAAAGTTTTGTGCTAAACCACAATGAAGACATTTGATTAGTGGATGTTTTCAAACTGACCAATGAGTAATGAATATACAAATAGCTGCAGGCTGGGAATGTTTGGAAAACGCATGCATGAAAAAACACATTTTCCAAGCAAAATATTTTTCGACCGAGACCTTTTGTGTGCTGAACAGCGTCTTTGTCAGGGTTACCGAATGTCCCAGACTGCTTGAAAATAAACTTTAAAACAGCGCGCCCTTGTCTTGCCTGTTCTTTACCTCTGTGCAGACATACACGCTGACGTAGGGAAAGGTTTGGTAATGACTTGGAATAGAAGTCCTGCGGAGAGATCTGTCAGTTTTGTGTCTGAAAATCCCTGTGATTGCTGTGTTTACTAGCAGTAGAATGTGCAGGCTGTCACATTACACCATGAACGCAGGACTCGACATTTCAGGACCTGGACATTCATTGAACAGCATAGTGCATTCTGGGATGTGAAGTATCGGTTCATTTCCAGTGTACTAAATAGAGCATCATAGACTCGAAGTTACTGATCATATCAAATATTGTCTTCAAAAACCTATCAGGCTTCCAGATTCCATGCATGACTGGTTCATCTCGGTCCCCATGCATGACTGGCCCATTCAGTCCCCGTGCAGAACTGGCTCATCAAGCCCCATGCATGACTGGCCCATTTAGCCCCCATGCATGAGTGGATCATCTAGCCCCATGCATGACTGGCTCATCTAGCCCCATGCATGACTGGCCCATTTAGCCCCCATGCATGAGTGGATCATCTAGCCCCATGCATGACTGGCTCATCTAGCCCCATGCATGACTGGCTCATCTAGCCCCATGCACAACTGGCCAATTTAGCCCCCATGCATGAGTGGATCATCTAGCCCCCATGTAGGACTGGCTCATCTTGCCCCATGCATGACTTCTCACCTAGTCCCCGTGCATGTCTGGCTCATTTAGTACCCGTGCATGGCTGGCTCATATAGTCCCCGTGCATGACTGGCTCATCTAGCCCCATGCATGACTGGCTCATATAGTCCCCGTGCATGACTGGCTCAACTAGCCCCATGCAGGACTGGATCATCTAGCCCCATGCATGACTGCTCACCTAGTCCCCGTGCATGTCTGGCTCATTTAGTACCCGTGCATGGCTGGCTCATATAGTCCCCGTGCATGACTGGCTCATCTAGTCCCATGCATGACTGGCTCATATAGTCCCCGTGCATGACTGGCTCAACTAGCCCCATGCAGGACTGGATCATCTAGCCCCATGCATGACTGCTCACCTAGTCCCCGTGCATGACTGGCTCATCTAGCCCCATGCAGGACTGGCTCATCTAGCCCCATGCATGACTGGCTCATCTAGCCCCATGCATGACTGGCTCATATAGTCCCCGTGCATGACTGGCTCATCTAGCCCCATGCAGGACTGGCTCATCTAGCCCCATGCAGGACTGGATCATCTAGCCCCATGCATGACTGCTCACCTAGTCCCCGTGCATGACTGGCTCATCTAGCCCCATGCAGGACTGGCTCATCTAGCCCCATGCATGACTGGCTCATCTAGCCCCATGTAGCACTGGCTCATCTTGCCCCATGCATGACTGGCTCATATAGTCCCCATGCATGACTGGCTCATATAGTCCCCGTGCATGACTGGCTCATCTAGCCCCCATGCATGACTGGCTCATCTAGCCCCATGCATGACTGCTCACCTAGTCCCCGTGCATGACTGGCTCATATAGACCCCGTGCATGACTGGCTCATCTAGCCCCATGCATGACTGCTCACCTAGTCCCCGTGCATGACTGGCTCATCTAGCCCCATGCAGGACTGGCTCATCTAGCCCCATGCAGGACTGGCTCATCTAGCCCCATGCAGGACTGGCTCATCTAGCCCCATGCATGACTGCTCACCTAGTCCCCGTGCATGTCTTGCTCATTTAGTACCTGTGCATGGCTGGGCCATCTAGCTCCGTGTATGACTGACTCATCTAGCCCCCATGCTTGACTAGCTCTTCTAGTCCCCTTGCATGACTGGATAATCTAGCCCCTGTGCATTACTGACTCATCTAGCCCCTGTGCATCATTGGCTAAGCGAGCCGCCGTGCATGACTGGCTCATTTAGTCCCTGTGCATGACTGACTCATCTAGCTCAGTGAATGACTGGCTCAACTAGCACCCTTGCATGACTGGCTCATTTAGTCCTTGTACATGACTGGCTCGTCTAGCTCAGTGAATGACTAGCTCATCTAGCTCTGTGCATGCATGGATCATTTAGCCCCATGCATGACTGGCTCAACTAGCCCTAAGCGTGACTGGCTCAGCGAGCCACATGCATGACTGGCTCGTCTAGCTCAGTGAATGACTGGCTCATCTAGCCCTATGCATGACTGGCTCATCTAGCCCTAAGCATGACTGGCTCATCGAGTCACATGCATGACTGGCTCGTCTAGCTCAGTGAATGACTGGCTCATCTAGCCCCATGCAGGACTGGCTCATCTAGCCCCATGCATGACTGGCTCATCTAGCCCCATGCATGAATGGCGCATCAAGTGCCCGTGCGTGACTGGCTCCTCTAGTCTAGCTAATTTGTCTTGTATTTTTGTACTTGTACTCTTGAGTTTATAATGACAGGACTACAAGCGCCACATTTCAAGTTAAAAACCTGTACATGTCTGGAAATGGTAATGAATAATGTTCGTGAATATTCACAATATTCTGACTTTGTGTGCTTTTTAGACATTTTGCATGGACCTTTGCCCCACACTCTGTCCCCTCCCTGACCCCACTGTGTCCACTCCTACTTCATTCCATACCACAATGTCCAAACAGCAGACGTGTCGGCATCTCCATAGGAGGATTCACAGGCCTTGTCAATTTTCAACCTATACATTGTCAGCCTCATGTGCAGAATTCATACTCCTAACACAAGGTGATGTTGTCAGTTTTCACAGAGTGCATAATCAGTTAGGTTCTATGAGTGCGGTGTGCATACATCTTATTGTAACATTTGGTCTCCATGTGTTTCTCTGGCCACACTAACTTGGCCACTAACAGGATCTCTCTGGCGAGAAATGCGCATGCGCGTGCGCCCACGCATGCACATTTGTCAGGAAGAAGTTGGCGATAAAGCAAGAAGCTGGAGCCCTGGGACGCCGCAATCTCTGGTAAGTCTTTTTAATTACTTTTATTATGCTTTTAGAGATTATAAGGCCATTTAAAAGAGGGCGGGAGGGAGGCGGGCGGTGCGTAGTGGGGCTACGCGAAGTTTGCAGGTGTGCGTAGATTCCCCCCACTTCGTGATCCTCCGCCCACCCTTACTGATGACATCATCAAGTGAGTGTAAGTGTTTTTAGGAGTTTATGTGTATTAAACATACATACTAACCTAGTACAAAAGTTAAATTAGCATACTAGGTTCACTACTACTGAGTGATACTGCTTCTAACATATATTTAGTGAGTGACTGTGTAACTGTGTGTATGGGTGTGTACGTGGCTGTATGTGTGTATAAGTGGGTGTGTGAGTAGCTGTGTGAGTGAATGAGATGCTCTGTGAGTGACTGTACTGTTGAGAAAGGGGATCTTTCAGTGACTGTATGGGTGAGTGAGTGTTTCTTTGGTTCAGTGAGTTGCTGTATGAATGACTGAATTGAGAGCGAGGGTCTGTGTGAATAGCTATATGGTTGATGAGCTGATGTGTCAGCACTTCTATAGATGTGTGAATGTGTATGTAAGTGGTTGTGTTGGTGTTTGAGTGAGGGTGAGAGTGTTTGTAGAGGCAAGTGAGTGGCTGTGTTGAGAGACTGGGTGAGTCAGTGGGTGTGTCAGTGGCGGTGTAGGTAAATAAATGGGTGTGTCAGTAGCTGTATGGGTGAGTGTGTGACTATGTGACTGGCTGTACGGGTGAGTGACTGGTTGTATAAGTGGCTGTATGGGTGGGTAAATGGTTTTGTGAGTGGCTGTATGAGTTAGTGAGTGGGTGTACGAGTGCCTCTATGGAGGACTGAGTGAGTGTTTGAGTACTGGTATGGGTCTGCAAATGGGTATGTGAGTTTTTGTATGGGTGTGTGAGTGGGTGCATGAGTGGTTCTGTGGATGATGTCATCAGTGATGACATTTGAGATGTTACCAGTGATGTTATCAGTGATGTCACTGACCATGTCATGAGTGGTGTAATATGTGAAGTCATAAGCAGCGTATTGTTGGGGTGTAAGTTATAGTTAGCTCAGGTAACTATAACTGCTGAATTTCTAGGGTTTTGTATGAGTACAATCTGAGCCTAACTATAACATCCCTGTAACCTTTGGTTATTCAGTGAATTTATAAGGGTTTTTAAAAAAAAAAGTCTATTTCCTAACTATAACGTCCCTGTAACCTGGTTGTCTGAGGGTGTGTGCGAGTGGGTGTGTGTAAGTGGGTGTGTGGTGTGTGTGAGTGTGCGTGTGACTGGCTGTGTGGGTCTGTGAGTGGCTGTGGGAGTGGATGTATGGGTGTGGGTGTGTGATTGGTTTTGTGAGTCTATGAGTGGGTGTATGGGTGTGTGAGTGGCTGTGTGAGTGGTTGTGTGGGTGTGTAAGTGGGTGTGTGAGGGTGTGAGTGAGTGTGTGGAAACTGTGTGGGTCTGTGAGTGGGTGTGTGAGTGGTTTTGAGGGTATGTGAGTGGCTGTATGGGTGTGAGTTTTTATTATTTATTTTATTTTATTTATGCAATTTTATATAGCGCGGACTTTACCCGAAGGTGTCAGAGCGCTTCACAATAGGAACAGAAATGATACAAACTGAGAACATTACACGAGCAACAGATTGCAGAGGCATACGTTACGTTACATACGGTAAAGTGATAATTGTGAGCAAACAAGAATACATGAGGTAGTAAAAATTGTGAGAAACCTAAAATACATGAGGTAGACAAGGTAATTGTGACACTTGTGAGCAAACAAAATACATGAGGTAGTAAAAATGTGGGCTACCAAAAATACATGAGGTAGTAAAAAGTGCACGGGAGGAAAAAGTGACAAGTGTGCAGGCTACAAGAGAAAATAGAGTATCATTTGCGGTATAATACTGCAATATATGTTAGACACTCAAGCACAAGAACAAACGATTACGTAGGCAAAAGTGGCACTTGTGCAAGTATCAAAGGTAAAAAACATGTGAGAGGAAGCAAACCGTGTGTTACAGGGGCAAAGTGGTGAGTGCAAGTTGCAGGAGGGTACCAAACACAAGTACATGGATAATACTGCAATAAAAGGCAAACACTCTAACCGCAAGAACACACTGGGAAGGCACTTCCATGGACATGAGAAGTAGAAATTTTCAGTAGTGGGAGGTCATCCTTCAGATATAAGAGAGGACGTGAGTTACTTTTGGAGGTGTCTCTGGAGGAGGAGAGCTTTGAGGTCCCTTTTAAAGGCCTGGGAGGAGGCGGTGGTCCGGAGCTGAGGCGGGAATGAGTTCCAGATTCTCACTGCGTTGCCTGAAAAGGATTGGGCCATCGTTCTTTCCTTCTTGAAAGTGGGAGGTTCAAGCAGTAGATTCTCCGCATTGCGTGAAGGTCTAGAACCTCCAGAGAGTTTCAGTTTATTCGCCAGGTAGCGAGGAGAAGAGGAGTGCAGGGCTTTGTGGGTGATACAAGCAGTCTTGTAGATAGCTCTAGCCTCAAAGGGAAGCCAGCGGAGGGTAGATAACATCGGTGTGATGTGATCGCTTCTTTTGGCCCCATAAATGAAACGAGTTGCTGAGTGGAAAACCGACTTAAGTGGGGACAAGTGGGATTTGGGGAGGCCAGTAAGAAGAGAATTGCAGTAGTCAAGTCTGGAGAGGACCAGTGCTTGCACCAGGGTTATAAGGTCCCGTGTTTGTGTTGTTTGGGTTTGAGTGTTTGTGTAGGTTTATAAGTGGATGTATGAAAGCTGTGTAGGTATGTGAGTGAATGTGTGAGTAGGTGTGTGGATCTGTGAGTGCATGTTTAAAAAAAAAGAAAATTGGGATGCGAATCCCTGGATCCTCCCTGAATCCATCCAAATCATTGAGGATCTGGGAGGATCTGGCGGGGAAGTGAACCTCACCTGCCCCTTTATCCAACAAGAGTCCACAGTTTTTCACAAAATGTCTACCCAACTGGAGTATTTTCTACTGGTTAATTAGTAAGTGCTACCTCATTAGCTAATAACTATTGCATACTCTACATTACATCTATGTAATGGACCATGAGGAAATGTCTCCAGTGATCTTCTGTGCATGTAATTTCAGCAATTTGATTATTCCTCGAGTTTCTTGATTCACAAATCTGTGATAACATGAATCCTCGTCTAGAGAACAGGACAAGACTAAAAAGAGGGGAATATCTCCACCAAACAAGGATACTTCCTCCTAACTATATGAATTAAGTGCTTCATTTTTTGGTGGAGATATCCTGAAAATTCCTCTGCATTGAGAACGCACCATCATAATTGGTGGGCAACACGCTCAGAACCCCTTTGGTAAGCTGACCATCAATGTGGGAATAGGCGGGAAGACCTTCGCATACTACTGAGGAAAATAGGTTGGGCAAATCAGACGGACTTTGCAGATGATTATGGCAATGTGCATACCGAGGGTAATTAAAAGGAAGAACCATAGACTCTGCTCTTAAGACAAGAAAGAAACCACTCATCGCATTCACTACGGATCAGATTGTGCTCCAATAAAGCAGCCAGGCATTCACTTCCATTAAGTAATTCAAATTGTATTTTAACATGGAATCCGAGATGAAACACACTTGCTTTGCCTTCATCAAGCCTTACAGAAGTGGAGCTTCAACCGGGGCACCTGGTGTGTTTATAGTTGTAAGCGCTTCTTCTTGAGGTTTAATTTCTGTAAAATGAGCAACAGGGCCAGAATGGAACGTTAATTTTTCCAAGAAGAGTCAACAGTTTTGCTGAAAATGTCTACCCAACTGGAGCACTTTCAACTGGTTAATTAGTAAGTGCTCTCTTGTTGGGTAAATGTTTAGCGCATAATCTACTCTACACCTGCATAAAGGATCACAAGGTAATGTCTTCAGTGACCTTGTGTGCATGTCTTTTCGGCAATGTGTTTGTTCCTGCAGCGCCTTCATTCACAAATCTGCGATAACATGAATCCTCGTTAAGAGAAGATGAAAAGACGACAAACAGGTCAATGTTCACCAAACAAGGGCACTTGCACCTAAGTATATGAAGTAAGTGTTTGTTTGTTTGGTGGAGATGTCTTTGTATTCCTCTGCATCAAGAACGCGATACCGAAATAGTCAGGGAACGTGATTGAGGGCCTTTTGTTAAACTGCCCATCAATGTGGGAATAGGCAGGAAGACTTTTGCATACTACTAAGGAAAACAGAGCAGGGCCAAATGAGTGGAGCTTGCAGATGATTTTGAGGATTTGCATTCTCAGGGTAATTAAAAGGGAGAACCATGATCTTTCCTTTATATATTTTACAAGGGTTGGGGAGATGCCAGGCCCTCCGCTGGGCAGATTTCGGACTCGGGGATCCCATCCCTCATGGACCGACCTCTAGATCCTGGGTACTCTGGGGTCCACCCAGGGCATCCAGTCTACATAGCTGGGGATTACAGAGGTAGTCTCAATGCCCACACGTTCCCTGGCAGCTCCCCGCCTCCTGCGGGTGCTGGCATTGCTCCCACGTGCAGGAAGCAACATTTTTGGCTTCTCCCTGCATGTGGGAGCAATTCTTTCATCTGTTTTCCTGTCGCATGACAGTGGACAGGAAAACAGATGAAAAGTCCGCTCCCAGCCTGGGGTTGGGCATCCTGGGACGTAGAGAGTTGGCCCTGGAGCATGGTAGTCTACAGGGCCAATAATAGCTAAAGGAGGGGAGCTTTGTGGTCCCGCTCCTCCATTCTGTTAATGCTGCTTGGACCCGGGGAGGTGGTGGTCCCCGGGGCTTAAAATGGCCCATGAGGATGGCCGAACAGCATTCCTCCCTGTAAAAATGTGGCTATACCCCTTGGTGGTGGTAGTCCCCAGGGCAGAATATGGCCCACGGGGGGGGGGCTGCGCTCCCCCCCTCTTTTCATGAATATGTTTCGCCCCAGGGAGGTGGCTGTGCCTGGGGCCATAAAAGGCCTGTTGAAGCGGGCCACATGCCTCCCCTCCTTTTAATTTTTGGTTTGCCCTGTTCCCGGGGAGGTGGTGGCCACCCCGGGGCCCATATCAGCACTGTGGAGGGGAGTCGCATGCTCCCCCTCTCCAAATTATATTTAGAAATAAGCCCCCAGGACCTGGCCCGCCCAGAGACCGATGTTTAAACAAGTACAGGAGATCACCTTGTATTTCATTTTCTTGGGGATCCACAAATCTTTGCAAATTTCCCTGCAATTTTTGTTTAAAAAAAGCGTTTTGCCCTGGCGGAGTCCCCGGGTGACAGTACCACCAGGCCTAGGGGTTCAGGGGTATTCTTCCCGCACCCAATTCTCTTTAATAATGTTTTTCTTTGGGACTTGGCTGAGTATGAGTCCCAAGATGGCTGCCAGCACTTCAATGTTTAAAGTGTTGCTAACCAATCAGATCTCGGCAAGAGATCAGAAATATTTGTGGAGGGTTCGCACCTCTAGATATGCAAATTTGGTTTTCCTTTACTATCTCCAAAACTACTGAACGGATTTACACCAAATCACAAAAAGGTCGCTTTCTGGACCAAGAGCTAGCTTTCTGCCAAATTTGGTGTAATTCTCTGTGGTAATTAACATGGGAAATGCACTGTTTTGAACTCCCGCTTTTTCTTGGCCCCCACTTAATGGATCAGCCCAAAACTTTCCATGCACAGCTAGAAACAGAAGGTCACTTTTTTGAGAAACTTTCATAAAGATTCATCAAAATGCGCCAGAGTTATAAGCAAGCCAAAAAACACTTTTCCTATGGAAACCTAGGTCTTAACTATAACTACCTAATGGCGACCACCTGTAGGTAATATACAAATATATATAAACATATAAAGGCTTTACACTTACTTGGAAATTACTTATTACATTTTTGTTGTAAAGGCATGTGTGGCAAAAGCATACGCATGGTAAAAATTTACATGGTAAAGGCATGCGTAGTAAAGGCAGATGCGTGGTAATGGACAAATGATAACGCCATGCGTGGTAATCGTATGCGTGATTCTTTTATACATTCAATGGAGCACACAGATACCTTTCGCCTTTTATTCACTCGCCCAACCTTCAACCAGCACCAGGTCAGCAAAAACAAAGCCAGATAAAGCAGTGGCCCTATTTTCGATACTCAGGACCAACCACAGGCTTGGCGTCTTGCAGCCCCTTAGCAACAGTGATTCCCAGCCCCAAAGTGGAGGCTTACCTGGGTTAGACATAAGTCACAGGGCCTGCACCTCCAAACTGACTCACTCTGTGAGGGGTCCTGAATAATGTTTGTAAACAAAGCTCCGCCAATGGACTCAGTCTCTTGCATGGACTTCTCTTTGGGGACCCCTGACGAGATGGACTGATTGATCTTCCCGCTACCTCCAGATCTACTCACCAGCTCCTCGGCTTCCTGTCAGAGAACCAGATCGAATCAGGCTGAAAGTTCGGTTTGTGATGTCACAGGCCGGCCCTGCAGGAGTGGATGAAATGGTTGCATTCATAGTATAAGTAGCCTCCCAGTCATGTACAAGAGGAAAATAATTGAAAGGACCAAAGATCAACTGAAGCCCCAAAAAAACAAAGGGGCCCATTATGATGTCCGGCGGATTGCCCCCGCCAGGCTGGCGGTAGCCACCGCCAGCCTGGTAGCCACTGCCAGCCTAATATGGGGGAGGTCCCCCCCCATATTAGAATGACGGGGGGGACCTTGAAGGACCGAAAGAGCATCCACTGCTTTTCCGCCCCGGTCCCCTTGCGGCCGGGGCGGAAAAGGAATAATATGGTGGCGGTGTCTATCAGACACTGCCAGCCATATTATGATGGGCATTTGTAGGTGCCTTTCCGCGTCTGCGGTCTTCACTCTGGGGGCCCCCTGTGGGCCCCCAGAGTGAAGGAGAGGTGGGGGTGCACACGGGGGGTACCTGTGGTGCCCCCCTTCATTTTCATAAACAAAGCCACAGGCACAGCGCAGTGCATGCCGCTTTGTTTATGCAAATGCATCAATGCATTTTTAGCATTGTGGCGGGCGGTGCAGAGAGCACCGCCCACCACAATGCTAAAAATGCAGGATGTGCCGCCACTGTGGCGGGCTCATCCTAATACTCCCCAAGGGACCGCAACCCTTATGGCGGGCGGTCACGAATTCCTACAGGATGGCGGGCGGACAACGTCCGCCTGTCATCCTAATGAGCCCCAAAGTATTAACACTCAAGTGAGAGTGAGACCACCATCACTGGCAGCTTTCTGGCTGTCAGCATCAATGCCTGCATCACATCTGGCCAGGGGTTGAGCAATGCCAGACTACTTTACAAGCCAATTACTCTAATGCAAGATGCTAACTGGAGAAATAGAAACATCAGTGACAAGCCTGGGCTGATCCAAAACATGATGGATGCATTCACGATGCACTCGATGAAGGGTGCTGGCTCAAAGAAGCCAACAGCCAAAGCGGAGCGAGCAGGCCACTAGGTATATATGTTCTTTCCACCATTGTGTGTTGACATGAGCAGTGGCAGAAAACAAAATATGTCTATACCTGACCTGCTAAGGTGGAAACACCTGAACAATGATCCCAGCTAAGGGACATGTGTTGCCTTTACTACAGCACATCAGTGTTCAGAGTTTCCTCCAAGGTACTAAACCACTGGGCGAAATAAGAGTTATATATAGATCACATTTATCTTTGTATCCAATGTAAAAGAAGTAGGTGTAGGTGTAGGTGTCAAGGCGACCGGCATCGGGGGATCAGCTCTGGTCTGGCTCTCCTCCTTTCTGAGGGACCGCACTCAGGCGGTCCGGCTAGGCGACTTCACGGCCACTCCTCTCCCTGTCACCTGTGGTGTTCCCCAGGGATCCTCTCTCTCCCCCTTACTTTTCAACCTTTACATCTTTCCTCTCATCTTCGCACTCCAGCAGCTGGAGGTCACCGTCTACAATTACGCGGATGATCTCCAGCTCATCTTTGATCTGTCCCCCTCCCCTCTCTCTGTCTCTAACTTCCAGTCAACTATGACTTTTATCAGGGACTGGATGAACCACAACCACCTCAAGCTGAACCCGGATAAAACCGAGCTGGTTCTCACTGGTGGTTCATCCAGCCCCTGGAACTCTCTCTTCTGGCCCCCCTCTCTTGGTCCCGCACCGACCCCCTCCACCACGGTCAAAACACTCGGTGTGAAAATAAACAACCAGTTCACCCTCCATTCACAAATTAGCTCCGTGGTATCCTCCTGCTTCCTCACTCTCCGCACTATCCGTACTGTTTCCCGCTTCTTTTCCCCCCAGGCACTTAAGATCATCATGGCCGCATTGGTGATATCGCGACTGGACTACGCAAACGCTCTTTACCATGGCATCCCCGCGTACAGCTTGCGTAGACTCCAGACTATCCAGAACCAGGCAGCCCGGCTGGTTTACGGCCTCCCTCGCTATCACCATTCCACCCCCCTTCTCAGGGAGCTTCACTGGCTCCCTGTAAAAGAACGTTCCCTCTTTAAGATCGGCTGCATGGTCTTCCAGGCCCGACAGGGCACTGCCCCCGCTTTCATCTCTTCATTAATCAATCCTTATGTACCTGCAAGAGAACTTCGGTCTTCCTCCAAGTCCCTCCTTCAGATCCCTCGCTTCACACGCAAAAAGTGGGGCGGGGCCAACTTTTCCACCCTGGCCAACAACTTTTTGGAACTCACTCCCTGACCACCTCCGCTCTGCCACTCAGTATCTCCCCTTCCGTAGAGATCTGAAAACGTTCCTCTTTAGCCAGGCCTTTCCCGCTTAAACCCTCTTATATCTCCTCTTATCTCTCTTTCTGGCCTTTTCCCTCAGTTGCCGAACCCCCCTAGCTCCAAGAAACCGCAAGGTGTACGTCGCGCTCTAGAAATATTTTAAATTAGAAATTAGAAATTAGTGTATTCTGCTCTCCAGTATTGAGCTGTATTAATGAGACTGTCAATTACATGAAACAGTTTCTGATGTTTCGTGACTCATTTGGAGAAATAAATTCTGCAACTTCCCAGAGATGGATATATTTAGGTTTTATTGACGCATGACTGATAGTGAGTGCGCATAATTTAAAAAGGCTTTGTGAAACCTACTCATGCTTTGTCATTGCTCCTTATTCTTGTTAATTTTTAATAATTCTCTACAGTGTTTTTTGTTCAAATGAATTGTCATTGATTTTTCACTTTGTTTTCCCGGCTATTGATTTAAATATATATGTTCACACAACTCAGTATAACTTTAACTTCATTTATTAGGTTTAAGCATCCAGATTGCATTCTGGTGTTGGCTGTAAAACAGAAACACTGTCCTCATCTGTGCCAGGCACACCTTTCTAAAAGATGTTCCTGGTCCAAATCAGGACAGTGTCCCCTTTTATCATAAATGTGCAGCCACAAACTGCTGCTCTGTGTTTCCCAGTGCAGATGGGAGCCTTTTACACTTTAGAGAGGAGACAGAGATCCCTTTGCAGGAGGTGCAGTGAGTGGCGGCATCTGACTGCAGGGGTGTATCTGTGGGGCTCATGGGACCCCTTTTGTCCTCTCCAGACGGCTACACTCAGGCGTCACATTAACAATACATCACCTTTTAGTGGCATATAGTCACTGTGCCTCTCAAGCACCTGTTTGTCTCTGCGCCCTCATCTGACACAGAGGCAAAGTTATTCCCTCATCTTGGGGCAACCATGCCAACACCAGAATTTGATCTCGTGATGAACCTGAATAACATGGATCTCACTGAAAAAAGAGGAAAATCCTCAATAAGAGAATGCGTTTTTCTCCCATCTAAAGTTACAATGAGTTTGGGGTTAGAACAGCACTCTACTATTGGTTTCTTAAATCAAAGTAGGATTTACTTTTGACACCATTATCCAAAACCACTGTTTGCCTTCAGAAGACGCAAGAATATTATGAATAATTTACTCCACCTCCAGACTTTACAACAATATGGAAAGGCACCCTCAATTCGTCCTTTGGACTTTACGTAGAGTTATGGGGCTCTCTCCATGTGGCACTGTAGTGTCTGTCATTTAATACCCAGATTAAAGACATGGACCTTGGATTCAGCCGCCTTTGGGAACAGAGGACCCTCATTAACCGTAACAGTGACTTAGTTGTACACCTTCTAATTTGCCCCCATGCTAACTCAAACCCACCATACTGTATGGATGTTCCCCAATGTTTGGGAGACTGGTGTTAGAATAGTAAACCTCTCCATTGTTTTTTAGTTTGGAATCAGAATAATACATTTGGCAACCCCATCACCCCAGTGTATACACTTTCCCAAATGCTTGTCAGATTGAAGTTTGTATGGTAAGTCTGATCCCCTAGATATATGCTCTTTCCTCAATATTTGCTGCATTCAAAGTAGAATGTTATGTGTACTTGTAAAACACATTATGACCCCACGGGTGTCCTTGCATTGAGTGAGAGTGTTTGCCTAGCCATGCCAATGGTAGCCTAGTTAATTGAAAAGCCGGGTCTTCAGAATATTAAATATGACCCCTAGCACTGTATGACTTTTCCCAATGTTTGTCGGACTGGAATCAGAATAGTACATGTGAATGCCCACAAAGCTGTGTATTTTCCTGTGTTTGACATATTGGAGCTAGAATAATAAATGTGAGACGCTTCATGCACTTTTCCAATGTTTGTTTGACTAAAGTACGAATAGTACATTTGACTCCTAAGGTATGCATTTTTCCCAATATTTTTTGGATTGGATTTAGAATAGTAAATTCGATTCCCTCCTTCCATAAATGTCTGTATGTTTCGCAATGTTTTAGAATAATTCTTACAGCAATATATTGGAATTGTTTTTTTTTTATGTTTTGGCTACTATTTTATTTTCAATATTTTTTAGCAATACTTGGAGAGAATTTAAAGAAATAATACTGTTTAAAAATATTTTAGCTATTTTAATTTTTTAATTGTGTTTGAAAAAATGTTTTAATGTTTCTTTGGTGTATAACATGAGTTTTAGAATCGTTTTTAAAATGTTCTTTTAGTTGGTAAATAATGTAAAAAAATAAGAATATATAATAATCATACATAATAATATTGTGTTTAATGTGCAAATATACATTATTAATATTTTAATGAAGTATTTATTTATGAAATGCTTGCATTTCATTTATTATTCAATAAAAAAAATTATTTGTATCATTTTTAAAGATATTTTAAAGTTACATGTATTTGTATGGACTACTTTTGAAAAAAAGTTATTAAATAAATGTTACATTTTATATTATATATTTATAAATATGTTATATTTTCTAAAACGTACCGTAACAAGTTTTCTAAAATGTTACAATCATGTTGAATATATCTAAATATATACTTACTCATGCCATGTTAATATTTTGGTCCACAATATTTTTGTAGTCAATATTCGTGTACTAAACATTATAATTATGTAAAGTTGATATTTTGGTTCTCATTATTTTTTCCAATATATTTTAATGATATCAATATTTTTAAGCTTGATGTTGAAAGCTCTGAGAGACCAAGTGCACCTCGTCACAGTAGCCCATATGTTTCTTCAAGTGTTATAAGTTTTCCTCTACCTCGTCTATGACTATAATGCTGAAAGCGCCTAGAAACAAGCATCGCTGACAAAACAGTGAACTCCAGCATAGCTCCCTGCCTGGCAGACAAAATGCTGGTCTCCATTTGTCAGCACAGGGCATACAGCAATGACATCACTAGGCTCAGTACCAAGAACTGCAACAAGATCAGAAGGAAAGCCTGTCGCCCAAACCTTTCTAATAACTTTGTCAATATGTAACTGTGTTGGTACTTTAATTGGCAGTGCTGGCAGGGCCACTAGGTGGTGCAAGTTGCAGTGGTCTGATGCCGAGGGCCCTGGCACCTAATTGTTTACAAATTAAGCACTGGGTCTGGTTGATGCTGTCACATATGACATAAAGCCTCTTGGTGTCAATGAACAAAGTGGCCATCCTTGAAGGCCTGAAATAGGCCTCACAGGCAGAGTGACTGGAACTTGGCACGTCACGAGCTGTGTTTCTTTCATGGAGACATCTTTCCTCTGCATGGTTCGGATTCTGTCATTGGCTGTTTCTCATTAGTCCGGCCAAGTACTGGACTCAGTTATCACTCCCTTTCTCCAACTCAGTCGTAGATTCTGGGCCTTGTTTTCAGTAAACAAACCCAAACAGTTGACAGCTGGGACTCAGATGTTTCTCTCCTTCGCATCAGTTAATAATCCGTGGCACTATCTGTCACTTGCGGAGGTTCTTTGAAAGCGTGGAATGATAGAAAGCAGGCGTGCTGGGCGGCTTGACGTGGGAGCATTCCTTTGCTCTGACATCATTCACAAGATGCCTTTGCCATTCGCTGCTTAGCTTTTTCTCACTAAAGCCAGCCTTGGTGTTTGCGTGTGTGATTTGTCCTAATAGCTGCATGGATTGTTATCAGCCAATCAGAGGACTTACTTGGGGCAGCAGGCGTTAGGGCTCATGCAGTTCATGTTTAGGGACGTTCTCTTTGCCAAAACTTTCTCCAATAATTGTTTTTTGCGCTCCTAATATACACTAGTATTTTATTGAAAGTGGCATCGTTTATTGTCCCTAGTCTCCAGAAAGCAGTGACAACGTTTCTCCAAAATCATGGGTGGAACTGAAAAAAACACCAAAGCCTTCAAATGCTTGATGGCGCCACAGGAAGTGACATCACACGATTGTTTACCTCAGTGACAGCCGTTGCATTTATTTTAAAAATCCTTTTAGTGGAAAAGTGATGTCAATAAAAAAGTAATCAACATATGCGAATAACAGCTACAAATTACTAGCTAAAACAAGCATTGGCAACGCTAATAGGTTTGCCTTTTTAGAGGAATGTTGTATGGTAATGCGAAGCATCACAAGCAAATAGCATGGGGAATAGATATGTGTTTGTGAGGAAAGTAAAAAACTATAGAACATTGCTGCAGGTTAACAGGTCAGGTGAGAGTTGTACTGTCAAACTAGACCTAACATTCCATATATGTTAACGAGCGCCCTCCTCCCATCTGGGCTGCTGCCAGAAAATAACAACATAAATTATCTATTTATCTAAAAAATTAGGCCATGCTGGGTCAGTGTGCCCATGGAGTTCTCAGTGTTGCTAAAAGCCAGGGCTGCAGATTTTTAGGACTCGTCCTTGAGGCATATCAAGTGCAAGACATCGGGCAGGGCTGTGTGGAGCAGAGCGGTGGGGAATAAAAAGGGCAAGGGTTTGGTAAGAGCAGAGAACTGGTTTCTACATCAACTGATCCTCCTTGACTCGGGGACACCAATGGATGCACTGAGGCATGAGTTGGACCTTGATTCTGTTGTGTGTAGCACAGCGTCCCCTCCAGTACTGGAGAAGAATATTGACAAAACCCAAGTTGAGGAATTATTTGGATACCATGCAGAAAGTCTGTTCGTAAGCCAAGTAAGTAAAACTATTGTGGTAAAGTCACATGGCAACAACTCTGCTAGTCCTCGACTCTTCAGATTCCTGGTTCAAACCAGAAATGATGACCGCGGAAGGATGGTAAAGGAGAAGTTTCGGCTTTACATCGTTAACCATTGGAAAGGAAACAAGGTACTCCAGCTCCAGATTCTGAAACCTATTCTATGTTTGAACCCTATCAGGATATTCTCTATATCAAAAACATGGCCGTCCCCCCCATTTCTCAATGAGATGGAGAAACCCTTGTCCCTCATGGATTTACAGTAGGGCTCCTATTCTGCTAAACCCTAGAAGAAGGCCTTAATATTACTGTGAGATCTCAGAATCTCAAAATTTTACCGCTCACCCCTCCCTCCACCCCCACCGATCTGCATAGAGACCACTGCATCCTGGATAAGCAAAAACATGCAGGTTTGTGATCCAATCCGCACACAGTTTGATGAACATTCAATTCAATTAATTCAATTCAATTAATTTATATAGCGCGCTACATACCCAGAGGGTCTCAAGGCGCTTGAAGAAGGGTGGGGAATTACTTTTCAAATATCCATGTTTTACCCATTGTGTGGCCATCTTGGATGCAATAGTTTCTGAAAAGCCCTTGCTGGTAGTTGTTGAGAAGCAACATTGGTACATTCCTGAGACAAAACATGTTTAATTGGTAACATCCTGCATGTTAGCTCCCAGAGGATTATCCAGTCTTCTTTCAACATTTACGGCTTGTCCGACATCAGCTTTTCCTTAAAATGCAGTTTTTACAGACTATTGCTACCATATGGGTGGAAGACCAGAGCTCATGTTTCTTATTACGGTAATCGTAGTATAAAGAAAAGCATTGCAGCTATGTATTCAAGGGTTATAATAATTAAATAAGGAACAACTATATGCAGTAATTTATATAATATGAATACATTTAAACAATATGGAAAAAATAATCGACATACAAAATTCCAATTTTCTGAATTGGCGTTGAGCATTTTTTCAATCTTCCTATGAGGAGTGAAGGACAAATGGATTCGTAATTTCACGAAGCTTTAACATCTGCAAATTATTTGTTTTTGTGCCTGAAAACATGGCAAATGGGAACATTCTGAACTTGTTTTTATTGTCTAATTCAAGTAATTTCAACACTGTGCTCTTTTCAGGGAGAGGAACATTTCTGCAAATGCTTCTGTTAGATGTACATATGTTTATGCAGGACATCATTAATACTATGAGATCATAAGGTGCAGTAACTCCACCAGTGCTGTGGTTTACATCACAGTAAGAGTGTGCTAAGGTTTTCTACCCAAAACTAGTTTGTTTTAATTAACACTCTCAAAGATTGTGTACAATTCCTAACTGTTCCTAATTTTATTTTATTTTTTTAAATCGTCGGACTCAAAATCTTGCAAAATTAGATTGTGTGATAACATCCTCACCTAAATAAGCACTTTAAGCAGCAACATCATTTTCTAAAACTATCTTTTTTGGGTTAATTTCATCCACAGAGGAACCTTTGCAAAACGGGTAAACGTTGTATTCTTCCCAAAGTGAGATGTTTATCCGTTTATCTGTTTACCCATGGTGTAACTTGATTGGCGAAATTAAAATGTGACCCACCCTCCCAACAAGACTGGGCCTCCAATTTTACCATAGGTACCTCACATGATCAAAAGTAAAAAGAAAAAGCCTGCATTGAAGTGGAAATGTACCAATTTTAGCAGAATCAAGCAGACATAGGCTAGTTCTACGGCAAGTTATAACTCAACACTTACCGGATGAGGGATAACTTGAGCTCTCATCCGCAAACATGAGTGAGGAGTTCAGACCATATTATCGATTTTGAGTTGAATACCCTACTACTTTCCAAATAATTGTTGATGTCTGTAATGGCACTGATGAGATAAAACTGTGGGGCACATTATCAAGAACTGCGATAAAATTATCGCCGCTTTAGTGGCAGGAAACTGCTGCTAAAACGGCGATAATAGGCTTGACAATATGCCCTTGTGAATTCCCATAGCAGCCCATGTTCTGGCGTTAACCTGGACTGCAATGGGAATTCACAAGGGCATATTATCAAGCCCATTATCGCAGTTTTAGCGGCAATTTCCTGCTGCTAAAGCCGCGATAATTTTATTGCAGTTCTTGATCATTTCCATCTAACACATTGGGTTGCCGAAATAATGCCATTTGTCTAGGTAATGGCAGCCTATGTGCACCAGACCACTTAAAAAATGTTGGCCCATAATCAAGGGAGCAGGCAGGTCAATGGTACTCTCCCTAGGAATTAAGTCAGCATTGGACCAGTGCTAAAATAGACTGCACCATTGAGTTTGATAAAGGCCACAATAATGCTTTTGAAAAAGGAATTTTCCACAACAAATCATGACCAGACACATGCCAAACTGCTTTTAAAACTGTAGAGATTGGCCGAATGCTTGTGATCGCAAATTGTTACTTGACTACAAGTGTCAAAAATACTTGCAGCAGCCCTTTTGTAAGACATCAATTATACCAATTTACTCAGTGGCAATTCAATATTTTCCATCTAATGAAATGTTTACCCAGTGGCCGGCTGACCATGTAAAAGTTTGATATGTTTTCAACACAACGTCTCACTTGGGTATTGAAGCAGCCCTACAAGGCCTTGCATAAATTGCTAGATTAATTTGAAAACATTTAACCCCCCCTAATTTAACCCACCCGAATATTGCAGGATTATAGCAAAACCTGCATAAATCGACTAGATTTATTTCATCACTTAGCGATTGATTGAAAAAGCTTTATTCGAGTTATACACTCATAAAAGCACAAACATGAAATTAAAAATTCATACATTTCAAATCACATTACATTCATTTTAAAACACATCACAATTAAAATTCATATTTCATATAGATAAAATACTTTTTAATCATAACTTGTGCAAACTTTCTCGAAATATTTTTTTTTTTTTTTTTTTTTAAAGATTTAGTACATGTTAGGAGGTAGGGCCCTCCGCCTAATAGACCATGCCCACCCCAAGTATTTTGCTGTTCCTACTACAATGGGCATTTCAGTGGAGGTACAAATGATTCTCAACCCCTCTATACCGCTTAGTACCCCAAGGTTTCTACAAACAGGTGCCAGCCATAATTTCCTTGGGTTTGCATATGCCTCGCACAAAAATAAAAAGTGAATAATACTTTCATTGGGGGCTCCACATACCGGGCAACACGAGCTATTGCTGCTCCTCCAACTACACGTTAATGACCTCAGGGGGAGAGAACCTGCCCTTAACTGGAAGAATAATTTTCTATCTAACGGAACAGTTATACTGTCCCAATACTGTTCCAGTGCAGGTCTTGTTTTAATTTCCATAAATCTACCCCCCATTGTTCCTGCATGTGTACTCCTCCAGAGCTTATGTTCTATATGGTCCCAATATATGGCCTTAATAGTGTTTTTACTTGGGAATACTTCCCCAAGGGGATTTTCCCAGAGATTAGAGAGACCAAGCTCAGCAAGAACATCCCTGAGCATCTTCAACCATGTCATTTTATGAAATACATCCGATTTAACTAGGGCTAGAAACCCATCAGCATAGTGTCTGATCTCTGGGGTCGCCCAAAGCCGTCTCCAATAAAGGATAGGCCTTATTCGGGCACGGTCACTAACCAATCTCCTTCCTAAATCCAGGCCAAGTGGTATTAGTGGGGTACTCTGGGGGAGACTTGTTATTCCACTTAGGAACCTATTCTCAGATGTTTGTAGGGTGTGGAGCCTCTCAAAACCCCATGCTTCAGCCCCATACAGGGCTGCACCCAAGGCTTTAGCATCGTATACCATGAGGACCGGTTTTATAGGCCTAGTTTTCGATTTTACTTGTTCTACCCGGAGCGCCCCTGAAATCTGCTGGTGTTTCAGTACCGCCTTCTCAATGTGTCGCGACCAACCTGGCTTACTCGATATCTCTACCCCTAGGTAAGTAAAAACATTTACTACCTCAAGCTTAATGTTATTCAGAGATACCCTTGGTTGGGATCGGCGCTTTTGTCCGAAAACCATCAGCTTAGTTTTACTAACATTAACTTCGAGACCTTGTTCCCTGCAAAACATATTAAATATGTTCAAGGCTCGCTGGAGTCCTGCCGGGGTCTTGGACACGATCAGGGTATCGTCAGCGAACATCAGGATCAGAACCCTGGTGCCCGCTACCGATGGTGCGTCTACTCTTGCATCCAGCATCCTATCCACTATACCATTAATGAACAAGGAGAATAGCAGGGGTGCCATTGCGCACCCCTGCCGTACACCCCGCTCGACTGGAAAATTAATGGTAGATTCCCCATTCCTCCCCCACTGGACTTTTGCAAAGTTGCTTTCGTGGAGACGCATTATTAATGTAAGCAACTCTGGTGGGACCCCTATCTTTTTCAGAACTACCCACAACTTGCTCCTGGGCACCAAGTCGAAGGCAGCCCTCAAGTCTACGAATGCTACGTAGAGGCTGCCTTCGCCAAGGAGTACAGTCCCCCACCGTAGCATGGTAAATCGAAATATTTGATCTACCGTGCTAGTTGCCCGCCTAAATCCTGCCTGGTAGGGGGAGAGGGCATTATTCTCATCTACCCAAGCCATAAGTTTGTTAACCACCATCTTTCCCACCACTTTTTGGATAGTGGCAATCAAACTTATCGGCCTATAGTTGGCCGGGAGTGACCGATCGCCTTTCTTATAGATCGGTATAATTATTGCCCCCTTCCATATTTCTGGGATTTTAGCCCCTTTGGCTAGAGCATTTCCCAGTAAGGTCACGTACCTAGCCCACCGAACCTTATCATGCTTAAATATATCTGAGGGAATTCCATCTAACCCCGGTGCTTTCCCCCCTTGTAGTGTTGAGATTACCAGTTCAGCTTCTTTATTTGAGAATAGGTTTCCCTTGCAAAATACCACTGGGATAAGTTCTATGGCCATAATATCCCTATTCTCTGCATACTGGGGTTTAAAATACTCGAGAGATGCAAAAAAATTCCTAGGACGTCTAGGTATGTAAGTGTACAGATAGGTCAGGTCAGTTATCAAGAAGGAGCAGTAGGAAAGGATTGGCAAAGTTATATAAAAAGTATATTTTTATTCAGTATATTTAAAAATCATATTAGAAATGACCAAAAGTCAAAACAATATGATGGGTATTAAAATATCTTTGTCAAAATTACATACAATAATCATAAAGGATTAACATAAAATTCATAATACACAAAATAAAGGAATATATTGACAAAAGCATACAGGTAATCACAACAATAATAAAACAAGCATAAGAACTCGACGCGCGTTTCGGCAGGGGACCGCCTTCTTCTTTGGAGTTGTTAGCACACAATAAGGATCCTTATTGTGTGCTAACAACTCCAAAGACTCAGTCTGAAATTTATGAATTTAGAAGTGATTCTACTTCAGTCTACAAAAAGAAACCTGAGTGTATTCCTCTTCATTGTAAGAGGGTGCCCTCATAAACCAAGGTGCGTTAGTCTTAGTTAAGTCAGATACTGTACAATCGTCAGACATTATGTGGCTTATCAAAGGCCTTGAGTGTACATAACAATGGTCATGGTCAGTCTTTAAGTTAGGAATGAAGTTTTTAAATATGTTAGTAATAATAAATGAATAGGTTGTTGTTATAAATTCTATGAATGCTCAGTTAACATAGATATTCTTTTATAACTGTGTTTCAGGAATTAAATTGTGTCTCCTGAAGAAGGCGGTCCCCTGCCGAAACGCGCGTCGAGTTCTTATGCTTGTTTTATTATTGTTGTGATTACCTGTATGCTTTTGTCAATATATTCCTTTATTTTGTGTATTATGAATTTTATGTTAATCCTTTATGATTATTGTATGTAATTTTGACAAAGATATTTTAATACCCATCATATTGTTTTGACTTTTGGTCATTTCTAATATGATTTTTAAATATACTGAATAAAAATATACTTTTTATATAACTTTGCCAATCCTTTCCTACTGCTCCTTCTTGATAACTGACCTGACCTATCTGTACACTTACATACCTAGACGTCCTAGGAATTTTTTTGCATCTGTTGCTACCCTGCCCTAGGAGTCTATAGATTGTCACTACCCAGGGGGTCCTTGCTATTCTCAGTTGTTTAAAATACTCGACCCAGGATGCCTCATTAACATTGTTATCTGGGTTGTTAGGGGTACCGCCTCTTCCCCACTTCACGATTTTCCAAAAAAGTCTGGAATCTCTTGACCCAGAAGCTTCGAGTAGCTCCTCCCAATGTTCCTCATCCCACTGTTTCTTAGCCTTACGGATGTTATCATTGTATTGTCTCCTGGCTATACTAATCGAAGCCTTATCCCTGCTTTTGATTGCCCTACCCAACTCCAATCTGGTTAACCTACACTGTTTATTAAACCACCTCGCCTGTTTAATAGGTGCTTTTCTATTTGCCTTGACTAATCTAGTAAAATGCGGTTTTATCAAGGAAAAGAATGTGTCGTGTATGTCTGTTGTTGAGGAGGAACCAGGTGTTACAGGATTTTCTGTTTCCATGGCGGCAATCGCTTTGTCCACCTCCAAGTTTATGTGATCCAAGGAAGCCAAGTTTGCCAACACATTTGGCCATTTCACCCTTCGTGAGTCATTAGCCGTGACCGGTACGATCTCGCTACGCGACTCTGGGTTGTCAGGCGTGGCCCTCCACCAGGAGTGGGTGACACAAAGGGGATTATGATCGCTTTCTAATCTACCCTTGATTTCCATATCACCTACCCCACACCATAACTTAAGGCTACAAATGACATAGTCAATCCTACTTTTACTGTGACCATTGTCAAATGTGCAATTTCCTCCCGGGTCACTCTTTGTCCTGCCATTAAGGGCCCTCAGGCCATGTTCCAGACATAACGCGTTCAACAACAGTATATCTTTTGTCCACCGCTTGACTGGTATAAGATTTAGATTTGGGACACCCCATTGGGCATCTTCCTCCTGCCTATTGGGTGTTCCGTATTTTCTAGGGGCTCGAATGTCCTGTTGAGGTCACCTGCCACAACCACTCTATTTCCCAGTGACTGTGATTCTAGGAAGGTGGATAGAGCTTCTAGGGTAGGGGAGTTCCCAGCATGTGTACCCCTAGCATAAATATTATAAATGTCTATCACACCCCCCTTTTCTTAGCAATTGTATATCTTTACAGCCCAGGTCAAGCACTTTTATTTTAACTTGTAAGCTTTGCTTGATCCAAACTGTAAGACCTCCCATGGGTCTGCCCCTTGGGCCTCTACTCGCAGGTATACAAAAATTTAAGTAACCTGGGAGGAAGATAGGGTCACAAGCCCATGTCTCTTGAAATAAACACATTTCAAACCCATTAACAAAATCTATCCAGTTTTGAGACAACAATCTAGTACTCAACCCCGCGATGTTCCACGAAAAAACCCTCCCCATAGGGGCGCCTTTACAAATCCCCCCATCAATAACTGGCATAACCGGGAAGTTGGTCAGGCTCTCGCAATCACCACCCTCTACAAGAACAATATCTACACTGTTAACATCTTTACCATCATTAGTAAACATACTTGGTGAAAATCTGAATTCACCCCTATGTCTTCTAAACATACCATAATGTCCCCCCTCGTATTTCCATTTTCCCTGTTGTTAAACACTCTATCTAGGCCAGACGTTACGTCCCTATTTGTTACCAGTAATTTCTCAGGTATGTTCCCCCTGGCCATATTATCCCCAAGATCAATGGGTTCAGCTGGTTTCCGTCAACATCCCCACCTCATGTTCCCTAGCCCATCATGAGGGTTATATGCCTGTTCATAACAGCCACTTGGTCGTGTGATAGGGACAAAAAAAGGGCTAGTCTCTGCCCAAGGAAAAAGACTAGGTCTCACTGGCTCGTTGTTCCCACCAAAATAAGTGGCCACAGGTCTTGGATAGAAAAAAGTGAGATCCACAATACCAATCCCACCACTGCTAATACTCCAACCAGGACTCGTAATTAACCCTACCACCCTTGGGTCTTGGAAGTTAATTATAATGCATTCGCCCCCCAGTTTTTTCAAGGTACTCCCTATCCAGTTAACCCTTCTCACCCCAATGATCAAACCATCCACTTCCCCTGGCAAAGGTCTATTGACTCGTAACCAATGCATAACTTTGTTTTTTAACATGTCATAGGTTTCTCTTTGTCCTTCCAATAAGGGAGGAACATTGGTAAGGATAGCCACATAGGGGTAGGAATCAGGGGTAAGTTGTACCGGGGGTATCCTAGTCAGAAGTTTAGTCACATAGGATATTGGTTGGCTATGTTCTGGAACGACAAGACATGGTGGGGCAACATTTTTCAGTACTGTAGGAGCCTTATTTCCTTCAGCTATACTATTTCCATCCCTTGCAGGACCTCCCCTATTTGTCACCTTTGGAACGTGGGGCATGTATGTTCCAACACCGTTATTACAGGAGGTTTTATCATTACTTGCCAATGGGCCATGACTGGTTGTCGAAGTGTTTGGCAAGGGTGGAGTGTTATTATTGATAACAGTAGCGGCGTTCTTTGAACTGCCCTTTCTACCTTTTGATGCAGTACTGTGGGGCTTGGTTTTCTCGCAATTACTATTAATTGCAGTAATCGGTGGGTCAGCGATAGTCTTGTCACTCTGTCCATTACCCCGCTGACTAGGTGCAGTACTCACAGTTGGAGGTTGTAAGTCAACCAACGGGGCACCTGCATCTCGCTCAACTGTTTGTTGGTTGTTCCCATTTTCTCCCATTTTGTGGCAAGACTTAATTAAAGATTTTGTGGAAAAAAAGTTATCTAAGCTAGCCTGCTCTAGGTGGTCTAGTTGTTCTGCTAGCTTTTTAAATCTAATCTCAAGGGGGTTTAAAAGGGAACGTATTAATTTTTCCAATTCTAAAAGGAATTCCGGCTTAGGTGTTGGTGGCCCAGGGGATGCTATGATTATAGGATCTGTACCTGATGATAATGGTGTCGTAGGGGTTACTAATGTTATTGTATCTACATCTACCGAAACGGCTTCACCCTCTCCCGTTGGTAATCCAATAGAATTCTCTACAGGGACATCACTAGGGCGTGAATTAGTGCCCAATTTCCTATATTTTCTTGGGGGTTTTAGGACTTGACATTTTTTTACAGTGGCACCCCTTTTCCTTTTTGGACAGGGTTTGGATTTTATAGCATGCGCTTGGACACAAAGTTTTGATCGGGGGTTTTGCCCAGTAGGTGAATGAATAAAAACATTTGGGGACTTTGCAGGCACAGTAGTGACTACTATGTCTAAGGGTAAAGTACCCAATGACTCATTTACTGGGGGTGAATGTTGCGATATGTCATGTACAACAGGTAGTAGAATAGATGATAAGGGGGTGACCAGTGAGGGGAAACTTTGACTTTTGCGTTTTTCAAGAGGGGTTTTCATAAGCTCAATGGACAACCTACGCCCAGCACGTCTTTCTGCCAAGGCGATTTCCCTATCAATGTCCTGAGCATAAAGGGAACATTTCTGATATTTAACTTGAAAAATTTAGCATATCTTCGCAAAATATGTTGCTCTTGATGATTTTAATATTGTAGAAGTTCATGTGAAAAGACTGGAAATCTGGACTGAATTCCAGAATATTGTAGTCATAAACTGGATTTTTCACAAAAAAATCAAAAAAAGATTTTCCAACTCTTGGTGGAAATTTCAAAAGGAGATCATAATTTCTGAGCAAAATTAAATAACTCTTTTGTGACAAATAACATTCAGATACATCATCGTTTTAAACCAGGGAAAGCCACTCTATCTAGCATGGATATTGCCTGGATTACGTGCAAATCGCAATTAAACCCCAGCGCAGGAGTAGGTCCGTACAGGTAAGAGCGGTAGGGCCAGTTTGGGGGGGATTCGACAGACAACCATGAGGGAAACTTAAATAAACAAAAAAAGCAGAGATAAAATTATCGCTATATTAACAAGAGGGTGCTAACATGCATAATTGCATGTTAGCACCCTTTTTCCCTACGCCGCCCTTTGCACCTCTAATGAGATACAAAGTGGGCGTTCCTTCCCAAAATAACTGAAGAAATGTCGCTAACCGACATTTCTCCAATTATCAATCGGCACGCTAACAAGCATAGCGATAAGAAAAGTAGCGCTAACCGCGGTTAGCACTACTTTCCTTACGCCTGCTTTTAGTTTGACTTAACCATGATATCCAATGCAAGATGGATATCATGGTTAAGTGTGCTGTGCCCCATCAACAACTTGGCGCCAAATGTGCGATTATCGCTGGAATCCCAGCGATAATTGCACATTTGACAGCTAACTCAGGTATTTCTTATCGCTCTGGAGATAAGCGTCGCTGATAGCGTGCTATCTCCATGATAAAAACAAGAGATAGCCGTCGATAATTATCCTAGCGCTGAATGCTCTTAGCGATAATTATCACCGGTTGTTGATGATATGCCCTCAAGAAAGTCTACTGCTGATATGTAAACAAGCTCCAGAAACTACCTTCAAACCTCAATCTCACCCAAACCAGAATGGCAAGAGGAATAGAAGTGAGTGAGTAACAGAGATTGCCATAAGTATTGCAGCCCTTCCTAATTTTTTTGTCATACCATTCATTAAGATTGGGAATAAAAGCCAAGACTGCAACATATATAAAGGCAAGCAAAATACAGGTGAGATCAAACCTGAACAGTTTCCAATAAAGACCTACCCAAATGCAGGTCATCCTGATGAATAACTAACAGCGATACTTAGATAAAATGTTGCTGTGGAGGTCATGATCGCAGCAGGACATACACCCATCAAGAAAGTACCAGCAGCCGGAGCCCTGTAACGCAACACACCTACTGTGGAATGACCCTGCACCAAAGGAGGAAGTCCCTTAGATATATTCTGAAAGGGGTAGAAGAAAGGGCCAGGGTGATCTGCAGCATCAGTGGAAAATCCACGAGCAAAGAAACATCCTGAAGGTGGATTCATCAGCAGCATCAAAACGAAAGGCTCAGTTTCAGCCACGCCCACCCACAAATGATAAAAAGCATGAACAGCAGTGCACTGCTCCTTCAAGGTGTCTACTTGCAACCCATTCTTGAACTCTTCCGACAGAAAATCCATCACCAGGGAAGCAGACTTCACATGAGTCAGAGATCTCTGGGAGAGACACCAGATCTGAACAGACACCTATGTCCAGAAAGACATGCAACACAACACAACAAGACAACTTGATGCACTGCACTGCGTGACAGGGAGAGAGCAGAAATGAGTCATACCTACTAAGATATGATGCATTCCTGCTCTCTTCCTGTGCTGGCACACATGGTGCGAGGGTGACTGCATTACAGGCAGGATTATTTTGTGAAGGAAGGGATTCCTGCAACACGTATACAAAGAGGAAGTAAAGAGAAGAAATAAAGATATTTTTCCTTGTTACACCTCTGATGGTAAGACATACCATTTTGATGCATTCCCAAGTTTGCAAGTCTTTGTAAATTTGGGAATGCACCAAAATCCATGGGTGGATGCGTGGGGTCCCCCACACTCCATTGAACGCCTTCCTAACGCAGTTAACGCAAGGCAGAGACTTGAACTGCCTTGTGTTACTCTAGATTACAAAGTAACGCAGAGCCCTGCAAGGTGGTTTTGCTTGATTTAGTAAATCTGATGTAAGTACTTGCATTGCCTTGTGTCGTCATGTGTGACACAAGGAAAACACAAGCTGTTTGTAAATCTGGCCCCAATGTTGAAAGTGAGCCCACTTAGTGGAGACTTAATGAGACTGATGCATGGCCTGAACTATTAGAACCCCTGATGCTGCAGCCCCAAGATGGCAATCTCCACACCACAAAAGCCACCAGACTCAGCCATAACAACTGAGACAGGAACCTGAAAAGAGACAGCTCGTGGGACAGAACCCACAGGGCACCCAAAAGCCTGCTGAGGAACAGAGCACCCACACCGTGCAAACTGATTAAGGGCAACCAAACTAAGGTAGACACAATACCTTGGTCCTTAGGGTGGGTGACAGCACCATGGCTCTCCCATTGGGATGCAATAATCCTTTCAACAAACATAATTACCTAGTATTATGATAAACAGGGAAGTCCACATGTGACCTGGCACTGATATTAAGATGCATGTGCACCAGGGGGAGGCAGGGCTTGGTAGTTCAGAGCTGGCAAATGGTCCTCAGAAGCCTTTGCCAGTTTCAGGTGCCGGCTGGCACGTACATGGCAAAATCACTAAACCTCAAATCGTGTCCTGTTCAGATCTACCAGAAGAAATAACCATAATAATGTGATGCTGAGTACCACACAGCAAGTAACTAAGGGACATATTTATAAGCCCCTTTCGCCACCGGAGTGTCACTTTTTTTTCGCTCCAGTGGCATAGCACCTATTCACATATTTACAAGATCGTGCAAAGCCACTTAAAGTGGCTTAACGCCACCTGGTAAATATGCTCCTTTCCGCCACGGTCCTCTGTGGCAAAGGGTTGTGCATTGGGTCATGCAGTGGGCGTTCCACCGCAACACCGATTGCTTTTTGACACTGTCTCGGATTTACAAGGCTTAGGCAATGCCAAAAACAAATGCCAGGGAATACCTGGTCTCTCTTAGTATGGCGATACGAGGAGAAATTATTAGGTCCTCCTCATATTTTGCTCTTTCCATGTGTGCTGCATTTTGCAGCACACTTAGAAAGAACAAATCACCTTTAACGATTGTTTAGGTGCAAGAAGATGCCCCTTCCTGCACATAAACAATCGCCCCTGCAGTGCAGGCACCCTTGCAGCATGGCGTCAGTGTGCCTGCACTGGTGCTAGGCAGCTTTTTTAGCACCAAAACTAGGGAAAAAACAGGGGTGCTCTGTATTCCTGTGAATGATGTGCATCCCTGCTTTTTAAAACTGTTGGAGCACGTTGTTGCCAAATTTGGTGTAACAACGTTCTCCGGCATTTTTAATAATATGCCCCTAAATGGCTCTGAAAGCAGGGCCCTTGAGCCAGAATCTGCCTCTTTCAATCTTCTTGATGATGTAATATTGGATTTCCTCCAACAATTAATCTCCCAAGGTGAATTGCTCAGAGCTACTGAAAACTACTAACTAAAAACTTCAAAGACTTTCAAGTCCAGCTCAAGGCAGCCCTCATCGGAACCAAGGCTACAGAAGGGAGCTCTGGCCTCTAGGCTGAACACACGGGTGTTCTCAATCGGCTCATTAAGGATGAGTAAAACCAGACCTAGTGCTTAAAAACAATGGGGCATATTATCAAGAAAGGGCGTTCCATTATCGCCACTTTTATTGGCAGAAAACTGCAGATAAAGCAGCGATAATGGGCTTGATAATATGCTCTGTGGAATTCCAATCGAAGCTCATGTTAGATGTCTTCACATCTAACATGGGCTTCGATTGGGATTCATAGAGCATATTATCAAGCCCATTATTGCAGCTTTATCTGCAGTTTTCTGCCGATAAAAGTGGTGATAATGGAACACCCTTTCTTGATAATATGCCCCAATATTCAGTGTTTGGCCTGAGGATTCTCAATTATCGTATATAAGGACGTGAGCAGGAGTGTGAAAAGCATCCAAGGTTTTCAAGGACGATTGAGTGACTGCACCAGTTCAGGTTCCCTTTGCATTCTGAGACATCTAGTTCTGGCTTTTTAATGGGATAATTAAACAAGACAATAAGTCACAGAATGCTAAGAAAAATCCTGGAATAGAACAGCTGGTTACCTATGGTTCTAGGGACTTAGCTGGTCAGAATGTGGAGGACACAGGTCCATGACATCAAGCAAGAATTTGTGGTTCCTTTATTATCAGTTTTGGCTGGATGGCTAGGGTGAAACCAGATCAAATTCTGGAAAAAGTCTGACGTGGATCATCCATTAGTGTAGGGAGGATCTGGGATTCATCATCATGAACGAGCAAACTAATTCTGATTGATACATTGAGGCCAACAGGGTCTTGAAGGCAAGCATTAAGAAAGAACGGGAAAGAGGAGAGCTATGTGACATTCAGAAAACAAACAAGGTAATTGATTAGATGCATCAAAAAAGAAATTCATAAATTCAAATGGGGGAAATGCTAGAGATATCAACAGAAGCTAGAATTATAACCTAGATAGTGATGGTAAACAGTGTCAAATGCTCCAGAAAGATCTAAGTGAATACATGCCTTGGAAAGGGTGCATGCCTATTTATATAGCTGACTGACTGGTGTCCCGCTGGTCTTATTGTGTACTTCTTGCATGGCTTGATCTATCAAAAAAATGTTCCATAAATAAGATTAACTCACAACCTTACCCATCTGATAATACCAAGCACTGCCATTAAAATTCATAGTTTTCTTTGTGTAAGTGAATACAATAAAATTAATTGTCATAAATTTGTGCTGGTGTTTTTGAGATATCATATACAGCCAACTACAAGGGTCCTTGGGTTTGGGGATGGAGGAGAGATGCCTGTGGACACTTAAGCGAGGGCTAAGGTACCTCAGCTGTTTTTCTGGATTTTCGTGTGGTGTGGTACGGTGTGGTTGGTGGCATCTTCTCGTTTACTCTGCAATGTGTGCTTAATAAATGATGTCACTCTCTCCCTGCTCTCTCACCAGGGCCAGATTGGGATCAAAATTTGGCCCGGGCACTGACTAAAAAAGTGGCCCACATTCGCGGACGTGGCCCACATTCGCGGGCATGGCCCACATTCGTAAACGTGCCCTTTCATGAAACAGACAAGAAATGTAAATGGGAGGATATTGTTCTTGGGAAGGACACAGGGCCAAGGTGCCATGTCCTACAAGCTGAGCACATGAAAAACAACCAGGCCCCTTTCTATTACCAAATTATTCCCAGCCCTCCAGCGCAGGAGCACCTGAAAACAGCGAGGCCTCTTTCTATTAACAAATTATTCCCCAGCCCTCCAGCGCAGGAGCACCTGAAAACAGCGAGGCCCCTTTCTATTAACAAATGATCCCCCAGCCCTCCAGCGCAGGAGCACCTGAAAACAGCGAGACCCCTTTCTATTAACAAATGATCCCCCAGCCCTCCAGCGCAGGAGCACCTGAAAACAGCGAGACCCCTTTCTATTAACAAATGATCCCCCAGCCCTCCAGCGCAGGAGCACCTGAAAACAGCGAGACCCCTTTCTCTTAAAAAACACTCCCCAGCCCTCCAGTGTAGGAGAACCTGAAAAACAGCGAGGCCCCAGCTATTGGTAAGTTACTCAGCCCTCCCCAGCCCTTCACTGCCTCAGGGCAATGGCGTGGCAGGAGAGGGGCTAAAGCAAAAACACAGCTTCTGGGCCAACCATAGGGGTAGGGAGAGGCTAAGGTGAAGATGGTGTGAGATCCCCACATCACCTGGCCTCCACAGTGAGACCCATTCTTCCTCGCCCACTAAGCCCTGAATGAGAAGGGCTGTGGGTGGGGACTAATGCAAGCACTGTTTCTGGGCTGCGTGGACCCCAGGGGGGCCGGGGTGCAAATGGCTCATAGGCCTGAGCAACACCTGGCCCCCAGGGAGGCTGATTCTGGCACACAATCACCCCTGCCCAGCCCACCATCAGCATGATTGCTTGACAGGGTATGGGGGTCAAGGTGAGGCCACAGCTGATCATCGCTGAACGGCCTGCCTCACAGCTGCTTTCCTCTCCCTGTCAGTGCTCTCTGTGGGCTGGTAAAGGGGGAAAAACGGCCCACAGAGGGCACTGAGACACCCGCCCTTCGGCCCATGCCCGAGTGCCCGCAGTGCCAATCCGCCCCTGTCTCTCACTCACTTAGAAGATTGCCATGAAATTATGGAAATGCATAAACTGGAGCACAAGCATCCTAGGACTGGTTTTGCCCTGATAGGGCCACATCAGCCAAGTAAAGCTTGATTCTGGTGGCACAGTGAGCACAGACCCATGTCACATACCTGTCACAATTAGGGAGTTAACAACAACTAGGCGATGGATGGAATGTTTAAATTAATATCAGCCACTGGCATTTACTCAGGCTGCATCCCAAGCCATTGCTTTTCACCATCCGTTCCACTTCAGTTTAGACCCAGCCGTATGCAAATGCATCTTGACCCTGCTCCTCATGGTAACAGTCCAGCCCGAACTGCCAAGCCAGGTCCTCCCTAAAATGTAATACAAGCAACGTAAGACTGGTTACGCTCTGACAAGATCACATCAGCCAGATATAGCTTGAATCCAGAGGCACAGTAAGCAGGAGACCCACATCTGGGCATACCAATCGCACTTAGGGCATCTCATGAACAACAACAACAGGGTGATGGATGAAACGTTTGAATTAATCTCAGCCAATAACTCAACTTTAGCAGATCTGTGGTAGACAGAGGATGTGGAATGCAGTCCTGATTGGAACATCGTGGTTTCCAAGGAGCATCCCCATCCCTGCGCCATCACCACGACATTCTCCTGTGGCAATTTAGTACTTCTATGAGATATTGGTGGTCTCTCTGGGCCATCCTAGTACATGTCCATGGATTAGCCTGGAAAAGACCCCAGCAACAGGACTGATGCAAGGTATTTTGATACCTTAGGTCTGGTACATTATCTCACCTCTATTTGCCTTTATTTACCACCAATTTAGATACATCTTAGTTCAGTGGGATCACCCTCACAGGTGGTACCTTCGTCAAACCACCTATTTTGTAGGCATGGCACATTTGGAGATGTACGGTGATCTGATATGCCAGATTATCCATGAGCTTTATAAAACTCTAAATAAATAAATAATTATCTAGTTTTCCAAGGGATGCATGCACATGGAGATCCCACTAAAATATATAAACTGGGAGAGAATTAAGACAAGAGAAATGTCCCTTTCTTTTAAAGAGCATACCTTCAAAACGTGAGTCCGGGAAGTAGCCTTACAATCATGAAGAATTCACTGACTGGTGCAGGCAATGAAAAGCGGGGAAGGGAATGGCAAGATACCCTTAATTCGGTTCCTCCTTCAAATTTTAATATATCATGAACCTATCTATGAAAGAAGAGAACTATACAGTAGGGTCAGGCAAGGCAAGCGCAGGAGGAACATTTCACTTCTTAAGTAAAACACCCTGGAAAGGGGATATCAAACTGGTTCACTATTGGGGAGTTTGACCGTATTTTATACGTTTATAGGAAATATAGAGAAACTATTTAATTATTTATATCTGTGTTTATTTAATTATTTATTTACGTGCTTTTATAGAGCATGGACATTGATTTGTCGGCCTTGGAGCATTTTTCATAAGAATAGGCGAGAGGATTACCTCTTCCGCTGTTCTACACAGACTTCTGCAGGTCCATATTTAAGAGGGCAACATCCTGCCAATCAGGAATTAAAGGAAATCTCTAAGACCATTTCCATCCCTTTGTGGTTCCATGCACCTAAGGGCTGGAGGCTTGCGGACACCAGGAGAGAACCAATTAGCACAAGACAGAAACAGGATTAGAGGGACCAAAACTCCTAATTTCAGTGCATTTCTCAGCCCTGAAGAAGGTGCACTCATTAGTCCAAAGCAGTATGTTAATAGCATCTAGACGGGCGCAAATTCTCTCAATCTCACCAAATATCGATTTACTTGTTGATCACTTTGCATCATGAAGTTCATATTCCGATGGCTTCCCAGAAATCCCCTAGGTCAAAATAACATCAAGACGTGAACAGAGTTGGCTGGTAACGTTCTGCCTGAGCAATGCAAAACATGCGAGTTTTACCACCCATCACCTATGTGTTGTAAAATGAGGGATGTATTCCCAAGTAATTTTTTTGTTAAAAATTAGCCATTTGGTGTATTTTACAGAACTGAGATTTGGCAAAAAAGTCTTTGGTTTTGGGAACAGTTCAGAAAGAATATTAATGTAATAATCTAACAGGTCAGGTACTGCAGATGAAGTCCAACCCATAGTTTTTACAGAGCTTTTTATAAATTGGGTTTGCAATTTGCCATGTCCCCTTTCACTTTACAAGGTGTATAACAATTCAATTTCAGGTTCTACCTTCCACTTCCTTTATTTTGCCCTCCTGGCCTCTTAAAATATGATATTGTGCACATAACATGGCTTGTAATCTATTTCGGAGGAAAACGTTTGGAAATGTAAAAGTTAAGAAATAGAGTAAGGCCCTGGAAAGGAAACATCTTTCACTCATTTTTGTATATTTACTGTGTAGACCAATTCCTGAATGTTTGCTTTGTATTTTAAATAGAACTTCACAATAATACTACTGGATCATTGACTGAGACATGATAGGTCTTCTTCACCCTTTGCTCATGTGAGATGGAAATAAAGGGAACGTTTAAAACATTAACAGCGCTATTCACACAGGTAGCTTTCACTTGTGAGTAATTTATATGTGTAAGTTTACTATTACATTTGTAAGTACCTTTACATTTTTGTCTACTAATAAAATTAGTGTGTAAAATTACTCAAAAACGTAGACTTCCACGTCTCCATTCCCTGAAAAAAGGGTGTGGAACCAAATTTACAAGTGAAAATTACTAGTGCTGTAAAGAAACAATATGAAATCCAGCATCACACATGGTCAACCACTGATACTCCAACACTCTCTTATAGAAAATAATGGAGTCAGAGATTTAAAATAAACTCATTTAAGAAATAATGTTAGAGTAAATTAAATTATTCAAAACAGTTATAAATATAAAAAAATATAATTTAATTTGAAAAATAGCTAAAAATAAAACAAATTTAGTATTGAATTTATAACATATTTAACAACCATGTTTTAATTTATAAATGAACGTAACAATGAATAAATATAATAAAGCAATACAAATATATTTAATTAATTCTATGTATCGCTTTTAATATTTATTAATGCATGGTGATAAATGTTTTTTACTATAAATGGAAAAAAAATGTATGTGAACTTCAGATTTTTTATTTTTATTTATCTCAATATATTTACATTTATTACATATTTAATTCAAAATTAAGTTAATAGCATTGTAGTATATTTTATTTTGTACAATATTTAAATATTTAAAATAATTATGAAAATGAATGCACATTAACATTTAACATAACAATATATTTTCTGGTTTATTATAAAGTTTCTTTTTTTTATTTCTGTAAAATTTTATCATAAGTAGACCTCCACCCTGTTTGTGCAGTCTCCCTATGGTAAAAGAGGTAAATTATAGGGAAAGGCGAAAAAGTTTATTTAAGTAACATTAAATTAGTATAAATATTTTTAGATCCTCAAGTATCTGAGTCCCACTTTTTGTTAATACATTTTTAGGTCATCCGTCAGCTAACACTTTTTCATTTAAAAAAAAAATTATATATATATATATATATATATATATATATATATATATATATATATATATATATATATATATATATATATATATATATATATATATATATATATATATATTTGAGGTGTCATCAGTGATGTCACTGACCATGTCATGAATGATCTCTTATGTGACATCATCAGCAGTGCTTTGCGGGTGCGCGAAATATAGTTAGTCCAACTAACTATATAGGAGCAATTTCAATGGTTTTGTATGAGTGAAATGTCCAGCAAACTATAACACCCCTAAAACTTTTTTTGAGTGAATTTCAAAGGTTTTTTTAATGCTAATTCCTAACTATATAAGGCCTGAAATCTATGGTTTTTTCAGTGAATATATATATATATATATCTATCTCCATTTGTCTGTTATAGTGTCATTCATATTTTTCTTCCAAGAACAGCATCATCCTGCGTAAGGACATGGGTCCGCCTGCTCAAGCCATTGGCTAACTTCACTGTCAGTTACATCATTCTGCTCTATCACCAGAGCACATCCACACACATACAGTAGCGCCCTTCAGTGCCTAAGACGCCTATAGCAATGTGCGCTTTTTTGAGACCGAGTTTTTTTTTGTTGCTTTTAGCCACTGTGTTTGTTTCTATAGAGCTGGGCAGCTTCTACAACAGTAAAGTTTAACAAAATGTCACAACTAAATATACATTAACAAAGCCAATCAGATGGCACACTATTTTAATTGTTGCCTTAGCTACTTTGCTGAACAGAGCCCAAACGTGCCAAATGTCACCAGCAACAAACAACTCGGCAACAGATACCACAGAGAAGCTGCCACATGTGTAAAGCATTAGAAAGCAAACTTGTGCGAGAGCCATTCCTCCGATTAGCCCACAGGCAGAGCTTTGATTGCAGCTTTACATTGGAATTCATGTGGTTGCGACTCAATTATGTGGTCGTATCTTTCGAATGCCACAGCAAACAGACATTAAAACCAGAACAATTTCCTGTAAGTGGGAGTTATTTCTACTGCAAGCCACAGTAAGGAAAACACATCTGCGCCCACACACCGAACCAAGATGAAATCTCTGAGCCTCAAAGAGGGGGTTTAGACTTCTCATTTTAAGAGAAAACGATTGGGAATGTTAACAATAGTAGCATATCTCGTGGGTATAGGATCTTTGCAAAATGTGTAATACTGATGTGGAATTTGTTTTAGCAGCCCTGCAAGGTTCATACCTATGACAAACTGCCTTCCAAAACAGACACATGAGCCCTAGGTCACAGTATATGTCTTGTCATGCCAATTTATGTAATGTTGTGTTATGTGATCTTGACTGAAATTCCTCAGGAACTGTACAACATAAACATCTTCAATTATCCATGTTATTAGCAGTCAAAGGTGAAAGTTTGTGATGAGTTTAAAGGTTTTTTTAGTTAGTCATTTAGTATAAAATATTTATTCCAATCAGCGGTTTAAGATCATCATTTTAATTCATCAAAATAATCAAAACATTCAGCGTGTTCGATAAAGGAAAGAATCCCTATTCTAATATGGGAAGAAAAGGTGTCAATCAGAACCCCTGAAGAGTTCTAAGTTAGAATGAGAGAGTGGGAACATAAGCAGAAAACGTCTGTGTATTTTAGGTTTCAAGGGCATCATACTCATGAAGAGAAGTTCAAGAAACTCAGTAGAGTTTCAGAGAAACATAGATCAAGGGTCCGTAACGTGGCGTGTTGGGAATCTCCTCTACTCTAGGAACACTTAATAATATAGCAAACACAAGGAGATGATGGACGGTGCGCGGAAACGTTTCAGACACTCTGATCACAGTCACAGATCTAGGTTGAACCCATCATCGTTCATTAGCTCACTTCGCCACCCCAGTTCAGACCCAGCTATATACAAATCAGTCTTGACTCTGTTCCTCATGGGAACAGTCCAGCCCAAACTGCCAAACAAGGGATTCACTGACCCAGAAACAAACATCCTAGGATCTGTTTCAGCATAACACCCCTCATCAGCCAGGCCCGCTTGAATCCACTTGCAAAGTGAGCAAGGGACCCAGGTCTGGGCATACCCTGCCAACTTGGGGCGAACAAAGCAAACACAAGGAGATGATGGATGGAGTGCTGAAACTTTTCAGACACTCACCTCCAGTAACAGATCTGGGTTGCATCCATCATCGTTCTTTAGCTCACTTCACCACCCCAGTTCAGAACCAGCCATTTGCAAATCAGTCTTGACCCTGTTCCTCGTGGGAACAGTCCAGCCCAAACTCCCAAACAAGGGATTCACTGACCCAGAAACAAGCATCCTGGGACCAGTTTCAGGGTAACACCCCTCATCAGCCAGGCTAGCTTCAATCCACTGGCAAAGTGAGCAAGAGAACCACGTCTCGCCATACCCTGCCAACTGGGGTGGCGAAGTGAGCTAAAGAACGATGATGGATTCAACCCAGATCTGTGACTGGGGCCGAGTGTCTGAAAAGTTTCAGAGCTCTGTCCATCATCTCCTTGTGTTCACTTAATAATGTAGACAATGCATGAATCATAATGTTGCATTTTATAAAGACACCCTTCGTTTGTTAGCCAATCATCTCTCGAGGCTCTTAATCGAAACAGGACCACTCCTCTTTTCAGCAGGCACACAACACATATTTGTTATAAACGTATCTGCTAGCAATGTCCTGTATCAGGATTCTGGCAATTTTTCTCCTACACAAACTACATTACCATGAGGAAACTTCATCTTTGTCCTTCTAAATTATATTTTATAAAAAGTTTATAACAACGATCACTGTTTAAGTAGAAACTCTAATTAGATCACATGAACATCCGAGGGACTTTTCATTCATTAAAAGAATACATGTCTGTGGGAAGGTCAGCAAAATAACATTTCTATTTTGCATTTTCAACAAATAGAAGAGCCTAATAGGTCAGTGTAACAATATTACCACATCGGCTGTTTAGGCCTCGGACAGTCAAATGTAGTAAAGTACTTCATTTTGCACATCTTAAAAGCACTTTAAATTTTCATTCAAGTCTATTCATGATCTCTACGTGTTACTATATCAATAATTATTTTCTTAATATTACAGTGTACTTCTCCAGCATGTCTTGTCATGTTATGTTTGTCATATCATGTCATGTTATGTTGTGTTGTCTTATGTTGTTTTTAGGTCTCGCGACCTATCGATGTGCGCAAGCGCATCGAGCGGAGCGAGAATTCATGTGGCGAAAACATCTTCAAACCAAAGGGCTTTCAGCCCCGCGGTTTTCATGAAGTTCACGTGAACATGCACGCGCATCGCATGCAAGCCCAGCCTCTCCCGCCCCCATCTGGCATCAGGCTTCTCCTCCCCTTCTCCCACACCAGCAACTCCCCCCTCCCACACCAGCACCTCCCCTCTCTCTCCACGCAATCACAGCCTCCCCCTCCCACACCAGCACCTCCCCCCTCCCACACCAGCACCTCCCCTCTCTTTCCACGCAATCACAGCCTCCCCCTCCCACACCAGCACCTCCCCCCTCCCACACCAGCACCTCCCCTCTCTCTCCACGCAATCACAGCCTCCCCCTCCCACACCAGCACCTCCCCTCTCTCTCCACGCAATCACAGCCATGCCACACTGCCGAGCCTGGGCTTCTCCAGCTCTTCCCTCCCACTCTCTCACTCTCCCGCCCCAACCCGACTTGTTCTTGTTCTGAATGCTATAAACTCAGTGCTGTGCTGGTTGCTCGCTGTTGCACTGCTGCCAGAACTAGCATTTTCAGATCAAAGAGTTTTTGCAGCACACACAACTGATGTGGTCGCAGGGACTTCATTAACTGCAGATGTACGAAGCGCCGAGCCAACTGCACAGAAAGAGCCAGTCTCTTTGAATAACAGTCAAAAAGAGCCACAAATGAAAAACTGATCCCTTGAGTCATCTGATCACCTGCAGACGAATGACCGCTTTGGTTTCAATGACCTCGTTTTTTTTTGGTTCTTGTTTGTGCGTAAATATTTGAAACCAAACAGAATACGACTTTAACCAAAACCCATTTTTTCCAGCTTGCAGGCACATTGTTTAAGCGCTTTCAATGCTTTTGGTTTCTATTACAATCAGAACTGTCCTTGCTACTGTTGCACGTGGAATGTTGTCTGCACCAGAGTGTGGGATGCAGTGTCATCAGAATGCAAAGGCTACACTGGACCTTTGCGTTCATCACTAATGTCCACCCCTTGGGTGGCTGACATGAGTGAGGGCCCACAACTTAGAGGGATGTTGTATGATACTTGCCTGGTCATTGGATGGGCATGCCCCATTCAGGAGTATCTTATAGAAGTTCTGAGCAAATGCATTAAAGCAGGAGTGCCTGGAAGAGACTGCGAGCTGAGAACCGGCACTACCGTGGAGGGCCCCACTCAGGCAAACTACATTCAGAGTGGAAGGAAGCAAAGAACTCTGGCCTTTTACGTGACCAAACAAGCACGCGCATCAGCCACCCTCCTACTCGTACTTTCAGTTTCTCCCGCCCCCATCCGGCCTCTCTCCAAGCGCATCGCGCTTTCGCACACAGGCATTCCGCCTGCCACACTTCTCCTCCCTCGCATTCCCGCCCCCCCACCAGGCTCTCCCGCCCCTATCCGGCTTGTTTCCTTTATCGCTGTATTTTCTCTTGTATCCTCTTTCCGCTGCAATTCTCACGTATAGTTTTTCTTCTTTTTCGTTACATTCCTTTATTTTCCTTTGTGTCTCCCTTTTTCATAGGTAATCTTTCCTATCCCACTGTTCTGTCGTTCCTTTTCTCTTTCTTTCGTGTGTCTTTCTTTGATTTAAACACAGTCCCCACTCGTTAACTCAACTGCTTTGTTTAATTGTTTAACACACAGTAACTGTGTCACCGTTGACCATCTGCTCTTGAATGATGGCATGCTTGCCCAGCCCCCCTCCCAGCGCTATTTACTGTCACGTCTTTCAAGAGCCATGTGTCTCAAGTTTCGCTTTGACATATTTCCGCTTAAATGCTTGCATGTTTTCATTATACTAAGCACGAGAAAGAAGCACTCGTCGGTGTTTTCAGAAATGCACGCGCTCCCTTGGCGTGTCAGAGGTTGCTGCCTATTGTGAAACCTTACCCTCTCCTTACAGGCCAGTCCAACTTTGCGCAGTTTCTCATTAACTGCTCGCCCTCTCTTGGGGAAATATTTTCAAAATGGACTGGCCCGTTCGCACACACTATAAGTCCAGCTCAGTAACTCCTTCAAAAAATAACACGCATGATATAAAACATCATCATGGCACGATGTCAGAGGGGATAAGGACATTATGCCTCTTTTTGCCTGACCTCCTTACGTGTCTTCCAAGAAACACAACAACTCGGCTCCAAGTTAATGGATAAAAACACGTGCAGACACACAGCTCTGGGGTTCAAAGACAGATAGGAAAAAATCCGATCAGCCTCCGGACAGGTGACACTATACAACAACACCCAACAAACGAATCCAGAAAACCAAATTGTCCCTGTGTGGACGTGTAATCAGAACACAGAAAACATCTAAGCCGAACATTTCTACCCAAAATATGTACAATCGCCCTGTAAAGCTGCAAAAACAATGGCTGGCTCACACAACCACGCAAACGTACTGTTTAAAAGTGTAGGAGACGCATTCCTGCTACTACTGTCTGCTTTTTAACACTTATTATTCATGCGGAGGAAGCAATGTATAGATACTAATACTGCTAATTAGAACAACGTTTTTCTTCATGTGTTATGCTCTTGTATTTAAGTGAAACCACAATATAAAAGAACATGACTGAATTGCAGTGTGAAATTATAAAATCTGAGATTAATCCCGTCTCCCCTGCTTCACCAATGTATGTGATCCAGGGAATTCTTTGTCTCACCAAGCCGCCTTTGTATTATCACATATGACCGTCCCATCAAGCGCACGATTTCGGGGTGAGCACTGTTCAAACAAGCACTGGCGTGGCCAATAGGTCTCGCAGTAGGAAAGTTGGAGCTATTACAATTGCAAATAACAATGCCTTTTATTATTGTTTTCATTTTAAAAACATAAAGGGCTTTGTCATTTACAAAACCAATAGCTCCAACTTTCCTACTGCGAGACCTATTGGCAACGCCAGTGCTTGTTTGTTGTGTTATTGTATGTTATGGTATGTTATGTTATGGTATGGTATGGTATGTGTCTTTAATTAAGCTAAAAATAGAGCCAGCATAATGGCCCCTCCACACTGTAGCATTAACCTAAGCTATCCCTTAGAATACAGAGACTTATAGTTTATATGGTCTTAGCCAGGCAACATATTCACCAGTTTACACAGTTCACAAAGGAAGATGGTAACAAAATATATATTCTATATCTTAATGGTCAGACATCAGACAGCAAAAACCTCAGACATCTGGCAAAAAACGATGTTGTCTGGTTGCCCATGTCTTACAGGCTTAAGACCATGATGGCAGAGATATATTTAAGGTTACAAACATTTCACAGGCTCAAGACTCTGACAACAAAATTATCCCTAATGTTAAAGAGCTCCCATAGTCGGAAGTGTCGCTCCAAGACCTAATGGCTGCCATTACTGGACTCAAGGCCGACATGAGTCAACAATTCGAAGCCGTGGTGACCAAAATAGACACGGTGGCGGTGGATGTGACTCTGATTCGGGCCGACTTGGCCAAAACAAATGAGCGGGTGAAGGCACTAGATCTTAAAACGTCGAGCCTGGTGAACGACATGGCTGAGGCGCAATCCGAAATTGGCAATCTACGTGCATCGCACGACTTACTGCTTAAGCGGATGGAGTACTATGACAACAGGGCCAGGCGGAACAACATACGCCTTGTCGGAGTGCCGGAAGGTGATGGTGCTGTAGCTACCGATCTCTTGGTCGAGGAACTCATAGTCGCCCAACTGGCTCCGGCGGGACTTAGTAAGTTCTTTGCCGTGGAGCGTGCCTATCGTTTTCCTGGAGGTCAAGTGAAGCCGGGGAACCCGCCGAGGCCTATCATCGCCAGGCTTTTTCACTACCGGGACAGGGATGCTATCCTCCAGGCCGCCCGTAAGCATGGTCCCCTGAAGTATGACAATAACTCTTTCTCCATATATCCCGATTTCACTCCTCAAGTGCAGCGGCAAAGATCAGGTTTCCTTGGAGTGAAGCGTCGTCTAAGGGACCGGGGACTGAAATATGCCATGCTGTTTCCGGCCCGGCTCCGGATCGAATATCGGGAGCCTGCCTATTTCTTTGATCAACCTGAACGTGTAGCCGACTGGCTGGACTCGTTGCCGGCAGAGGACTTTGGGAGCGGAGGCCCTGGTGGTGCGGAAGGTGGTGCAGCGGCCCAGGAGTAACAGATGCCCTAGAGGTTCCGATTGAGACTATGAAACGTACTGTGTACATTGACTTATTCCCTAATGACTCTGCCCGTGGCGGTGCGGTAACGGGTGATTTCTCCCTTCCTCCTCGGGGGGTTCTTTGTGTAGAAGTATGGGGCGACAGGCACACTGCAGTTGGGGGTGGCTTTTTAGTCAGCAGGGGTGCAGGGAGGGGGGTGTTGTAACGGGTTTGGGTCTTGGGGTTGGTGTTTGGGGACTGGGTTCTGTTTTGTTTAATCTGTTTTGTTCTTTGTTACATGGTATTTCACATCTTGCAATGACTTTTCATAGTGGGTTCTGCTGGGGGGTGGGTGTGGAATGTTTTTGTAGCAATGGGGGGGGGTGAAATGCGGATTCTTTCTTGGAACGTAAATGGTTTGGGTGACAGGATTAAGCGGGGCATTGTACTGCAATTCTTGAGGCGCCACGCCCCTGATGTTGTGTTTCTTCAGGAGACCCACTTGATTGGCAATGCTTGCAAGGCCTTAGACCGCCGGGGTTATCGACTAGTTGCACATGCGGGTTTCACCTCGGGTTCCCGGGGTGTGGGTATTATGGTAAGGTCTTCCCTTGCTCTTGCTATCGACGATGTTATCCTTGATGAGCGTGGGCGGTATGCTGCTGTCTCGGGGAGGTGGGAGGGTAAGCAGGTCGTGTTTGTTGTTGTCTATATCCCCCCGGGACTGCAGGCTACCACTTATGCTGATTTAGGCAGGACTCTCCTTGGGCTGCCAGACGGCTTGTTGGTCCTGGGCGGGGACTTCAATTCTGTCATGTCCGGCGACTGCGACAGGCTACCCCCTAGAGTATTGCCACAGTCCCAGATGTGGCTCAGTGAAATGGCTGACACTTTTGGTTTAGTTGATGTCTGGCGCTCACTACATCCCACACTCCACCAATACACTTTTCACTCTGGTGCGCACGGCAGCCTCTCCCGCATCGATTATTTTCTTATGTTAGCCTCCACTTTGTCCACTGTTCGTGAGATTCGACATCTCCCCCGGGGTATCTCGGACCACTCCCCCCTGCTAATTACGATTTCTGTGGGCGGTCTTCCTGGTAACAGAGTTCCCCCGATCCCTCCTTGGCACTTTCGAAACCCTCGGCTCCGCTCAGACTTGATTAAGGCAATAGATTGCTATTTTTCTGAGAATATGGGCTCAGTCACTTCCCCCACTGTTCTCTGGGAGGCCTTTAAGACGGTTATTCGGGGTTCCGCCCTGTCACTCATTGCCACTGAGCGTAGGGTCAAGAGGGAGGCTGTTGTGGCCCTTGAAACTGAAATCACTGCGCTTGAAAGTGAGTTGGGTGGGAATGACACGCCTGCACTGTTGCATGAATTGGAATTAAAGCAAGCAGACTATAAAGCCTGTGTCACGGATGCTGCTAAATTGATGCGGTCTAATCAACTTGGTCGACTGTATGATGTGGGTGACAAGGCTAGCAAGCTTCTTGCGTGGTTGGATAAGACTGAGCGTGCGAGTCGTGTTGTTCCCTCCATTGTTCGTGATTCTGGTGTGACTGTCTCCGATCCGGGTGAGATTGTTGAGTGCTTTGTTGACCACTTCCGTACGGTTTATACGCCTGTTAGTGATCGAGATGAGGCCGACTCCAGGCTACTCCTACGTGACATTGCTCTGCCTACTGTGTCTGATGCGGACTGCCTCGCTCTGGAGGCCCCCTTTACTGTCGACGAGATTGCCCTTGCAATTCGTTCCCTTCGCTCGGGTAAGGCAATGGGCCCTAATGGACTCCCCATTGAACTCTACAAGCTCTGCCCCGACAAGATGGCCGCCCACCTGCGTCGCATGTTCCTTGAGGCGGTTGAGGCTGGATGCCTCCCCCTTGAGCAGCGCCTCGCTACCATAGTGGTCATTTATAAGGATGGCAAACCTCGTGACCGTTGTGCCTCGTACCGCCCCATCTCCCTCCTTAATGCGGAACCCAAAATCCTCGCTAAGGTGCTGGCCAATCGGATGCTTGCTGTGATTTGTGACCTGATCCACCCGGATCAATCCGGCTTCATCCCCCACAGAAACACTGCTCTTAATTTGCGTAGGCTCCACAGTGTCCTCGCGAGAGCTCCTATTCTCGCCGAGCCAGCAGTAGTCGCTTCCCTTGATGCCACGATGGCGTTTGACACTATTGAATGGCCCTACCTATGGGCAGCCCTCGCTAAATTTGGCTTTGGCCCCAATTTCATCGCTTGGGTCAAGCTTCTCTATGAACAGCCGCTAGCCCAGGTCGCGGTGAATGGTCGGTGCTCGGACCCCTTCCCCTTGGGCCGTGGCACACGTCAAGGCTGTCCTCTTTCTCCGCTTTTGTTCGCTTTGGCACTCGAACCTCTGGCCGCGTGGCTCCGGTGGGAACCCTCGATCAAAGGGATCCGATGGTCCCCTGACCTTGAGGATCGTGTCTCCTTGTACGCGGACGACATCCTCCTCTATCTCACTTCCCCTCAGAAGTCGCTCAATGTTCTTTTCGACGTCCTCACGTCCTTCGGTAAAAACTCGGGACTTGTCATTAATTGGACCAAGTCCTGTGTCTACGCCATAGCTGGTACTCTGCCGCCTCTCCCCCGCAGATTCCCCATCCTGGTAGCGACGGACGGTTTTAAGTATCTTGGGGTCCATGTATCCATGATTTCTTCGGTCCGCTATGAGCGGAACTTGTATGCCCCACTACGCAGACTGAAGCAGGACGTTCGGCGTTGGCGCGATCTGCCTTTATCTCCATTGGGCCGGGCGGCGCTCTTTAAAATGATGTCGCTCCCTCGATTCCTCTATGCCCTGCAAAATTTCTTCGACCCTGTTCCAGCTCGCTATTTCCATGAAGTCGAGAGTTTACAGCGGCAACTTATCTGGGACGGCCGTGCCCGCATTGCCTTGTCCAAGCTCACGCTCTCCTGGTACGACGGAGGTATTGCGCTGCCGGACATTAGACGATACTACTGGGCCTCACACCTGAGTGCCATTAACCATGCGACATACGCTCCGGAGCCCGCTCCTGCCTTTGCTTTGGATAAATTGTTGTTGCCCGGTGGCAACTTTAATAGGGCGCTGTACTCTAAGGCCCCCTTCCGACTCCTTACGGGCCCAACAAAATGTGCGGTGCGGGCATGGCGAGACGCTACGGTGGCCACGGGCTGGGGTGGTAGACTGACACGTATGACGCCACTGTATGATTCGGAACGTCTGGGCAACCTGTGGAAGACGAAAGGGTTTGAGAAATGGGACATGATTGGGATTAGCACGGTGGGGGACCTGTGGACACGTGGCGCGGTTAAGTCCTTTGAATCGCTGAAGCTAGAATACCGGCTCGATGATAGGGAGCACTTCCGGTATATGCAGGTGAGGCATGCCTTGTCATCTGTCTTCCCCCCCCGGTACGGACGTTCCGCAGTCCTCCCCCTTGGAGGATCGAGTTCTAGATGGCCACGTCCCAGACAGTACCATCTCCTTAATTTACAAGAAGCTCATTAATAACAGAACTGACCAGCTCGAGAAGCTCCGGGCTGCCTGGACGGCCGACGGACTTGAATTGGACGACGAGGACTGGCAGTCCGCCGTGTCCTCCCCTAAGGAGGTGGCTATTCCTGCACGACTTCGCTTTGTCCAATTGAAAATCCTTCATCGCGTGTATCTTACTGGAATGCGTCTGGTGCGAATGGGTTTGGTTTCGGATGGTCGATGCAAGCGTGGGTGTGGGATGGATGGTACCTTTCTTCACGTTCTCTGGGAATGTCCGATGATTGTAGCGTACTGGTCTAGGGTGCATGATGTGATGAGTCGTGTCACGGGGGTCCCATTGCTTCCTGAGGCGCGTCGTTGTCTCTTGAATGTATGGGAACCGTCTGACTGCACTGCTGCCCAGACACTTTGGGTCACCCTTGGCAATATGATCGCGAAGAGGGATATTGCGCAGCTTTGGGGCTCCCCTAGACCGCCAGTGTTGAGTGCCTGGAAAGAGAACATGGACTGGTCCATGTTCCGAGAGAAGACGGTATATGAGGCCCGGGGGCGTCCGGGGAAGTGGTCCAGGGTTTGGGCTCCCTGGAATGCTTATCGTGGAGACATCTGTTCTCCCCCACTTGACTACGAGGTCCCTCTCCCCTCCTCTCCGTGATTTACGTTCCTTTCCTATTCTCACCACATGCTTTTCTTGCGCGCGCCACCCCCCCCTCGCCAATGTCGTTTCTCCTACATTCATTCCCCCCCCCCACCTCCAGCAACCCTTGCCACTATGATACCATGTGTTTGTTTGTTAGTGTTCACTTCGACAAAAACATAAAATTAAACCTTTCTTATCCTATTTGTATGATGTTACGCTCTTGCCGATAATGTTGATGTGAGAGATTGCTCCAGCAACGTGCTGCCTCGTATTGCACTTTTCGCTCAGCCTGTTTTTTGTCATAGCGGCCGGCCCTGCGGGGTTGTAGGCAGACGCTGTGTACTGTGCATTTGTAAATAAAGGTTTTAAAAAAAAAAAAAAAAAAAAAAAAGAGCTCCCATAGGCTGAAGCTATAACAGCAGAACTATCACTCATGTTCAGAAACTTACAGGCTGGGGCCTTTGACAGCAGGGTTTTCTCGCAAGTTACACAGGTCTTATATGCTCAAGAATCTGACACCAAAACTATCCCTAATGTTAAACAGATCCTATAGGCTGAAGCTATATCAGCAGAGCTATTGCGCGTGTTCAGAGACCTACTGGCTGGAGTCTTTGACAGCAGGGCTATCTCGCAGGTTAAACAGGTCTTAGAGGATCAGCACTCTGACACCGAAGCTATCCCCCAGGTTGAACAGATTTTACAGGTTGAAGACTTTGGCAGCAGTGGATTGCCCATGTTCAGAGCTCTACCGGCTGGGCCCTTTCAGGGCAGGGCTAAATCACAGTTTACGCGATCTTTAAGGCTCACACTTCAGAAAGCAGTCTTATTGTGGAGAAGTGTGGCTCAATGGTTAGAGCGGCAGACCCTGATGCAGAGGTCTGACCCGGGACCAGGGTTCAATTCCCGCCTCGGCAGGTCTTGGGCTCAATTTCCTCGGACCTGATTATTCTCGCCTCAGTGCCTATTCTAATCATGGGTCCCACTCTGCAACTCTGGGCAATAGCTTGCTTAATCTCCACAACGGCCCCAACAGCACTGGGATGCCTGGCTTCACCTTGGGGGTGCCCAGGAGTGGACATTTCACAGGGAAAAGCCAGGAAGGGTTCCACAGCGGTATGCGTTACAGCGCCAGGACACCCCAGTTGGGATATTAGTGCGCTTTACAAGTACAAATTACATTACATTACATTACAAAGAGCTGGCACCACACTAAGGGATGAGCAGAAGGAACAGGCTCATTGATGTACTGAGGGCACCATATGTCCCCTTGTCAAACAGCTGCATCCTGCTATTGATGAGAACATTCTGAGGTCATTCTGTGTGTAGAATGAGCTGGAAGGTTAGTCTCTGAGAGAAAGTGAAAGGGAAGATAGGAGGACAAAAAAGGCATAAAGTAAGGTCTTCATGACACGTTCCATGAGGTCTCACAGGTGATACCGGCTAAGGTCTGATACTCAAAAGTAAAAAATAGCCATCAGGATACAAAAATCTCACAGGCACAGGTTTTCGGCAGCCAAGCTATCCTTCATTTTATACTAATCATACAGGCTGAAATACCAGGTTTGTGTCTGATTGATTGATTGATTGATTGATTCATTGTATGATCTTGTCACGGTCTCCCGGCCGCCGGTAGATCACTACCTGCCCTTGCTGCGGCAAAACGGTGTTCGGGACGAAAACTTACTGTAAACTACAAATCCCAGCAACACTTGCGGGTCACGTCGTACGTGACGTTACACCGACCCGGAACCAGGATTTAGAGGCGTCTGGAGGGATCCGCGGCGCCGATAATTCTGATTACTGAGGCTTCTTCGGGGACTTTGAATTCCATTGTCAGGCGGTAAGAGTGCTTTTGCACAGTTCCTCCGGATCGCCAATACAGACGCCCTGAAAGTCGTCCTTCGCCCAATTTGGGTTTTGGGGGGCTAGTGTTTCTCCGTTTTTTACGGAGAGAACACAGCTAAGGCATTATCATTGTGGGCCCTCATACTCCTCTGTTGGTTAAGACCGAACTTGTGGTCTTTTGCAGGGGAGTCTTGTTGTTTGTTTTCCTTAGGATTCCTTTGCTTCTCTGTTGGATGAGAATCGAAGTATTCAGTCTCTTGCAGAGGACCCCTTGTTTACCCTCTCGTGCTTTTGGCTCACGTACTGTTATTCAGAAGGGGGTTTGTTGCTCATAAATATGTGCAGATGAGACTTTTTTGCTTGTACATGGTGTGATTGTTCTATTTGCGGGCAACTACAGTTTATCCAAGGCATTTCATCCAATGTCAGTCCTGAGATGTTACGTTTGGATCTGATGTGGCATGAGGGGAATAATGACTTGGGGCCATATGTATCAAGCAAAATTGCATTCGCAAACGCCGAAATTCTGTGAATTTCGGCGTTTTCGAATGCAATTTTGCCAAATGGTATGTATTAAGGCAAAATAAGGAATCGCAAAATTTGTGATTCCTTATTTTGGGATTGCATTTAAGGAATCGCAAATATTGCAATTCCTTAAATGAAATGTAAGAAGCACCAATAAAGTGCAATTTGGCCTTAAGGAATCGCAAATTACCACCAACTTCAAGTTGGTGGTAATTTGCGATTTCTTTGAAAAATTCACTTTTTTGCATTTTTCAAAGTGCAATGTGAAGCACATACATGCCCTTAGGGCATGTATGTGCGCCACAAGTGCACACATGCTTATTTCAGGGGTGCATAGGGTGTCCTTTTGACACCCCTGCACCCTTGAAATTATTCTCAATTTGCGAATCTCAAATTGCGAATCGCAAATTGAGAATAACTTCCCATTCATTCCTATGGGCCTCCTGGCCCATAGAACTGAATAGGAAAGTATTCCTTAATTGCGATTCGCAATTTGCTAATCGCAATTACGGAATATTAAGAAATCGCTAAAAAATTTTGATTTTTTACATACATCCCTATTTGCAATTCTCAAATAGCGATTTCAAAAAAATCGCTATTTCAGAATCGCAAATCAGGATGTTGATACATATGGCCCTTGGTGATTTACTTAGGTCTCAACTGCACATAAGATTGAACTAGGAACAAGAGGATATTGTTCTTAGTTCCGGATTACTCCTCATAAGCTATTACTTCTTTTCTGTTGTTTTTCATCACTCTAGGTATGTCGTCATTGTTGACTTGGTGCCAAACCTCACATCAATCACATTGGTAGGTGCCATAAGAACATTAGACAAGTGAAAGTACTAGGGAGTAATTACCACAGTGGTTCTTGTCTATGATGTTCTTTATTCTTTTGTCTTGTAAATATAGTGCATTGATCTGAAACTGCCACTGCCCTCTGCCCTCTTCTATGATTTTGGCTCAACTTATTTTTCTTTTCAGGTGAGGACTAGAAGCCATTGTTGTAGTGTTGTATTTGCAGTCTGTGGGCTTGTCTTGCTTACCCTGTGTTCTTCTCTCCTCCTCAGATCTCCCTCCAAGCAGTGCCTACCCTTTCCTTCCCCCACTTGATTACCCAAAAAGTCTGCGTGGTTACCTAAGCCAGACTTGGGGTTGTCTAGAGGTGGGCCCCTGTTGAGCATCAACACAGCCCTGAGGATTCGAGTGCAAGAGCCTAACAGATCTATAGAAGTGTAAACAAATACTTCAGGAACTAAGTGTCCTGAGTGAGTTGGAAATTAGAACATGGCTCTAAAAGAGCCAACACAGTCTCTATTCATAGCCAATCCCAACACAAAGGGGAACCATATGCAGTAGTTTTAACAGAGGGATCAGCAGGTCATGATCTTAGGTTGCGTGTTGTGAGGTACCAAGTAAACAAGGGGACCAAGAAAGAAAGCGGGTCATGCTTATGCACAGATTAGATTAAAGGAAGATCTGTACTCTCTAAATTCTTCTGCTTGTTCTGCTCAGATAGAAAGACAAAATACAGGGGAGTACCTTACCACCAACCATCACTGATTCTAGCCTCTGGAGAAGGAGGGAGTGGGGAATGGTGTCATAGGCTCCTGACAGATCTAACAAACTCTGTGCGTCCATTCCTCCTTCATCCTGGATGTTCATAAGGTCCTGGGTGGCCTTCTCTAGCACAGTTTCAGTTGAAATGCCTTTACGAAACCCTGATTGATCTGGAAGGGTTAAAAAGGTGTTTTCTAAATAGGAGAACGGGCGCTTGTTCACTACGGCATCAGTGAGTTTAGTGAATAACTGCAGCAGTGATATTTAGGGTGGTATTTGGCCATGGTGTTGGGATCCAAAGAGGGCTTCTTTTAAAGGTGGGCAGGAGGAGCTTCCATCGGTGTAGCAGGTGCAGTGTTACCAGGGCCAAGAGGCCTGACGTCCCACTGAATCATCATTATTTCTGTATTTCACAGTTGAAAGAGGGGCTAGGGTGCCCATTTCCTCTCTTGCACGAATAGGACATTTTACATCGCATGCGTTTACAACGCATTTGTGTTTACAACACGGTCGTTACAACAACCGCATTGTTACATCGAAGTACATTACAACGCAAGTCATTACATCGACTTGCTGTAGGGGGCGGGCTGGACTTAGGAATAGTATCATATAATATTCCAACGCCAGTGTGCGCAACAGTAGGGAAGGTGTTGGAATAGTAAATTATACTATTCCTTAAGTTAGCGTGCCCCCTACTGCAAGTCGATGTAATGACTTGCGTTGTAATGTACTGCGATGTAACAATGCGGTTGTTGTAACGACCGCGTTATTATCGCATGTGTTGTAACACATGCGATGTAATGGCTGCTTCCCCTCTTGCACTTACCTCTGGGCACTTGACACTGGCTATGCTGCTGTATGGCACACAACTTCAAAGTTAACTTCCAGGTTTCATAGGACGCACAGGCCCAAAACTCTGACTGCAGAGATGTCCCTCAGGTTACAGAGACCTTACAAGCTCTCACTTAAGGTACAACTCACCTTCTGGGAGATAGATGGCACAGGTCCAATATACTCAGTCTGATCTCTATTGTGCATTCAAGCCAAGTGCAATTGCTCACAAGCATAGTGAGGCGATAGTTCCAAAGCGAAGCACGTATGCAGGACAGTGGGGAGAATTTGTCCTCAAGAATGTATAAGGAAATGTACCCCTGAATAGATTCGGATTGTCATCAAATTAAATGGCATAATCAGTATTCTTACGGGATGAATGTTAGAAATCATGAAGCTATATTAAAAGATTTAAGGTTCATTACAGAAGGCAAAGTATGGTAAGGATGACAAAACAAGGCAATGTGGAAAAGCAGAGGGGTAAAGGAATAACAACGAAAGCAAGGCTAGGGATTTGAAAAACTGAAGGGAGAGAAAGAGAAGAAAGAAAATATAACAGACGGAAGAAGTGATACAGAGGCATATTGAGGTAGTGGGAAAGAAGAAGGGAGGCAAAGAATGAGAGAGGGAGGGAGGAAGGAAGGAACGATGTACAATTTATTTTGTACACTTACAAGAAGTGCACTATGTTGCCTGGCTCACTCACACTTGAGGACCAAGAGATTGGAAAGCAATTAAAACTTTTACAAACGAAGACCTACAGCCTGTTTGGAAGGCTGGTGGTAACGGGAAATCTGCCCCAAAAATCAACAGGGACCTTTTTTCCTAAGGTGCCTCTGATGGAACAAGTACTCGTGGAAAGGAGACTTGCTCGGATGCGATCCACTCGTTTAACTTACTAACAAAGTTATTAATACAGTATTGTGAAAATTAATATGCACCAAATAAACACACAAGTTAGTGAAGCTTGCATATGTGTGTACTAACGTGGATAACATTGCAAAGGACTAATAGCGCTTTAAACAGGTAATCTGTTTTGCGCATTCTTCAACTACATCTACGTAGGATGATGAGTAATGCTTGGAGGGAAATTCTTGCGCATGAGGATAAGCTACTAACATGGCCTCTTGAACATTAGCTATTTTACTAATGCTAATGCGGGGATACGTTTAATGTATAAAATGGGATAGAGTAGAAGTGGGTGGTATACAGTGCAACCACTTTATTTGAGAAACTAATATTGTTATTGTTATTGTCATTTTGTATAGCGCCAATTCACCTGCAGGTCTCAGGGCGCTTTGACCGCAAAACACAACAACCGAGTTAGCCGAAAGGGAGTGGAGGAACTGGGTAAGACTATGCTGAGCTGAGCGTTGCTCTGAATAAAATTGTTTTTAGGGCTTTCCTGAAACGGAGTAAATTGCCATCCTTACGGAGGGCCTCTGGCAAATCGTTCCAGAGCTTAGGTAGTAGGACGGAGAAGGATCTCCTGCCCTTTGTGGCCAGTCTGAACCTGGGACATACCAGCAATTGGGCATATGAGGACCTGAGACTTCTTTCAGGTCTGTAAATCTCTAGCCGTTCCTTGATATACGCCGGGGCTTGTCCATAAATGGATTTGTGGGCTATACAGAGGCTTTTGAAGACTGACCTTTGCCCAACTGGCAGCCAATGAAGGCTCCGTAGTAACGGGGAGGCATGTGCTCTTCTTGGGAGTTTGTGTTTTGTCTTTTATCATTATGCATATTTGGGCCTTTCTCGCATAACTGAATGAGCTGAGTGACGCAAAGTCCGCGCATGTCTATTGAATGAAGCCATGAAGGTCAATGACAGAGCAGGTGAACAGAAGCAAAAATAGAGTACCACAGCCTGGGAACGGATGGTGCAGAGTTCAACAATAAAATGCTCTATTCATCGTAGTGTCTTAATGTTTCTAAATTGATACATGTAGTATGTGGGAATACAATTTATGAATAGAAAGTAAGGAGTTGGGTTTATGAACAATAGTTTAACTGAATTTTTTGACATGTAACCATGGTGTGATGAAGACCCCCCTTTGCCGGACCAATCAAATTACGTATTTTTCGAAATTTAAACATTAATGGGTGGAACATGCAGAACGCAAGGTATAATTAAGACAGCTTTAGTTGGTTAGTCAGAGGATGATGTGCTGCAGAGAAGAAGAAGATTTGCTGAATGCTGCAGATGGGGTCTTGCTGAATGCTGCGGAGAGAATCTGATGCGGAGTTGCTCATGAAGAATCGATTGCAGAACCTGAAGCTGAACTTTCTATCCTAAATTAATTTGGGTTAGATTCGAAGATTGAGGAAGAATCTCAAGGAGGAAGAGAGTGACAGAGAGGGGTGCGGCGCAACCGTCGGTTTCTTAGAGAGGGTAACTATCCTGTCCTGATTCCTGTCCTGAAGTCTTTGTCTCCTGAATCTATCTCAGGGGACCCCAACCAGCCCTTTGGCCAGGGGGTGGTCTTCCACACCATCTTTGGTAGTTATAATTTTCTGTTGTTTGCTAATGTTTTGATCTTTTCTCTCGGTCCTCTCCCTTTCCGACATCAATTATTGTGTGAGTCACTGATAAATGCATTGAGTTTAATACATTGAATTTTCTCTCCTATGAATGATGGTGACTGCACTCTGGTTTTGAGATGGTTCACATGCGTTTAATTTAGATAAAGATTTAAAACTTCTGAGTCTGTGGTTTAGTTTATTACATTTAAAGTATAAGAAAGTTAGTTTTATGCTACTATCACCATCTACTAGTTCAACTAATGGTCCATCGACCAGAGCAAAGAAGTTTTTGATCTGTGAAGGGTTAGTTAAAGGTGAATAGAAGTATTTAAACTAATCCTAAACATTGTGAAAATTTACAAACTTGATACCTGCGGTTTTACGCACTGTGAGTTTCTGGGCCCAAGTGAGCATATAGCAGTGGAGTATCTGTTGTTGTTGAACCGCTGGATCACCTCTGCGTGGGGACATGACCTCATGCTATCAAGGCAAAACGTTTGCCTCTGTGAACGTTCTGAGTCATGGATGTGGGCGCAGGGACAAAGAGGCCGGTCAGAGGCTGCACAAAATGGAGGCATGCAGTCAATGCCCCCTTCAAGGGTGCCCTCTAAAAGGAGGAAAAAAGGAATTCCATGGTCGTCTCCATTCCTCCTCGTGTAGGTGGGTGCACTCAACTACCTGCCTCTGCCAGCAGGGGGATCTGACCCCTTTGGTAAAGCAGGCCAGGTGCCACCTGAACTGTAACAGACCGGCTGATTCAAAGACAAGCTCCGCCTCTCACTAACGCACCATCACCATGGAAGCCCCGAGTTTGCGGCTACCCAGATAGCAGGACATTATCTGTAATAGGGCGCACAGTCCCTGTTAGAGTTAAAGATGTGCTGCGGCGCAGATAGGCAGAGTGCACCCTTTACATAATGTGGCCCCATATGTCCTGTCTGCCAAACACTGTCTTCTCCTACCCCTGTTTGAGTGTGAGGGAGTAGAAGGAGCCACTCTCCCATTGGGGTAGCCACCTCTGGCTCTGTCATTAAGAGCATCATTCTGGAGAGTTGCTAGTCTGCCATCATACGCCAGGGTGCCTTAGAGCCCCCCAAAGGTGTCCCAGGTGTGCTGAAAGAAGGCTTCTAACATGGCCGGGGCACCTTCCATTCCGGGCACTAGAATTGCACCCACACTTTGTGTGGGGGGTTGTGGGTAAGATTTCCAGTCCCCATATGGATTATGGAAATTTAATTGAAAGATTGAAAGACATCCCCCTTTCATTCTCCCCCCTCCACCACCCCCATCTGCACCAGGTGCCCACTTCTATGAGGACAGGATATGTAAATGTACATGTATTTATATAGCGCAAATCACCGACCCGGTATCTAAGCGCTTGCTTAGGGAACCCGTCCTGGTATTCCCCTGTGAGATAGCCCCGGCAGGGTATCCACCAGGTGAAAACCAGGCATCCCACCGCGAGGGGCCGTTGTGGAGATTAAGCAAGCTATTGCCCAGAGTCGCAGAGTGTGAACCCATTAATCGAGTAGGCACCGGAGCAAGAATTGTCGAGTCCGTGAAATTTTTGAGCCCAAGACCCGCAGAGGCGGGGAATTGAACCCTGGTCCCGGGCTGACCTCTGCTTCCAGGTCTGCCTCCTCTAACCAGTGAGCCACACTTCTCCACATCTCCACACTTCTCCTACCTTCGAGACTGGGGGCTATGTGCCCCCCTTAACTTCAGGGATTTAAATTGCAGTGGTCCACCCTCCTCCAGGATGGAGAAGGTGTTTTCTTGCCTGTTTCTTTAAAAACAGTAAACACACCTGCAACTTTAATGAAAACCATTTATCTTAAAATGCACCAAGAAAAAGACACTCAAAAGGTACGGCGAGAGAGCGAGTGAGCTTAGTTACAAGACACGTGGGGCTCCCAAGAGGCTTGCTTTGTTTATAACTATTGTAAAAATATCTGCTCATTTGTGGCAAGAAATGAAAGCACTGCAGGCAGAGAGCACATGGGAACACTGCCTGTTGAAGAAGAGGCCGTGTATTTATAGCTCCGCATCAGGGTATTTTTATCACTGCAGTGCGTCTGCTCAGAAGTGCCAGGCTTCCAGGGCACAACATTAAATAGCTTTACGAGCTTAAAACGGAATTCAGAATTAATCGTTTGGAGAACTTGGTGGTAGATGTTGTTGGCTCAGTCCGGACAGGCCATCACTTACCCCTCTCTTATTTACGTCACCATAATGCAACCCCACGATTTCCCCCTTTTTATACAGTACTATGGGGCATGGCAAGGGCGTGCGATAAATATCGCAAATTGCGCTTAGCGCATATTTTCTTATTGCTGTCTATCGCTGGATCTATCGCGGAGATAGCGCGTTATTACCAACGTTTTTCTCCAATGCGATAAAAGATCCAGCGATAGCAACGAAATCCACCAAAAACACAAGTAAAACAGCGATAAAACTTTTATTGCTAACGTAAACCTTGCTAATAGGCAGGGGAGGATTCAGCCTTAGAATCCACCTCCCATTGAGAATAATGGCTAAGTCAGGATTTTCGGACAGTATCAATTAGTAGACACAAGTACACGCCTAGTATAGTAAATTGCTAGGCTGACAAACCATTAGTATTTGGTAACTTGTATTTTTATGAAAAAAGGGTTATGAAAAAAATGCATTAGCATCAAAGTACACACACCGCATTTACAAGGATTCACAAGTACATTGACAATACCATAAACAATACATTAAATCAAAACATACACATATTACAATTGTGATGACGAAAAAATATGTAGACAACTGTGTAATGCCTCAGAAATTACTCTTTGTTGAGGCACCAATCCTGAATACAAAATAAACAAGTGGACAGCTGAAATAATAAACTAGCCTACTTGTTTTTACCACCACTAGATACACGTGAAGTTGTTTTTTCAAAATGGTGCAGAAATAGGAAATCACAAGACTTATGCAGCACTGTAGAATTGTGTATAAGTTCTATTCCTATTGTGCCCTGATGATTCGGTATCTGGGTGGAGCAGGACGCCGACGCGTTTCGAACCCATACAAAAATTAGAGGGTTCTCCTCAGGACAAGGATTGGGGAGGTCGTTGTCGCTGAAATTTGAATTAAAAACATGGTATCAATGGAAAGCTGACTAGCTCCTCATTTGGGCTCAATCACTATTAACAAATGAGCAAATACCTTATGCTGGAAAATGTCAGGATACTACCTGTGGAAAAGACGATAGACGCCCTAGTTAGTCTCTGTTATTCAGAATACCCTCTGAGCCACCGTCTAAATAGAGTGAGCTTGGCTGATAAGCACGTACCTTGTAATAAACTGTACATGCATCCATCCGGAATTAATGTATGTGCCTAAGGAAAGCAAAATGAAATAAAGTGTCACAATCCTCGCTGACCTGCCTTGGTATGCGTGTAAACGCAGACCTGTCTGTTTCAAAGTATGCCCACTCGATCCTACCTTAATGTTTTCGAGTTCAGTTCCAAAGTCGGGCAAGCGCGGCAGCCGCCGCGGTCGTTCGAAAACTGCAACCCAAACGGAATGCGGTAATTAGAAAAGTGCTGCAAGCGTACTCGCTCGCTCTGTCCATAAAAGTTAAAAGACTCTAGACAAGCGGACTTACGTTTTAGGAAGGGGATCAAATCTTCTATACAGGCTACCGGAGGAGAAACTGACAATGCGAGTGCAGTGGGGGCGTGTCCCTGTGTTTTTAACGCGGGATGCGTAAGGGAAAGCCCAGTGGAACGCGAAATGCGTATGAATGGGCCTGCTGGGACATGTAGTCCGTTGTCAAACTGTTATCATTCCTCCCGGGTTAGCGGGTTCAAAGAGACTCAGCAGGGAAATTGTACTCAATATGGAGGCAGAGGGAGGGGGTACAAAGTCAAGGATGCGAAATATAATGTAAAATGAATGCTTGATAGCTCAGTGATTCAACGAAAGGTGGCTCAGAGAGTCAGGGGCTCGCCTGGGGATCCTGATGGGACGTTGGTGAGTGGCATGTGTATTGCGCAGTCATTCAGGTGTATAAACGTATTAGCTGCAAGATAGCACAGACACACGAGTGGCAAGCAGCGCAGAGCAGCAATCTCTGCGGCCAAGCTGTCTACAGATTACTTAGTTCATTGAGGTCATTCAGTCCAACCATGGCAGTGTTGAACCTAAGAATAAGGTATGCCTCTTTTTGAGCAAGGCGTACATCTGGATCTCCGCCTGCCCCTGGAGTGTTCTTAATATTTGCCAGGATCGTCCATTTCAAATCATTAGATGAATGTTCTTTGCGTAAAAAGTGGGACACCAAGGGCGCTGTCAGGACCTTGTTATTTATCCTCGATCGATGCTGGACAATCCGTTGGCGCACTTCCTGAGTTGTTTTGCCAATGTAGACCTTACCACACGGGCAGGTGATGGCATATACTGCGTACTTTGTTTTACAGTTTGTGAAGTTGTTATGACGCCAGTATTTTTGGCCATCAGTGAACAGGGTACCTTCTGTTGTTAAATTGCACACTGAACATGTCCCACATTTACGATGGCCCATTACCGGGCCCATGTTGAAAAGGGTTCCTTGTGTTTCTTTTTTCATGACACCCCTTGTGGACGAAATTTGTTGTCCAACACTCCTGTTTTTCTTAAGTGCAAAAAGAGGTTTGCCAATGTCTGGTAGAATTTCTTCAATGAGATGCCAGTTGTTTCGAATTATTTTTTGTACTGGATTAGTGTGGGGCCCAAAGGTGGAGACACAGACCATTCTCTCGGTGTTGGGCTTCTCTCGTTTTTGTAGGAGATGCTCTCGAGGTGTCCATCTTGCCCTCTTCATGGATTGTTTCAACAGTTTAGTTGGATAGCCTCGTGCTTTCAGCTTGTTGGTAAGATTTTCTCCATGAGTGGTAAAGTCTTCCATTCTCGAGCAGTTCCTTCTCACCCGTAAGTACTGTCCATACGGGAGATTGTTCTTTAGGCTCTTCGGGTGGAAGCTTGCATAATGGAGCGCGTTGTTCCTATCCGTTTTCTTCTGGAAGAGTGTGGACTTCAAGCCATCTGGTGTAGATTTGATCTCCACATCAAGAAAGGGCATCGATCTGCTCCATTCGCCCCAGAAATGGCTATTCTTTACATGGCCCAATATGAGGAACGATTCGTTTATAACAACAACCCATATGGAGCCCACATTGGGCAGTGGCTCAGGTACATAGATGATGTGTGGTGCATCTGGAACGGCACATCAGAATCCCTCGAAGAGTTCCATCAGTGGCTGAACAATCGCAGTCCGGACATAAAGTTCAGTCTGGCATATGACTGCAGATCGATGCCCTTTCTTTTTGCACTTAAGAAAAACAGGAGTGTTGGACAACAAATTTCGTCCACAAGGGGTGTCATGAAAAAAGAAACACAAGGAACCCTTTTCAACATGGGCCCGGTAATGGGCCATCGTAAATGTGGGACATGTTCAGTGTGCAATTTAACAACAGAAGGTACCCTGTTCACTGATGGCCAAAAATACTGGCGTCATAACAACTTCACAAACTGTAAAACAAAGTACGCAGTATATGCCATCACCTGCCCGTGTGGTAAGGTCTACATTGGCAAAACAACTCAGGAAGTGCGCCAACGGATTGTCCAGCATCGATCGAGGATAAATAACAAGGTCCTGACAGCGCCCTTGGTGTCCCACTTTTTACGCAAAGAACATTCATCTAATGATTTGAAATGGACGATCCTGGCAAATATTAAGAACACTCCAGGGGCAGGCGGAGATCCAGATGTACGCCTTGCTCAAAAAGAGGCATACCTTATTCTTAGGTTCAACACTGCCATGGTTGGACTGAATGACCTCAATGAACTAAGTAATCTGTAGACAGCTTGGCCGCAGAGATTGCTGCTCTGCGCTGCTTGCCACTCGTGTGTCTGTGCTATCTTGCAGCTAATACGTTTATACACCTGAATGACTGCGCAATACACATGCTACTCACCAACGTCCCATCAGGATCCCCAGGCGAGCCCCTGACTCTCTGAGCCACCTTTCGTTGAATCACTGAGCTATCAAGCATTCATTTTACATTATATTTCGCATCCTTGACTTTGTACCCCCTCCCTCTGCCTCCATATTGAGTACAATTTCCCTGCTGAGTCTCTTTGAACCCGCTAACCCGGGAGGAATGATAACAGTTTGACAACGGACTACATGTCCCAGCAGGCCCATTCATACGCATTTCGCGTTCCACTGGGCTTTCCCTTACGCATCCCGCGTTAAAAACACAGGGACACGCCCCCACTGCACTCGCATTGTCAGTTTCTCCTCCGGTAGCCTGTATAGAAGATTTGATCCCCTTCCTAAAACGTAAGTCCGCTTGTCTAGAGTCTTTTAACTTTTATGGACAGAGCGAGCGAGTACGCTTGCAGCACTTTTCTAATTACCGCATTCCGTTTGGGTTGCAGTTTTCGAACGACCGCGGCGGCTGCCGCGCTTGCCCGACTTTGGAACTGAACTCGAAAACATTAAGGTAGGATCGAGTGGGCATACTTTGAAACAGACAGGTCTGCGTTTACACGCATACCAAGGCAGGTCAGCGAGGATTGTGACACTTTATTTCATTTTGCTTTCCTTAGGCACATACATTAATTCCGGATGGATGCATGTACAGTTTATTACAAGGTGTGTGCTTATCAGCCAAGCTCACTCTATTTAGACGGTGGCTCAGAGGGTATTCTGAATAACAGAGACTAACTAGGGCGTCTATCGTCTTTTCCACAGGTAGTATCCTGACATTTTCCAGCATAAGGTATTTGCTCATTTGTTAATAGTGATTGAGCCCAAATGAGGAGCTAGTCAGCTTTCCATTGATACCATGTTTTTAATTCAAATTTCAGCGACAACGACCTCCCCAATCCTTGTCCTGAGGAGAACCCTCTAATTTTTGTATGGGTTCGAAACGCGTCGGCGTCCTGCTCCACCCAGATACCGAATCATCAGGGCACAATAGGAATAGAACTTATACACAATTCTACAGTGCTGCATAAGTCTTGTGATTTCCTATTTCTGCACCATTTTGAAAAAACAACTTCACGTGTATCTAGTGGTGGTAAAAACAAGTAGGCTAGTTTATTATTTCAGCTGTCCACTTGTTTATTTTGTATTCAGGATTGGTGCCTCAACAAAGAGTAATTTCTGAGGCATTACACAGTTGTCTACATATTTTTTCGTCATCACAATTGTAATATGTGTATGTTTTGATTTAATGTATTGTTTATGGTATTGTCAATGTACTTGTGAATCCTTGTAAATGCGGTGTGTGTACTTTGATGCTAATGCATTTTTTTCATAACCCTTTTTTCATAAAAATACAAGTTACCAAATACTAATGGTTTGTCAGCCTAGCAATTTACTATACTAGGCGTGTACTTGTGTCTACTAACTGATACTGTCCGGCATTTGTTTTGTTTCTTCAATAAGAGTGGTCCAGCCGGTCAGTGACAGGACCCAGCCTTTCTTCTTTTTTCCTTAAGTCAGGATTTTAGCAGGTGTAAACATTCCTGCGATAACTCCTGTTAGCGCAACTTTTTACATCGCTATTGCTAATAGGCGTTAGTTCCGTTAGCGGCTGTTTCCGTGGTCTTTTGGTCGGGAACGCCTACTTTGCGTGTCATTAGCGATAAATATCTCTGACATGCAAAGCGACCCCCAAAATGGTCGCTTTCGCCAGAAAGTTGTCGCTAACAGCTGTGAGCGACAGCTTGCTGATAGGGCGATAAAAAGGTTGATATTGCCCTTACTAATATGCCCCCATGTTGTTTTGTGGCTAAGCTTTGGGTCCATAAACCTGTACATGCTATCCCCGTCCAGACAAGCAGGGTTGGGGTTGGGGTGGGGGGCGGGTTATAGGGGGATCGATTGTTACAGGCCTGGAGCTGTTCAGGCACCGTTCAAGAAGCCTTTTGCTGTTCACCATTATTTCTTAAGACGGGTAATGAAAGCTCCATGTGTGAAAGCACTCTTTTTTCATACGGGAAAACATTTTTCCCAATGGACAAGGTAATGTCACTGCCCATCCCCCACCAAATCTAGGAGTAATCCATTTCCTTTCCCATTCTGGATTTGGAGTGGATACCCTTTCCAGTGTGGAAAGCCTGGGAGCCTGGGGAGAAGAGTTTGGAAACTTCCACAAGCATGTATGTTTGTGGGTGTTCCTAAACTTCCAAGGTAGACTATGCCTTGGAACAGCCATTTTCCATCCCTTGAGTGGGATTTGCACGTGTTTATTTCTCCACTCTCAGCATGAAGGTGATGACAGGTGCTCTCAAAAAAGCAAATATGCCAGCCTGGAATAACTGAAAAATCCTGGCAGGTGTAAAAAGTTACATTTGCTCATAAAGTTATTCTTGGGGTCGAATTTACCTTGATAAATAGGCCACCTCACTTAAGGGGCCGATTACGATGGCGGACGGACAAAGTCCGCCCACCATTGCAGCTGCAAAAGGGACCACCCGCCATAGGTGCGGCAGTCCCGCTATATGAATTGGGATGCGCACCCCACACTGGAGGGCACAGCTTGTATTTTTACATTGCGCCGGGCGGCAGCACCCGCCACAATGTAAAAATACATGGTGTGCATTTGAATGTACAACGTGACAGGCACCTTACGGTACATGTACATGCAAATGCAGGGGGGTACCATAGGTACCCCCACATGCAGCACCCATCCCCCCACCCCTCCAATGGGCCTGCAACGGACCCCCAAAAGAATTCTCTGCCTGTCTTTTTGCGACAGGAACTCCTCCGAAAAAGACAGGCATCCTAATGCCCCATTGCCCTATTGTACCGTGTCCTGCAAGGCGGGCAGAAAAGTACTGCCTTTGGGGACCACAGCGGACGGTCTTTCCGTCCGCCGCAGTACCATTCCCATTCCCACCGCCATCCTAATTTGTCGGTGGGAATATTAAGGTTAATGGCGGACCGACCGCCATCGTAATCGGCCCCTTAGTGATTTGCGATGTGTGGTCTTTCACCTCTGGTGACACAGGAGCCTTCATAAAAAGTCACATTACACGGAGTTACGCAGCGATAGCAGCCTGGTTGTACATCACAATATCGAGAAACAAAGTGTCTATCAACAACCGAATATTAACTACCACCCTATTGTCATAGTAAGGACATGTAGGTAAGTGTTGAATTACAATTTTTAGATCTACAAGATACATAGATGCTGTCCATCGTAAACACAGAGGCAATGAAGCTATCTGCTGTCAGATTGTGGTGATGCCAACAACAAAAGATGTAATAGGCAATCAACACCGGTGCAGAGAGCGTAATCCAAGAATCGCAGGTAGCTCCCTAATCCAGTTGTGTTAGTAGTTCAGGTCAAAGGTCCATTTGCTTCTTTTTGTCTGCCGATAACAAATGAACATTTAATTACAAGTTTGCTGTGCTTGTATCAGGGAATCATGACTTTTGGTGGTCGCATTACAGCCTAAAATTGCAAAAAATTGGTGTTGGGGTTGTATCACTTTTTTGACACAGCTGTGATGCAAAATCTATTTAGGTGATTACAAACCACATAAAGCCTGATTTGGCTTGCTTTGTAAAAAAAAAAACCGAAGGCACACATAGCTTTGCCTTGTGTTACCGTATTTTGAGGCGGTATTATATGGGCGGAGCATAAGTGTCCTGTGCATCTACCCATGTATTCTGACACAACCCCATATTTGCTAAATTCAGTAAACATGGTTTACATCAGATTGCTGCGCCTACCCAAGGCTGGCGTAGCAAGGAAAAATATCTTCTCTTTTCATGTATGCTACAGAATGCAGTACACATTCAAAGAGGACAAAGAGGATTAGTCTCGAAGAATAGTTTTTGGGCAGGAAAGCATCCCTTCCTGCACAACAGCTATTCTGGCCATAACGCAGCCATCCTTCTGTTGGTGCGCAAAGTTAACTGTATTAGTGCCAGGCAGCCAGAAGAACCAGCTCTAAGAGAGATAAGAACTGTGCCATATCTTTGCAAATATCACACAGTTCTGCTCTCCCTTTTTTGCAACACTGCAACTTTCCTAGCTGTGCTTCTTTGAGCGAAATGTCAGTAAATATGACTCTAAGGGCCAGATGTCGGAACCCAAATACTGGTCGGTAACAGCCGAAATTACTGAATTTCGGCCGTTACCGACCGGTATTAGGCATTTGGGATGTAGGTGGCTACATTTCAGATTCGGTAATTTACAGAATCGGTATTTAAGAATTCGGTAAATTACCGAATTCTTAAATACCGATTCGGTAAATTACCGAATCTGAAATGTAGGAAGCATTCAAGTGAGTGCGTTCACCTGTAAGGATTCGTTATTTACCACCAACTACAAGTTGGTGGTAAATAACGAAAACCGTTAAAAAAGCAATTTTTTGCTTTTTATTCAGTGCCATGTGGCAGACAAACATGCCCTTAAGCCATGTATGTGTGCCACATGTGCACGCATGCACTATTCAGGGGTGCAACAGGGTGTCAATGTGACACCCTGCCACCTTTGAAAGGGTTCCCCCTATTACCGATTCGGTATTTACCGATTCAGTATTTACTGAATCGGTATTTACTGAATAGGTAATTCCCAATCATTCCTTTGGGCCTCCAAATACCAATTCTTAATTACCAAATCTTACCGATTCAGTAACTTTTACTGAAAAATTATCTACATCCCATTTACCTATTCTTAAATACCGAATGGGTAAAATTCGGTATTTAAGAATAGGTAAATTGAGATTACAACCCTTTTCTTTAGTAGCAAGAGCTCTTCCCACTCTGAATTCAGAGATAATACTACCAAACCCCTTAGCTTGACCCTCCTGAAAACCTGCAAGAACGGTCAAACTCACTTGCTTTGCCAGCTGGGTCTCTGAAAGGTATGGTGAAACTGGGGCATATTTTAATTTTCTGGCTACTCCCTTGGTTGATTGGCTTTATCTTCTTGAAAGAACTTGGTAAGTACCCAGAAAATGGTCACTGCTATATCCACCTTCTGAACTGTGCAAAGCAAAGTAATTGCAAAACTCACCATGCCATCCTAATTCACTTTCCAGTAGTCGACCTTGTTTTCAACTCAAACCATGTTGTTTTGAATTCATAGCCCTGTTTTACCAAATGCAAACAGAGCTTAATTTGTGGTGGTGGTTGGCGGTGTTGGGCATCAGTATCCATTGTTGTCAACCGGAATTTAACAATTACTACCAGGCTTTGATCAAGAATAAGAGAAAGAAAGGAAGAAAAGAGAGAAAGAATGAAGAAGAGAAACCTAGGGAAACAGCAACAAAGTGAGAAAGCAGGAATGAAAAAAGAAGAACATTCCTAACGGACATAAAGAGCCACAAAATATAGTGGACAGAAGAAAGTGGCATGAGGTGGAATAAAGACTAAGCAGCCTGTTTATTTGGTCACCCCGGCATCGAGCAGAACCGGCGGTGGCTCCTAAAATAATCATTGGACCTGTGCAATAAAAAAAAATCCTTTATTTATTTTACAAATTAGGCACATAATACAAATCCTCTGTGACTGAACCAGACCTGCCAACTCACACAGAACCTTTGTGTGTCACAGAATATCGACTCCCTTCACAGTCACCCGGTGAGGAGCTGAAATCACTCAGACAGGGAAAACGAGTTGAAAACAACTGTAAACAGCGGATTTCCAGCTCTCTTTCGGAGGCAGTAACCAGCAGATGTCCATTAAGAGGTGTGAAAACATCCCAGGCGACAGCCTTAATGACCCTTTGTTTTTATTTTTCTGGGAGGGGTGTGGGGGGCTTGCTGAGGGCAGAGTGCCTCTTAGGTACCACCCAGCACACAGCCCCACCATCTCCAAGGCCCCGCCCCCCTACACACTGGCATTAATTTATTAGTTGGCAGGTATGAGTCAATCACTCTGCCAATTCACTGCAAATATTTTTTAATACATTTAGGAGTTTACGTCAACTTTGCTCAATCCTGTAAGTTGCCTTCAGACTGTAACAAACCAGAGCTAAGTATTTTTCACTGGGATCTCAGTGTCCCTGGCAAACGCGAGCTCCAGAGCCTGATGAAGACCATGTGGATGTTGTCTCCTTTGAGGATACTCACATAATAAGGGCTTTAATGCTTTCCAGTAGTAACAGTGACTGGGCAGTGAGTGCGGTGCAACTTAGATAAGTTCCAGACGGGCATTTACTCTCAGGAATTGGTGTTTATTTCACTTCACAAAGAAAGTATTTTGTTCCCCTTCTTGGCGAGTGTGCTGGACAGAACACCTGCTTGGATAAAGAAAAACATGCATCTGTTTTGGTTCATGCTAATAATTGCATGCCTGTGCGTTGGGCGGTGGGACTGTGATGGCCCGCTCCCAAGGACTGCCCCTCACGCACAAGTCTCGGTGACGTCACGCCATCTAACACCAGACACAGCTTTTCCTGTCCTGTCCTCATTCACACGAGATGCTACCCTGCAAGAACAGAACAATGTCACAGCAGAATAGTCAGTCGAACAGCACTCGGCTAATACACTCTTCCTTACTGGAGATAGATCTGTCCCTGAACTTCCACTCACACAGGCTTGTGTAACACAGTGCACAAGCTGCAGTCATTCTCAGTATGCATTGCTTGCTATTGGGCATGTGACTGGCACATCTGTCATAATGGGAAGTGCAAGATGGCTGCTCACAGACATCAATACTAGATCAGCCCAGTACTATGCCTGGGATGAGTTCTCAGAGTTCCGCTACGTGGAACTCCGCAAAGTGATCAAAAAACCCAGCCGCGCTACCTGGAGTTCCGCAAGCGGCAGAGCTTCTTGGGTCACACCATTTGCGCTTATTTTTAGCACTGGATGATTGTCCCGCACTGGAAAATCAGAGTGAAGGGCACCATGTACAGCGCCAGAGGCCGCTTCTCCTTTCTGCCGCTCGAGTAGATTTTCTCAGTGCGAACGGATGGATTCTTGCTGGGAGGTGGCCTAGTACTGGATTTTCCTCGCTCGCCCTTGTCAACTTAACATTGGCATAATCAAGCGTGCTAAAAACTCCACTTTGTGGAGTGGGTTTTTTGCAACTCCGTGTGCTCTGCGGAGTGCGTAAAACTCTGCAAACGGAGTGGAGTTCACCAAACAGGCCTGCCCAGCATGTCTGCCTATCTCAATGACTCTCCTCCAGATTAAGCTTTCTGAGTATCTCACAGCTCTAACTCATTGAAGGATTCACTAATCCCTAATGCTAAATTCCTCCAAGACTTAAATGGTCTACTTTAATACTTTTGCAACCCCACAATCCTCAACACACACAGATAACGTCCTTCTGGACACCTTGACACTCACTCCCTCCTCAGGAACCTGGGAGTTCTGTTCAACTCTGGTGTGAGAGTGACATCCTTCATTTTCTTCACAGACACACCTGCCAGATATCAACTGCTCTGCATTAGAACAATCCACCCACTCCTCCCTTGCTGAGATCTGTTCCCTGACTAACAAACTCTGAACTATTGCTAATATGACTCCCCTAGTATCCATTCATAACCTGAAAGAATCCCCTTTCCAGCGATATGTACACAAATCTGCCCAAATATTGTATATCAGCATCCACCGGCACCATGCGGGATGGCCATCAGCCAAGGGCAGGGTGCAGTGCAAGCCGCACACCCTAGTTTTCAAAGTCAGCCATGGTAAAGATCATCCACTTCTCTGAACTTGTCACATGCGCAACCTAAACTGACACCTATACTCAATCAGAGGTCACCTCCTAAACGCATATAAGGCCCTCTGTGTCTATTGAAGTTTCACATCCCTTGAGTGGCTTGCATGCTTCTAGGCAATCCCTCCCCTAAACAACTTAGAACAAGATTCAACTTTATAGATTTCAGAAAGGTCCTCCAAACCCACCTTCTCGCAATGAAGAGCTCGGACTCTTGACAACCCCCAGTCCCTCTAACTTCTGCCCCCTAACTCATGAACCTGAACACACTTGCTTCTGTGGTATACATATGTGCAAATACAACATCATTTGCAGTGCAATTTACGCGTATGTGTTCAACCATATATCATATGGCATCAGCTCTTATTTATTCATTCATTTAGGTGTTTTGTAAAGAACTTTTTCCCTTCTTCTAATAACCTCTAAGCTCTTTGTATACACCGTAATAAATACTGCTGTTAAAGCTTTGCACCTCTCTGTTGGACGGTGCACTCGATATCAACATATAGAAATACAAAACACTGAATGACAGTCAATGGGGATGAAAGATCTCTGACTATGATTACCCTGGGTGAGTGTGAGAGGGCTGATGTAGCTTAGGGCAGTGGCGGACTGGGAACCTAAACCAGCCCTGGCAAAGAGCTCGGCAGGCCCCCAGCTTTGTGTCGCTTTTGTTACCAAGGGCCGACATCGGCTATGTACTGTAGTCTTCCTGTATTGTGCAATAATTCTTTTTATTCTTTTATTCCTTGACTAATTTTCTTATTATTAACAAATTTTGTACCGCGCACAACCACATCACACTATGGACAAGACTGCTGACGCATTTCGCCCCCCTTGGGACTTCTTCAGCGCTTGATAAGTTAAACAAATATAGAAATTATTCTTTACAGTGTCGATAAATCAAGTAAATGGGATAGGTGTCTCTCTAGAGTTTTCAAGTGGTGTCCGGTTTTCTGAACCGGACACCACTTGAAAACTCTAGGGAGACACCTATCCCATTTGCTTGATTTGGTAACTTATCAAGCCCTGAAGAAGTCACAAGGGGGACGAAACACGTTGGCAGTCTTGTCCATAGCGTGATGTGTTTTTACGAAATTTGCCAAGGAATAAAAGAATAAAAATAATTTTTAGCGACAATCAAATCACATTGACTACTGTTTTGTTGTAAGGGAAGATCTAATTCTAAGTTTGTGTAATTCTATGTTTGCGTTAGAACTTTGGACTCCAATAGCCGTTACTATTTACTTATTTGTTGCTTTAAGAGTGCAAGACCACTTTGTTCAAAATTTATGTTGGATGATTTGTACCCACCCTTTTCGGGACGTACGAAGGTCACGTCTTGGGTTCTTTGCACCTAAGTCATACCTAAGTCCTACCTCGAAATTGTAGCTACAATACATCATTGTAACTGGTGCTGGATTCTGTTGCTATGACCTTCTCTTTTTTGTGTTGCTTTTAGAGTGCAAGACCACTTTGTTCAAAATTTATGTTGGATGATTTGTACCCACCCTTTTCGGGACATATGAAGGTCACGTCTTGGGTTCTTTGCACCTAAGTCATATCTCGATATTGTACTACAATACATCATTGTAACTGGTGCTGGATTCTGTTGCCTTGACCTTCTCTTTTTTTTGTATATATATATATATAAAAAATCATTTTGAAAAGACTTACCTGTTGCTGTGCTGTGACTCCGCCGTGAGGGATGTAGAGGCGAAAGATTCTTAAGGAATATATATATATAATATATATATATATATATATATATATATATATATATATATATATATATATATATATATATATATATATATATATATATATATATATGTATATATATATATATATACACACTAGCAGCCCGTCCCGACGTTGTCCGGGTATGAATTGCTGCCGGCCAGTAGTATATTGTTTTGTAGGATTTCGTTTTGATAGCATTTCTTATCTGTGACAGGCCTGTGAAACGCTCCGATTCACAGTGCACTGCTGATGCACTTAAGAGTGCGCGTTCAGTAGTGTGTGAATTCGAGTTTCCCTACTTTATTTTTCCTTGCAATATTATACAGCGCGAACTCGACAACATGGCATGAGCACAATTTACATTACAGAAGAACACATTTATTTGTGGTAGGCACGGGGAGACAAAGCGATTTGCCTGGAATCATAGGATGTTGAGCTGATGCCGAGATTCGAACGTAGCTCCCCAGCTCTAAAGTTCGCAATTCTAGAACTTGTGACGGGAGGTGTGTTTAAAAGTGTATGTCGGTGCTGGCCATCAATGAGAGAGACCTGTGCATTTTTCAAATGGGTGGTGAAAAAATATGAGTATGTTGCTGGAGATGTGGGCCGTCGTGCCACCAATGTACTTACCGGGGGAGGGTAAACACCCATTATTCCGCAACTTTCTTTCCGCATACCATCACTCCGCATACTTTCAATGCGAAAGTACCATGACTCCGCAATGCCATTATAACGCATGGTATTACATTTTATATGCTTTTACCACGCATACATTTACAACGAAATTCATTGTAAATGCATGAATGGTAAAAGCATGTTTTTAAAAAAATGTTTGGATAAGGTAAGTATGGGTATAGGGGTATATGTTTTGGGGTACTGAGGTATATGTTTTGGGATGTTTGGGTATTTTATGGGTTCAGATATAGTTTTGAGTTATCGGGTACAGGGGTAGTTTTAGGTTTTAGGGATAGGTATGGGGTACAGGGGTATTTTTAGGGTTCAGGGCTAGGTTTCGATTTTGGGGTATAGGGGTATTTTTAGGGTTCAGGGGTAGGTTTGGGTTTTGGGGTACAGGGGTATTTTAAGGGTTCAGGGCTAGGTTTGGGTTTTGGGGTACAGGGGTATTTTTAGGGTTCAGGGCTAGGTCTGGGTTTTGGGGTACAGCAGTATTTTAGGGTTCGGGGTAGGTTTGGGTTTTGGGGTACAGGGTTAATTTTAGGGTTCAGGGCTAGGTTTGGGTTTTTGGGTACAGGGGTATTTTCAGGGTTCAGGGGTAGGTTTGGGTTTTGGGGTATGGGGTATTTTAAGGGTTCAGGGCTAGGTTTGGGTTTTGGGGCTCAGGGGTATTTTAGGTTCAGGGGGTAGATTTGGGTTTTGGGGTACAGGGGTATTTTTAGGGTTCAGGGCTAGGTTTGGGTTTTGGGTTACAGAGGTATTTTTAGGGTTCAGGAGTAGGTTTGGGTTTTGGGGTACAGGGGTATTTTAAGGGTTCGGGGCTAGGTTTGAGTTTTGGGGTACAGGGGTATTTTAGGGTTTAGGGATAGGTTTGGGGGTACAGGGTATATTTATAGGGTTAAGATGGGTTAGTGTTTAAGGGTGTTGGGGTATTTTAAGGAGTAAGAGTGGGTTATGATCATGGGGTGCAGGGGTATTTAAAGGGAGCAGGGTGGGATTAGTTTTTAGGGTTTAAAGGTAATAAAATGAAATAATAAGTAAAAATAATATAAATAATGCAATTTAAAAGAATACATATTTTAATTAAATTAAAAAAAATTGTATATATATATATATATATATATATATATATATATATATAAATACATATATATACAAACATATATTTGATGTTTTCATAATGTACTTTTACAATGTATATGACTTAACCACACATGCATTTGGGTTATAATGGCAAGCGTGATAAAGTCATATGCGTTGTAAAAGTTTGAGAAATTATGTCTTTGCGGAGTAATAGTCCTGCGTTATAAAAATTGTGGAGTGATGGTATGCGGGATGTTGGTTTGCGGAATATCATCACATATTCCCGGGGGAGGGATAGTCCCTTTCTTGCTATTTCCGTGGAGGCGGGCCTTGTGTCCGGATGTGCGTGGCGCGAGGCCTGTGCCAACAGAAGTGGGAAATATCCAGTGTGCGCTTCAGGCGTCACCGGAAGTTAAGGCGAGATTACATTTCCTGCACAATGGCCCCTGTTTGCGCTCCTTCCGGTGTCCTTCTGCTGCAACTGCCCTTTCCAACGCTGTATTTGGTGTTGCGATTGGTGCTGTGGTTCCTGAGATTACCCGCCTCAAATGTTTGGGCTCTCTCTTTATTATATTAGTACTAGCAGCCCGCCCCAGCGTTGCCTGGGGCAGAAGGGGGCTGGGGGAAGCTTTTCCAGACTGTGGCAGCGTTTCCCGGGGCAGAAGGGGGCTGGGGGCAACATTTCAGGCTTGGGTGCACTCCCGCCCCGGCCCCCGCCCGCCTCGACATTGCCCAGACCGCCTCCTGCCTCCGGCCCGTCTGCCGCCTCCCGCCTCCCACACCTCACCTTTGCCTCTGCCTTAACCCGCCCGCCCCGACATTGCCAAGACCGCCTCCCGCCTCCCGCCCGCCTCGCCTTTGCTTTTTCCTTACCTGAGCCGCCGCTCTTCCCCGCGCTCCGGACTTTACCGCCACTCCTCGCTGCTTGTCACCGCTCCTCCCAGCCTGTCATCATCACGCATGTTGCGGACATCGCTAGGTCGCAGCCAGCACTACGTCGTGACCGGCTCTACTTTTAGGGGACTACTTTGTTTTTAAAGTTTAATTTTTTTATTTACTTTTTTTTAATTTTATGCAGCCTATGTCCATCTACACACCTTGAGGATTACAACAATGTATTGGGTGTGTGGATTGGTGCTGTGGTTCCTGAGTTTACCTAAGGTTTCTGTTCTCTCTTTATAATAGTAGTATATATATAATTTTAACCATCTAACATATTTTGTTATCGATTCCATACCGAAGAACATACGTGGTGGGGATCGAGAGAAGCTTTTAAGGCGGCTTGAGAGCAAATATATTGTACTCCTCGATACTAGGATACCGAATGGGCTAAACAGGGGGGAAGATTTACAGGTCTTCCTTTGAGAGATGGTACCTAGAATGATGTCAATATCAGACCACCTTAAGGGTTGAGGTTCAGTGTTTGGGAGTAGATACATGCACATTGGTTATGTGATTCAATATGTTAGAGTTTGAAGTATGAAAGAAATGTCCCGATTCCAGTATTATAGTCTTCTGTTATGTTAGTCTCATGAATTTAGTTAGTTTTTTCCTAACTTTATATTAGATGCAATTACCATAAACAATTGTTTTTGATAAAATTGTCTTTTTTAAGTTGGTTTCTTCATCACCGGATTGTGGCAATATGTTACATGAATTCAGCGTACCACATCACATTAAGTCACTATGGCTACAGTTGGTTCACAGCAACAGCAGTTATGCTTTGTATGTTTTTAACTGTGTATATATAGGAAATTTTCGCGCATGTACAACTGTTTAGATGTCTGATGTGATTGATCACAAAACATTGTAGATTATCATTATGTACATATTGCGCTTAATCTATGCACTTCTTTTATTTTAAGCACTTTAGCACTTTTAGATAACATCATATATCATCATCATCATATATATATATATATATATATATATATATATATATATATATATATATATATATATATATATATATATATATATATATATATCTACAAACAAAGTCCTGTGAGTGTGGCTCCCCACACGCTCTCCTCCTCCAGGTACAGATCTCTCGACACCAAAAGATAGTGTTTAAAGTGGTTTTATTTCTCCCTCACCATCAGCATGACGCGTTTCGGCCGTAAGAAACAGCCTTGATCACATGGCTACAAATAACCAATGGGGGTGTTTAAATACTGTGTTCAATAAAGGTAACATCAAAACACATGTACAATAGACATAAAGGAAATGCTTATGCATGAATTCGCGATATGTACAGTAATTAGAACAAAGTACTGGGATTAAGTTGTTTAAATATCTACAAACTATCCTCTTCCCAAAAGCACATGATAATACTCACATTTGGCAAATACAGCCAACCTTATGTGCAGAATGCAATAAAGTGCAAGTGCATACAAAAAGTTCTAATGCTGACAATCAATTCATATCTTGAGTGACTACACATGTCGTGTTAATTTAACCATGTGCACCCAAGAGCGAACATTAACATAGATAAATCTATTTTCCTATGTCTATAAAATATAACACAAACCCACAAGAAATGATGTTATCTAAAAGTGCTAAAGTGCTTAAAATAAAAGAAGTGCATAGATTAAGCGCAATATGTACATAATGATAATCTACAATGTTTTGTGATCAATCACATCAGACATCTAAACAGTTGTACATGCGCGAAAATTTCATATATATACACAGTTAAAAACATACAAAGCATAACTGCTGTTGCTGTGAACCAACTGTAGCCATAGTGACTTAATGTGATGTGGTACGCTGAATTCATGTAACATATTGCCACAATCCGGTGATGAAGAAACCAACTTAAAAAAGACAATTTTATCAAAAACAATTGTTTATGGTAATTGCATCTAATATAAAGTTAGGAAAAAACTAACTAAATTCATGAGACTAACATAACAGAAGACTATAATACTGGAATCGGGACATTTCTTTCATACTTCAAACTCTAACATATTGAATCACATAACCAATGTGCATGTATCTACTCCCAAACACTAAACCTCAACCCTTAAGGTGGTCTGATATTGACATCATTCTAGGTACCATCTCTCAAAGGAAGACCTGTAAATCTTCCCCCCTGTTTAGCCCATTCGGTATCCTAGTATCGAGGAGTACAATATGTTTGCTCTCAAGCTGCCTTAAAAGCTTCTCTCGATCCCCACCACGTATGTTCTTCGGTATGGAATCGATAACAAAATATGTTAGATGGTTAAAATTTTTGGCATGTACTAGTTCGAAGTGGCGGGCAACCGGATAAGTGACATCCAAATTAACGATCGCTCTTAAATGTTGCAGTATTCTATTAAAAACCTGCAACTTAGTGCTGCCCACGTATTTCAACCCACAAGAGCATTCTAAAACATATACCGCGTGGTCGGTGCGGCAAGTGTATAGCTGTCTAATTGGTGTTGGGTTGGGGTTGAATGGCGATTTAAACTCAGCGGTGTTGACCCCGAACTTGCATGCCCTGCACGAAATGCACTTGTGGAAGCCTTTCTTGTTAGAAACCCATACTTTGCTGTACATATATATATATATATCCAAAAGTTCCTTCCTCCATACCACCGGGACCCAAAACTGCGGTGCCGAGCCAGGGGTAGAGGTCGCCCTGGAAAGTATTAATTCTCACCAAACACAGCAGCCGCTGTGCGAATGCACTCCAGTCTCGCCTCTCACAGATATCCAAACAAAGAAGCGTGTGTACTCAAATTAAACTTTTATTCATTTCGGTTCCAGCATGTCAGCGGACGCATGAAACACCCAACGCGTTTCGGCGAAAACACTCGCCTTGGTCACTGGTAGTTGGTATAACGAAAATGAACTGTTTAAATAAAGTTATCGTGATACTCAGTGCACATGTGAAAATAAACATAGGACATGGAACTTTTGACCATGGTGGCCATCTTGTAGTGGTGTGCATCGTGAAAATGTAATACTTTACTTATGTTTCTACGTTGCATACAGATTCGAAACCTTTACATTATTAATTCATAATGCAAAAGCGCAGTACAATATATACCATTCCAAGTGGAAAAGTTGATCCCATATTTTTCCATATTTTTACAGGCATACTATGGATTCTATATTTTCAATAGTGCTTATTCTCCACAAAATTCATGATATCACATACTTAAAGATCCCCTCTCATCCGAAATGGGGTAAGGTTCTAATTATCATAGTTGACATACTCCTATGGTCTGTCAATAACCTAATGACCTCACAAATATACATTTGTTCAAAAATAACATTTGAGTGGCACTGTTTAAACCATGATAATGCGCCAGTGCGTCCAGTATTGCAATACATCCCAAGTGGGCTATGAGTTCACTCAATGTATGAAATTAAAAGTCTATCATACTCCTATTCATCAAAGAAACTATTCCAAATTTATCGTGTACTTCCCCAGTGGGAGGATAAGGACAGTCTCACATAGGATATCAAATGTTGTTAATCCCAAAATATTCCACCCCAAATAAAACTCCTCCGTGGTCCTGTACATAAATGGGAGAGAAAAGAGAAAAAAGGCACGAACCTGTCAGAAACTGAATGCTTCATGCCACTCACTACAAGTTACCGTTATTCGTTCCATGAAAGTGCTCAAACTTAATTAATTGTGATAACTGAAAATGAAATACTTAAAACCTGAGTTCTACGTTGTCTCGCAGGAGCTCAAAAATCACATAATGTACATTGGCACAATATGGGCAATATTTCATACTTAAGAACATTATTAAAATTTCCTTCATGTCAGACATAGTATCTATATTGCAGCAAGAATTCATTCACCAAGATGCCATATCATTTCCTCCTCAGAATTGAGGCCACCCGGAATCAAAGTGTCAAGGTTCACAATGTATCTGTTTTCCAACTGTCGCAACTTTCGAATCTTATCTCCTCCTCTTTTCATAGGAGGTAGTTTGTCTATTACAAAGAATTTGAGGAGGTTGCGATTGCTGTTATTTTGTTCCTCGAAATGTCGGGCAACAGGTGAGGTTTGTTCTTTATTCTGAATGGCCCTCATGTGTTGTAACACCCGTGTTTTCGCAGGGAACATAGTGCTCCCTATGTACTTCTTGGGACAAGGACAGACCAGAACATATATACAATATTCTGATAGACAGGTTGGATGTTTCTCAATGTTTTTATCCTTATCTTCAATCGGATAATGTACTCTCTTTGCATTTGTGCTGTACCTGCAAGCTTTACATTTCATACATGTAAAGAAGCCATGGATGTTATTGGTACTGGGTCTGATGGTACTGACCTCATTGTGGCTCACCTTATTTCTAAGTGTGTCTGCCCTGCGGAAAGTTATACTAGGCCTGTCTCCCAAGACTTCACTCAAGGTGGGTTCTGTCCCAAGGACCTTCCAGTGTTTGTTAAGGCTCCTTTGGACTCTCCATGACTTCGAGTGAAATGTGGAGATAAATCTAATTGTTTCCTTTTCTTCACTCATTCCTTCCTGTTCCGGGTTCAATAATGAGGAGTGGCTGATCTTACTAGCCTTGTGGAATGCCTGATCAATGATGGTCTGGTTGTAACCTCTTTCCCTGAAGCGCTCTTTCATGCGTTCACCCTCTTGGACAAAATCTAGATCCCTGCTGCAATTCCTCCGACCCCGGAGGAACTCGCCAAACGGAATACTGCGGATCAATGCTCTGGGATGACCACTCTCTGAATGAAGCAGTGTATTCCCTGCAGTTTCCTTGCGAAACCACTTCATCGCCTACTTTCCTTCGGCTGTTTCAACTGATAAATCTAGGAATACTGCTTTGGAATCACTGATCTTCCCTTCTAAGGTCAGGTTGAGGTCGTTCTTGTTGAGATCTTGGATGAATAGTTCGGCAAGGTCACCAGGACCATCCCAGATGATAAATAGGTGGTCTATGTACCGCAGCCATACTTTCAAATTGCTGCGGTACAGAACATTGGTCCTGGCTACTTGCTGCTCTCAGCCCGCCATGAATAGATTAGCAAAGTTGGGAGCAAAGCAAGTTCCCATTGCTGTCCCTTGTTTCTGTCGATAGTATGTCTCATTGAAAATTTTAAAAGTTCTGTTCAAGGCAAAATGTCATCATCTGGATGATCATTTCTGTATGGTCAAGGTAGGAAATGGATCTTCTCTTCAGGAACAGACGACAAGCGTCGATTCCATCACCATGCCTTATTGATGTGTATAAACTACATACATCAAGTGTGATAAACAGATAACTTTCCTGCCATACAACATTCTTGAGTTTGTTGATGAACTCCCTACTATCTTTCAAATAGGATGGAACCTCTTCAACAAAAGGTCGTAAGAAATAATCAATGTATCTCGATGTGTTCTCTAACAGAGAACCTATTGAGGACACGATTGGTCTACCAGGGGGGTTCTTAGGGTTCTTATGTACTTTAGGTAGGAGGTATAGTACTGCCACCTTGGGATTGCGGTTGAGTAGAAAGGAGTACTCATTCCATTCAATAAGTCCTTTATCGTTCCACTCCTTTAGCATCTCAAAATACATGTTATTAGTTCTTTCTATAGCTTGTACTGAAGATACATCATAACAATCCCCACAGTTTAGTTGACGCATGCCCTCAGTGACATAACTCTCCACATCCATAATAACCACATTGCCCCCCTTGTCCGATTGTCTTATCACAATGGAGTGATCGTCTTCTAATGATTTTATGGCAAGTCGTTCCCATTAGGTTAAGTTGTCATTTGCCCAATAATTCTGTTTAGCCATATCCTTAAAATCAGCAATCATAAGAGATTCAAAAGTATCTATGCTGCAGGTCGGTAAGGAGGGGTTGAAGGTGGTTTGAACGGATTGGGACAATTTGAATTTGTGGTAAAGCCTAAGATCTTTGCATCAATGAAATCAGTTTCAGGGGTTCCAAACTCCAAACCTTTGAGGGCAATTAGAGACTCCACTTCATTTATACTTTCACTAGCAGGTTTAGTACTTGGTGGTGTGGAAGTGACATTCTTAACCTTAAGTTTATTCCACTTATGTAATCGCAATTTCCTTGTAAATTTAAAAAGGTCTATATGTTCCTGTGAATAACAAAAGTTAGAGGTAGGGCAGAAAGACAAACCGTATTGCAATACATCATGCTCGCTTTTAAGAAAGAGGACGAGATGATAAATTAATTACGTTTTTTTGATTCATTTTCCTCTTCTTTTCTGACCCCGTGTTTCCACTCCCATAGGGGTTGAATTTCCTCTTTCAGCCTCCGCCCCGCCTGATTTGTGGCTGGATTTGGTTGCGTCTTCTCCTTGATTTCCTCTGCCTCTGCCTCTTCCTTTGAATCCTCTGCCTCTTCCTCTGCCCCCGATCACTCACTTATACAATCAGCCACGCACCTACTAAATCTTTCATCCAGACACTTATACACCCACTCATTCTTCAATACACCTTGGCATATATATAAAACATATTTAAACTTTACAGAAACACACAGTCACTGGATGATGTAATCAGTGATGTCATCAGTGATGTCATCAGTGATGTCATTTGAGATGTCATCAGTGATGGCACTGACCATGTCATGAATGATGTAATACGCGACGCCATCAGCAGTGCAATGCTGGGGCCCGAGTTATAGTTAGCTGAACTAACTATAACGGGGGGATTTCTATGGTTTTGTAAGAGTGAAATGTCTAACTAACTATAACGTGCCTGAAACCTATGGTTTTTTCAGTGAATTTCTATGTTTTTTTAAATGCTAATTTCTAATTATAACGTGCCTGAAACCTATGTTTTTTTCAGTAAATTTCAATGGTTTTATAAATGCTATTTTCTAACAATGCCTACAAAGGTAGGACATGTGAAGAAAGGGGATGAAAAGCGCAGAAAGAAGCAAGATAAATGCTGAAAGAGTCAACAGAAGTCCAGAAAGACGAACAAAGGTGCAGGACGAAGAAGAGATGTGCAGAAAGAACCAACAGAGGAGCAGAAAGTGCTCCTGTGCCCCCAACTTTTTACTGACGGGTTTTGGTGGTAACTGACTCTGACTAACCAGGATCGGAGCCAGTGCTATGCTAGAAGACACTTAGAATACAGTGAAAACACCTACATACACTAGCAAACACTATGTGTTGGGGTACCCCTGTGATTAGCATGATCTTCTTTGTATTTGCCATAGGGACCAACTATCCCACCAGCTACCTCCAGTAAGCGTCACAGAGCTGTGTTGCAGAGAGGTGTAAAAAGGGGCATGGCCTCTCAACGCCTCTCTGCAACGCAGCTCCCTGGCGCATACTGGAAGTACCTGGTGGGATAGTTCGCCCCAGGGACTCTCAGGATTGAAGGGGGCTTAATCCCCCAATTTACATTGTGTTAGGGGGTGAGTTTGCATATATACAAAAGAGGCACTGACGGAGTAACGTGTCCTGTTGGCGAGACAAAGAATGCGAAGCACCAACCTGGTATGTTGCCTGCAAACCCACTGTGGTGATTGAAATGTTCTAAGGAGAGAATACAGAGGCATCCACTACGAAACTATTGAGACCGGAATGCACTGTGAGAACACGCCCACTGGGGCAGGATTTATTAACGCGCTGCAAGTGCGGCTTCACTTTGTCCATCTGCTCTCCATTAGCCAAGCCAGTGAACAAGGGAAGAGACTCCTGAAACGCGTATAGCAATGTTTGGCGAATTGATGTGCTGGAACTTACCGTGTTGAAGCTTTGTTGTCCTGCCAATAAAAAAGGAAGAAATGCTGTGTGTGGCATTCCCTAGTTCGAGCACCTTCTTGACCCCTCCGCCAAGTCCAGGAAGAAGAGGCGTACCAGCCTCGAAACGCGTCGACTATTGGGAAAGAAACAGTGGAAGGTGAAATTGTGAGTGAAAGAGAAGCAACCAACACGAGAAGTGGGGAAAGCGCTGTGTGCCTTCTTAGAGCGCAGGGCTCTTTGGTGGACAATATATATATATATATATATATATATATATATATATATATATATATATATATATATATATATCCACAGAGAATGTGTCACGTTATATAGATTTCTTTCTGCAAGAATGGGTGAAGGGTTTGGACTCTTATATCAGAGACACAACTGATTTTATTTGCAAATTGTCTCAACTGGAATGGAAAAGTGATTATCTGTTGATGACACTAGATATCTGCTCCCTGTACACCTCGATTAGGCATGTAGATGGCTTAAAAGCAGCACAATTTTATCTTGATAAGCGCTCTCCACAACATGCACACCATACTAGAATGCTCATGGGAATGCTGCATATTTGCCTAGAGCAGAATTTCTTCACGTTCGATGGCCAGGCCTATCAACAGTTAAGGGGTGTTGCCATGGGATCCTGCTTCTCCCCCAGCTTCGCGTGTCTTCACATGGGGCTGTGGGAGGAGCGGGTTCTCATGGGGCAACACAGAACCACTGCTGATCAACACATTGTATTATATCTGAGATACATTGATGATCTCTTCTTGATATGGAGGGGCTCAGATGACAGTGCCAGGGCCAGGGCCTTCGTTGAGAACTTAAATGTGAATGAATTGAATTTACAATTTACCTCATCCATCCATCAGTGACGTATCTGTAAACTTTCTAGATGTTGAAGTATATATTGAGCATGGACATATCCAGACAAAACTGCACAGAAAGTTAACAGCAGGCAATACTGTGCTACATGCTTCTAGTCACCACCCCTGCCATCTTATACGTAGCATCCCCTATGGGGGGATGCTACGCCTCAAGCGAATCTGTAGCACAGAAAAGGAGTGCACCCTTGCGCAAAATCTTAGCAAGAAGCGATTCCTAGAGAGGGGATATGGTAACAGAATAATTGATGAAGCAATTAAGAAAACTGCCAAACTTACAAGACAGCAGACATTAGAGCACCAGCCAGTCACAACTAAAGAGAAGGGAGAAATACAATGTAGGGCAATTATCACATATAGCCAACAACATGCTGAAATTCGGAAAATATTTACGAAGAACTGGAACTTGGTACAGGGGGACCCTGTTATAGGGGGGTTGGTGCAAGGGAGACCTGAAATAACCTTTAGAAAATCGCCCTCACTAGGCAGTGCCCTGGTAAGCAACACTCTTGAGGTCCCGAAAAAGTGGTGGGAAAGAATTACAGGCTTCAAAAAATGTCAAACATGCAAAGCCTGTAAACATGCAATTAATAAAACCCACTACCAAAGTCCTTTTCAGGATAAGCCAACAGCCATCAGACAGAAGCTAGGATGCAAAACAGAGTTTGTCGTCTACATTTTGTTATGCCCGTGTGGTCTGCAGTATGTCGGCAGCACTCGGCTGCCGGCACATAAACGCATCCTACAACACCTAAGGGCCATTGCAGGGAAGGACCAATCCTATCCAGTCGCAAGACACTTTGAGAGTTCACACAACAGCAATCCAGACTTATTACAATACTATCTGGTAGACTCAGTCCTGCCCCTTAAAAGAGGAGGGGACAGGGATGGCAAGCTGCGCCTTCTGGAAACGCGCTATATATTAGAGCTCAATAGCAAACAACCGGGAGGGCTTAACAGTAGTGAAGATCTTTATACTTGTCTGTGATATAATATACAAAAGATCACTACTAGTTCTGATAATTAGATGCATATTTAACATAAACCGATTCGGCAGCCTGAAGTTTTAATTTTCTTTAATTATGATTCTAGAATTTTTTGTAGCACTGTCACTTTAATATTTACTTTTCTAAATACAACCCCTTAGGAGAACACATATATTTGGCACAGTTCACATAACAATCCATAGGAGATTCTAAACATCTTCACCCACTTTGGGTGTGATGGTGAACCGCAGTAAAGTACATACATTTCACCCTAATCCCTGTTAGATGTGCAGCATTAACAAATAATGAAATCCACATTGGTTTTTAAACAGAAATGTAATTGTTTTTGAAATGAAGTGGTTTTTATGACGGCTTTCCTTTTTTAATCTTTTAAGGAAATCTATAATATTTATATTGTGTACATATATTAATTTTGTACAATGATATGTAATTATATATGCTTTTTTAGAGAACGATTTTTTCTAAAGATAAGTTATAATATACTGTATCTAGCTGTTTGCGTATTTGCACATCTATACCTTGCTGCTATGTAGAATTCTCACACTGCTAAATTAGTGACGGAAACAGGGACTTACATGTATGGAAATAGGGCACTATGCCCAGTATTCTTACTGAATTGGTAACTATGACTTTAAAAAACTGTGAAATGTTGCATTGGTCACATGACCACCTATACTATATATGTTGCCTCCTACTCTCCTTGCATGACATGTGATCAAGCCTCGGCTGAGGCGAAACGCGTCATGACGACTGGTGGGCTGTTCATCCACGAATAAATGCACTGAAATTGGAACGCGCTTACTTGGTGGCTTTATTCTCTTTTCCGTGTTTGCTGTGTATGCTCTGGACAAACGCTGGGAACTCGAAGGAATATATATATATTCACTGAAAAAACCATAGGTTTCACACCAGTTATAGTTAGGAATTAGCATTTAAAAAACCTATCAAATTCACTGAAAAAACCACAGGTTTAACACCAGTTATAGTTAGCTGGAAATGTTACTGACATAAAACCATTGAAATTCCCACGTTATAGTTAGTTGGACTCACTATAACTTGCACGTGTAATGCACTGATGACACCATCCAGTGAATGTGTGTCTTTCAGATAAATAAATATGTTTTATATATGTATGTTAAGGTCGATGGAAGAATATTTGTTTAAATTATTGTCTTAATGGATGTTTTTTTTTTTTTAAATGATTGGATATCTGCCTTATTAAGTGTATCTTAGTGAATACATATATTAGCGAGGGAAAGTAGGTCAGTCTCTCTGTCATCAGTGATGTCATGAGTGATGTCACTGACCATGTCATGAGTGATGTAATATGTGATGTCATCAGCAGTGCATTACACGTGCAAGTTATAGTGAGTCCAACTAACTATAACGTGGGAATTTCAATGGTTTTATGTCAGTAAAATTTCCAGCTAACTATAACTGGTGTTAAACCTATGTTTTTTTCAGTGAATTTGATAGGTTTTTTAAATGCTAATTCCTAACTATAACTGGTGTGAAACCTATGGTTTTTTCAGTGAATTTCATAGGTTTTTTAAATGCTAATTCCTTTCTATATCGAGTTTCTAACCTTTTTTTTTTTACAATTTGCTGTTTTTTTGTAAGTATTCATTTTTTTTTATATAATTTTTTCTTTTGCGCTCTGGGTGCGCGCTCCGGGAAGCTTTCAGCTAAGCTCTCCCGTAAGCTTTCCGGTGAGCTCACCTGAAAGCGCACCCAGAGCGCTACTGTCGTTCGTGAAAAAAAATATGAATGAAAAGTTAATAATAATGCAAAACATTTCGTACCATACAAATAAAATCAGTTTTTTTTTATAAGGAAAATGATTATGCATTTCTGTAAAAGTTTGATGACGTCACTTCGGCGCGCAACGTAAGTGCCCTCGGAAGCGCCTACGTTCGTGCCGCGTAAACGCACGCAGAAGCGCCTACGATCGCGCCACGTTTGCGCCCCGGAAGCGCCTACGATCGCGCCGCGTAAACGCACCCGGAAGTGCTCCGGAGCGCGCAGCGTAAACGCGTCGGGTCATGTGACCCTAAAATAACACTTTTCATTGGTTGCTAACAGTTTTTTTTACAAAGAATGAAATCCCCACCCATTTCCTTCACTATTGCTTTGTACTTGGAGAGAGCAAGAGCTGTTCTGTGTACTATCTTCATCTCCTAATTTCCTGATCTACAGCAATGGCTGCAAGAGAGTCATCCAGCAGTGATTCCGAGGCATTTTTAGAGGAGGACCCTCCTAGGCAGAAGAAAAAAATCCATTTCATCTGGAAATTTTATAACATCCCTGAAGGACAAAAAAAAGTCAACGCTCCAAAAGTAACCTGCAAAATATGTGGTAGTACTTTATCCAGAGGCAATCCTCTGAAAAAATATAGTTTTGGAAATGCCAATTTAATCAGGCATGTCAAAAGAAGACACCCAAACAACTTTGCGAGCGAGAGTGTCAGAGAGCTGGCACGGAAATTACCCACAGATGGCGGCAGCACCTCCACTGGTGGAGCAACACCTTCGGGACCATCCCGTAGAAGAATGGTCCCTAACATACAGCTAGAGTTTGCAGGCATCAAATTTCTGTGCACGGAGTGTGACGAACTGCTCTGCTATGGGGAGCAGAGTGTTGAACTCATTGCCCTAAAGAAACAGCAACACCGCTGCCCTGACAGTCCGTAAATTTTCACATTTTTTTGCTCCTGTTGAGCCGTTTTGGAATCCCTGTTTTTTGTTTTTCCCTTGACAAAAATCCAAAAAAATTATAAAATTGTTTTAAAAAGTCTAAAAAAAAAATTATAAAACAACAAAATCAAAAAAAAGTTCTTTTCAGAACTACCTCAAATTTATAAAAAAATGCAATTTTTTTTGTGAAAAAAAATCTGTCATTTTTTATCTCCATGGTACGCTCCCCAGTAAGCTCACCGGTACGTGTACCGGGTGCGCCCCCCGCGGAAATCGATTTTTTTAAATTTTTTTTATTTACCCGCGGGACCCTTTTATGGCCCCCACATCAAAACTAGGGGGTCAGAGAGGGGGTCTACTCTTCCCCCTTATGGTCATTTGCCCCTTTTTTTTTTAAACCCCTTGTGTCTCGATTTTACCGAGACACAAGATGGCGGCCGCTCCAGACTGTTTAGAATGTTTACAGACACCCAAGAGCCAATCAGCTTTCTGCGCGCAAGTCGCGTGTCGCGCCTGGAGCGCTCTCCGGTGCGCGCACCAAAGAGCGCCTATAGATATATATATTTTTTTGAACCTAAATTACTCAAAATCCACTGGAGCACATATCTTGAGACATAGCAAAGGCACATCGGGCTACCAGTCCCTACAATTTTGCCAAGTTTGCTGTATATCCATTCAGCCGTTCGAGCTAAAAGTGAAATCGACCGCCCTATGGAAATTAACATGGGGAAAACGCGTTTTGGGACCCCCCTTTTATCTCGGCCCCCGCTTGACGTATCCCCCCCAAACTTTCAAGGAAGAACCGGAGCTCAACGAGGCCATTTTCAGGAAATTTTCAGGCAGATTCGTCAACCGGTGCCAAAGTTATTCCAAATAGAATTTTGAGATTTAACATTGAAAAAAATCCTAACTATTATATATATATATATATATATATATATATATATATATATATATATATATATATATATATATATATATATATATATATTCACTGAAAAAACCATAGGTTATAGACCATATATAGTTAGGAATTCGCATTTACAAAACCTTATTTTACTCACACAAAACCATTGAAATTTCATATATAGTTAGTTGCACTAACTATATATCGCGCACCCGCAATCCACTGCTGATGATGTCACATATTACATCATTCATGACATGGTCAGTGACATCACTGATGACATCACTGATGACATCTCAAATGACATCACTGATGACATCTCAAATGACATCACTGATGACATCACTGATGACATCTCATTTGACATTACTGATCACATCACTGATGATATCATTCATGTGATAATACGATGAACCTCTTCAGACTCTAATATAACCTTAGATACAATCAGTGTAAACAGACACTCACAGACTGTCACTCATCCATGGAGTTACTCACACACCTAGTCAGTCATGCAAAGAATCAATCACACCTCCATTTCCTCAACTATACAGTTATACAAACTTTACTTATTCAAACATATACTAACACATATTTACTCTCTTATACAATCCCTGATACAAGTTCACAATGATCCATACAGCCACTCACACATTCACTGGCTCTTATGCACAGTTATTTATATATGTCAACTCTCACATGTACTGTGTTTTACATATGTACTTACTTTGACATGTAGCACTGAGATATCCATTCACTCACCAATACACTCATGCACACAGTCAACCGCCCATACAGCTGTTTCCACATGCACTTTTGAAACCATACATCCAGTGAATCAACTGCTCACACATCTATGCACAGAGTCATACACCTCCCAGCCACCCACACACACACTCAGTCTCCCATACAAATACTTGGGCAACCAATCAATAACCCATATAGTTACTCATATAGCTACTTATCAACACATGCAACAGTTTACAGAACAACAGACATAATGATGCACAAATTAAGACAGTTTAGTCACTAACCCATGCACTCAGTGAGACACATTTAATCACTCACTCATACAGTCAGTCATGCACCTACTAAATCCTTCATCCAGACACTTATACATCCACTCATTCTTCAATATGTAAGACATATTTTAACTTTACAGAAACATACAGTCACTGGATGTTGTCATCAGTGATGTCATCAGTGATGTCACTGACCATGTCATGAATGATGTAATATGTGACATCATCAGCAGTGGATTGCGGGTGCGCGATATATAGTTAGTGCAACTAACTATATATGGAATTTCAATGGTTTTGTGTGAGTAAAATAAGGTTTTGTAAATGCGAATTCCTAACTATATATGGTCTATAACCTATGGTTTTTTCAGTGAATTTTCAAGGTTTTGTAAATGCTAATTCCTAACTATATATGGTCTATAACCTATGGTTTTTTCAGTGAATTTTCAAGGTTTTGTAAATGCTAATTCCTAACTATATATGGTCTATAACCTATGGTTTTTTCAGTGAATATATATATGTATACATACATATATAAACATATATCATCTGTATATCTATATAAATACAAACATAAATGCATGCATACATATACTTATATGCATACAGATGCATGTTATTTACATGAAAGTTGAAAAAACACTAATAAAAGCAAAGCTAAAAAGCCACCTCATTACAAACAGAATGGCTTTAACTTAAACGAGGGCGAGATCTATTGCATTTTCAATGCTTGTTTACTTTGGTTCCATCAAGAAGGCATTCAGATGTGTCACACATTTGCCATAAATTCTGAATGTTAGCACTCTAGTTGCACATTAGATCACTGTAGTAAAGCTACTGCTCACCAGGGACGTCTGCTGCTGGTATTCAAAGTGCATGTTTCAGTCTGCATGTCAGAATTTTTTTAATGAAATAGAAGAGGATTTGAGAAGTCACTCAAAATGATCCCTAATTTTTCTTTCTGAAGCACTAATCATACTTTCTATGGCAAAATTAGCCCCCTCATGTTGTTCCTTTTTAAATTGAGTGTTTTCAGACTTACCACTTCATTCCAATCAAGATGGCTTCTGGTGTGCCATACTTTTGTCATAAGTAAGACTGTTAGCGCTCTAGTTGTTCTTTAGAACACTCTGGGACATTCTGTCATTGGGCTATACTTGGGGTACATCTGGGTGATATTTGGGCTACATTTAGGCTCTTTTGTCTCTGGTGGCCATCTTGGGAGACTGTATGTCAGAATTTTTTTAATGAAATTGAAGAGGGTTTGAGAAGTCACTCAAAATGTGCCCTAATTTTTCTTTCTGCAGCACTAATCATAATTCATATGGCAAAATATACCCCCTCATTTTGTTCCTTTTTAAATTAAATGTTTTAAGAGTTACCACTTTATTCCAATCAAGATGGCTTCAGGTGTGCCATACCTTTGTAATAAGTAGGACTGTTAGCGCTCTAGTTGTTCTTTAGAACACTCTGGGACATTCTGTCATTGGGCTATACTTGGGCTACATCTGGGGGATATTTGGGCTACATTTGGGCTCTTTTGTCTCTGGTGGCCATTTTGGGAGACTGCATGTCAGAATTTTTTAATGAAATAGAAGAGGATTTGAAAAGTCACTCAAAATGTGCCCTAATTTTTCTTTCTGCAGCACTAATAATACCTTCTATTGCATAATATACCCCCTCATTTTGTTCCTTTTTAAATTAAATGTTTTAAGAGTTACCACTTTATTCCCATCACGATGGCTCCAGGTGTGCTATACCTTTGTAATAAGTAGGACTGTTAGCGCTCTAGTTGTTCTTTAGAACACTCTGGGACATTCTGTCATTGGGCTATACTTGGGCTACATCCGGGTGATATTTGGGCTACATTTGGGCTCTTTTGTCTCTGGTGGCCATTTTGGGAGACTGCATGTCAGAATGTTTTAATGAAATAGAAAAGGATTTGAGAAGTCACTCAAAATGTGCCCTAATTTTTCATTCTGCAGCACTAATCATACTTTCTATGGCAAAATATACCCCCTCATGTTGTTTCTTTTTAAATTAAATGTTTTAAGAGTTACCACTTTATTCCAATCAAGATGGCTTCAGGTGTGCCATACCTTTGTAATAAGTAGGACTGTTAGCGCTCTAGTTGTTCTTTAGAACACTCTGGGACATCCTGTCATTGGGCTATACTTGGGCTACATCTGGGTGATATTTGGGCTACATTTGGGCTCTTTTGTCTCTGGTGGCCATTTTGGGAGACTGCATGTCAGAATGTTTTAATGAAATAGAAAAGGATTTGAGAAGTCACTCAAAATGTGCCCTAATTTTTCATTCTGCAGCACTAATCATACTTTCTATGGCAAAATATACCCCCTCATGTTGTTTCTTTTTAAATTAAATGTTTTAAGAGTTACCACTTTATTCCAATCAAGATGGCTTCAGGTGTGCCATACCTTTGTAATAAGTAGGACTGTTAGCGCTCTAGTTGTTCTTTAGAACACTCTAGGAGGCTGCAGTAGAACACAAAGGAATCAACTGACAGTCTCTGTCCTTGTTGGATGTACATGTTTTACTGAGAATGTCAGACTTCATTTTCACATGACTGAGAAAGATAATGTGAATTTACAGAAAATATGCTTTCAGTTTAGCTTATAGATCCCCTTCCAAACCACTGTGGGAAAATCATGAGATATTAGTTTTCTTTCAAACAATATTCATGATATCACAGCAGAAGGTTTTTTCACATGGTAAAATCACCTTAGAACCCACCACAATTCCTAAAACGAGTATGGTACCATCAACAAATGATTTATAATGTAACTAAAGTCCTAAAACCCTCTATTAACTACAATGCTTTTTAATGAGGTGCTAGCATGTATATTGGTCCCAAGATGGCTGCCAACACTTCTTGGATGAAGTGCTGACAGCCAATCAGATCAGATGTGTGGTTAGGCTCCGCCCAGATATATATCTTTTTTTGAACCTAAATTACTCAAAATCCACTGGAGCACATATATTGAGACCTAGCAAAGGCACATCGGGCTAACAGTCCCTACAATTTTGCCAAGTTTCGTGCAAATCCATTCAGCCGTTCGAGCTAAAAGTGAGGCCAACCGCCCTATGAAAATTAACATGGGAAAAACGCGTTTTGGGACCCCCCTTTTTTCTCGGCCCCACCTTGATGAAACCCCCCCAAATTGTCAGGGGCTGCTCAGAAACAAAATGTTCCATTTTCCTGAAAATGTCAGCCAATTCCGTCCACAAACGCCAAAGTTATTAGACATAGAATTTTCAAAAATCCCATAGAGAAAAAATCCTAACTATATATACCTACTGGCGACCGCCAGTAGGTAATATATATATATATATATATATATATACATATCTACGTACCAGGATTTAACTGAACATAACATCTCTCTTCTCTATATCTACCTTTTACCTCTCTCTCTACCTTTCTTTTTGCCTTACTACCTATTATCTTTACATGCACAGTCTTTCTGTGTTCACCCCTCTATCCCCCACATAGCTCTCTCTAACTTGCTCTCTAAAGTGTGCCTCTATATCTCTATCACCTGCTCGTCTCTCGCTGTCTTCCTCTACTGTTCTCTGCTTTTACCTCTCTTTAACTCACCCTTCTTTCTCATTTGCTTCTCTCTGAGTCTCTCTAGACTCAGAGAGTCTAGAGAGACATTTCTTTTTTCCTGTGTCTACCGCACTCTAAAACTGTACCTAGCTCTCTTACTCTTCTCCTCTACATACCTCTTTCTACCTCTCTGTATCGTTGTAGTGACCTCCTTATTAATAAGATGACATCCAAGAAGCTGTATCAAGTATTTATTTGTAGATTAGTAGTAGTACAGAAGATAAAAGTGCATGCAGCAGGTCAAGCAGGTAACAGTATAATGACCTATTCGAGCTCGGCGGTGATGGGTAGGTGAATCCGCACGGACACGGGAAGCTTGAGCCAAAACTGTAGGCACTACCCTGATGTACCGACCCGCCGACTACTCATGTGGTAATTAATCCCGACCATTAGGCATAGGATTAACCATTGAGGCAAACTATACCCACACCTAACACATGACACCAGCATGTTTTTCTTTTCTTTTTAGCTCTCACCGTCACTAGGTCCTGAAGAATTGCGGGAAAATAATCCCATGCGAGAAACATGTTGACCAACCCTCACTCTAGTCTCTTCTAGGGTCACGCTACCTAATCTGCCGTCACCCAGCGAGCTAGATCCACGTTTTTAACTGCAGTAGGGGGACCCCCAGAATAAAGTGTTTTCCGGCACCCCCTGCTACATTTTAATCACTTTCTCCAGGAAACCTACTGCCCTAACCCACACACCCGCACTTCACCAATAGGCTGTTGGACAAAAAGATCTCTGCCAAAGAGCCCCTCTCCGAGGTGAGCCCGTCGGGGATTGCACCGCCTCCCTGACGAGGAGCAACGCCTATGATGAAGCATGACACCCTTTTGGGTGTGTGAGGCAAACACGTCCAACTAAATGGATGTCCGAAGGTGTAACATACACACCTCCGGTCACGCCAGTCTCATTTAATTCCTCACTTTCTATAGGAACAGTTCAGCAACCTCCTTTGTTTAACCTGTAATTGACACGGGCACAAGCTGATACTGGACCTTCCACCTCCTTGAGTGGTAATTGATGCCCGGCTGATCGATTGATCACCCTCCCTCCTCCTTGACGATTAACAGTATAATGAAGTCATGACATTCTTACAATCTTCAGAACACCACAACAAGATTCTATTGCATAGTACAATTCCATTAATCATTAAAGAAACATACAATCACCACACATCCCCCTTCTTTATAACACAATAGAAAACAAATAATTGAATATTTACAAACGAACAAAATCATCAAATTTACTTGGAGTACGAATAGGTCTTCCAAAACTGCTTGACTTTGTTACTCCAGCATTGCGTATCTCTTCTGCAGAAGGAACATGGGAAACTTCATCTGCAGGAATTTCTGGAACTCGTGTGGAGCTAAAAGATGAGGTAACTGGATCAGAACTAGCACCACCAATTGTGTTCATATCAGGACAAAGGAGTTCAGGGGAACCACTGGCCCTCACAACCTCTGAAGAACTAACACCTGGCATGACTGCACACTTAGAAGGCTCTGCCACACCCTGCACAACCCCTTCCTTAAAATTTGAAAAAGCATTTAACCACCAATATTCTCTACAACCATCCTCAAAGTCTTCTGAAACAAAACTAGCCTTAGCTAGAGCTATACGACTCATGTGGTGTATGCTACCATCCTCAAATTGAACAGTATTCTTCATAACTTTAGTGATAAGCTTAGGATTCGAAAATCTAGGTTCTAATTTCCCTGATTTTTTTCCAGCTTTAATTCTGGCCCACTGTCCAACTCTCACAGAAACTTCTTTAGTATCATGTTTGCTATCAAAGAACTCCTTATTTTTTGCTTGAGAGATACTAATGGACTGCTTAACTCGATCCACATCCCAATCATACCTTTTGCTTCTGCCAATCCAGCCGGGATTAATTTTGCAGTGGGGAAATCTTCCACGCATTAAACCAAAAGGACTCCCACCAACTGTGTCATGAATAATTATCCTATAAGACCAGATAAGTTTGTTAAGTTCATCCTCAAAATTCTTATTTGCTATTTTTGCCAATTGCAAGACTACTTTAATAACTCTGTTCACCCTTTCAACAACAGAATTACCCCTAGGATGATACAGTGCTGTACATTTTTGTTCAATTCCGATGTTGGCCAGAAATATTCTCATAACCTCAGACTTGAATTGAACGCCATTATCTGTTAAAATTGAAGCTGGAAAACCTTCTCTTAAGAAACATCTTTCCAGAAAAACAATTACTGCTTTAGTGTCCACTGTACAAACTATTTCCACTTCTAACCATCTTGAAAAAAGATTAACCAAAACCAAAATGTACTTAAAAGAACCATCCTGCCAACAGACAGGTCCTAGAATATCCAACGCAACACACTCCCAAGGTAAATTCGGACATCCTAGAGAAGACAAAGGAGGATTTAGAGTCTTTTGGGTTTTGTCTGCACTCTCACAACTGAAACATTCACGAACTTTTCTTTCTATATTTACATCAATCTTTGGCCACCAATACAAAACTTTTATATTTCTCTTGGTACGAGAAATTCCTGGATGCCCCTCATGGCCTATATCAATAATCTTGTCTCTTATACCAGAAGGAGGTACAATTCTTCCTACTCTGCAAACAAAATCCATCTCCACACTTAATTCATCTCGCACCTCCCAAAATGGCCTCAATTTTGGATCAAACTTGGCTTCGTTTGACCATCCATTAGCAATTTTGTCCTTCACCGTGTGCAAAATTGTATCATCTTGGTATTCCTTTTCCCAGACTTGTTTAGAAAGGCCAGGAACGTCATCAAACACACCAGCTACACAGTAATCCTTCCATGGATCATTGTCTATTTCTTTAAGCGGTAAAGAAAATCTGCTTAGAAAATCCGCTATGACATTTTTTGCACCAAGATCATACTGCACATCATACACATAATCTTGTAACCTCATTGACAATCTAGCAATTCTAGCAGAAGCCCTGGAAAGACCTTCAGTGGTGAGAAGCTTTGTCAATGGTTTATGATCGGACCTTAGCAAAAATGTATTTTCCCACACAAATTTTCTATGGTGCTCCATGGCCCATACACATGCTAATGCCTCTCGTTCTATGACCGAATACTTTTCTTCTGCAGGAGATAATGAGCGAGAGGCAAAAGCTATAATTACTTCATTGCCACCACTGGACACTTGTGTAAGGACGCCCCCAATGCCAGTGGCACTCGCATCAGTAGTTATAATGGATGCAGCGTGAGGATCAAAACCCTGTAATGTAGGTGCATGTGCAATATCTCTTTTTATGTTTTCAAACGCTTGTTGACATGCATCACTCCATACAAACGTTACCTTATTTTTCATCAAAAGGCGCATTTCATACGTCTTTTGTGAAAAATTATTAACAAATTTCGTGTAAAATTCTGCTAAGCCCAAAAAGGATCGCAGATCATCCTTATATTTGGGTGCAGTTGCCTTGAGAATGGCCTCGACCAACTCCGTCTTGGGTTTAATACCAAAAGTGCCAATTTCATGTCCCAAATATGTGAGAGAACTCTCTGAGAACTTACACTTAGTTCCTTCCGCTACCAACCCATTGCTTCTGAGGATCTCTAAGACTTCTCTAAGGATGGTGTCATGATGTGTTTTGTCTCTCCTCATGATCAAAATATCGTCCTGAAAAAAGACGACTTCAGGAATATGACTGAATAAATTAGACATCATCCGCTGAAACACCGCAGCGGCTGACGCTAACCCAAAAGGCATTTGCTTAAATCTGTAACAGCCAAAAGGTGTACAGAAGGATGTAAGATGTCTACTGTTCTTATCCAAAAGTACCTGATGATAAGCGGCTGATAAGTCAAGCGTGGAGAACCATTTTGAGTCTCGTGTTAAGGAGAGCATTTCATCAATCCTAGGGAGAGGAAACTGGTCTACCAAAATGTTATTATTCAAATATCTTAAATCAACACACAAGCGGGCCTTGCATTGGATTTTCGGGCTACGACCAATGGAGAAACCCACTCAGCCGCTTCAACAGGTTCAATAACTTTATTTGCTAACATTTTATCCAACTCTCCATTAACCTCATCTCGTATTATGAAAGGTACATTTCTAGCCTTATGAATTTTCGGAATTGCCCCTTCTTTTAATTGAATCTGATGAGGAAAACCCTTCAATTTTCCGATATGATTCGAAAATACTTCAGGAAATTCCTTAAGTACCCACTTCTTGGTGTCCTCAGATTCACAGGAAATTAAAACCTGCTCTTTGCTGTTGGGATTAAGAATGATATCTAAATGTTTCTGGTCCTTCCATCCTAAGACAGATGGACCCACTCTTGCAACGTACAGCTTTCCAATTGCTTTCCTCTCTTTAAAACGAAAGATCAAGGTTCTAAAACCCAAGAAATCAATGTCATTCCCTGTGTAGTTTTCAGCGGACACGTCATTGGTTTCTAACCAAGGTCCTATTTTGTCAATAAACTGATCCCTCCAAACATCTTGTGATATAATCATGTAAAGGGACCCAGAACTTGCAGCCACCTGGATAACAATGCCTCCCACTGAAACCAAACACAACGGTTTAGAAGAGGAAGAACCTGTAATGTTCACTACTACATCCTTCCTTTTTATAAGGTTAACATGTGACTCATTCTCCGATGATGATGAATTGTTATCGCTATCTTCTTGCACACAAGCTATTTGGCTTTTCGGTTTTTGTTTAGATTTGCGATTACAAACTCTTGAAAAATGACCACCCAAACCACATTCCAAACACTTTGCAGCTTTGGCAGGACATCTTTCATAAGTGGCAGAATGTGCGTAACTGCCACACCTGTAACACACAACATTACTAAACGTTTTCTGTTCCCTACCTTCATACTTTTTCTTTTCAAAACTATTAGGTTTCTTTTTTTCAATTTTTTTTGATTGGATTAGAAGTTTTTCTTTTCCACAATCTTCCCAACCACCTCATCTGAAACCTTTTTATCCTGTGAGAGAGTGACTTTAGCACAACGTTCTGAAAGTTCAGCCTTTTTCACCAAAGCAATAATATCCTTTAGACAACTTTCACCCTCCACCCACACTTTCTCTTGGAGAGTTCTATTCTTAGAATACATCACTATTTGGTCTCGAATGAAATCGTCATGCAACTGTGCAAATTTACATTTTGCAGCTAATTTCTTCAAACTAGAGACATATTCTTCTATAGACTCATGTTTCTGTTGTTTCCTGTGGAAAAAAGAATGTCTGTAACAGCAATACAAACTACAGGAGAGAAATGATCATCAAGATCTACAATTGCTGCCTTAAAAACATCTAAATCTCCCTCAGCACTCTGATGTTTATGCATTTCATTAAAAATACGTAGCCCTTCAGGTCCTAAAGAGTACAACAACATTCTTTTTTTCCTTTCAGGAGTGAAAACGCCATTGACATCTTCCAAATTCGCTATATAATTTAAAAAGTACTCCTTCCAGTCTAACCATGACATGACTGGTTCTCCAGGGATCGATAAAAACTCTTTTGGAGAATTAATTTGTAAATAAGACAGGTGAGTGTCTCTATTTGGATTGGCATCTCCTCTTGGATTGGATCTTGAAGGAGTTGATTCAATAGACATCTTGAAGATTGAGAATGTCAAGAAACAAAATGATTGGATGCTGGAATGCTGAAAACAATAATGACTGTCTTCAAGAAAAAAAATAATAATAATAAATGCTTTGATAATGAACTTCAAGAACAGATCCCACGCTGCATGCACTTGAAAAGACTACACCTCTTGTAATATGTGCCAGAAATTATGCTTCCTGTACGATGCGCTCGAAATTTAAGTCAAAATAAAGAATAAATACCTAGGAGCTGAACGCTGAAAACGCTCTTCGTTTCTGTGATCGTGTTGTCAAAGCAACCACAAAATGGCCATAGAGAGCGTGATGACGATTACAAACGTCGAGACATTGTTGTTAGAATCACGAAAGCGCGCCTTGCGTTCAGTTTCCTGAGGCGTCGCTGGTGCGCTATTCGAAAATGGTGAGAGCGAGGCACTCGTGAATTCGGTAAGCGTTGAAGTAATTATTTGAAACCAAACAACGCTAGGAATATGAATTGCACGGTGTAGATTTCAGAGAAAACTTCAGCCGTTCGCTTCTCAAAACGATTCAACAAGCGGTCGGAATCAGAAGAATTTCTTTTCTTTTATGTTGAAAAACAGTCATCCATTAAAATGTACACGCGAGGGTTACAGTCTTTCACTTGAGTCTTCAAGCTACAACGTTCATTTACACTGAGTGTTGGAGTCACAATGTTCATGACTTTCCAAATACGAGATTCCAAAGCATGAATCACCTTCCAGACAAAATCCTTAGTATCAGGTACTCACGATTTTTCGGTTGAATCGAAGAAAGTTTTAAATTGATATTTGTAAAGTCGTAGTCGTACTGGAAGTTAAACGTTGTGCCCGTCCTCGTTGCCAAATCTGTAGTGACCTCCTTATTAATAAGATGACATCCAAGAAGCTGTATCAAGTATTTATTTGAAGAGTAGTAGTAGTACAGAAGATAAAAGTGCATGCAGCAGATCAAGCAGGTAACAGTATAATGAAGTCATGACATTCTTACAATCTTCAGAACACCACAACAAGATTCTATTGCATAGTACAATTCCATTAATCATTAAAGAAACATACAATCACCACAATCGTTTATTCTGGCCACCTCACCTTTCTCTTTTTACCTCTCCCTCCCTAACGCACGTCTCTTCCTCATCTCTGTCCCTACCACACTGTATTCAAACATCCTTGGCTGTCCTACAATATCCTCTCCTGCTCCCAACATGTACTCAGTAGAGACAGAGCCTCAGAGGCAACCTTTTAGTCAGAGAAATGTACACACAGGTAGAAGACATAAAAGGCAAGGGAGGAGTAATAACCAGACAATTATCAGTTCATCCACTGGGATGGTGAAAATGTCAACAGCTGTGTAAGAAAACACCCTTAGTAAGGGAGGAGTTATTTGTGAGTATGAATACCTGTCTACTAAACCTACAGTTTCAAGTGCTCTGTGCTTATGTCATAATTGAATATTATGCACAAGTCCACTTAATATCCACCGAGCCACCCTAACTGTACTTTTCCTCCATATGAAAGAATAGGTTAGTAAGACACTGAATTTAGCATAAAATGGTGTTACAAGTCGAACATTTTAAATCCAAGAACAAAAAGAGTTGGCTTTATATTGTGATTAAGAACACCGCATTATGGTTTGAAGTCCTTTATTTAGCAAGAACAATTCACGACATCCATAACCCTGCCAGTCATGTACTGACGGGAGTGTACCATAGAACGTTGACATGCAGGGAAAGTGACCACTGCGCCTCTCACCAGGCCGGGTCACCCCCTTGCTCCTCCTGCCGCCTCCTGCACCTGCCTGCTCCTGCCTGCCAGCCTTGCCGCCTTTTCTCGCCGCAGACGCCCCCCTGGCCCCCCGAGCGGCCCAGCCTCAGCAGAGCCGCCCACTCGCCAGTTTCCCGCCGCAGCTCGCCACAGGCCCCGCCCACCACCGGCCCATTGGCCGAGCCGCTCCCACCGCCCAGCTGACCCACCCTCTCGTCCCCCTTCTTATGACGCCCCCAGAGTGACCGCGCAGCGGACGCGCGCAGCGGGAGCACCGATTGAGCGCCGAAGGTGCGCCAAAGGTAAGCCCGTCTGCGCCCGTCCGCGCCTGGACCGCGCCCAGCACCAGGACCCCTGGCCCCCGCAGACCCCAGCCCACCCGCCGGACGTACGACGCCGCCACCCTCAACGCACTCAACACCGGCCGAATCCCAGGATGCTACCGAGCCACCCCGAAACGCACCCACGGACCCTTCTGCTGCAACGCCTGCAAGTTCACCTGCATCCGGACCAGCACTACTCCTACACCAACCAAGACCAAGACGAGCAACAACAGCAGCCACCTGAAATGCATCCTGCTCAACACCCGCTCCGTCCACAGACACACCATCGAGCTCTGGAACCTGCTCGACACAACCTCACCAGACGTCGCCTTCCTCACGGAAACCTGGATGAACGCCTCTTCAGCGCCCGACATCGCCATCGCCATCCCAGACGGCTACAAGATTATCCGAAGGGACCGCATCAACCAGACCGGAGGAGGCATCGCCATCATCCACAGGAACACAATCCGCATCACGACCAACACCGAGGACACCCTCGCACCCGCCGAGCACCTGCACTTCCAGGTCCACATCAACCCAAAGACCACCCTCAGAGGCACCCTCATCTACAGACCCCCGGGACCACGCACACAATTCAGCGAAGACATCGCCGACTTCATCAGCCTGCATGCCCTCCTCTCCGCTGACTACATCCTCCTCGGGGACCTCAACTTCCACCTGGAGAACAACAACGACCGCAACACCACCACCCTGCTGGACAACCTCGCAAACCTGGGACTCAAGCAGCTGGTCACCACAGAAACCCACTACGCCGGACACACACTCGACCCCGTCTTCTCATCCAGCAAGGACATCGCCTTCAGCCACGCCACCGGACTCCACTGGACGGACCACAGTTGCGTCCACTTCACCTTCAGAAGGACCACGATCCACCACCACCAGCATCAGGTTGCACGCAGAAGCTGGAATAAGATCACAGCCGACCAGCTCGCGACCTCCCTGAGCATGAACCCTCCCACCAGCACAACGAACCCAAGCCAGGCGGCCACCAACCTCACGAAGTGGATCAGTGACTGTGCAGAAGACCTCGCCCCTCTGAAGACCCCGCCTAGCAGACCCGGTAGCAAGAAAGCCCCATGGTTCACCGACGAACTCAAGAGTTCCAAGAAGAACTGCCGAGCCCTCGAGAGAACATGGCGCAGAGACCCAACACCGGACAACATGACTGCCCTCAAGCTCGCCACCCGAAAACACCACCAACTCTTCCACGCCACCAAGAAAACTGCATTCAAGGAACGACTGGACAACAACGCACACAACAGCAAGGAACTCTTCAACATCGTTAAAGAGCTCTCCAACCCCAACGCCGGAAACAACGACATCACCACTTCGCAAGACCTCTGCAACTCCCTCGCCTCCTACTTCCACAACAAGATCGCGGACATACACAACAGCTTCAGCACTCAACCAACGCACGCCACGACCGAACTACCGCCCCCCACCACCACCCTCCGCGCCTGGACCCCGATCAGCACCGAAGACACCGTCCGCACGATGAACTCCATCCACTCCGGATCTCCTACCGACCCCTGCCCTCACCACGTCTTCAACAAGGCCGACGCTGTCATCGCACCCCACCTGCGGGACATCATCAACACCTCCTTCGACACCGCTACTTTCCCGGAGAGCTGGAAGCACGCCGAACTCAGCGCTCTACTAAAGAAGCCATCAGCCGACCCCACCGACCTCAAGAACTACCGCCCCATCTTGCTGCTCCCGTTTCCTGCTAAAGTCATCGAGAAGACCGTCAACAAGCAGCTGAGTTTGAGTTTGAGTTTGAGTTTTAAAAGTTTTATATAGCGCTCTTTCACCAGCGGTTTCATGGCGCTGTATCTGGCAGATCTCCACAAGGGACAAGGGGTGGAGGACGGGGGAAAGGGAACTACATAAAGATTTTACTGAAAAAATAAGCTTTAAGTTTCTTACGAAACTGGGAATATGAGGTAAGGGATCTGAGCTCCAAGGGTAATGAATTCCAGAGAGCTGGGGCAAGGGTCGCAAATTTTGACCCCCCCCCACTTTTTCCGACGAAACAGCGGAACTGTCAGCAGAAATTTGGAAGAGGATCGGAGCTCCCTGGCTGGAAGGTAGGGGACAATCTCCGAGGAAATGAAGGCAGGGGCCGTGCCCAGTCGAGCCTGGTAGGTGATGGTCGCAAGCTTGAACTGGACACGTTCCCGAACCGGGAGCCAATGTAAGGTTTTCAGGAGGGGAGTGACATGTGAGGATTTGGGAAGGTAAAGACCAACCGAGCCGCCTGGTTTTGAATCATCTGCAACCGCCTGAGACTATATGCAGGTATCAACCAGACCGCATCAACCAGACCGGAGGAGGCATCGCCATCATCCACAGGAACACAATCCGCATCACGACCAACACCGAGGACACCCTCGCACCCGCCGAGCACCTGCACTTCCAGGTCCACATCAACCCAAAGACCACCCTCAGAGGCACCCTCATCTACAGACCCCCGGGACCACGCACACAATTCAGCGAAGACATCGCCGACTTCATCAGCCTGCATGCCCTCCTCTCCGCTGACTACATCCTCCTCGGGGACCTCAACTTCCACCTGGAGAACAACAACGACCGCAACACCACCACCCTGCTGGACAACCTCGCAAACCTGGGACTCAAGCAGCTGGTCACCACAGAAACCCACTACGCCGGACACACACTCGACCCCGTCTTCTCATCCAGCAAGGACATCGCCTTCAGCCACGCCACCGGACTCCACTGGACGGACCACAGTTGCGTCCACTTCACCTTCAGAAGGACCACGATCCACCACCACCAGCATCAGGTTGCACGCAGAAGCTGGAATAAGATCACAGCCGACCAGCTCGCGACCTCCCTGAGCATGAACCCTCCCACCAGCACAACGAACCCAAGCCAGGCGGCCACCAACCTCACGAAGTGGATCAGTGACTGTGCAGAAGACCTCGCCCCTCTGAAGACCCCGCCTAGCAGACCCGGTAGCAAGAAAGCCCCATGGTTCACCGACGAACTCAAGAGTTCCAAGAAGAACTGCCGAGCCCTCGAGAGAACATGGCGCAGAGACCCAACACCGGACAACATGACTGCCCTCAAGCTCGCCACCCGAAAACACCACCAACTCTTCCACGCCACCAAGAAAACTGCATTCAAGGAACGACTGGACAACAACGCACACAACAGCAAGGAACTCTTCAACATCGTTAAAGAGCTCTCCAACCCCAACGCCGGAAACAACGACATCACCACTTCGCAAGACCTCTGCAACTCCCTCGCCTCCTACTTCCACAACAAGATCGCGGACATACACAACAGCTTCAGCACTCAACCAACGCACGCCACGACCGAACTACCGCCCCCCACCACCACCCTCCGCGCCTGGACCCCGATCAGCACCGAAGACACCGTCCGCACGATGAACTCCATCCACTCCGGATCTCCTACCGACCCCTGCCCTCACCACGTCTTCAACAAGGCCGACGCTGTCATCGCACCCCACCTGCGGGACATCATCAACACCTCCTTCGACACCGCTACTTTCCCGGAGAGCTGGAAGCACGCCGAACTCAGCGCTCTACTAAAGAAGCCATCAGCCGACCCCACCGACCTCAAGAACTACCGCCCCATCTTGCTGCTCCCGTTTCCTGCTAAAGTCATCGAGAAGACCGTCAACAAGCAGCTGAGTTTGAGTTTGAGTTTTAAAAGTTTTATATAGCGCTCTTTCACCAGCGGTTTCATGGCGCTGTATCTGGCAGATCTCCACAAGGGACAAGGGGTGGAGGACGGGGGAAAGGGAACTACATAAAGATTTTACTGAAAAAATAAGCTTTAAGTTTCTTACGAAACTGGGAATATGAGGTAAGGGATCTGAGCTCCAAGGGTAATGAATTCCAGAGAGCTGGGGCAAGGGTCGCAAATTTTGACCCCCCCCCACTTTTTCCGACGAAACAGCGGAACTGTCAGCAGAAATTTGGAAGAGGATCGGAGCTCCCTGGCTGGAAGGTAGGGGACAATCTCCGAGGAAATGAAGGCAGGGGCCGTGCCCAGTCGAGCCTGGTAGGTGATGGTCGCAAGCTTGAACTGGACACGTTCCCGAACCGGGAGCCAATGTAAGGTTTTCAGGAGGGGAGTGACATGTGAGGATTTGGGAAGGTAAAGACCAACCGAGCCGCCTGGTTTTGAATCATCTGCAACCGCCTGAGACTATATGCAGGTATGCCTGCATATAGGGCGTTGCCATAATCCAGGCGGGAGATGACCATCGCCAGGACGATCAGCTTCAAGGCCTCGAAGGTGAAAAATGGTACGGAGAGAAAGAAAGGAAGAAGAAACCACAGAGCTAACCTGGGAGTGAAGGGTGAGGTGAGAGTTGAGTTTGATGCCTAAAGTTTTGACCGAGGTAGAGGGGACCGGAGGGAGACCAAGGGTAGGGGGCCAAAAAAGTGAAGACCAGGGACTGGAGCAACCACCCGTCAACACCAACTCGGTCTTGTCGGGGTTGAGTTTCAGGTGGTTGAAGTCCCGGATAAAAATCATAGTAGACTGGAAATTAGAAATAGAGGCAGAAGATGAAGAGAGGTTGAAAACAAGTTGGAGATCATCCGCATAGTTATATACGGTGACCTCCATTTGTTCTAAAGAAAATATAAGGGGAGAAATGTAAAGGTTGAACAGAAGAGGTGAGAGGGAGGAACCTTGGGGGACCCCACACTGAACCTTCCGAAGTCCGCAGAGAAGTCACCCAGGCGAACCGCCTGGGTGCGGTCCCTCAGGAAGGAGGACAACCATACCAGGGCCGTACCCCCGATCCCCGACCGCCCCGACACGGGAGAGTAAGATGGTGTGATCCACCGTGTCAAAGGCGGCAGAGAGATCGAGGAGGACTAATGCCTGGAATTGATTGGCGTCCCTCCCCTCCCTGAGGTTGTCGAGGACCGAAAGGTCTACGGACTCCGTAGAGTGTGTGGGGCGAAAGCCAGCCTGACGGGAAGCCAATACCCCATTCTCTTCCACGAAGGTGCTCAGAGACCTGGTGACATGGCGCTCGAGCACCTTAGCCAAGAATGGTAGGAGAGAGATGGGGCGATAATTGGCAGGGATTGAGGGGTCCGCGCCAGGCTTCTTTAAGATAGGTAAAATAATAGCAGATTTCAAAGGGTTGGGAACAACTCCCTGAGAAAGGGAGCTGTTAAGAAAGTGAAGGGGGGGATCAGGGCAGGTGGTGTAAATGTGACGAAGTATGTGAGCGGGACAAGTATCAAGAGGAGAGACAGATTTTACAAGGGGGATTAGTGATGTAAAGGTTTCCTTAGTCAGGGGGGGAAGAGTATTTAATTGTCCTTGCGGGGGAGGGCACTGAGGGTCAACAAAAGACGGGGAAGGTGTCGGGATGTTGGCTTTGATGGTGGCGATCTTATCAATAAAAAAACTGTTCAAAGAGTGACAAAGGGCCTGGGAGGGGGAGGGCTTAAGGGAGGTGCGATCTGAAAAGGCTAGGTTCTGAACAATCGAGAAGATTTCCCTAGATTGGTTCTCGGCTGGTTCTTGGCTGGCTGGCCGCCTTCCTCGAGACGAACGGATCCCTCGACCTCTCGCAGTCCGGCTTCCGGGCCAACCACAGCACCGAGACCGCCCTGATCGCAGCCACCGATGACATCCGAGCACTGCTTGACAACGGAGAAACAGCAGCCCTCATCCTCCTAGACCTCTCCGCGGCCTTCGACACTGTCTGCCACCGTACACTAGTGCAGCGACTCAGCAACGTCGGCATCCAGGAGAAGGCACTGGAGTGGATCATCTCCTTCCTCGCCGGAAGGGCACAGAGAGTCCGCCTCCCCCCGTTCAGATCTGAAGCCACCGAAGTCATCTGCGGCGTTCCTCAAGGCTCCTCGCTCAGTCCAACCCTCTTCAACGTCTACATGAGCCCCCTCGCAGACATCGCACGCCAGCACAACCTCAACATCATCTCCAACGCCGACGACACCCAGCTGATTCTCTCCCTCACCAACGACCCCGCCACCACCAGAGCCAACCTTCACGAAGGGATGAAAGAGGTAGCCGAATGGATGAAGAACAGCCGCCTGAAACTGAACTCGGACAAGACGGAAGTCCTCATCCTGGGATCCTCACCCTCCGCCTGGGACGACTCCTGGTGGCCCCCCACCCTAGGCAGCGCACCCAAACCAACAGACCACGCACGCAACCTGGGCTTCATCATGGACTCCTCCCTCTCCATGACCAGACAAGTCAACGCCGTCTCCTCGTCGTGCTTCAACATCCTGCGCATGCTACGTAAGATCTTCCGGTGGATCCCCACCGAGACCAGGAAGACGGTCACCCAGGCCCTCGTCACCAGCCGTCTGGACTACGGCAACTCCCTCTACGCCGGAACCACCGCCAAACTCCAGAAGAGACTCCAGCGGATCCAGAACGCCTCAGCACGACTCATCCTGGACATCCCCCGTCGCAGCCACATATCCGGACACATGAGAGACCTGCACTGGCTCCCGGTCAACAAGAGAATCACCTTCCGACTCCTCACCCATGCACACAAAGCCCTACACAACCAAGGCCCAGGATACCTCAACAGCCGCCTCAACTTCTACGCTCCCAAACGCCAGCTTCGATCGACCGGACACGCCCTCGCCGCCGTCCCCCGCATCCGAAGAGCCACCACAGGGGGACGGTCCTTCTCCTACCTCGCCGCCAAGACATGGAACTCCCTCCCGACCCACCTCCGCCTGACCCAGGACCACCTCGCCTTCAGGAAGCAACTCAAGACCTGGCTGTTCGAGCAGTAGCGGACCCCCCTCCCCCAGCGCCTTGAGACCCTCTGGGTGAGTAGTGCGCTATATAAATGCTTTGATTGATTGATTGATTGAAAGGGTCAGCCCAACAGGGGCAGGACTGGGGGAGGATCGGAATGTACAACTTAATATTTATAGCTAAATACAACACTTTACCAATGCTTCTTCAAGATTTCCTTCAGTACAATGTGACTGGCTGACAGCCTGACACCAGGCAGCTTGCGTATTCGGCTGTTTTTGTATGTCTCTGTTTCTGAAACTCGAACCTATAATTCAATATTGTCTGGCATCAGGAGAGCCCGATTTAGCTGGAAATGAAAAATGCAATCAAAGTTGTTCCAAACAGGGGTCCCGAAAATATGTCTTGCCCCTGGCTCCAAAAATCTTTACAATCTAACTGCCTCACAGAAAACAGCCCTGAAATAGCTACACCTCAATGCTGCGATTCGCAGAATTTAATGTTCACCTCAACATACTTGGCTAGGGTTTCATTTGTGGCTGGGCTGCTGTGTGGTTATGAACTCTACACACGTCTTTATTTTATAAAAAGAATCCTCTCTCTATATATATATATATGTATATATCAGGATATACATTCAATTTAGAAATACGTTTCTCACTGGTTATGGTTTTCATTTGCTTTTCCATGTTATTTTGAATTTTTTTTTTACTAAATAGATATTTTCGTTGCATAAACAGGCAAATCTTAGTGACAGGGTGCATCCTTACCTCCATTTTGCAATAGCGAAAGGCAGTTTTTTACTGACATTTGCATCGCACGACCCGTGCAAAACGAACATTTCAATACAATGTGCCAGTTGTACAAAAATCTTACAGAATCACAATTAGGAAATCTAAATTCCTGATGTAAGAAAACTTAGGTCTAGATGTACTAAGCATTTTTGCTGTCTCAAACAGACAGTTCTCAGAATCAGGCCATTTGTGAGTGCAAACGGGCTTTTTTGTAATGTACATCCAACAAATTGCGAATCAATAACTTGTTACTGAATTGCAGTTTGGGTGTGCGAATGAAAACAAAGGGGCAGATTTACAAGCCCCGTACGCAACTTTTGCCCAGCAGCGGTGCAAAGCCAGCGCCATGCTGAAGGATATTTACAACGTGACGCATCTAGGGGGATGCGTCACGTTGTAAAGCCCTGCGCCACATGTGGGCGTTCCGGTGCAGGGGGGAGGGCGTTCCGGCGCAGGAACGCCTCAGAAAAGTGGCTGAGTGAAATCTACATGATTTCACTCAGTCACTTTTCTGACCCCGCTGCGTCAAATCCTTACGCCTGCTTGAAGCAGGCGTAAGGAGTGACACAGCACAGCTAGTATAGGGCGCCCCGAGTAGTGCTGGAGTTGTGTCGCGCTTGCGACACAACTCCAGCACTGCGTCACCTTTACGGCACCAGATGCGTCACGCATCTGTCTATACTTGCCCCATGGTGCGCCACATTGTAAATGCGGTGCATCCATGGTGGCGCAAGAGGTGTCCGCCGTGATGCACAATAAGTGGTGCATCCCTGCTGATATGCAGGGATGCGCCAGTTATTGCAAATCTGCCCCAAAGTCGCTCTTTGGAAGGGGCATGCTCAGGGTGTCTCGTCCAAACAGGGATCCGTAATGGTATGTACTAATGTTTTGTGATTGATATGCGGTTGCAAAACATTCACACTTTACCTCCAATGTATAGTTGGTGGTAACACATAAGCAAATGGAATGGGGCCCCCTGGGTACCCTTTCCCCTTCGAGAATGGTTAAAAAATAAAAATGAAACATTTCATTTTTTATTTATTTTTAGATGCATCACATTTTCCTTTAAGAAAAACGGGCTGCGTTTAATAAAATATATATATATATATATATATCTTTTTTTAAAAGCAATTGCAGACCAGGTAGTCTGCTGTCCCCAGCAAGCTTCCGTCCCTGTGATTGCAGACAAATCCAAATTGAGGTGTTGGGTCTCCCTCATTAATATTGTTATGTTATGTTATGTTAACGGTATTTAGGACTGCGCACATACACCAATTGGTTTCTTGGCGCATAAGGTTGGTCAATTTGTGGCCAGGTAGGACTTGCTAATTTGGAAATCAGGGGCAGATTTCACTTTAGCACATTGGTAATATCGATTACCAAATAGCAATTCACAAAGAAATCCCTATTTGGTAACCACGATTACTAACCACTAATATACATACATCTAGCTCTTACATCTTTGAAATATTGATTCCGAGTGGGTCACAAAATAACCGTCCTCATATCTATACTACTATTATAAAGAGAGAACACAACCCTTTGAGCCAGGTAAACTCGGGAACCACAGCGCCAATCCACACACCCGATACATCCTTGAAATTGTCAGGGTGTGTAGATGGGCATAGGCTACATAAAATTTAAAAAAAACATACATTTTAAAAATTAACTTTAAAAACAAAGTAGTCCCCTGAAAGAAGCGCCGGCCGCGACGTCTGCATCATGACATCGGGAGCAAGGGGAGGAGTGGCGTTCAGGAGCAACAGGAAGAGCGGAGGACATGATCGCGGGGTGGAGCTGCCGACAGGCGGGGAGGAGCGGCGAGCGGCGTACAAGCGGTAATGACCAGCGAGAGCAGTGGAGCGGTAAAATCAGCAGCGCGAGGAGGAGCGGCGAGTAAGGTAAGTGAGGGTGCGAAACGAGGGACGGGCGGGAGCCATGGGTGCACGCAAGCCTGAAATGCTGCCCCCAGCCCCCTTCTGCCCCAGGCAACGCTGCTGCAAGCCTGAAATGCTGCCCCCAGCTCCCTTCTGCCCCGGGCAACGCCGGGGGGGGCTGCTAGTATTGGATATTAGTGAGGTAGGTCTCAATGTGCAACCCATTAGGAATCACAGCCATCACAGGGATGGTGGCTTGCTGAGGTCATCAGACCATCATGTCTGTGATTGCTTTTTAATAACGCACACTTTTTTTTAATGCAGCCCGTTTTCCTTGAAAGAAAATTGGATGTGTTTAAAAATGTGTTTAAAAAGAAAAAAAATGAAACTTTGAAGGTTAATTTTTTTTACAGCAGGCTGTGATCTTTGGGGCCACTGCATGCTCTTAAAAATAGTAGTGGTCAGTGGGACTACTCCCTGATCTTAAATAATATTTTTCAACATTCTCTAAGAGATTGGGGTTTCCAAGTGACCCCTTCCTCTTTGCGAACGGGTTTCCACCAGTTTTAATCTGGCGGTACAGTATTGCTGTTTTGCGACTGGAATTTGGTTGCAAAACAGCATTAATACCATACCGATTCATTATTTGGAAGGGACACCCTAAAACCTCCCCTTACAAATACAGAAACGCTGACATATATTGTGATTCGGTAACAAGTTACCAAAATGCAATTTGTGCTTTTATATATTGAAAACACATTTTTGCAGTAGCAAACGGCTAGATTCTCAGATTCGGCCCGTTTGCGACCACAAAAATGCTTTGTACATCTGGCCCAAAGTGTCTTGCAACAGCAATTGCACATCACCGTTTGGTTCAAAAGTTAGTTTTCCACAGGCCATTGTGTGCAAATGATGGTGCATACATGCCAACCCTCCCAATTCAGGCTGTAGACTACTTATTTCAAGGCTAATCTCTTGCTTCCTGATTCCTGTAATCAAATACCTGATTCCTCTGCAGGTTGCAGACTGTGCAGGGACTGGTCTTGTGAGACCTGAAATATGCACTGCCAGTAAATTGCTCCTGAGGCAAATACACAACATTTTTGTCATGCTCTCTCTGCATGCCATTGGAATTTCTCTGTGCTCCTGACAGCAGTGCCTAATTTGAGCCGGTGGTGTCTGGTGCTGGGACTGGCACTTAATTGTCAACACCGGTGCTTGTGACACTCTGCCACAAGGTGGCACTGTCTGGCTAATTTAGAGATTACTGCAATAACATTTAATTATTAATTCAATATACATTACAAATGACTTTTACCTGCCGCCCATGCCATTCTTATAGTTTTGGAGGCCTGCAATAGTCTAAATTGTCACACTTCTATGGTGTGATGGTTAGTAGCTGGGTTCTTACTATCATTGGCAGCATGGTAGGGGCAATGTGTCGTGCAAGCTGCAGTGGACTCCTGACCAGAGCCTTGCCACTTATTTTTTACAAATTAAGCAGTCCCTGACAGGTAAGGAAAAAACGTACATTTGTATTTCTGATATGCGATCCTTCAGCAGCACACTTGTAAGTCCCATCCATACCAATAGACCCGATGCATGCCACAACGGAAGTTAATGAGAGATTACATTCTCCTGATTATTTTGAAAAAATCTCCCACTTTCCTCTTCCAAAATGTTGGCATGTATGATGGTGCTTAATTGCACCTCATCAATTCCTAATATACGCATTTTCCCCTTTTATCCGATCACTTTTAATTAAAATACTGTAAGTACGCCAGAGATATTTAGACAGACATTAATTGCTGAGGAAACATTCTACTGCAGAAAGTTTTCACACAATTCCTGTTTCGTTTCTCCTGATTACGGGCACTTTCTAGGCTAACCTTCTGCAGCCTTACAAAAAGTAAAATTTTTCAAATTGCACAACTTCACTGCTCTCACAACCATGAACATAAATATCCCTGCAGATGGTCAAACTTCGACCTTTAATTACATATATGTTAGCCGTGTACGCCCATTATTACCACATATGTTGCAAGCAATTTGTATCGTATGTGTAATTTCAGCCCAGGAATCCATAGCCGACTTCATCGCTTTTGCCCCAACGGACTACATCCTCCTTGGTGACCTCAGTTTCCACCTAGACAACCTCAATGACAGCAACACCTAATCCCTACTGGAGAACCTCTTCACCATCGGACTCAAGCAGCTGGTCATCTCCCCAACCCATTCAGCAGATCACAGGCTCGACCCCATCTTCTCTGCAAGCAACAATATCTCCTTCAGCCATACCTCCGAACTACACTGTACAGACCACTACTGCATCCACTTCTCCTTCACCAAACCCACCGTACACCACCACGCCCACCAATATCCACACAGAAGCTGGAACAAGGTCTCAGAAGACTAACTCGCCATCTCCCTCAGCAACACCCCACTGCTGACCTCCATGGACATCAACACCTCAGCACAAAATCTCCACCGATGGATCTCCGACTTGCTCAACACACTGGCTCCCCTCAGGAAACCCTCCAGCAAGCTGCCCTCTGACAAAGCCAGCTGGTTCTCCCCAGCCCTCCAAAGGTCCAGGTGCACCTGCAGACAGCTTGAGAAAATATGGAGGAGCAGCAAGACCTTGGCAGACCACACAGCCTTCAAAACTGCTATTACCACACACCACCCCCTCATCAGAACCACTAAGAAAACTGCCACACAGGAACGTATCAATGCCAATGCACACAACAGCAAAGAACTCATCCCCATGATCAAAGAATTCACCAAACCCAGCAGGGAGGCCACAGACATCCCTCCTCCCAAGACCTCTGCCACAACCTCGCCACCTTCTTCCACTGCAAGATCATAGATATCTAGACAGCTTCACAAACCAGGACCTACCCACCCGCAACCACCGCACACAAATGATCCAAATCCCAGCTGACCCTGCTCAACTGGACCACCATCCCCACAGATGACAGCCTAAGGATCATGAAAAACATCCACTCTGGAGCCCCCTCGGACCCCTGCCCCCACCACATCTCCAACTGAGCTGGCACCACCATCGACCCCAAACTCTTCTGCACCATCGGCTACTCTGAATCTGCCACCTTCCCTGAAGACTGGAAACACGCAGAGATAAACCCCATGCTGAAGAAACCCTCTGCCGACCCGACGGACCTCAAGAATTACAGACCCACCTCTCTGCTCCCCTTCGCAAACAAAGTCATTGAGAAAGCCATCATTGCCCAACTCACCAAATTAATTGAAACAAACCACACACTGGAACCCTCCCAATCAGGCTTCAGAAGCAACTACAGCACAGAGATTGCACCCTTGCCACTACTGACGACATCCGCACTCTCCTCGACCGAGGCGAAACCCCAGCACTCATCCTCCTGGACCTATCTGCTGCCTCAGACACCATCTCCCACCACACCCTTTGCACAAGACTTCACAACATCAACATTCGCAGAAAAGCTTTAGAGGGGATCTGCTCCTTCCTCACCAGCAGGACCAAGAGAGTCAAGCTCCCACCGTTCTCTGGGGAACCTATAAAGATCAAATGAGGAGTTCGCCAAGGCTCCTCACTGAGCCCCACCCTCTTCACCATATACAAGGCCCCGTTTGAAGCCGTCTTTAGAAACCACAGACTCAACATTGTCCCCTATGTCAATGATGCCCAGTTGATTCTCCCCCTCACTGACGAACCTACAGCCACTAAGAGCAACTTTCACAGCGGGATGAAGATAGTAGCTGCCTTGATGAAGGAGAGCTGCCTCAAACTCAACTCGAACAAAACCGAAGTCCTCATTCTGGGTACCACCCCCTCCACCTGGGATAACTCCTGGAGGCCCGCAGTGCTCAGAACCCTCACACACCCACCAAACACACACATAGCCTCTGCATCCTCCTCTACTCCACGCTCTCAATGAACCAACAAATCAACGTTGTCTCATCCTCCTGCTTCCACACGCTCCGCATGCTTCAGAAGATCTTCAAGTGGATCCCCACCAAATCCAGGATAACGTCCACCAAGGCACTTGTCATCAGCAAGCTCATCTACAGCAACACACTCTACGCTGGCACCCCCCAAAACCTCCAAAAGAAACTTTAGCGCATCCAGAGCGCCTCCGCCAGACTTAGGCTGGACATCCTCTACTGCAGCCACATCTCCTGTCACCTGAGAGACCTTCAGTGTTTCAAGTTTCAAGTTTCAAGTTTAAGTTTATTTGTTTGATTAATTAAAATCTTACAAAAAAGTACACTTTAAAAGAAAAAAAAAAAAATAATTTAAAAAAAAAATAGCTTCAACAATAAAAAGTTTAAGAGCATAAACAGATAATTTTACTAATCTTCTAAAAAGCTGAACTCTAAATAAGATTTGCCTTAAGGCCTTTTGTAATCACAGATAAAAATTTTACAAAAGCGGAGTTCATTAGTAGATCGTTCGTGCTTAAGCACGCCATTAGAGCTTGTCTACAAGTTCTTACACCTCTAGCATTGAATAACCGCCTGAGGATTACTTTCCTTTCTACTTCTATAGCAGGACACAAACATAAAAGATGCAACATATCTTCTTGTCCTCCTTTACACAATCTACAGATCATATTTCCTTCATTTAACTTCCACGGTGGAAGATGACACAAACCTGGCCATAGACCAAAGCGCACACTAATAAATGTTCGCTTACTTTGGACAGACCAAGGAGTTTCTAGATACTTCTGGACTTGTTTTTTCTTATAATCGTTTACAATTGGCCAGGAGTGTTTTCTTTTTACAAGTAGTTCTTTGTCTTTTAGCAGTGATAAATGAATGACCAGCTTATTAATTGTTTTTTTAAAACTTTCCTGGGTGATAGTATTTTCCCAAATTGATGTTAATCCAAAATCTTCTTTTGCTTTGTTTAAGTATACCCAGGCTTGAAGTTTCCTATTGTCTCTTACTTCTTTCCATAATGTTTGTGACAATTGATTAACCTGGTCATTTTTTACCCGGTTCCATACTTTTAAAATTTGGCCTTGCCGGGCATAAAGCTGATTATTTATCCCAAACTCCAGCCTTATTTGTGCCTGTGAAGCATTACATGGTAGGTTGAAAAGAATTTTATATGTTTTTGCCACTGCATTGTTAATTAGCTCCGCATCCTTCCCATTTAGGACTTCGGTGTCTCCCGATCAACAAAAGAATCACCTTCAAGCACCTCACGCATGCCTACAAAGCCCTCCACAACACCAGACCTGCATACCTCCCCCACTGCCTCTCCTTCTACACACCCACCAGACATCTCCACTCCATCCAACTGGCACTGGCCACTGTCCCACGGATCTGCAAGACCTCAGCTGAAGGAAGATCCTTCTCCTCCCTGCCTCTGCATCTCAGGCAATCACCGTCACTGCCTCAACTCAAGAAGGACCTCAAGGCCTGGCTCTTCGACTGAACTGCAGACCCCAACCCCACCCCCCAGCACTTTGAGACCCTAACGGGTGATTAGTCGTGCTTAAGACATACTCTGATTGACGATTCAACCATGGTCAAAATTTCCAAAATACTCTTGGTGCCTAGTTAGAACTTGAAGTACTCCAGTTCCTGAAATACTGGTGTTAGTTTATATTGAATAGACCTGCTGCTTAAGTGAGACTAAGAGGTCAAAATAATAATTACTTTTTGCATTGCACTTTAGGTAAAACTTCTGGTTTGCCCACAAGCGCTTAGTAAATTACAGCACAAAATCTACAATTTGAAAGATTGATTAGGATTTTGAGGCAATATTGGCTACATATTTTAAGACAAATTAATATGTGAGTCCAAATCTAGGCCTGGGTGAAATTTGTGTCATTTCCTTTGTAGAAATAATGTGAAATACTCAAAAAATGATGCAAAAGTGCATGTAATTGCATGAAATAGTGAAGTCAGAATCGTGCATCTTTTTTTTGCATGCAATGCATGGTCACATCTATGTTTGACATAAGTATACATTGTGCTTGAATAGCATTTAGAAAAGCACTAAATAAGGCAGGATGGGCAACAGCTGACGTTGGTTTTCTTCCAGAACGCCGTGCAATAGGGCTTTTAATTGAGTAAACTCAATTACACAATGGGTGTAACCGTACACTCTCCGGCATTTCGTGTAAGAATTGTAAATCGAAAGCATGGAAATTATGCAAAATTATGCCAGTGTAAATGACATTTTCCCCCAGTGTATCAATAACACAGATTTATAAAAAGATATTCTGTGCACGGCCTGTATTTTTATGCCTTGCGTTGATCCCTGGTTGTCTTTTCAAATCAAACGAATTTTTAAAGAAATGGAATGGATTGCCCTACCCACAAGTTAAGTATGAACTTACTCCTGGTCTAAATGAAGCCAGCTGTAGCTCCTCTAAGATTCTTTCTCTGAAAAACATCTATTGCATTGTCCCAGCCAGTGTGACAGTCAACTGAGTTCCATTGCTGTATACCAGAGCAGGTAAATGAAGCTGTACATATTACATGGTTACATAAACAAGCCAGATCCTCACAGACCAGCTTGATGATCGGTGAGCCTAGATGAACGGTGATGTGAAGGTTTGATAAAAAGGGTGCAAACCAAGCATGCTCAGTTTTCTCCATCCTGGCAACAGAGTGTAAATTGAGGAGCAGCATAGGGTGGTCCAACATATAGAAGCAGGCAAAGAGGACCATGCAGGACCAGAGCAAACGGCCACCTATTGGCCCCGCTGTTCTTTAAATCATCATTGGTCATACCGGAAGAAGCCCTCTCTCTGTCCCCCCGGAAGGGGCAGAACATCGATAGACAACAGAACAATCATGTAAGGTTGATAGAAATGATCCTACAATTCCCATTACCGTGACCTTCCTCAGGAGTCTGATGACCTCCATTGTCCTAGCTGCTCATCACATCTGGATTTAAGCTCAACAAAAGTCTTACTCTCCCAAGCACAGCACACAGATCTTCTTGCTCTCCAGGAAACCTCTGAGCCAACCGTCTTTGCCCTCTTCTTATTTGCTCAATAGCTTGGGGAATTGAAATGTTAGCAATGTGTTGCTCATTCATAGCAACATGGACTCCTCTGGGTGTTTCCAAGCTGATAGCTGCAAATTATCTGGGGTTTAAATTGTACAATGATTTAATAATTCTCTAAACTTAGACATCAACAAGTTTTATGTGTCACTTTCTTCCAGAGTCTGTGATATTGCAGCACTCTGTATATATACCAAGTGTTACTGTTTACCTAATTCACCAGGATTCATTGTATCATCCTCAGGATAAGTGGCAGAGTGAGCGATCCGGGAATTTGGACCAGTGGTCTTGCATTTCTTCTGAGCTAGTTTACCGTCTCACACAGCCCTCACTTAGCTTCAGTAGTCCAAGCGAAAGCTTCTGTCCTACAAATTAAAGACTTGATGAAGCGAAGTCAGCAGAGATAGAATGGAAGATGAGACCAATGCTTCACTTAACACCATTTCAGACATTTTTATTAGATCAGAACATGTCCAAAAGCATCAAGTTGTGGACTTGGTAAAGTACTTTTAAAAAGGACGATGGCCAGTTATTTTCTCTTTCACATATTCATGCATCCCCTTCCGCATAAACTCTGGGATTTGAAAAGATCTGATTGGCTGCTCTGTTTTACATGTTGTTGTTAGACTTGGAAAAACTAGAAAGCCTCACCCTTTTACCTGGCACTCCACCATTATACTCATTTTCAGGTCTTCGTGGAAATCGTGACTTGGCCGTATTTATGTGTGATATATTTAGAATTGTTATGTTATGTTATGATATGTTATGTTAAGTTAGAAAGTGTATAGCTACCCCAAACAGGAACTCCCAACGCTAATCAATGCTTTATAATTTTACGACTTCCTCTCCAATATTTTACAATGAGATTTCAATTCTGTTTACGGCTGAAAGGTTTAGCTGTTTTGTACTAATGATACTGCATGCATCTTGTTGAGTCCCCTATAAATGTGTAACTGAGCAAAGCCCCAGATTGAAGCCTAATTGTGACACAGAAAAGATATTTTAAATGGAAACTTGACTTGATGATTTGAGGTACTAGGTGGCATTACCCCAAATAGCCATTATCTATTTGTGAATGAGTTCATCTGAGCTCAAGGATTCCCAGCTGGTCAAACACAACTGCATCGATTAGGGGGCAGCCGTGCACTGTACATACCTTAACTAAATAAATATATGCAATGTTCCATGCAAAAAAGCAGAGCTTTACGTCTGTGACTCAGAATGAGGCGATGGAAACTTGAATGACCCTGTCAGATGGCGGTATGCCTGCCAATGTCACTGCTTGCAACCAAGAGTATTGACGGTTGTTCTACAAACCTTTCAAGCCTTATCTACAAGCCCTGCAGACTACAATAGATATGCAGAGTGCATTGAACCTGTGCTTGCACAGAGTGCTTAGTAGGCATGGTATATGTCATGTAAACCCTAGGATTCTGTGGGCCCACAAATAAGATCCTTTTCCAATGAAATCACCCTTATTCAAGAATAGCATATCAACAATTCCATTCTCGTTATTAATTTCATTTACCAGAAACCAAGATAGAGGTATAACAAGCCATAAATAGTGTATTACTTTACAATTCTAAAAATTAATTGTATCACCTAATTTACTACTAAACAGTTTCAGCCCATATTACTTATTTGGCGTCTCTAAACCACCCATTAAAAATAGGAGGGTGATGCCAGCTGTAGGTTCCATCAGAAGTAAAACCCCACCAGGAAAGCACTCCACCGAAGATCCTGTTATGGTCATCAGGGCTCAATGAATGGTGATAGGCTGTGTGCCAGTCAGCCTCACCCTGACATCACCAGTGATAGAATCTCAAGGGACACTGAAGTATCTTCATACTGAGGACAGAAAATAGACCAGACTTTTAGAGGATGTATTCTGGGTGTTTTTTCCAGTGTTCTTAAAATATGTATCCAGGTGTGGTGGGCACCTGGGTACTCCTGGCATCTGCAGCCCACATTCTGCCAGGAAGAGAGATTTCCACTCATATTCCAAGGGCCGAATTTATCACCCAGGCAGATGCAAAGGAATTTTTGCATGTATCTGGCTCCACATCAAGTAACTTAATTATTCATTTTATTTATTCACTGTTTTGTATAGCGCAAACTTGACCCTTTGGGGTATCAGAGCGCTTCACAGTACAGGACATGATTACTTTTTCTTTTCTACAGTACAATACTCTGGATAGCATTTAACATCTTAACATCCAGTTCCAAGTTGTCCAGCCACTTCCCTTGATAAATTATTTAGCACATTCGCAGAATGTAAGTCTAGAGGAACCATATCGTATGGGGGAAGCAAGAACCTATATTGAACTGGTGAACTCGGATCTTAGCAAAAAGCTCTTGTGTCTCTAAGCGAAAGGATTTAGGCGAATCTTATGTGGTTGTTCTGTATTGGTTACGGTAGGAATTTGCTCATTAGAAAGATCTTGGTATCTTTCTTGAATCTTGCGGAGTTGGGTAACCTTCTGATGCTTGGAGGTAGCGAATTCCATATTCTCGGTGTAGCACCTGAGAACGCTGCATACGTTTTTTTTTCGGAAATCAGTGGCTTCAGCACTAGATCTCTGGCACTCCTTGATTGTCTGCTTCCTCCAGAAATCTCCAATTTCTGAGCTAGATATCTTGGTGAATTGAAGTGTAGCACTTTGTGTGTTATACACGCCAGGGTGAGCTGAATTCTGGCTTCATAAAGTAGCCAATTCAGCGCTTTCAGATGAGGAGAGATATGGTCGAACTTTTTTGAACCTGATATGAGCCTCGTTGCTGCATTGAGGCAGGCTTTTAGAGGTGCTGTTGCAATTTTGGGGAGCCTAAAACGTGTTGTGCATCCGTATTCAGTCCGCGAGTTTACTAATGCCTGAACTGCCATTTTGAGGACTGCTGCTTCGATGAATGGTTTCAATTTCTTAATAAGTAAGGGCGAATTTTGCGAATTCGCGAATTTGCAGATTTGCGAATTCGCGATCTGCATAATTCGTGAATTTGTGTGAATTTGCCGAATTTTTTTGCGTGTTTGCGGGCGCTTTGCGTTGTTCGCTGGGTTTTTTTGTGCTAGACCGCTCGTTGTTGTGCCCTTCTGCCCTCTGCCCCACTCGTTTTTGTGCCATTCTGCCCTCTGCCCCACTCGTTTTTATGCCCATCTGCCTTCTGCCACACTCGTTTTTGTACCCTTCTGCCCTCTGCCCCATTCGTTGTTGTGCCATTCTGCCCTCTGCCCCACTCATTGTTGTGCTCTTCTGCCCTCTGCCCTACTCGTTGTTGTGCTATTCTGCCCTCTGCCCCACTCGTTGTTGTGCCCTTCTGCCCTCTGCCCCACTTGTTGTTGTGCCCTTCTGCCCTCTGCCCCACTCGTTGTTGTGCCCTTCTGCCCGCTGCCCCACTCGTTTTTTTGCCATTCTGCCCTCTGCCCCACTCGTCTTTGTGCCCTTCTGCCCTCTGCCTCACTCGTTTTTGTGCCATTCTGCCCTCTGCCCCACTCATTTTTGTGCCCTTCTGCCCTCTGCCCCACACGTTTTTGTGCCATTCTGCCCTCTGCCCCACTCATTTTTGTGCCATTCTGTCCTCTGCCCCACTCGTTGTAGTGCCATTCTGCCCTCTGCCCCACTCGTTGTTGTGCCCTTTTGCCCTCTGCCCCACTCGTTGTTGTGCCATTCTGCCCTCTGCCCCACTTGTTGTTGTGCCCTTCTGCCCTCTGCCCCACTCGTTGTTGTGCCCTTCTGCCCTCTGCCACACTCGTTGTGTGCCCTTCTGCCCTCTGCCCCTCTCCTGTTTTATTTTAGAATGGCGCCGGCAAGCTGCCAGCGCCATTCTAAAATAGTTACTAAGTTAGCTTCATCAGGAAGCACTAATAGATAAAATAAAGCAGGTGCTCGAATTCAGTTAAACTCGAGCACCTGCTTCTATTAGTGCTTCCTGTTGAAGCTAACTTAGTAACTATTTTAGAATGGCGCTGGCAGCTTGCCGGCGCTATTCTAAAATAGTTACAAGCTTGAAGCTTGAACTGTTGCCCCCCGGATCCGTTCCGCTCGCGGATTCGCTGATTTTTGCGGATTGCGAATTTGCCGAAAATCCGCCAAATCCGCGAGCGGAACTGATTTTCCGCCCATGCTTATTTCTTAATATAGCTCAGGTGAAATCAAACATTTCTAGCCAACGTGTTGATGTGTGATTGTATGTTTAGGCTCTGGTCAATAGAGATTTCTAGAGATTTGGTTGATTCTACAATGATCGGGGTGCAGTTGAGTGCGGTGATCAAATTGGTCCATTCTTTTATAATGGGCGGGCTTCTGGTGAGGGATACTAGGAGAAATTCTGTTTTTTTGCATTTAGTTTAAGCTGATTGCTTGTTAACTATAGCATTGTCACCCTTAAAGCCTTGTTCATTGTTATGATCTCCTCCAACGAGGAATTCTTAATGTAAATCTGAGTGTCATCAGCGTACATGTGGAAAAAGATGTTGACATGGTGGAGTATATCCATTAGTGGGTCCACGTATAAATTGAATAGAGAAGGGGAGAGGGTTAAGCCTTGTGGAACCCCTATCTGAATGGGGGAGGATGCTGACAGGTTTTTATTCATTAGAAATCTTTGTGATCTGTTCCTCAAGCAGGACTTGAACCGTTCAAGAACATTCCCAGAAATACCCATCCTGTTCTCCAGACGTTCTAGCAACATGTTGTGGTTAACTGTGTCGAACGCAGATGATAAATAAAGACTAATTAAAAGACATGTTTTGTGTTGGTCCAGAGCGAGTAATGCGTTGTCTACTATGTGCAGTATTGCCGTTTCCGTACTATGGTTTGGTCTAAATCCCGATTGGCAATCATCTAGTAGTTGGAATTTAGAGATGTACTGGCTTAGTTGTTGATGAACACATTTTTCTATCACTTTAGCTAATTGGGGAATGTCGGATACTGGTCGAAAATTGCTAGGTTCAGCGGGATTCTCTGTTGGTTTTTTTTTAATGATGGGAATGACAGTCTTGGAAGGATCCTTGAGAGTAATTTATGGGCATAAATATTTACTGGCCCCTAGACCCCTCCTTATGAGTGTTTATTAATCTCTGATGGGTCTGGTTACGAAAGTTGTTGGGTTCATCGGGATTACAAGCAATGTAGATAAAACACAGACATTTCCCTCGAAAACTATGGCTGCTCAATGCAACTAAAATCTGTAGGTGAAAATCCAAGCAGTCATGAGCAATAACCAATTGTATTTGTAGCTGATTGTATAGCTCTTACTACCCCAGATGAGGTGTTTCAGAGCTTTTCAGCGAGTAGCACTCTACTCAGGAACACAAAGAGGATTAGTGGTGAATTACTAGAGGGAGATATGAAATTAATTTGAGCAGTGTAAATGTGAGTTTGTCATTTGGATTGAAAAAGGATAGTCGAGGGTAGAAGTGGGAAGGGTTTGCATTTATATAACGCTTGTTGCCCATGATGAGGTGTTGAAGCACTTTTTGTGGATACCACCCTACTCTGGAACCCAAACAGGATTAGTGGGGAATTAGTATAAGGAAATAATAAATTAATTTGAGCAGTGGACATGTGAGTCTGTTATATGGATTGAAAAGTATAGTGGATGGATAGAAGAGGGAAGGGTCTCGAATGTATTCTTTGGCGATCATGGCTGTAGGAGGAGGTTTGGGATAAGTAAAGGGGAGTTGGAGGGGGAAATAGTCAGAGGGAAGGGTTTAGAAAGGCTTGTTTGGGAGATCAGAATAGTAAAAAGAGGTTTGAGGTGATGCAAGAAGGTAGAGGAGGAAAGAGTCTAGAAAGGATTATCTTGGGGATAATAGTAGTAAAATGGGTTCTCGGATGAGTCAGAGAGTGGAGATAGAGGATATATTGAGAGATGTATAGGATGAGATATAGGGTAGTGCATTGGAGATGCTGAATTAGAAGTAAAGTAATCAATCAATCAATCACGAAATTTATAGAGCGCACTACTCACCCGCGGGTCTCAAGGCGCTGGGAGGGGGGGGCGCTACTGCTCGAAGAGCCAGGTCTTGAGGTGCTTCCTGAAGGCGAAATGGTCCTAGGTCAGTCGTAGGTGGGTGGGGAGGGTGTTCCACGTCTTGGCTGCTAGGTAGGTGAAGGATCTTCCTCCGGTGGTGGGTCTGCGGATACATGAAATGGCGGCAAGGGCTAGGCTGGCGGGGCGGAGCTGGCGGGTAGGTGTGTAGAACTTGAGGCAGTTGTTGAGGTATTCGGGACCCATGTTGTGGAGAGCTTTGTGTGCGTGGGTGTGGAGTCTGAACATGATCCTCTTGTTGACGAGGAGCCAGTGCAGGTCTCTCAGGTGGGCGGAGATGTGGCTGTGTCGGGGGATTTCCAGGACGAGTCGTGCGGATGCGTTCTGTATGCGCTGGTGTCTTTTTTGAAGTTTGGCAGTGGTCCCTGCATAGAGAGCGTTCCCGTAGTCCAGCCGGCTGGTGACGAGGGCCTGGGTGACCGTCTTCCTGGTTCCAGTGGGGATCCAACGGAAGATCTTTCGGAGCATGCGGAGGGTGTTGAAGCAGGAAGAGGTGACGGCGTTGACTTGCCTGGTCATCGTGAGGGAGGAGTCAAGGATGAAACCCAGGTTGCGTGCGTGCGTGGTCCGTGGGCTTGGGGGGGGTGCCCAGAGCCGGGGGCCACCAGGAGTCGTCCCAGGCGGAGATGGATAAGCCAAGGATGAGGACTTCCGTCTTGTCTGAGTTCAGTTTCAGCCGGCTGAGCTTCATCCATTCTGCGACGTCTTTCATTCCTTCCTGGAAGCTGGCCTTGGCGGTGCCGGGGTCGTTGGTGAGAGAGAGGATCAGTTGGGTATTGTCGGCGTAGGAGATGATGTTGAGGTTGTGCTTGCGTGCGATGGCTGCGAGGGGGCTCATGTAGACATTGAAGAGGGTGGGGCTGAGCGATGAGCCTTGGGGTACGCCGCAGATGATCTTGATGGCTGCTGCGCGGAAGGGTGGGAGACGGACTCTTTGGGTTCTGTCAGAGAGGAAGGAGGTGATCCATTCCAGGGCCTTTCCTTGGATTCCGGCGTGGTGGAGGCGGGTTGTCAGGGTGCGGTGGTAGACCGTGTCAAAAGCAGCCGATAGGTCGAGGAGGATGAGGGCGGTGGTTTCCCCTTTGTCCAGCAGGGTCCTGATGTCGTCGGTGGCTGCGATGAGGGCGGTCTCGGTGCTGTGGTTCGCTCGGAATCCGGACTGTGATGGGTCGAGGGAGCCGTTCGTCTCGAGGAAGGCGGTCAGCTGCTTGTTGATGGTTTTCTCGATGACTTTTGCGGGGAAGGGGAAAAGCGAGATGGGGCGGAAGTTCCCGAGGTTGGTGGGGTCTGTGGTGGGTTTCTGCAGGAGGGCGTTGATGTCTGCGTGCTTCCAGCTCTCCGGAAAGGTGGCAGATGCGAAGGAGTTTTTGATGATGTCCCGGAGTTGGGGTGCGATGATGGAGTCCGCTTTGTTGAAGATTTGGTGTTAACAGGGGTCAGTTGGGGAGCCGGAGTGGATGGTGTTCATCGTGTGGGTGGTGTCTTCCATGCTGACGGGGGTCCAGGTGCGGAGGATGGTGGTGGGGGGCGCTGGTTCGGTGGTAGGGTCTGTGGTCTGAGGGCCAAAGCTGTTGTGTATATCGACGATCTTGCGGTGGAAGAACGTGGCGAGGGAGTTGCAGAGGTCTTGTGATGGCGTGATGGCGTTGTTGCTGGCGTTGGGGTTGGAGAGCTCTTTCACGATGCTGAAGATTTCCTTGCTGTTGTGGGTGTTGTTGTCCAGCCGTTCTTTGAAGGATGACCTTTTGGTGGAGCGGATCAGCTGGTGGTGTTCGCGGATGGCGTTCTTGAGGGATATCATGTTTTCCGCTGATTGGTCTTGGCGCCAGGCTTTCTCGAGGGCACGGCAGGATTTCTTGGAGTCTTTGAGGTCGTTGGTGAACCAAGAGGCTTTTTTGCTGTCAGGGTTGTTTGGGGGGTTCTTCAAAGTAATAAATATAAAGATACGTAAGTACATGGAGGGTATATATGTACCACTAGACATCTCCGCTCCGCCCATCTGGCCCTGGCCATCATCTCATAGATCTGCAACACCATGGCTGGAAGAAGATCCTTCTCCTACCTTACTGCAAAGACCTGGAACACCTTGCCTATTCACCTCAGGCAATCACCACTGCTGCCGCAATTAAGGAAGGACCTCAAGACCTGGCTCTTTGACTGAACTGCAGACCCACTGACGAGAGAGTAGTTGTGCTTTACAAGAAACTAAATTGATTGATTGATTGATTGATATGTATAAGGAAGGTAAGATATGTAGATATAAGATGTATTTCATAAATTTAGACTTTCAATTGTTACTGTAGTTTAAGCTAATTTCTTGTTTTTTATAATTTTTTATATATAATTTTTTGTAATTCAATAGTGAAGCAACTCTAGATAAATAATAAATAGTATTATAAAAAGTTACTTTTTTATGCAGTGACCTATATACATGTTAAACAAAGAATAATGTAACCATAAGTAATATGTATATTTGTTAAGCAGAACTAGCAAATAGCTATATATTATTAAACATAATTATTATACACATTTCTGCAAAGGAATACACATATATAGGTACACCTATATAGTCCAAATAAATGCTTATATACATTAGCGATATGCTGTATATTTCCGTTTGCGTATGGTGGTTATGTGGGGAAGCGTCAACTCTTGAGTAGTTTTTTGAAGAGAAGGTAGTTAGCTGAGGATCTTATATCTGGTGGTAAAGAGTTCCGTAGTTTGGCTGATTGAACAGAGAAGTATGTGCCACCTATGTTTTTTTTTCTTCTATGGTGGGATTTTGAGGCGAGGTGCCAATCTAGAGTGGCGATTCCTTTGTTGAATGTATTTGGTGATTTTATTCCTGGTGAAGAGCGATCCTGTTCCATGTATCACTTTGTGGGTGATACAAAGCAGCTTGAATGTGGATCTTCTGGCAACCTGTAACCAATGTTGGGCCTTCAAGGCAGGGGAGATGTGGTATTGTGACTATATACGTAAGAGCAGTCTGGCAGCAGAGTTCTGAATTTGTTGTTGTCTTTTCATAGTTATTAAAGATGATCCGTGACAGAGGCTTTGGCTTAATTGAGTTTAGACAGAACAAGAGTGATGGTAGCCTGGTCCTTGGGTGGAAATCTCAGGTGGGCGAAGATGCGTCATAGAGTTTGTACCAAGATGACTGGATGTGAGAAATCTGATTCCACATGCTCTTCCCCTCAGGGTCCAACTCATAGTGGACTGATGTTTCCAACTACCATAGATAACTTTCCAAACTGTAATGGTATCTCTGGGACCCGGTATTACCGGAGCCATCAACCTAGAGCTCGTCATGGGGGCCTGAGTGGTACATATTGTGCAATTAAGGCAAGATAGTCCTAACTATATGATTTCTTACAAACAGAAGCTAAGGCAATAGTTAACATTACAAAATTCACATTACAAAGTGGCCAGAATAATTCATCTATATGACTAGAGTTCATTAAAAGTTAGCCATGCATATTTATGCAATGATAATTTCCCATCATGCATCACGGGGAAGAGTGTGACTATCTTTGGAAACCGTCTCCTGTTGCTTCCCTTGTAGCGTTCTTGTCCTTATTTCAACAAATCAATACTTAAGCAGTGATCAGACATTTGCTGTCCTGGCTCATTCAATATGATGCAGGCCAGAATTCTGGGAGATGTTGGGTGCATCCATAAAACCAACAAATCAGGAATAATCACAGACTAGGTAGACCTCCAACACAAACCCTGAAAACCCAACAAGCTCCTGCTGAGCCCCAAAGGCATTGTGAAATCGTGTCACAGGCCTCTCTAAAATGAATGATTTCAACAATTTCCCGAGTGGTTCATACTCAAGTTTATTATTTTAAGCTGAAAAATCGTGCTGGTTGGTTCTATTTTCAAGTGTGTTTATCTTCCATCCCGGAGAGCATCAAGCTGGCCAAGAAATTAATCAGCCGGAGATATTGCAGAAAAAGCCTTCTCGCTGTCTTCAGAGGATCAATCGTCTTCCTGGAATAAAGCCAAACCAGTGCAACTTCTCAATACAAGGATACCAATTTGTAAATATTAGCACATTTAATTGGATCATAAAATTGCACTAAAATGTCTTGGTGAATGCCAGCACCCAGCAGGGTATGTTGGAAGACATTTCTATTACTTAATTGGATGTGTTGTTGTTTGACTTATGAAACCCAAATACTTCAGATGCCATTTCCTGGTTTGTTCCTTCTCTTTCCCATGGGTCACTGCGCCTCATTAGATTGGACAGCTTATGGTGTGTGGCTGGCGACTGGCAATCCATGGAGAGCCTCCGCTGCGCAGAACAATGGTTGCACACTCTCCATCTGTTTTACTCTAAAAACGTATTATTATGAAATCAACATAAGTCGTATACAATTGGGAATAACTCAGTTTGGCATAAAAAGAATTATCAAGCACTTGCCAAAAAATGCAATTGTTACTCTTAGGAAGCATGTCGATGGTAGAAGGAAGGTCATGCCTATTGCGTTCCTAAAAACCAAAGGCAAATACAATTCCATGTGACTGTGCGTGTAATGCACGAGGAACACGTTGATACTGTTCGAAGGGATAGAGTAGTAATGCATGGTACTGAACAAACTGATAAAAGACAAGAATGCACAGAGATTCAAAGTTAACATGCATTAATGAACTGTTATTGCACTCTGTTCTGGGTGTTAACAATTGTTAACACTTATGAGCTTGGAAAGATGTAAAAGCATAATGAAAGGCAGGGCAATTTACAGCTCTAAAGTGGCTCTTAGCACCAGACTCCATAATCTCACCTAGCGAAGGCACTATAAGGGGACCTCTGTCTTTGACGTTTCTTGTCACTGTGACTGAGCCTAGAATGCACGCAAAGGACAGTCCTTTCAAGGTCTCAATCTTTCCAATCTCCTCCTGACCCTATAATATCAATGGTGCTCAGATGCCTCCAGTGAGTACTGGAGATGTGTGAGCTTGGCTCTCCATTGAAATGAAATGAAATGAATTTGTACTTGTAAAGCGCACTTATACCCGAGTCAGGGTTTCCTGGCACTGTACGCATACTTCTGTGGAACCCTTCCTGGCTTTTCTCTGTGAAATGACCACTCCTGGGCACACCCCAGGTGAAGCCAGGCATCCCAGCGCTGTTGGGGCTGTTGTGGAGATTAAGCAAGCTATTGCCCAGAGTTGCAGAGTGGGACCATGATTATAATAGGTACCGAGGCGAGAATTTGCAGGTCCGATGAAATTAAGCGCAAGACCCCGCTGAGGCGGGAATTGAACCCTAGTCCCAGGCCAGACCTCTGCATCAGGGTCTGCCGCTCTAACCATTGAGCCTCACTTCTCCACATTGCAACCTTTAGCATTGCAGGTACACTGTGCCGCTTGGCTTGCATTCATCATTATTCCCCAGCGAGGCTCTCCATGCACTACCATTGCAGAACCCGGGTTACTGCTCACCTTCCATGACCTGGGAAATGAGCATCCATGGACCGCCCGAAGGTCAACTGTGATTAGAGAGGATATTGTTTCACAAATTTGCTAAACTGCCCACCTCGTATACTGTTTCTTAAACGCGGTGATTAATGCATCTAGGAGCCTGATGCAAAATTTGAAAACATGTTTAAAGACCTGTTTCACGTTATTTAGGTCGAGTATTCGAGACCTCTTGTATATACCTTAGTATATACTTATTATATACTTATATGTGTATGTATTTTGTGGGCACTGGAGGTCAACACTAGGACTTGCCTGCTTCCACTTAGGGACTTTTTTTCTGTTCAACTGCCTCTATTTAACTGTCTTGATAGAAAACGACCAGCAGAGGTCAGTAAAATACCAGAATTGCTTTCTGCTGAGGGATTTTTATTTTTTTATTTTTCCTGGCAACTCACTCTATTTAAATTTCTTGACAGAAAACGACCAGCAGAGGTAAAAAAAGACCAGAATCACTTTAGCAATCTCTAGATTCCAGTCCATAGAAATCATCTTTCATGAGCAGCCGTAGACAATAATATTTTTTTCTAATCTTGTATTTTCAGTGACCTGACCAACGAAGGCCCTGATTTTAAATTGATTGATTGATTGATGCTTTATTTCGATATGCACATATCATAAAAGCAGTACAAAAAGATAAAAACAGCATGTCGAAAAAAGTAAGACTGTACATTTAGTAAAAGGATAAAACACATTAAGTCAGCATAAATTAGATAAAAAGAGAATTAAATTGATATGGACAGTCTTCTAATTCTAATCAACCAAGCCCATTTTAAAAACTTAGCGACAGCACAAACAATGGGAGGGGCTGTGTTAGTTAAGAGGATCCGGAGTGCAACGGAGTGCTGACGAGTACCCAGTTCTCTGCAGATGGGACCGAGCCAGCGTGATCTGGGGCGACCGTAGTCCGGGCATTCAAAAAGAAAATGTGGCACCGTCTCTGGCTTGTCTTGACAAAGAGCACAGTAGCATGATGTAGACTGGGATTTATTCCACCTCGAACAGAAGTCGGCCAAGGGTAGGGTTCCTAACCGAAATTTAATGTACAGGGACCTATCCATAGCCACTGATATAATGTCCATGTACGGCTCATACATGACAGCGTCTTTTAACAGCAGAAAAGCTGCGGTGGTTTTGCAGTGCTGCTGGCTTCTCAAGCGCTTCGTACAGACCCACTCCCAGAAAAGTGTTTTTAAGGTCTCCTTTGGAGGAGCGGAGTGGCTATGCCAGCATGAGTCCAGGCCTAGGTCCCCTAAAAGTTGTTTTATATCCTTCAGCCATTTGATGCTACGCCAACCGTCAGAATGCATCACCTCTGCCAGACCATTGGCATAGGATTTTAGCTCCGGGACCCTCCACAGACGTGCCCACAGCAAAAGGGGTCGAAGCCGAGCCTGGTCCCTTATGGCTTTACAGCCCGTGTCCATGAGCACTGGGATGGTCGGGCTACTCGATGGAATGGCAAGGAGATCCTTGATGAATTTATTTTCAGCCTTGCTCAGTGAGTCGACTTTGCCCGAACCCCACAGTTCCGCTCCATAGAGTGACGCAGGGACCGCACGTGCTTTATATATCTCAAGTAGAGGGGCAACACAATGTTTTGAAGAGTTGTTAAACTCCTTAAGAATGGCGCCACCCACCCTTTTGTGGGCCAATGTCATTTTATCAATGTGGGCGGTCCAGCTCATCACATCGTTCAGTCGGATTCCCAGATAATCAAATTCTGCCACTCTTTCTAGGGGTATAGAGTTCAGGATGGGAGGGCGGCCAAGTTTGCGAGGTGGATGTATAACTAGGTACTTAGTCTTATCTACATTGATAACAAGGCCCTTAGTGGTACAGAAGTCCTGAAAGCGGTTCAGCAGTGTCTGGAGACCTTGGGGGGTTTTAGAGATGAGGAGGGTGTCGTCGGCGAACAGCAAGGTTGGAATTTTTACACCTCCCAGGGTGGGAGCGTCTGCTGGTTCGACCAATAGGTGATCTACCACCCCGTTAATGTAGAGGGAGAATAAGGTAGGGGCCAGAACACAACCCTGCCTTACTCCCCTCTCGACCCTGATCTTGTCGGTCTTTTCCCCATTCAACCCCCATCTGACCTGGGCATAGGTGTTGGTATGCAGGTTAATAAGGAGGTTTAATATATACGGGGGCATCCCTAAACCATAAAGGACCCTCCATAGTTCCTCCCTAGGTACCAGGTCAAAGGCAGTCTTGAGGTCAATAAAGGCCAAATAAAGACTGCCTTTGGCCAGCACCACCACCTTCCAGTATACTAGCAAGAGCCTGAAGACCTGTTCGATGGTTCCTGTACCTGAACGGAACCCGGCTTGCATATCGGACAGGATGTGATTATCGTCCACCCATTGGGAGATCCTCCCCAAAATGGCTTTCCCCGCCAATTTCTGGCTAGAGTCTATTAGGCTTATAGGCCTATAGTTCCCGGGTGAATCCCGACTGCCCTTTTTATAGATGGGTACCACCTCCGCACCTCTCCAGGAGTCTGGCACAGGGCCTCCCCCAATGATTGCGTTCAGGAGTGCAGTGATTAGTACCCCCCATTCTTCCGGATAAGCGCGGAGGATATCGCCTGGTAGGCCATCCGGACCAGCTGCTTTCAATGGAACCAGGGTTTTGATCTGCTTTGTTACGTCCAAAACAGAGAAAAGTTCCAGGTCACGATCTAGGGTAAAGGGTGGGAGGTTAAAAGAATCGTTTAGTGGGCCTTCAACAGCAGAGTAAAGTTTTTGGAAGTGAGAGAACCAGGTCTGGGCATTAATGGTACAGGTCCTCCGGGTGTCGTCAGGACGGTTCCTTTTGCCCACCAAGTCCCAGAAACCTTTGGCATCTTTCCCACGACTGGCAGCCAGGAGGTCCTGCCAGAAATTTTCCTCCCACTCCCTCCTCGCATTTTTTTGGCAGAGTGCGTAGTATCTTCTTGCCTCCCTAGCCTTGGACGGTAATTTGGACTTGACTGCCTCAATAAGAAGTGACTTCGCCTCCCTACACTTCTGGTTGTACCAGCCCTGTCCCGTTCGTGAACCTTGTTTCCCTCTGCTCGAATTAGCTGGGATTACAAAGAGGTCACTAATAGCCTTAGTTATGACACAGAACCTAGGTTCCACCTCCATCAGCCCTTCGTCTTGGTGGTCGAGATTGACTAGGGCTGAGGCAAGGAGCTGCCTAATGGCAGAAGTTTTCTCCTCTGAAAGTGCCAACTTCGCCCACTTTAGCCGTCGTCCGCAGTTTGTGACCACTGACAGGTCCGGGGCGGGGTTACTAGGAAATCTACTCGCGGTGTTGTTGAGACACCTGTAGGATAGGGTGAGGGACAGGAGATTGTGGTCACTCTCTACCGATGGTACAATCACCATGTCCTCCACCATGCTCCACAGGTGTCTGTCAAGGAGAAAATAGTCGATCCGTGACATGTGCCCTGGCCTGTTGTAAGTGTGGGCCCCTGCTTTATCCGACCTTGTCCTGCCATTAGCAGCCCTGAGACCGAACTCCATAGCTAATGAGTTGATCTGGAGGGCCACTTCTGTCCACTTTTTAATAGGACTAAGCTCGAGGGGCGGAATCCCCCACCCACTATCATGTTCCTCTTGGTCTGTTAGGATTTCTAGATCCAGAGGCTCGAAAGTGCAGTTCAGGTCACCCGCCAACAAGGTACAGGACCTGTGGGAAGATAAGCGGAGCTGAGCCTCCAGACAAGCTATTACTGAGGATTCTCTACCCCCCTTTGTGCCTCTGGCGTAGATGTTAAAAATATTTAAGATGACTCGGCCCTGGGAATTTCTCAGCAATATATTAAGGAGATCCGGGCAATTAGTGTCCCGCTCCACCACCCTGCAATTAAGATTTGAAGCCACCCAAATAAGTAGGCCACCCGAAGGGCGGCCCCTACCAGTTGCACTATGTACTGCCGGCAGAAAGTGGGTGGAATATCCCGCCTTGTGTAGGGGCACCCGACTCCAGGTTTCCTGGAACAGGCAAATGGAATAATGCTCCACAAGCTCGTTCCAGTCCGGCAGTGCTAGCTTCCTCTCGAGGCCCGCCACATTCCAGCTGAAAACCCTAACCGGGGGGTCCGTCACAGCCGTAATGCGACAATCTTCAACAGGGAGCGGTGTGTCCAAAACACCCACAACAGGGAGGCTAGCCAGCAGGTTAAAAGGTGCCCCGATCTCCCCTTCCTCTTCTACAAACTCGGCTGTAGCCTCAATTTGCGATGAGGACGAGGGGCTATTTGTTTTAGGGTAGGGTATTGGCTCAACAGCAGGGCTCGGAGCCACAGGGACCTCCCCGGAAACATCCCAGAGTCAGCAACCCCAGGATCCCCAGTTCGGTATCAGTGGAGCCTGAAACGGCCGCTGTGGGTGAACTCCCGGAGGAGAGTGACCGTGAACGGTATTCTCCACAGGAAATTGGCCCCCAAAACTGCTGATGTGGGTGGGTTGCCCAAGGTGAATGGAAGGAGAGATCATAATGGGCCGAGGGTAGAAGAATGTTAAGTCGACTACGTCGATACCCGTTCCCACCGTGGATTGTCCTTGGGAGCATATCAGATGGGCAACCCTAACATCTTGGAAGTTTATCACCACACAATCCCCTTCGAGAGATTTTTTCCCGTTTCCAATCCATCCCACCCTGCGTACACCAAGAATTATGCCATCCACTCCCGAAGGCAAGGGCCTGTATGCTCTCAGCCAGTGGATGACCTTATTCTTAAGTGCCTGATGGTTTTCCTGCTGGGTACTCCCGATGGGGCGGACTTTGGTGAGGATAACAACATACGGGTGGCACTCAGGGGGGAGGTTAACTGGGGGACACTTTCGTCTGGTATTCTGAGGAGAGCCTGAGGGAGGGGAGTTTATAGGTGGGACAGGAGTGGGTATAGCCTTAAGGGTCGATGCTTTGCCACCAGTTGTAACAAGGGAAGCATCCCCAGTTTGCAAAGTTGGGCCCGTTCCTCCCTTCTGATGTTGCTTTAGGCCTTGAGTAGGCGCCAGGGTTGTTACTACTGGGGGAGGGATAGCATGCACTTGGGCAGCGTGAGTGGAGACATTCGGCCTTGTCTGCCTAGGGCCATCCTGAGGGGCAACCGAGACAGTATTCCCGGGGGCTGGTCGCTTGGGTGGCCGCGACGGCTGCTCTCCTGAAGGGGGTGTCTCTGGGACCTCTATCCTAGTGTTCTTATATATCCTGTCTGTCTTATCCTCACTGAGCTTTGGCTGAAGTTTGAACAGGGTTTTGAGGGAAAAGAAATTATCCCTGGTTGCCTGTTCAAGACAGTCAAGCCTGTCCCCCAACCTCTTAACTTGGTCAATAAGTGGTACCAAAAGAGACCTGACCAACTTCTCGATCGACTCTAAAGAGGGACCCACGTTGGCTAGGTCAGACGCTGATGGGACCAGCAAGGAAGGCAGCACTGTGTCAGCTACAACTGGAGCGGTAATGGGAATCCCTGAGGCTACAGGACCTACGGCGCCCAAGGGAGTAAAACCCCTCTTGGACTGGCACCTAGCGTGCTTAGTAAACAAAGGAGGACAGCCCTTTCGAATGTTGATTGCCCTTTTCCCCTTCCTTTTGTTGTAGCCCTGGGTAGAACGTGTCTTAGGGGGAGGTTGTGGATCGAGAGCAAGAGCATCAGGGCAGGGTAGGGGCTGATTGCCAGGTGGACATGCCATGGAAGACTCGGTGCAGGGCTCCTTAAGCACGGCACAAGGGCTGGTGGGCTGATTACCAGTCTGCGAGCTTTCTGCCCCGTCTGTACCGCCCTCTACCTCACCCTCTATTGGTGCAATGTAAGAATCCCCAGGTAGGTCCCCAGACAAGCGTGCAAAGGAAGTAGAGTTTTGTGAGGATAACACTGTTGCTGGAGATGTGCTTTTGGAGGAAGAAAAGTCAAGAGAGAGGCGCCTTTCTGATATGGCGAGTTCATTGTCGATGACAGCCGCCACCCTAGTGAGGAACTTGTCCATAGAGCCAAACATAGTGCGCCCAGGGGTACTATCACCGCCACCCCTCAAGGCCTTACCGGAGCGTGTAGACATGCTGTGTTCCGGCCCCACAATGAGGCACCACGAACTAAGATCTGTACGGTGGTTGTAAGGGGGGTGGCCCAGCCCTGCCGCCTCCTGCCCCGGACGGCCACAGACGGCCCGCCCTCTGCCCGGGCTCCGCCCGGCGTCGCCCACGCGCGTCCCGCGAGGCGGGAGGAAGGGTTTCTTCTTGAACGCCTTCCCGGCGGAAGTCCCAGCTGACAGGCGTCCCCGTGGAGCAGGGGGCGCTGGGAGATGTAGTTCTCCTGATTTTAAATTAAAAACAGAGGTTTTGACTATACCATTTCCCGCTGAAAGGCAATATTTCTCTCCATGTGTTTCCATACCTGGCATGTCACGCAGTTTGGTGCATACTTTCCCTCCATGTTAAAGAACAGTGAATGTTTCAGCACCCAGGCTAATGTGCTGCAAAGCTAAATTCATATAAGGTCCCAAAGGCGATACCGATTGTATTGCAAATGCTTGTTGTGCATTGTTGCTCATGTTTTCATTTCAGATTTTGTATTTCCTGTTTTTAAGTCTGTCTGATGGCTTACTAGACTACTGCGTCCACTGTATGGACTTTTGTTTCACCTAATGGCCACAGGTTCAAATCCCAGGGTCCACTCAGCTGTTCATCTTTATGAATGTTGATAAAATGAGTACCATTGGTTAAGAAGAAGCATCTGTTATTTAGCGCCAAGATACCCTTCTGTGTGAACGTGCACAAAACCGCTTTATGTGTTTATTCTTAGGCTCTGTCCTTCTAATCGCCTCCCTCCTTTATGGCATCATCGATACACCGATAACCCCAGTGGGGCCCAAAGTCACATGACCATGACTATCCATCCACCCACTCCCATTGCAGTTGATTGGCTGGTACCCTCCATACTTCTTAGCCTTTTCCCCAGGGCATCCATCGCAGGTGCCCAGCCCAGCCATCCAGATCCAGGGTGAAGAGGTTAAGGGCATCTTCCTGTGTCATCTTCCCTTTTTGGGGTAGAGGTTAAGGGTGTATTCTTGTTGTGTCTTTCCTTTTTGGTATTGTCCTCACAGATATGACAAAGAATCTGAATAGAAAACACTCCTGCCCACACATATACAGTCTTAAACGCATCCTTAAGAACACCCACGGTTATAGCTAGCATGCTTTTCCATGTATATATACAACAAAATATTAATAAAGCTGGCAAAACCAAAAGCATGAAAGTATTACTAAATGTATAACTTAATTATTTTATATTTAGAGGTCATTGGCCGCATTTCTAAGCTGAAGCTCTTGGATCCTGAAACATTTGCCTTTAAATGGGCCCACAGCAGGGAGACAGAGAAAGGGGCAGAGAGAAAGAAAAACAAGCAGACCAGCAATGCAACAGGAGATAATAGTCTATGAACATATGACATTATAGAGTTCCTCTTGGTAAGCCGCATTCGACAGCTAGGCATCAATCTACAGCCCATTGCTCAAGTTTTTTCTCAAGGCCATGAAGAAATTTTTTCAGCAAAATGCATAATTTTACCACTTTAAAAAAAATGTTTTTGTGCGGGGTAACCCACCCCACCACCACCAAACTGTGGTCTGAGATGGTTGTGCTCAATCACTGCACTTGCACAGGCAAATTGAGCATTTTCTCTTGCACCTCGCCACTTTCAAAGGTCACCAGCCGCCACTGGTTTTGGTATCATAGTGTTGCTACATTGGCATCTGTGTATGTGGACGGTGACATTGTCCACCATTCATCATTGACTCAATTCTTCCAAATCACAATGATGCTGAAGCCAAAATGGTATGGCTAGTGAAATGTGAGACTAATAATCCGTGACACAACTGCTGACTCTGACCTCTGTTCGGTGTCCGACCCCGGGAACCTTGATGGGACCGTAGGTCAGGTGTAATACCTACATGTAATCCCGTCACATAGCGACGTTATGCAATACGCGACAGGCTACTATAATTCTGCACACTACTTCTGGGGAAGTACCAGAGCACCCCCCTGCCACAAACCCCCACCTCCCCCCCAATATGGTCAACATATCAGAAGCAATACCAAATTATGCCAAAACTGCACTTAATGATAGCTTACATACATGTTTATGTTCTGTTATACCTTTCGTGACGTTTTGTAGTTGGACATCAGAAATAGGTGAAGAGACAGAGGAGACAGGGCCTACCTGGCATCACCAGCAGCAAAGGAAAATACTATTTATTATCATGTGATTACCTTAATAATGTAGCATAATCTATACTACTATTATAAAGAGAGAACAGAAACCTTTTGGCAAGGTAAACTCGGGAACCACAGCGCCAATCCACACACCCAATACATTGTTGTAATCCTCAGGGTGTGTAGATGGACATAGGCTGCATAAAATAAAAAATAAACGTAAATTAAATAATTAAAGTTTAAAAACAAAGTAGTCACCTAAAACAAGCGCCAGCCGCGACGTAGCGCTGACCGCGACCTACACCTGCGGGATGACGACAGGCGCGGAGGAGCGGTGACAAGCTGCGACGTGCGGGGAGGAGTGGCGCGGCGGCTCAGGTAAGGCGAGGCGGGAGGCGGTCCGGGCAATGTCGGGGCGGGCGGGGGCACGGGAGTGGGGGCTAAGTCCGGAGCGTGGCTGAGGTAAGGCAGAGGCGGGAGGCAGGCGGGTGGGCAGCTGTATAGGCAATGTCGGGGCGGGCGGGCGGGGGGCCCGGCCGGGACTAAACAAATTATCAAAATGCAGCCTCCAGCCCCCTTCTGCCCCTGGGCAACGCCGGGGCGGGCAGCTAGGCAGAGGCGGGAGGCGGGCGGGAGGCAGGCGGGCGGGCGGGCAGCCGTATAGGCAATGTCGGGGCGGGCGGGCGGGAGGGCGGGGGGCCCGGCCGGGACTAAACAAATGCTCAAAATGCAGGCCGCAGCCCCCTTCTGCCCCCGGCGGGCTGCTAGTTCTATATATGTATGCATTCAATGTTTTATGTTATATGCATGTATGGCGATGGAATGAGGTTATGATTAGCAATGCTTTTGATACCATTCCATAAACATACATGCACTATGTGTTAATTAGTTGAACCTACCTAGAAGCCACGGATCACCAAAATGTCCCGCAACCAACTGACATGCAAAAGGTGAGCTGTCAGAAAATGTAGCTGTCGCGTGTTTACTCATAAACGGCTGCATGTACACCAGTAAAGCAGCCCTTTACGTCACACAGATATTTGTGTGCACACCGGTGGCCAGCAGCGCCTGTTGTGGAAATAAAGTACTCTTTGGTGGTCTGGCTGAAGAACCATGTAAGTGCAATCATTGACACCTAGTGCCAGGGAGAAGTGGGCAATGACATAGAATGCCCTTGCCACTGATTACCTTTCTTCCAATGACTTTGGCATACTGATGAATTGGTTCACTTGGGTGATAATGCTTCAGTGTAGCTGTAGCAAGCACCATTACTGGTTTGCACATGAGATGCCCAAAGATACCGCACTGGTCTTATATTGAGATCCAGTTGGCCATCTTTTTTACATTTGCGGAGATGGCCAAGGAGGAGGTGTTATCTGCAAGTATGCCAAGAATTATATTCGGAGGGCAGCAGCGTCTAGGCCAACCCTGGGCGGACAACTACTATACGCTCGCATAGTTTGCGTAGTGTGTGCTACATCGCGCTACCAGAATTGCACGTAGTACAGTGCAAAAACGCGTAGCGTAGTTGGCATTTTTTTCTCGCTCGCGGTCCTCAATGTCAAGTTGGCGACCGCGAGCAAAATGACATCCCTATGAGACTTTTTCCTCGTTCGCGATCAGCAACATCAAGTTGGCGATCGCGAGGGAGGTCAGGTTTCTCATTGCGAGTGGTCGCGTATGCTCGTGACCACTCGCGATGAGAAACTACCAGTCCGCATTGAGAAAGCTGCAGCTCGAGTAAAAATCTATTCGAGCTGCAGAAAACGACAGCACTGTGCAAGATGTTGTTTTCAATGATTGCACAGTGCGGACAAGCATCCGGCACTGTGCAATCATCGTGAACAGCGCACTACGCAGTTCGCGTAGCCCTACGCGTAGCTCGCGTAGTGCAAAGTGCACTTTGCGTAGCTACGCGTGGCGCTACTTCGCGAACTACGCCCAGGGTTAGTCTAGGCATTATGGCTTCCCTAGTCATTCCTGAGATGTTGCATCGCAGCCTATAAATCCTCTCTCTCCTCCTGAAGTAATTATTCCTCAGGATAAAGGACTAGGTGACACAGATGTTTGCCCTTTGGTGAAAAAATTGAGTTTGTTTGTGGATCACCTTCTTAAGTGGCCAGTCTGTATTTCACTGGTTGTAGTGAGTTTCACTTCTTCATGGTTGTAATGGTGTCCTGACTGATCACTCCCCTGCCACTTGTAGAAGGTATGCTGATGAGATGGAAGCTTTGTTGCAATACATATCAACTAACTGTAGCTGTGTTTACTTTTGTGTGCCCGTGTTTCTTTTTTTTTTAAATTGCATTTTTTACTATGTGATGTTAGTATTATTCCCTCCCTCCACTGATTACGATTAACAATTAAGTAATAGCATTGAGTGGCCTTGTGTGTTGTGTGACTCACACCAAAGTTTGGCTGGTGTACATTTTAGCCTCTTTGGTTAGTACTATTCCTGGAGTACATGTGAACGTAAGGTTGGGCAGTAGCAGGTGCCTTACTCTAATGTGTGTGTTTTCTTCACCTTGTGGAGTGTTATTTTGCAGTAAACTGAGTGACTCCCTATATTGTGGTTAATATTTTCATAACCTTTCTCTGACCCGCCTTGATTTTTCTTTCTCCTCATATTTTGTAGTAAACATTCTCCATTTTCAAAGCTCTCCCTCTTGCCTCTCCCTCAGTTACCCACCAAAAAATCAGGGGCATATTATCAAGGGCAGTATCGCTGCTTTAGCGGCACTTGTGCCGCTAAAGCGGCGATATTTTTATCGCTCTATTTACAAGGTGGTGCTGACATGCATTAGCGCATGTTAGCACCTGTTTTCCAGACGCCTCGCTTTGCATCTCTAATGAGATGCAAAGTGGGTGTCACTGGGGGTACCCATGACGGATTTCCTTGTAAAATATCACTAAATGTACATCGCAATATTTACAAGGAGGCCCATGCATTTTAGCAGATGTTAGTTTTTGGCGGAAAAACTCGGTTTTCGCCAAAAACTAACATCTGCAAAAATGCTGACTTACCTATACCTAACATTCGGGTTGGATTATGCTGATACGACCACAGGGTCCTATCAGCAAGGTTATCGCCGTTTTCCATGGAACATTGCTGGAAAACCAGCAATGTTCCATGGAAAACACCGCTATCGCTGGGAAATTATTGCCATTGCGCTATGCGTTGTTAATACAGCGATAGCATGGCGATAATTGCCAGCGATAGCCGTCGATAAATAAGTTCTCACTAAGAGCGGCCAGCGATAATTATCGCTGCTGCTTGATAATATGCCCCTCAGATCTTTAAGCGTAGAGTTCTTCACCCTCATGTTGGATAGCTCTGCAAGAGACACCGCAGGTGTAGGCAGAGGTGTCCAACCAGAGGATAGCGAATAGCAATTGTGAATACATAAATTAGTATTACTGGGTGTGCATTATGTACTCAAAATGCGATGGTGAAGAGGCCATAGCGTGATCAGAAGGCTGAAATTGGGTGAGGACAACTTCTAGTGCTGATCAGGTCTAGGTGAAGTTCAAGGATGCTGCCCTCTGGGCAGTGCCAGGAAGGAACTAAAAGCAGGACCAATTACTGGTTAGTGATGGAGCAACATTTCACCTAAGGCCCCAAACATGCTTGCATCAGCCCTGCATGACATGTTCAACAGTTAACAAACCAGTACAAACCCCCCCGGAGGCCACTGCAAAGAGTAACACAATAGCAGGCACTGGGTGAAAGATTCTTGCTAAGATCCTTCCTCCTTACTTGGAATCGGACACTAAAAGGCCTTGATGACCTTTGAACCCAACGCATGACGTATCTGCACAAATAGCTGCCGGATCAAGGGGGAATCATCCTGACAAGTCAACAGCAATTGTGTTAAACAAGAACATTGCACATAATGTTTAACAGAGGCCGCGAGCGTCTTCTGTGGTTGTGAAATCGGTGTCAAAGGATATGCAATAAACGTTGGTTTTACTTTGGGATGCTCAGCAATAAAGACTGTGTTATTTCAATGTAACACATTGTTGGATAACTGGGACAAAGGTAGTTGACAGACAATTCTACCTCAAAAATAATTTTATGAGGAAGCTGCACCGAGTTCTAAAACTTTGCAATTATATCAAGTTCTTCCACTAAGAAAAAAATGTAAAAAATAAAATAAAAGGGAAAAGATGTCTGTTATAGTGTAAATGAATAATTTTATTTTCTCACTAATATCTAACTAACACAGTGATCCTTACATATTTTGTTTGATGGATTCCAACCCTGAATCATTGGGCAACCAGAAGCGGGGAGCAAGTCCTCTCAAGGGCCTTATTTAGTGTTTGATGAAGGGGACACTGCTGTATGTTGGCCCAGGTCCCAACAGGGTCCCAGTGGTGAGCGTCAAGCACTTTTCAGGACCCAGTGACAGTGATTCAGGCTGAGAAAATGTAGAATGACTCCTGCTCACAAGGAGAAAACTCCCTGCACATCGGGACCATTTGTTTTTTCTATTTAGACACAAACTCCTAGTTCAGGAAGAAATGTCCTCAGTTCAAAAAAGTTTACCAGGCTGGCCTTTTAAACGTTGAACACTTGGCAAATCTTCATTGCTGTGAAGGGAGCATTGGGGCACCTTTGCCAGTAGAGATTTCTGCCAGGCAGCCAGGAAGCTCTACAGAGGGGGGTGTGGACCAGCAGACAATTTGTAGTTTCAAAGATCTCAAGCAAAATTTCAGTTTTTTACCACAATTTGAAGGCAGTGAAACTTTAAAATGTGATTTTTTAAACATATATATATATATTTTAACAATTTTACATATTATGTGTTGGATTTATAGGCAACAAATTCAGAGTGTTGAGCTCCATATGTTCAATGAACGCAATATTCTTATTTGGGCGAATATTATACACAGTTTCGAAATGCACTTCTAATCATTCATGCTTCTTAAAATTACGGTAAAACATACAGAGTGATTATTAGCACTGTGGTAAGTACATGTTTTGTTTTACGTGTGACATCATGCGTATATCAAAGCATAGCTTGATAGTATTTCTTCTTTGTTTATCATAGCCTTAAGTGGGAAGGACACTATATATACTTACTTGATGTTGGCGCCAATCAGATTGACCAAGGCTTCTGTGAAGCCGAAATGCATCTCTCGTACGTCCGGGTTGAGGGTGACCTGAAATATTAAAAGAAGCCATATCCTTAACAGCCTTGAGTCCGAGCCTTCTTCGTTGGATGTTTCTAAGGAAGTGGGAGTGTTTGTTCATATATATATATATATATATATATATATATATATATATATATATATATATATATATATACATATGTGAAATTGCAAAAGCCGTCCGGCAGGGAAGTGATCAGGAGATATATTGACCTGTGCTCGAAACGCGTCGCAGCACAGTGGAAAGAAAGAAATAAATACCTTTCTGCCAAGAACCTTGTGGCCCGTCTCCCTCATTTCGCCGTAGCTGGAGGTGGTGAGGGAATGCTGGGAGTGGGATATATATATATATATATATATATATATATATATATATATATATATATATATATATATATATAATTACCTACTGGCGATAGCCAGTAGGTATATATAGTTAGGATTTTTTCTCTATGGAACTTTTGAAAATTCTATGCCTAATAACTTTGGCGTTTGTGGACGGAATTGGCTGAAATTTTCAGGAAAATGGCACATTTTGTTTCTGAGCAGCTCCTGGAAATTTGGGGGGGGTTCGTCAAGGGGGGGCCGAGAAAAAAAGGGGGTCCCAAAACGCGTTTTTCCCATGTTAATTTCCATAGGGCGGTTGGCCTCACTTTTAGCCCGAACGGCTGAATGGATTTCCACGAAACTTGGCAAAATTGTAGGGACTGTTAGCCCGATGTGTCTTTGCTAGGTCTCAATATATGTGCTTCAGTGGATTTTGAGAAATTAACGTTTAAAACAAGATATATATCTGTAACAGCGCTCCGGGTAGCGCTCCGGTTCGCGAACTTTTCGCGTATCGGAACTTTGCGAAGCGAAGCTGATTGGCTCTCCGGTGTCTGTCAACATTCTAAACAGTCCGGAGCGGCCGCCATCTTGTCTCTCGGTAGGATCGAGAGACAAGAGGAGACCAAAACAAAGGGGGAAATGAAGGAAAGAGGGCAAGGTAGACCCCTTCTGACCCCATAGGATTGATGAGGGGGATATTATAAAGCCACGCGGGGCCCAAAAAAAAAAAAATCCAATTTTTTCGCCGTAGAGACGCGTCTTGGTACGCGAACCGGGCAGCTAACCGGGCAGCTAACCGGGAAGCTAACCGGCAGTGTAACAGGAGTCTGAGGAGAAGCTGATTGGCTGTTATCATTGTAAACAGTCTGGAGCGGCCGCCATCTTGTCTCTCTGTGGGATCGAGAGACAAGAGGTGGAAAAAAAAAAGGTGTAAATGAATGAAAGGGGTAAGGCAGACCCCTCCTGAACCCCTAGGATTGATGAGGGGGCTATTAAAGTTCCCTGCGGGGCAAAAGAAAAAGAAAATTGCGATTTTTCGCGGTAAAGGTGCTTCCTGGTACGTTAACCGGGCAGCTAACCGGCAGCGTAACGGGAGTCCGACAAATTGTGTTTTTTGAACGTTTGTGATATGTGCACGTGTGGATTTTGTCTAATTAAGGTTAAAAAAATATATATATATCTTTAAGCGTGTTCTGGCGCGCTTACGTTTTGGGTTTGGTTTGCGCTGCAGAGACGATACGTCACGGTTATGCGATGCATCATGAGGCGTCTCACGGGCTACGTGATACGTCACTTAATAAAGAATATATTTTACAGCTATAGATATTAGCTTTTAAAAAACCAATGAAATTCACAGAAAAAACCATAGGTTATAGACCATATATAGTATATAGTCAGTGACATCACTGATGACATCACTGATGACATCTCAAATGACATCACTGATGACATCACTGATGACATCTCAAATGACATCACTGATAACATCACTGACATCTCATTTGACATTACTGATTACATCACTGATAATATCATTTATGTGATAATACATCTTCAGACTCTAATATAACCTTAGATACACTCAGTGTAAACAGGCACTCACAGACTGTCACACATCCATGGAGTTACTCACACACCTAGTCAGTCATGCAAAGAATCAATCACATCTCCATTTCCTCAACTATACAGTTATACACACCTTACTTATTCAAACATATAGTAACACATATTTACTCTCTTATACAATCCTTGATACAAGTTCACAATGATTCATACAGCCACTCACACATTCACTGGCTCTTATGTTCAGTTATTTATATATGTCAACTCTCACATGGAGTGTGTTTTACATATGTACTTACTTTGACATGTAGCACTGAGATATCCATTCACTCACCAATATACTCATGCACACAGTCAACTGTCCATACAGCTGTTTCTACATGCACTTTTGAACCCATACACCTAGGGAATCAACTGCTCACACATCTATGCACAGAGTTATACACCTCCCAGCCACCCACACACATACTCAGTCTCCCATACAAATACTTGGGCAACCATTCAATAACCCATATAGTTACTGATATAGCTACTGATTTAAACATGCAGCAGTTTACAGAACAACATAAATAATGATTGCCAAATTAAGACACTTTAATCACTAACCCATACACTCAGTGAGACACATTTAATCATTCTCTTATACAGTCAGTCATGCACCTACTAAATCCTTCATCCAGACACTTATACATCCACTCATTCTTCAATATGTAAGACATATTTTAACTTTACAGAAACATACAGTCACTGGGTGTTGTCATCAGTGATGTCATCAGTGATGTCATCAGTGATGTCATTTGAGATGTCATCAGTGATGTCATCAGTGATGTCACTGACCATGTCATGAATGATGTAATATGTGACATCATTAGCAGTGGATTGAGGGTCCGCGATATATAGTTAGTGCAACTAACTATATATGGAATTTCAATGGTTTTGTGCAAATAAAATAAGGTTTTTTAAATGCTAATCCCTAACTATATATGGTCTATAACCTATGGTTTTTTCAGTGAATTTTCAAGGTTTTGTAAATGCAAATTCCTAACTATATATGGTCTATAACCTATGGTTTTTTCTGTGAATATATATATATATATATATATATATATATATATATATATATATATACATATTGCCACAACGAGTAGACAGACCACACGCTGACGAGACCATGTACCAGACAAATTTAAGTTTTATTTGTCAAAACCCTGGACGCGTTTCGCCTGACCAGCAGGCTTGTTCACCTAAGGTACAATGTAAACCATCGCCATTTAAAGTGCAAAAACAGGTTGTGTAAGGTCACGTGCACGGAAACAGAAAGTCAGGTAAGGAAATGGAAAAAAGACTTGTAGTTCATTCCATTACGTAAATTAAAAGTTAATAATCATGACAGAGCACAACTTAATAGACAAATTGTTAGGCAGCAATGACATATATATACACATTCCAATCCAGAATAGCGATTTAAATGCAGCATATCGGGCTATATCACAATATTATTAATAGTCCGTAAAATTACGCCCTAGTGGGCTTATGTCATTAACGAATTTTGGCCATTTTTTGTCGCAGTGCTAAGTACCCACTAGAGATTGTGACACCCTTGAAGAAATGTGCAAAATAAGATAAAAACCTTCTTCATGGTGGGAGCGGGGATCCTGGGCCATCCTCCTACCTCTTATGAACATAATACTGGTACAGCAGCTATATAAGCAAAATTACAAGTCTAGACTAGAACATACTGTCTAAACATCCTTATCTAAAGGTGTGTTTTTAAATCTTCTTCTAGGTTGAGACCCCCGGGGGCCTTGGCATTGAGTTCCAGTATATACCTGGACTCAAGCCGTCTCAACTTATGCAAACGATCCCCGCCCGTGTGCTGTTAGGGATAGAGTCAATAACAAAGTAACAGAGCCCTGTTACATCCTGATTGTGAAATGTCTCAAAATGCCGGGCTACCGGATAGGCTGGATCGGCATGCTTTATGGCTCTCATATGTTGCAGGATACGCACATGAACTGGATGGATTGTGCTGCCCACGTACCTCAGCCCACATGGGCACTGGAGCACGTAGACAGCATAGTCCGTTTTGCAGCTAAAAAAACCTCTAATAGATTTGAGTCTCTTAGATATTCCAGTCTGATACGTGCGGGTATTAACTCCTGCAGTGCAGGCTTTGCACTTAAGGCATTTGATAAAGCCAGGTTTCCTTTTCAACCAATCCATCCCCTTCAAGGGTGTCACAATCTCTAGTGGGTACACGTTGGAAACTGGTATGTCATATTTGCCCACTTGGGCGGTATTCCCTGCAGATTACTTAGCACTGCGACAAAAAATGGCCAAAATTCGTTAATGACATAAGCCCACTAGGGCGTAATTTTACGGACTATTAATAATATTGTGATATAGCCCGATATGCTGCATTTAAATCGCTATTCTGGATTGGAATGTGTATATATATGTCATTGCTGCCTAACAATTTGTCTATTAAGTTGTGCTCTGTCATGATTATTAACTTTTAATTTACGTAATGGAATGAACTACAAGTCTTTTTTCCATTTCCTTACCTGACTTTCTGTTTCCGTGCACGTGACCTTACACAACCTGTTTTTGCACTTTAAATGGCGATGGTTTACATTGTACCTTAGGTGAACAAGCCTGCTGGTCAGGCGAAACGCGTCCAGGGTTTTGACAAATAAAACTTAAATTTGTCTGGTACATGGTCTCGTCAGCGTGTGGTCTGTCTACTCGTTGTGGCATTATTTAAAAGACCCGGCATCGGAGGTCTTTGATCAGACGAGACACCCGTTGATTTGGCGGCGGTGACTGCTTCCGAGGCAAGGAGGGAAGATATATATATATATATATATATTCACTGAAAAAACCATAGGTTATAGACCATATAAAGTTAGGGATTAGCATTTACAAAACCTTAATTTACTCGCACAAAACCATAGAAATTCGCATATATAGTTAGTTGCAATAACTATATATCGCGCACCCGCAATCCACTGCTGATGATGTCACATATTACATCATTCATGACATGGTCAGTGACATCACTGATGACATCACTGATGACATCTCAAATGACATCACTGATGACATCACTGATGACATCTCATTTGACATTACTGATCACATCACTGATAATATCATTCATGTGATAATACGATGAACCTCTTCAGACTCTAATATAACCTTAGATACAATCAGTGTAAACAGACACTCACAGATTGTCACTCATCCATGGAGTTACTCACACATCTAGTCAGTCATGAAAAGAATCAATCACTCCTCCATTTCCTCAACTATACAGTTATACACACCTTTCTAATTCAAACATATTCTAACACATATTTACTCTCTTATACAATCTCTGATACAAGTTCACAATGATTCATACAGCCACTCTCACATTCACTGGCTCGTATGCTCAGTTATTTATATATGTCAACTCTCACATGTATTGTGTTTTACATATGTACTTACTTTGACATGTAGCACTGAGATATCCATTCACTCACCAATACACTCATGCACACAGTCAACTGCCCATACAGCTGTTTCCACATGCACGTTTGAACCCATACATCTAGTGAATCAACTGCTCACACATCTATGCACAGAGTCATACACCTCCCAGCCACCCACACACATACTCAGTCTCCCATACAAATACTTGGGCAACCAATCAATAACCCATATAGTTACTCATATAGCTACTGATTAACACAAGCAGCAGTTTACAGAACGACAGACATAATGATGCACAAATTAAGACAGTTTAGTCACTAACCCATGCACTCAGTGAAACACATTTAATCACTCTCTCATACAGTCAGTCATGCACCTACTAAATCCTTCATCCAGACACTTATACATCCAATCATTCTTCAATATGTAAGACATATTTTAACTTTACAGAAACATACAAACACTGGATGATGTCATCAGTGATGTCATCAGTGATGTCACTGACCATGTCATGAATGATGTAATATGTGACATCATCAGCAGTGGATTGCGGGTGCGCGATATATAGTTATTGCAACTAACTATATATGCGAATTTCTATGGTTTTTTGCGAGTAAATTAAGGTTTTGTAAATGCTAATCCCTAACTATATATGGTCTATAACCTATGGTTTTTTCAGTGAATTTCAATGGTTTTTTAATAGCAAATATCAAAAGCTGTAAAATGTATTCTTATTCTAATTCAAAAATATATTTTCTATTTTTGTAATATTTTTTTTATTTATTTGTTAGCTTAATAAGGTTCCGCGACCCGCTCCACGAACCGGTAAACGTTCCATTAGCGCAACCACCGCGTTAGAAAACGATATTGTGACGCGTCGCGTAAGCGCGACGTATTGCGTTACCGCGTAATACGTCTTATGACGCGCCGCGTTAGCGCACCCGGAAGCGTTCTGGAACGCGAACCAAGGCGCGAAGCGCAGCTACTCGGAAGCGATCCGGGTCGAGTTACGGGACGCGTAACGTAAGCATAACAGGTCATGTGACTTGAAAATAACACTTTTTATTGGTTGATTTCATTTTTTATTTCTGAATGATGTAAAGCTAGGTCATGTGACCTAAAAATTACACTTTTCATTGGTTTAGAACATTTTTTTTTCCAAAATGATGAAAGCCCCCTCCTATTTTTCTCACTCTGACTTTCAACTTTGTGAGAGAAAGAACTATTATCATTATTTGAAGATGGCTTCAATTGTAGCTGCAGCTGGTGGACCCCACCACCACCACAACCTCCTAGGAAGGATGGACCACCTCCCCAGTTTATTCCCAACCCTGAAGAAGAGGAGGAAGAAGAAGAACAAGATGTACATCAAATACAATTTTTCCCTGAAGAGCCCCGGAAATCACACCGCAAGGCCAATTTTATTTGGCAGTTTTTTTCATTTCCTGCAGGCCAAAAAAAGGTGAATGCACGTTATGTTACATGCCTGATATGTAAAGAACCTCTGTCTCGAGGCACGGATAAAAAGTATAGCTTTGGAAACTATACAATGCATCGCCACATGCAAAGGTGGCATCCTATAAATTATAGTATGGCGGAGGTGCGTAACCTAAGTGAAAATCCACCAACTCTTGTGGCCACCACCTCATCCCATGAAAGTTTTTCGGGACCAGAGGCGAGGGAGATGGTCCCCGCTATTCAAACTAATTTTCAACATATCAAGCTGGTGTGCATTTATTGTGGGGGTTTGCTTTGTCACAGCGAAATGAGCTTTCCATTAATGAACAGAGCATTTGAAAATCACAAGTGCTCAAAACGTCCCAGAAAGTGATTTTTTTTTGTTGCTCCTGTTGAGCCGTTTCTAATGCCTGTTTTTCGTTCTTCCCCCTGAAAAAAAAACCCAAAAATATAAAACCGTTCAAAAAATACAAAAAAAGTATAAAAATGTTCAGAAAAATAATTTAAAAAATTAAAAACAACAAAAATAATAAAAAAAAGTTCTTTTAAGATCTACCTTCCCTTTATGAAAAATTACTAGAATTCTAGAAGTCAATCATTCTTGTTTCCTTATAGTACGCTCCCCAGACCGCTTTCCGGTACGCGTACCGGGCGCACCCCACGAAAAAAAAACTATTTTTTGTTGGGTTTTTTTTGCCCCGCGGGGCCCTTTTAAAGCCTCCACATCAAACCTAGGGGGTCAGGGAGAATCTACTATGCCCCCTTATGGTCATTTGCCCCTTCGCTTTGGCCTCCTCTTGTCTCTCGATCCTACCGAGAGACAAGATGGCGGCCGCTACGGACTGTTTAGAATGTTGACAGGCACCGGAGAGCCAATCAGCTTCGCTTCGCAAAGCTCCGTTACGCGAAAAGTACGCGAACTGGAGCGCTATCCGGGACGCTGTCACAGATATATCTGTTTTTTAAACGTTAATTTCTCAAAATCCACTGGAGCACATATATTGAGACCCAGCAAAGGCACATCGGGCTAACAGTCCCTACAATTTTGCCAAGTTTTGTGTAAATCCATTCAGCCGTTCGAGCTAAAAGTGAGGCCAAACGCCCTATGGAAAAATGAATGGGAAAATTAGTAACCCCGACAATAGGGAGAAGAGCGAAGGCAATGTAGGACGACCCAACCCAAAGGCCACTTTAGAAAACTTTAAGGTCCTCACTGAACAAGACTTCATAAACACTGCTCTTAAAACAACTTCAGGATCCCCTTTGGACCCTTTGCCTCACAAAATAGTAAAGGAGTTTAAGGATGACGTTTTCCCTGTTCTACAACAGCTTTGCAATCAATCTCTCACTTCTGGCACAGTACCAAAAGACTGGAAACTGGCGGTTGTTACCCCCCTACTAAAGAAACCTAATCTAGACCCGAATTGCAAAAAAAACTACCGTCCTATATCGCTCCTACCATACCCCATAAAGATCATAGAGCGGTGGGTCAGCAGATCCCTTGCCCTCTTTCTAGAGACCAACAACATCCTAGAAGAGGAACAATTCGGTTTCAGACCAGCTCACGGAACCGAGTCAGCTCTGCTGACAGTCTTGGATGACCTACGAATGAGGGCGGACAGGGGGGAATCGGCAATCTTAATTCTGCTGGACCTGTCCGCCGCATTCGATACGGTGAGCCATGATATCCTGCTGACAAGATTAAAGAACATTGGAATCGGTGGAGTGGCGCTCGATTGGTTTCACTCCTACCTAAAGGACCGATGGCAGGCAGTAGCCATCCCCCCATATCAGTCGGAATTTGTTAAAGTCCCACATGGAGTCCCACAGGGGTCCGCAATCAGTCCGATACTTTTTAATATATATATGCAACCCCTGTTGGGCATTATCAAGGCCCACGGTATTAGCGTGATCAACTATGCGGACGACACGCAGCTGATGATTTCCCTTGACGGTGCCCAGGCTAACTCACTTGAGACCTTCCATACCTGTATGACAGAAATGACAATCTGGCTAAACCAGAATTCACTACAATTCAATAGTGATAAAACGGAAATAATGCACTGCGCAGTGGGCAGAATCACCAGAAGTCTACCCATCGATTTCTGGCCTTTAGACTCGGGGGAACCATTAACCCCAGTGAAATCGGTGAAGAATCTCGGAGTCAGCTTTAACGACAGTCTGAGTCTAGAGACCAATGTTAATAAGCAGGTGAGTAGCTGCTTTGCTTTAATGAGAGGACTGCGAAAACTACTACCCCTCCTACCAGCACAGGTCAGAACCACCATAGTTAGGAGCACCAATCTCAGCCGCCTGGACTACTGTAATGCTCTGCTTCTGGAATCCCCGGCCTATTTGATTTCCAGATTGCAAAGCATCCAGGCGGCAGCAGCGAAGCTGGCACTCTCCCGAGAGCGAAGATCCTCTACCACCCTCGCTCTGGCCGACCTTCACTGGTTACCTGTACAACAAAGGATCTGTTTTAAATCCCTCTGCATTGTCTTTAGGGCAGTACACGGGATGGGCCCCCGACCACTTCAAAAGAAATTCAAATGGTATACACCCACACGGTCCCTCCGATCCTCATCCTCCAATCTCATAAGCATACCCAGAATTAGGAAAGCCACTTATGGTGGTAGAGCCTTCAGCATAGCCGCAGCTCATCTGTGGAATAAAATGCCTATCGACATCAGGAAAACAGACGAACTGATGGCTTTCCGGAAAAAAGTGAAAACATGGCTCTTCCCCAAAGCGTAATCTCACCTGAACCTTAATACTTCTCCTCCCCTCCTCTGTTGCACAGCATTTCTCAGCAAATTGTACATAGCGCCAGGATGCCCGTAGGGTTGCAGATGCGCTTTACAAATGCTATAAATAAATAAAAACGCGTTTTGGGACCCCCCTTTTTTCTCGGCCCCCCCTTGACGAAACCCCCCCAAATTTTCAGGGGCTGATCAGAAACAAAATGTGCCATTTTCCTGACAATTTCAGCCGATTCCGTCCACAAACGCCAAAGTTATTAGACATAGAATTTTCAAAAGTTCCATAGAGAAAAAATCCTAACTATATATACCTACTGGCGACCGCCAGTAGGTAATATATATATATATATATATATATATATATATATATATATATATATATATATATATATATATATATATATATTCCACCACAATTGTCCCTTCACCCAGGAACATAACAGGAGCACACGCAGGCTTGATTTTTAAACATTTATTTCATCTCGCATGACGCGTTTCAGCCGCCAGGCCTTTATCAAATGCTGTGTGATGAAAACCGATCGTTGGTATTACAAGGTTTAAATAGCACATGACGCTCGCCTCCTTTGTCGTGGCAATCAAGAGAGGACTGCATTTTTATCATGGTCCTATTTGTTGTTTTTTAGGCGCCATCATTGAATATGGGTAAATGCATTTCAGTCCTTTGATAATGCTGTTTAGTTTTCATGTTGACTTTGGAAATGAAATTTCCTCCCGCATGATGGGTTTAAATGTTCATGCCTTGCATAAATGTCCGATATTTTAGGCCACTATTGTTCTCTCTCCAGGTGCAGTTGTTTTATGATGCTATTTATGTAACATGCCTTTCGTCAGCCACTCAGTGCACTTCAGAATTTCTGTCCCTGAAAGTGCTGATGTAAGTAATCAGCGCTTATACATGTCGTCATGTCCCAACTCCAGGTCAGCAGGTACATCATTCATTTTGCTCGGGTGGTTCAAACAGTTTCAAATTTACATGTTATACAAATGCCAAACAAACTGTCGAACTCCTTACGTGACGGGTGCCTCCTTCGTGTATTTGGCTTACACGTGATTAATTCCACCACAATTGTCCCTTCACCCAGGAACATAACAGGAGCACACGCAGGCTTGATTTTTAAACATTTATTTCATCTCGCATGACGCGTTTCAGCCGCCAGGCCTTTATCAAATGCTGTGTGATGAAAACCGATCGTTGGTATTACAAGGTTTAAATAGCACATGACGCTCGCCTCCTTTGTCGTGGCAATCAAGAGAGGACTGCATTTTTATCATGGTCCTATTTGTTGTTTTTTCGGCGCCATCATTGAATATGGGTAAATGCATTTCAATCCTTTGATAATGCTGTTTAGTTTTCATGTTGACTTTGGAAATGAAATTTCCTCCCGCATGATGGGTTTAAATGTTCATGCCTTGCATAAATGTCCGATATTTTAGGCCACTATTGTTCTCTCTCCAGGTGCAGTTGTTTTATGATGCTATTTATGTAACATGCCTTTCGTCAGCCACTCAGTGCACTTCAGAATTTCTGTCCCTGAAATATATATATCCACCTCACTTTTAGAGAACAAAGCACTAATGGCCACTGGCAGCGGCGGGCCGGGACGGGGTCGCAACTCCCCAATATCCACCAAGTCTCGCTTCTCTCGATCAAAGAAAAGAAGTCCAGGCCACCAAACTTTCAATCAAGGTGCATTTATTTGCAGCTCACTCGACGCGTTTCGGGAAACAAATTCCCTTGTTCACGAGTACGGGTGCATTTTTTCGATAAAGTTTTATAAACATCATGTGACACTGGTAAATAGTGACATAAACAAAAGACTACCGAAGTGTGTTACATTTCATTGGAGCTATGAACACAGACTCACGTTTAGCACTCGGTTGGTTTAAATCAAAGTGTGGGATAATTTCAGTGCATACGTAATTTAGACAGTGCAATAAATAAAACATTACAAAAAATTAAATACGATATTGTAAGCGATTATCAGCACCGACTGTTACAATAAATAAATGTAATATTGTAAGCAATTATCAGCATTGAACAAATTGCATTCTCTTTCATTCCGTGATATTAACTATTATCAATCCATTCACCTCACCAAAAGGTTAGCATGCGTGCCGATCCCACAGCCCCAGTGGGCTTGTAAAACCATGGGTTTCAGGGACGTTATAGTTAGTTGGACATTTCACTCATACAAAACCAGACAAATTCGGTCATTATAGTTAGTTGAGCTAACTATAACTGGTGCCCCCGCAATGCACTGCTGGTGATGTCACATATTACATGACTCATGATATGGTCAGTGACATCACTGATGACATCACTGATGACATCCCAAATGACATCACTGATGGCATCATCCAGAGACTGGGGGATTTTAAAAAGTTCAAGAATGTTATATATAGAAATGCAAAGGTGTATTGAAGAATGTGTGGGTGTATGAGTGTTTGAATGGATGATTTAATGGGTGCGTGACTGTATAAGTGAGTGATTAAATGTGTCTTTGTGTATGCATGGGCGAATGACTAATCTGTGAAAATGTCTGTATCAATCTGTCAATTGGTGTGTGAGTGGCTGCATGGGTTGGTGAGGAGCTACATGAGTGTCTATATTAGTTAATGGTTGGCTGTATGAGTACTTGTATGGGAGCCTGAGTGTCTGTGCGGGTGGGTGGGGGGTGTAACTCCCTGCATGAATGTGTGAGTGGGTGATTTACTGGATGTATGGGTTCATGAGTGCATCTGTGAGGGGGCGTGGCTTGGATGCCGAGGAGGTAGGCTGCATGAGCCCGGAGCTCCGCGCCCGATCCCAAATATCATCCTGCTTATCCACGCGAATTCCAACGAAAATTGGAAAATCCGTGATCTAAAGGTGTCACGGAGGCAACGGCGTTCAGAGTGGGCGACCTGTGGCTGCTCATCGTCCTGAAAATCGACCTCTAGCAAGAGTCTCGGTGTGATAGACATTGATCTAAGATGGCGCCCTGAGGCCTGGACGAGTGTCGCAGAAGGCGGAGGTGGCTTATGGCCCGGTTCTCCTGTTGACCCAGAACTAGCGGTGATTGCCGGACCGGAGGACCTCTCTCAACCCTGTAAGTACGGGTGGCCTTTTCCTCGCTTTGGTGGCGAGTTGACTGGGGCACAAGGACACAGGAAAATTCTCCGGGGAGGTCCCCCAAAATGGCGATGGCTTTGTGAAGGCGACTCCGACTCTCCACGCACAGCCCAGAACCTCGAGACCCCGTCATAGCCGGCGGCTTCCGAGACCTGAATTGGCCCCACGGGTGAGATCAGGACAGTGCTCAGTGCCCTGCGGGTGTCTTAGATCCCCGGTCCCATTGTTCGGGGTGCTGTCCAGTGGCGAGGTCCTGCTTTGCCGACGACTGCGAGGAGATTGATAGAGATCCCGAAGCCGATACCTGCAGCAGCCGAGATGGTGAAACCAAAGGGGAAGGGGAACGGAGCGGCTGACTCAGAAACGCTGGATGGAGCGGACCGTGACCACCCTGCTCTCCAGCGCATGCAAGACCGTATACTGGAGGCCATCACGACCACAAAAGACGCCCTGCAGCAGGATATCGCCCAGGTGGCGACAGGGCTGGGCCTCCTGAAAGCGGACCATGATAAGCTCAAGGACAGAGTCAAGAATATGGAGATATCCATACAAGAATTGGCCCCGGATCACGCAGCGGTGAAGGCACAGATGGCGGATGCTCTGGACAGGTTGAAGGTGCTGGAGAGAAGGGCCGAGGATGCCGAAAATAGGAGTAGGCGCAACAACGTTCGCCTGGTGGGCCTTCCAGAAAAAATTGAGGGTGATGACATGGTGGGCTACCTCGATAATTGGCTACGCACTGAAGTTGCGCCGGAAGGGCTTTCTCCTTTCTTCTCCCTGGAACGGGCCCACAGGGTTCCGGCCCGACCACCGGCCCCGGGCCTGCGACCTCGCCCGGTGGTGATTAAGCTGCTTCACTACAAAGATCGAGACTGGCTACTGCAGAGGGTGAGGGAAGCAGGACCCTTCCAAGTTGATAATAACAGAGTCACCCTGTTCCCGGATTACACTTTTGAGACCCATAGACTCAGGGCCAGTTTCCTGTCACTCAAGCGTGAGCTCCGTGGAGAGGGTATCAAATACTCCCTTCTCTTCCCAGCGAAGCTGAGGGTGGTGGTGGACGATAAGTCGCTTTTCTTTGCCTCATCGGCGGACGCTTGGGCCTGGTGGGACACGTACAAGGCTGGAACGGACGGGGCCAGAGCCAGGGCAGAGGAGGCTCAAGAGAAACAGCCGATTAGGAAGTCACAACACATTCGCAAAAATCGGCGGAGGACTGGGAAACCATTGGTGTCACAGACTGAGGCGGAGAGGAAGGCTGCCCTACAGGCGGTGGTGGATCTCTCTGGTACGGCGCGGAGCCAGTCCGGGAAAGGCACGGAATCGGAGGAGCAGGGTACGGGATCGGAGACGGAACTCTCAGAATTCGGGGGGGCTAAGGGTCCCATCGTCATGCTTCAAACATCTGGAGAGATCGCTGGACTTGAGGAACGGCCTGATGGTCAGACACTGGGGCGCTGTGTCCGTGTGCGCAGCTTTTCGCTATATGGGACTTCGTGAGTTTTTCATGGGGGGATCTTGGGGCGGGATATGCGGGACTGATTTGGTTTAACGAACTCCTTCGGTAGCGGTCCGCGCCCTACTGCCCCTTAAGGTCATCGCAGTGGAGACTGCGAGTTCTAGTGTCTTTCTTTGAGGGGGGTATTTAGTTGCAACAGTTTGGATGGGTTCACTTCCAATTGTGGGGGGTCCTGTCCTGGGGGGGGGGTGGGAACCAAGAGTAGTTGGGGATGCTCAGGTTGGGTCCAGAGGGTTGTGGGGTTCATTTGTTTGGAGAGTTAGGGGGGTCAGTATTATGTTGGCATGAGCGCATGGTCGATGGCTGTTATTGCTATATCTATGGGTGCAGGGAGGTATGGCTAATACGGGGGCTCTGAAATGTGTGACCTGGAATGTGCGGGGTCTCCACACCATGGTGCGTAGACACAAGGTCCATGCGTATCTGAAACGTAGGGGAGTGCATATAGCTTTTCTTCAAGAGACGCACCTCACCAAGCAGGAGGGAGTAGCGCTGCAGAGAAGGTGGAGGGGGCAGCTATTTAACACGACATATTCGGCCTTTGCGAGGGGGGCCTTGATTTGGATACGGGTTGGGGTTCCCTTCCAGGTCACTAAAAAAGTAGTAGATCCAGAGGGTAGGTTTGTGGCTGTGGAGGGGAGACTTAGGGGCCGAATAGTGTCTCTTTGCAGTGTGTATGCTCCGAATGTGGACTTGCCCGCTTTCCTGACAGCGCTTTCGGGCAACCTGGCGAGTTACTTGGCAGGGCCGATGGTCATGGGAGGGGATTTTAACTCGGTGGTGGATACTGTTTTAGATAGGTCTCATCCCCTATTGCACTCTTCACCGATACATAGAATAGCGAAACGTAGACTAGATTGGCAAGAGAGTTGGGACCTGGGAGATGCCTGGAGGGCACTGCACCCTACCATGAGAGATTACTCCTTCCATTCTACTTTACATGACCTTCATGTTAGGTTGGATGTGTTCTTGTGCTCTTCACCTGTGCTTGCAGCGGTGGGAAGTGCGGAGTACTTGGCCCGCACGTTGTCGGACCACAACCCTCTGTTGTTGTCCAGGAACTGGATGATGGAAGTCAATTATGTCCCAACTTGGCGGCTCCAACCTGATACCCTAGATGATTTGCTATTTAGGGAGGCCTTGGGGGTGCGAGTGACGCGCTATTTCGAAGAGAACAGTGGTTCCACCTCCACTAGGGCCGTGGAGTGGGATGCGTTTAAGGTAGTGGTCAGGGGGCATTGTATTGGGAGAGTTGCAGGTGCTCGTAAAACATTGTTGGATGACCTTGATAGAGCGGAGCGGCGGTTGAGAGAGAAAGAAAGAGAGCGCCCAAATCATCCTGAACTTCAAGAGGGGGTTAGTAAAGCCAGAGAAGCAATGGCGGTGGAGTTGGAACGGTTGCGTAGTTTCGATCACAAGGTCTATCTGACGAGAGCGCATGCGGAGCGCAATAAGGCGGGGGCGATGCTGGCTTGGCTTGCCAATCCGCTTCGGCGGGGTGTTCCAATCATGTCTATTCAGGAGGAGGGAGGCGGGCTCTACCACACCCATGCAGGGATCCTGGATAGGTTCAGGGCGTATTATGAGGGTCTGTATGAGAGCGGGCCGACGGGGGGGGGGGCGGAGGAATTGGACACCTTCCTTGGAGGGCTGCAGCTGCCGCAGTTAGAGAAATCGAAGGCAGAGGAGCTGGGTCGAGCTATAACGGTCGGAGAGATAGGGTGCGCAGTGAAGCAGATGGCTAGGAATAAGACCCCGGGGCTTGACGGTTTGCCGATTGAGTTCTATAGCAAATATTTGGAGCACTTGGCCCCGCAATTGCAATTGGTCTACAACGAGGCACAGTCGCGAGGTAGACTGCCGCGGTCAATGTGTGAGGCCCTTATGATCCCGTTGTTGAAACCTGGTAGAGCGAGTGACGCCCTCTCCTCTTACCGTCCATTATCTATGCTCACGACGGATTACAAGATACTGAGCAAAATCCTGGCAAATAGATTGTTGACCCACATGACAGGCCTGATCCATAGTGATCAGTGCGGCTTCATTCCAACACGAAACACCACCCACAACATCCGTAGATTAACTAGGCTACTAGGAACTCGGTTGCCGGAGGGGGCTACTCCTTTGGTGCTCTCCATAGACATCGAGAAAGCTTTTGTTAGCCTAGAATGGGATTATCTCTGCGAAGTGATGAGGCGTTTCGGACTAGGGGAGGGCTATATTAACTGGACCAAAGTCCTGTATACTGAAGCCATGGCTAGAGTTAGAGTGGGCTCGCTGATCTCGAGTCAATATCCGGTGCGACGCGGCACTAGGCAGGGGTGCTCACTCTCCCCCCTTTTGTTCGCGCTGGCAATGGAGCCTTTTGCAGCGGAAGCCAGATCTGGCCGCTATTATAAGGGATCGGTCTATAGGGCCAGGCCACACGTCATCTCGCTGTATGCGGACGACCTGTTGATGTTTTTGGCCGACGCGGAGGAGGAATTGATGGGAGCGCGACGTTTGCTAGAATTGTTCGGGCGGTTGTCGGTCTGAAGGTCAATTGGACCAAGTCTTGCCTGTACCCGTTGAGACGGGGAGAGCCATGCCCTCTCACGGCACAGGAGCTCAGGTGGGAGCCTCATTGACTGCACCATCTGGGCGTTTATGTGTATCATACCCCTGCAGATATATTGGACGGTAATATCACCCGTTGCATTAACGCCTTGAAGGGATGTATGGATTTCTGGGCCCTCTCCCACTCTCGTTAGCAGGTCGTGTCTCCTTGCTGAAGATGGTGGCATTGCCTAGGCTACTGTATTATTTTAGGACCCTCTCGATATGGGTACCCGGTTCAGTCTTTCGACGTCTGAGATCACTGGTTATAGCGTTCCTATGGGGCACGGGTCGGCGGCGAATAGCGCTAGACACCCTAGTGCGACCCAAGGATGAGGGAGGCATGGCGGTGCCTGATTTTGAGTGCTATTACCTAGCGGCTCAGCTGCAGACTTTTACACAGGAGGTCGCGAGAGTATATCGAGGCCCAGAATACACTAGAGATGAGGGCACTCCGCGGCATGTGCTTGCGTATATCACGCTTCATCAGAAGCTGTTGCTCAGAGATCTGACAGTGGAGGAACAGACGTTTCGGCTTTGCTGGAACCGGGCGCGTAAACGGGCGGGAATCCGCCGCATGTATGCTCCGGAGATCCCGCTGGGAATGGTCACGGCCCTGCCTCATGGTGGGGATTAGTCGAGACTGCTGGGCTGGGCTGGGAGGAAGCTGGGGTCCAGATGCTGGGTGACCTTTATGAGTACGGAGCCTTGCTTCCGTTCCAAGAGCTACAGGAGCGTTTCGACCTTCCACGAGGCGATTATCTCCTGCACGCGGCGGTGACGGGCGCCATGCAAGACCACTGGGGGGAGGGCCTGCAGGAACCCGCGACCTCTATGGCGTGCCAATACGCGATGATGGCTGCGGGAACCTTTAAGGCGGTGACCTGTTTGTATTCCAGAATGTTGCGGGAGGCCTTGCAGCCGCTCACTGCCCTAAAGGCTAAGTGGGAACTGGACCTCCAAATGGAGATTCCTGACGCCACTTGGGGCCAACTATTATGGAGGGCGCGGAAGAGCACGAGGACCGCCAGATTCCAACTTATACATTTTTACATCATTCATAGGGCATACCTCACACCAGGGAAACTGAAGCAGTACTTTGGAGTGGAGCAGGCGGCCTGTCCTAGGTGTGGTACACTGGGGGCGGACTTGGGACACATGCTCTGGGATTGCCCTACACTGGGGGAATACTGGCGGGAGGTCGGGAGGGCTTTAAACAATGCCACGGATAGGGAGATACAATACACTAAAGCAGTGGGGGTGCTGCATTGGTTTCCACACACGCCTAAAAATAAGACGACCAGCAGGTTCATAGACATGGGGTTGATATTGGCGAAGAGGGAAATAACCAGGAATTGGAAATCGAAAGTGGGACCCACGTACAAACGCTGGTATAGTGAATGTTTAAGGTGGGCGACATGTGAAAGCACTCTACGATACCAGATGGCTACAAGGGCTGCTGATGAGAAAGCCATGGAGAGGGCAACAGCGTGGGAAATGATAGTGCAGGCACTCCGGGATGATGTTGATGAGGGGGAGGGAGAGGATACGGATTCTGAAGTGGTTGACCCCACTAGCGCACCAGGAGCACACCTTTAGCGGATGTTTCACTCCTCCTTGCACACACCAGACCTTTCTTTTCTCTATGATTCTACTGCAGGGCGGCCACGGGGGGGGGGTGTTGGGGAGTTTGGGGGGGTATTTAATAGGGGGTGGGGGAGGGGCGAAAACTTAAAAGCAGTCCGCGTCCTCCTGTGCTATCGGAAACGGACATTGGACGATGGAGCAGAGAATGGACTCCCTGCACTCGTTGATCGACTTTCTGTCTGGAGGCTCGAGCAAAATATTAATGGTAGCAGAATGATTGTATGCCATACTGCTGTATTGATATGTCATTAATCATTGTAATGTCTATGAAATCACTTTTGGTACTGCAATAAAAACGATGTTAAAAAAAAAAAAATGAGTGCATCTGTGAGGGGCTGTATAGGTGAGTGAGTGTGCGTATGGCTGTGTCGGTGAGAGAATGGATGTCTCAGTGGTATATGTGGGAGTAACTACATATGTGAAAGGCAGTATAGGTGAGTGTTGCAGTATATAACTAAGTTTTTGTGAGAGTGAGTGATTGTGAGAGTTGCCGAATGCATGAGTGTGTGCTTGTGCCAGTGATTGTAGAAGAGGGTAAGTATGTGTTAGTATCTGTATGAATAAGTGAGGTGGTGTGTGTATAACTGTACATGTGAGTAAAAGGCAGTGTTATTGATTCTTTGGGTGACTGACTAGGTGTGTGAGTAACTCTATGGGTGAGTGACAGTATGTGAGTGTCTGTATTGGTGTTTGAGTGCATATATCAGAGGCTGTATTGATGAGTGACTGTGTGTATGAGTGACTGTATCGGTGAGGGAGTGGATGTGTGTAGACCTATGAATCAATGAGTGGGTATGTACTAACTGGTATTGGTGTGTCAATCGTTTCGAGAATGGGAGTCTGCATTTTAGAGTGGGTGTATGAAAGCTTCTTTTAGGGTGTGAGGAGGTACATCAGATATTAATCATATGATGTCATCAGTGGTCTGAGGCCACGCCCATTTTTTTAGCTGTGACAATTTATTCAGAGCGCTTGAAGTGCATTAAAAAGTATGGGAGCTGAGATCCAGAGTGCAACTGAGGCAGATTCACTGGAGAAGGGGATCAGAGACATGGATACAAATACAAAATATTCTGGAACAGTTTTCTTGGCCTTTCACCATCTAAAATAAAACACAGGAAATTGAATTAACCAATAGGAAAAGGCGCTCGCATGTTATGAAAGCTGAGGGGCTTCTTTGTAAGCCTCTTGTGCGGCTGGTGCGTCACTTTTAACATGGGAAGAAGTGACTTACCAGCGGTGCAGTGGCCTTGTAAATAAGGCCCTGAGTTGGTTAAAGGCAATGCTGCAGATGTGTGTAAACAGAACGGTGACAGAACTGAACCCTGGTTGGCAAAGTGGGGAATTGTGATGCGTATTTATAGTGCTACAACGTCCCAGCCAGCGATAAAAAAGAATTGTTAATATGCAAGTCATTACTTTAATATTGTATTACACTCAATTTAAGATAGACTGTCCAAAATGTGTCAAAAAGATTTAGAGGGAAATTTACTAACATTATGTGCCATATTTGCTTCACAAAAGTGCAAAGTGTTGTGTTGGTATTGAATGTGTTGGGGTCATGATTTGCATTGAAAAGTTGCTTTAAGTAATGCAAAGTATCGCTGTGTGCTACTTTGCACCAAGGACCATCCTATGGCTGGTACATGGGTGTTCCCTTGCAACCACTCATGGTTTTTGATACAAATCACAAGCTACTAACATTGGTAGACAAGGAATGCGCCAAACAATACACCTCATCCAAGCAAGCTTAACAATGGAATAACTTTTAAAAGTCTACAAACATTTCCAACTTTGTATGTGCGCTGTACAGTGCAGCACACACACACGTGGAAAATATTAAACTTTGTAAAGCATGGCTTGTTGTACTGTGTTTACCCTTCTGGTACAACAGCTATGCTTTAACACCACACACACCTTTGCACTATGGTTCAAGGGTGTGTGTGTTGGTGCCTGGCAGCCTGAAGTGCGCCAGTGCGGGGGCAGAGAAAACCAGCGCCATATCTTAGCAGATATTGGATTGTTTTTCTCTATCCTGTGACGCAACACAGTGCACTGCACTTTGTTTCACCAAACGTTAGTAAATGTGGTTCTCAGGATAAGATTTAAAAAAATTCAAAATATATACTTTTCGTAAAATTTAACCAAACTGTACCTAGTGCAAACCTGGCATACAATTTTATTTTAGCACTTTAAGGGTGACTTACCGTTCAGGAATTGTTCTTTTAAAAGAAAGTTTAGGAACAATTTTTTTGAAAGATGAAAAATGCTTGGGAGTGTCATTCCCAATCGATCCTGCCCACTTCGACCTCTGCTCGCTCCCTTCAACCCGCACCCTTTTTTCTCACTCTATGCCTTGTTTAATCTTACCTTCTCCTCTCCCCGGCACCCACCTCCTCACAGTTTCTTCCTCTTTCTAAACCTCCAGCACCTTTTTTCTATGTCTTCATCTACCTTTCTCCCTACTTGTCTCTCTCTTAAACCCCCATTTCTTTGGTTCTGACTCCCCTCTCTCTCATCCCTGGCTCTTATTTTACTGCCTGGCTTCTGTCTCTTTTTTCCATCCCTGTCCCCGTGCTCTCCCTCTTGTAGGTTTGAATGTTTTACAAATAAACATGTTTTTGACTGGATGGGGATGTCATTCACTGTGTTTTGCTACTCTGCAAACATATGACTCCTTACTACGGTTCATGATGAGACAACAAATTTAAACCAAGTTATGAGATACCACACACATTTTGTCAGACAGCAAAGCTTGTGGCTTGAAGGGGTAAATGCAGTCAGTTCCAAATATGGGCTTTTTAAAAGGTGCTTGTTGTTTTTAAGAGTTGAGGGTCACAAAAAGTGCTACCAATATTGCTGGCGCATGTTCAAATCACTTGGGCCTGACCTTTCACTGACATTCAATTAAATGCTTCTAAGACCCCTTTTGAGCTCCAGTATATCTGAACTCTGTTCCTAGTTCATTTCCCGAGCTGGGAAATCAGAGAAGTGTCTGCAGTGAAGAGACACATTGTATACAACTAAGTGTGCGCACCACAGTGAAGAAATAGTGCCCAAAGTCCTGTACACATTCTGTACATCAGGGGGCAGATTTACAAGCCCCCTGCGCCTCTTTCACACCGCCATTGCGTCACTTTTGTGACGCAGCGGTGGCGCAAAAGATGCGCCATGGTGCGGGGTATTTACAACGGGACGCATCTCCCAGATGCATCACGTTGTAAAGCCCTGCGCCAGAAGGAGGCGTTCCATCGCAAGGGGGGGTGGGGGCGTTCCAGCGCAGGAACGCCTCCCAAAAGTGGCTGAGTGAAATCTACAAGACTTCACTCAGTCACTTTTGGGCCCATGCTGCGTCAAAACCCTGCGCCTGCTTGAAGCAGGCGTAAGGATTGTCGCAGCATTGTGGAGATAGGGCCCCCCAAAGCATTGCTGGAGCTGCGTCGCGATTGCGACGCAACTCCAGCAATGCGCCACTTTTACGGCACAGATGCGTGATGCAACTGTGCCGTTTTTGCCCCATGGTGCGCATCATTGTAAATGCGGCGCATCCAGGGTGGCGGAGCTGCGGGGCACAGTAACTGGCGCATCCCTGCTGATATGCAGGGATGCGCCAGTTATTGTAAATCTGCCCCCAGAAGTTTTGGTGAAGGCCCTGCGCATTTTAATATTGCAACTGAAGCAATTAGAAAAATGTATTCCTCTGTGTATTTTTATGGATTCTTGTCAGCACATTTATGGACCAACTTCCCATTTGGGTAAAAACTCATTTATAGGCGAGGAAGCAGGCCAGATGGATGGAGAACCCTTCGAAACAAGGTTAACAATAGTTTCCAAGTGCTCTGCCTCGGGTCACAGCCTGGGATTCTGAAATAATGGCCCAGTGAGTAGTGAATTACAATGGTATTATATCAGTGAGAAGATTAGCATGAAAACACAGTGTTGGCACACAAAAGTCCTGAGATTTAATGGTGTTTGAGGAAAACATTTCCAAACTAAAGTGAACCTAGTAAAGTAACCTAGTCTCCTTATTTGCTTCTGCCTAAGCACAGCAAATTATACATGATCAGGTATTGATTGATCGCCATAATAAATTAATACAAGAAAATATGAAACCTCCTTTTCTGCGTACTGAACTGGGGAGCATATTCATAAAAGAATGGTGAAGCGTGGCATTAAGCAAACATTGCTAACGTCAAGCTCCACCATTCCAAAAATGCAGGGATGCACTGCATTCAAAAGAATGCGGCACACCCCGCGTTTCCCTAGCTCTGGCTCTAAAATTAGCTGCCTAGCACCAACGCAGGCACCCTTGCAAGGGTGTCTGCGTTGGAGGGAATGATTGTTTATGCGCAGGAAGGTGTCCCTTCCTGCACAGAAACAATTCAGAATGGCGAATTGTAAATTCTACGTGTGCTGCAATGTGCTGCACACATAGAAGTTACAAATCGTCATTTTTTTAATTATTGTTTATGTTCAGGAAGGGACACCTTCCTGCACACGATCGATCATTCATGGTGATTTGTTGTTTCTATGTGTACAATGCAGCACACATAGAAACAGCAAAAAAGAGGGTCAAATTAAGCATTTCTCCTCTTTTCGCCATGTTAAGACCCGGTTTTCCCTGGCCTTAATGTTGGCTCTGCCTCCTATTTATGCGTCCCTTGTAAATAAGAGGCAGTGTTAAAATCAATGGGTGTTGCGGCAGAACGCCCACCTCAACAACCATTGAACACCCCTTTCACGCTTAGTGCAGGGAGAGAAGATGTAGCCTTATGGCTAGACCTGCTGACCTTGGAGCTGGAGAACCGGGTTCAAGCCTTGGCGTTAGCTCAGCAATCTGTGATTCTGGGCAAATCACGTCATCTCCCCGCGCCTACCAAACAATGAATGTGTCCTTGTGTAACATAACTGGTACTCATGTAAAGCGCTCCAATACCTTCGGATCGAGTTTGCGCAATATAAATCTGCAAAAGAAAAAAAAGAGGGCCTTATTTACAAGGCGGGTGAAGCCACATTAAGTGGCTTAATGTTGCCTTGTAAAGAAGATGAAAGGTTTATTGTCACAGGAATGTCATAAAAAGTGATGTTTCTGTAGCAATACAGGCTTGGAAATATGCCCCTGTATTTTTAGGTGGGGTCTGGTTCATTGGAAATGGTGCCAAATACAACCCTCCTTATCATGAAAGAGGGAGAAGGAAAAGATACGTAATCCATCCAGTTTCCTTGAAATATATATTCTCAAATCAATTAGGGGGAGGAAGGATCACTTGTCCTGCTAACCTGGATTTACAGGTAAGTGGGATGTCCCTTGGTAAAAACCCTCATACACGTGAGTCGGTGTTGTCTGGTAGCGGTATATCTTGGTTCTCCGCTGTTATTACTCTCGTGTCTGCATAATCACAGGGTTAGTAGGTATGCAGCCTCCACCCGGAGGAAGAAACCCAAGGTAAAAGCAGTAGTGTCCAGTGAAAAAGTGATAGTGGTGACTTAAAAGTAACTTGGACAGCCAGTTTGCTATATTTATTTTTCTGGATTCAAGTTAGTGGTGAGAATATTTCAGGAAAAGCGTGACGAGACTTATTAGGATTCTCACGCTTCCCATATTCGTGGTTTTAAAAGGTCGACATGTTTCAGCCCTGTTCGCCTCTCAAGGTCAATGGGCTTTCTTCAGGACCGTGTGGTTGGTGATTAAAGGAGCGTATTAGTCCTTTAGTTTCTTTAAGGTCAAATTGTGCCTTAGCGCGTTTTAGTACGCGCTTCCTCGGGTACCAAGGAGTCAAATGGGAGCGTGGCCCTTCACTGCGGCTCGGCACCTCCTCTGCTGCTTGTGCTGACTCTTCTGTCCTGGACCTTGGCCAAATACAACCCCTCAGGAGTGCCAGGGTGGCTCACAGGGTTGGATCTTGCACCACCACAGCCCTTAAGGCATTTCTGTTGCCTGTGGCACACATCGGAAATGCCAGAGTGCCTGATAAGGTGGGCCTCATGTTCCTCTCTACTACGCAATGCAACCTTCAGGTAATGTGCACGAGGCTATCTTATCTCCACTACCATATTCTGCTGAGGTTGAATGTATGTTTGCTTGCTTTTTAATCTTTAAATAAGTCCAGTTACATGGGACTGCTTGATGACAACTACTATGTATGTATTAAACAAGCCCAAAACACCAACCTATTTTGACTTGTACTGGTGTTGGCTGCCTAGTTACCTACTTTCATAGTATATAGTATTGTATGAATTTCTCATTTGTGTGTGTACAATGTGATCCTTTGTAATGAATTTTTGTCCTGAAGTGTGTCCCTTTCTCATGATTTTTTAGTCACTTCCCAGAATTTCACTCCATGCCAGATGGTCATCCTACCGAGACCTTCACATGCATTTTTCTCGGAGTGTGCGGATTGTGCAAAGTTGCAAAGCCCAGTCACTCGCTTCTCTGCTCAGGCTTTTAAAAACGTTGCCAGATTTGCAAATTGCAAAGTCAATGAAATTATTCATATGCGAAAATAGTTGCCAATCAGAGAGGAAGTATTTTTTCTCTATTCATGGGTGCATCTCTCCTTTTCTGTTTTCAGGTTTTGGAAGACCTAGGAGGGAGTTACCCACTTGGTGATGAGCCATTGGCTGCCATCGTGTTCTCCGCTGCCACTCAAGCAAGAGTGCGGAAACATCTCTCTGCAGCCTGACTTCCTGTCTGATGGGCAGGATATCCGGCTGACGTGCATGTGTAAAGTCAAATAATATGAGCTTGGGCAATGCACCTTTCAGAAGTACAAAGTTCTGAGTCAAAAATGTGGCCATGCCGACCCTTTCATGTCAGTCCACCATGGAGAACCTCCTTCCCTCTGCATTAGCATTGTAGTCTCTCATTTCAACATCAGTCACAACAGTCGGAGACTCTTCAATATTCTCTTGTTAGACGAATACAGACACTCCATTATCACTCATTTTTTGTCAGCAGTGTTTATTTACCCTTCTTGTTGAACAGCACTTGGGCCGCCTCGGGTGCTAGGTTTGTACTCCGGAAAACTGCAAATATAAAGGAAACTAATAAGTACCTCGCCATGAGACATATCTATGTTTTGTTTTGTTTTCTAAAAATAGCTCAGTCATATGTGCGTCAACAAACATTGCTGTTTTCTATAAACACAATCAACCATTTAATTTCAAGTTTGCAAGTCAACAGCCTGCGTGAGTGCTGTAATCACATGCCTCTTGCCTTGATTTCACAAAAGTTACTGCTGCAAGTTTTCTTTCTTAAGTTTTAGAAAATCTGGGTTTCAGCAAGAGCCTGGTGGAGCCATCTATGCAGAGAGGGAAGTTCCTGAGATAAGATAGAATGCTAAGAACATGTCCAAACGTTGTAGATTCTGGGTTACACACCGCATGCTCGGTCGAAATAAGATGTGGCAACGGTGCTCTTAGTAAAAGGCATTTGCTCCAGGTAGCCTCTTTTGAGAAAGTGCCTCTTTTGACATGGTTAGCTCCCACCTTATGACTGGTATTTGATGTGGTTTTGATTGTAGTGCACAGGGTACCTCCCAACTCGGTCCCCTGTGCCAGTGCTTCTTCCATAAAACTATTCCACAATTGGCGCTTCAGGCCCCCTGTAACTCCCTAGTAAATGGTGCCTGGGTACCTAGGGCATGGGGATTGAAGAAGGTCCACTAGGCACCCCTCACCTGGGCCCTGCAGACAGCCACTGCAGCATGCATGGCCTGGTGCAGACAAAACAACTAAGTCGGCATGGCACACTGCCTGTGTGCCATGCCAACTTGCACTGCCTAATGTATAGGTAAATCACCTCTCTAGCAGACCTTCCAGCCCTGTACTATACCACAGGTGTGGACATATCTGCATGAGCAGACATGCCCCTACACAACTGAAGTCCATTCTTGGATATTGTAAGTGCCAGGGAAGCCATAAAGAGTACATGGGCTGGAAACTCGACAACTTGAGGTCTCCAGCACCATGATGGCTTCTCTGAAACCAGGAGTTTTTGGTACCAAATTATTCCTCTCTATAAACCCACACTGATGCCAGTGTGGGATTTATTGAACCATGGTCTCAGAGGGCACCTCAGAGGTGCCCCCTGAAAGCCTACCAACCCTGGTGGGGTCACAGGCTGGCTTTCAGCAGGCTACCATCACCAGACATGTTTCTGGACCCCTGGGTCAAGAGCTTCTGCTCTCTGAGACCAGAAACAATACACATCCTGGGCTGTGGTGTCACACCTCCTCCCCAAGAATGGGCACAGTGCTCAAGAGGGAAGCTTCAAAGGTCCACTGCCTTTGTAACGCAACCCCCAGCCTCTGCTGCTAGCAGCAGATGGCAGCCAGTGGTTTTCACCACCCCTTTGGAGTTGAAAACCATTGAAGGTTAGGATGTGTGCCCACCTATGCCAAGTCCACCCCTAAGGTGGAGGAGGTGAGGTGAAGCACATCTTTTAGTCCCTGCCATCTTGAAGATGGGGAGACTACTTTAATTGAAGCTAGGACTATGCCCCCTCCCACACTGACCTAAGAAGAAGGGCGAAGAAGACGCTGTGCAGCAAAGAAGGAAGACACATACTGACTTGGCCCCACCCCACTGGCCTGTCTCCAGCTTCAAAGCCCCTGCAAAGAACACCACTATCACAAATGAGGTTACCCTATAAAGTCAAAACGACCTGGGTTTTGTTCAGTACAGAAAAACGATGGTCCTAGACTGTTGTAGTTTAAGATTCCAAACATTCTCATTGAATGCGTATAGTCATTTAGGCACATAAGATGATAGACACACACAGAGAAATAGAATGGCCACTTCCAAAAGACTGATAACTTGAATGTATTCAATCACACATAGATTTATTTCAAAGAAACACAATTAATTATTTTGATGCACAATGTTTTTTCACACGGTTATCATCAGCGAGAAGGAGGTACGTGAAAAGTTAGTGCTGATGTGAAAAAATGAAAGGAAAAAGGAAGAAACAATTGTCGTTGCATTGAGGACATTTGAATATTTAAAAAACACTAGGGAACCTACATACGTTGAAATGGTCTCCCTTAAAAAGTTCCGGCCTACCCCTATAAACACAGTTACATACTATACATCAGTTAAACTGTTCTTCTTCACAGTGTAACTTCATCTGTGAATCAGGTGTAAGGGGCAGATGTAGGGTGTAGGCCTATTCAGGTGTGCCAACGTTTCGACCCTATTGCGTAAGGGTAAGTGTGGTCCTCAGCGGCGGGTCTTCCTCAGGACGGGGGTGGGGGTATCAAGGTTCTAAGTCGGGTGAGTACCAAAGGCTTTGGCCTCAAGGAATGGTGAATAATAAATCCTGTAGAATCATCAAGGAAAGGAAATGTTTCTTAACACCGCTGTATGGAGGGGCGCGTCTAAGAGTATAAATCAAGTTGTTCGTGATTTTGTTGAGAACACAACACCTGTCCTGCAGCCAGCAACTTCCAGACCCCAAGGAAGACTGCCTGCCCGTCTACAGACCAGAGACTTTCAAGGACAGCAGAACTGTCCCTAAGAAACCTACACGAAGGACTCCGGTGCCCTTTGGATCTGCGAGTCCTGCCCAGTCTGCACCCGAAGCCTCCAGGTGGCCACTGATCCTGGACAGGTTCCCCAGTGAGCCTGACCTCAAGTCCAGCGTTGGCTGACGCCCTCCTGGACTCCATGATGATGCCTGTAGAGTGAATGCAGAGGCTCCCGCAGACCGCAACTGGCTCCGGTGAGAAGAATCTGATGTCAAAGGACAACCTTGCACCTGAAACCCCCCGTGGGCCTTGGTGAGCTTCGACCCCCTTCGACCCTATGCACCTCAACTTAACTCATACCGAATCGGTATTTAAGAGTCCGTAAATTGGAAGGAGGCAGATGTAGGAAAAAAATTACCGATTCTGTAAGAGTCGGTATTTACCGATTCTGTAAATACCGAATCTGTATTTCCCATTGATTCCTATGGGCCTTGAAGCTAATAGGAATCGATGTGAAATACAGATTCGGTATTTACAGAATCGGTAAATACCGAATCCTGGCAGGGGGAACGGGGTGCCACTTTCACACCCTGTAGCACCCCAAATGCAGGCTTGTGTGCAATGTGCCACACATACATGCCCTAAGGGCATGTCTGTGTGTCACATGGCATAGGTGTACATGCACAGATGTGCATGTACACTGGAATTCGGTATTTTACCACCCAATAGGATTGGGTGGTAAAATAAGAAATCCTAAGGGCCTGTGGCACTGCAAACTGTGCCACCTACATATAGATTTACAGAATCGGTATATTTACCGATTCGGTAAAATACCGAATTGGTAAATTTACCGAATCGGTAAATATACCGATTCTGTAAATTCTGACCCACCTACATCTTAAAAGCCAAATACCGGTTGGTAACGGCCGAAATCGGCCGTTACCGACCGGTATTTGGCTACCTACATCTGGCCCTTAGTCCCGATGAACAATGGTTCTGTCGTTGGAATTACGATGCTTGGATTCCCATAGGCTTTACATGCCGGGCTTTCTGGCATAGAAAGCCTGCTGAAAAACGAGTTTGGAGGCCCCCTAGCAGGGCCCCCTCTTCCTTGTGGCCTCTGGTTGGAGGCCATAGGTGCCCCCCTGTTGATCCCTGCACCTTGTGGTACACACCCTGAGGTGCCTACCACGTGCTGCAGGGATGAACACAACCTCCCATTTCCCTATAGGAGCTTGTGCTACGGCTGGTTTACAGCTGTAGCACAAACTCCCACAGGGAAATGGGAGTATGCAACCGCACCATGTGCAGTTGCATCGTAATTAGGAGGTCAGTTGGTCCCAATTCGGCGATCATGTCGGTCGGAGGCAACTCCGACCGACATCATAATCACTCCCTTAGTGTTCACTAAGAAAGAGGAAATCATTGGCAAATTGGTAATTTTGGGTCCAATTTCCATGGTAATTTTTAATTTTAGGCCAGACTTTTGCCCAGAGTTTTCATCTCCTTTAAGCAGGCAAAAACTAAGGGTGAAAAAAAAATACTTGTAATTCCGATGGGTGAGGAATATCATCACTTCTCACTCCAGGAAGCGGGATAGAGGCTTCCTTAGTTGTACACATTTATCGACAGGCGTGTGAACTCATCTCCATAACTTTCAAAGGGTGCAAAGCAAATGCTGCAGTCTGATCCTTGTTCACCGGAGTTTATTAATGTAATTTTCAGCTCAGTACCAACTTTACTGTTAAGTAAACCAATGTCTTGTATAACATCTTCAAAAACACTTCTGAAAAAAAACTTCTTTGGACCTAAAAATCTAATGTCTGCTACATTTGCTGACCAAGATGTCCGACTGAGTTGTTACTCACTAGCTCCATTCTCATAGCAGACAACTGATGGGCTACACTCCCCGCAGGGAGGCCTTGGGCCAGAGGTTCCGTGAATTCTGAACCCGTTTCATAAAGTAGAAGGGTAAAAGTGCCTTCAAGGGACTTATTCAATCTATATTTGTTGAATGAAATTATTATAGAAAGGACCAATGGATCATCCTAAGATTTTAGGACTGTGGGTACACATATAAATAAATTACTAAGTGACTCAACAGAACCTAAAAAACACCTATCCCAAAACACATTGAGTAAAACAAAAAGGGGGATGAGATGTATTGTCGACGTTTCGGTTTCTTAATAGTTATTTGATGAAACCATCCTCAGGACCATTATCAGTGCTGATCTGTATAGAAATATTGTAGTCTGCTAGCAAATCGCAATCGCAGTTTCCCGCAGGGAAATCGTTGGTGGATCACAGTATCCTAATGCCTTCACTAGTGGATGCGGAAAGCACTCATCAAGGCTGGATATGAAATCAGATCTTCACTCCCATACAGTTCATGTATTTTATAACGCAGAAATCGTCCGGTATCACTCATGCGGAGTCTTATCTGATCTTTAGAAACAGTCTGAAGTAATTATGACCCGTTTGAATTTTAAACAGGTCAGTAAGCAGTCATCGGTCCTGCAGCGCCTAGACTTCTGGCGAAGTGGAATCACAAAAACGTCCCGTCTGGAATGAAACCGTTTGAATTTTAAACAGGTCAGTAAGCAGTCATCGGTCCTGCAGCGCCTAGAATTCTGGCGAAGTGGAATCACAAAAACGTCCCGTCTGGAATGAAGCCACGGGACGTTTTTGTGATTCCACTTCGCCAGAATTCTAGGCGCTGCAGGACCGATGACTGCTTACTGACCTGTTTAAAATTCAAACGGGTCATAATTACTTCAGACTGTTTCTAAAGATCAGATAAGACTCCGCATGAGTGATACCGGACGATTTCTGCGTTATAAAATACATGAACTGTATGGGAGTGAAGATCTGATTTCATATCCAGCCTTGATGAGTGCTTTCCGCATCCACTAGTGAAGGCATTAGGATACTGTGATCCACCAATGATTTCCCTGCGGGAAACTGCGATTGCGATTTGCTAGCAGACTACAATATTTCTATACAGATCAGCACTGATAATGGTCCTGAGGATGGTTTCATCAAATAACTATTAAGAAACCGAAACGTCGACAATACATCTCATCCCCCTTTTTGTTTTACTCAATGTGTTTTGGGATAGGTGTTTTTTAGGTTCTGTTGAGTCACTTAGTAATTTATTTATATGTGTACCCACAGTCCTAAAATCTTAGGATGATCCATTGGTCCTTTCTATAATAATTTCATTCAACAAATATAGATTGAATAAGTCCCTTGAAGGCACTTTTACCCTTCTACTTTCATTACCCAAGCCCTCAAGGGTATTCCGGGTTGCTCACTTCCCTGATAACCGTTTCATAAAGGTCATGGTTTCGTTACGAATTTGGTAGTAGCGAACCGTAAATGGCGAGTGCGGCAAGTACGAGTGTTTTCGTCATGTTCGACTGATGGATTCACTACGTATTTAGGGATTTCGTTCTGAACCTTCGGGTTCCATTTTGTGCATGGCAGCTATTTTGTGGTTGCCCTCACATAGGCCGATGACAACGGCCGAACGAGTCTTTGGACACGTACACGTTAACTGACTTTTAGATGACCTGAGTGAACTGACCCCGTTGCCTGAAGCTAATCTTGCTAAGCCAGTTCCTTGTCCGGTAGCTGATCGAGATTAAGATCAAAGAACAGGACATTGTTGAGTTTATTACACACGCACACACCCCTTTATCTTGCTTCACATCTGTTTTTGTTCCGTCTTTTATAGCCTGTTTATGGTATGGGTTGTGGTCTTTTATTATGGGTTTGTCCGGCCTGTCCGAGAAAGAATGTTGGGCTTTCCCGTGTAATTGATGGTGGGCTGGACAACTGAAAAGTGGGTTTGTCGTCATGCGATACCTTTTGCAATGTTACCTATGATTGGACAATTCGTAAATAATGGGTTTGTCAGGAATGTGATTTTTAACATAAAAGACGATGTCTCGCAATACGAAAATTGAGCAGTCTCTAGCGAACCTACTTGTGTCGTACTTCGTAGACTTCTGTTCCTGGTTGCAGCCAATAAATTTGATCTTTGACGTCACCGAGAAGTATCCCGTGTCTTTGTATTCTAAGACAGGAGAACCCGAAGACTTTGGGTGTGCCCCTGGCGCCGCTGGGTTCTAAACCCCGGTTCTTCAGGCCTGGAATGGTCACCAAGAGAGCAGTTCCACTGGTCCTGGATGTTCTGACGCTTTGGAATGGATGATGGTAATGCCATCCTCATAATCCTGTCAAGTATCACGTGTATTCAGCATCACTATGCATCCCTTATTTTTTCACTTTTAGGAATTGTTGGAACCCACAGCTTTGCTCTAGAGGGCTGGCCTCTTTTTCAAGCACAGGTTTCAGTTCATCACACTTCCTCCTTTCCAATCAAACACTGTGTCAGCCCATAGCAGAGTCTCACAACTTTCTGCTGTCTCTGCCCTTTGCCATTTACTTCTTCATGTCTGCTCAGGCAAATAAACAGATGTAACAAATTCTCATGGTACATTAACACATAACTTGAGTGGAATATTCACAATAGCGGCTCGGCCTGCCACACCCACTATGATGCTGTTGATGACTGGCTGCTGCAGAGTATTAATGCTCCTAGGTTTCCTGTCAGACACTGCAAACCAGAATACTTCCTGACATTGCTTTCAGAATAGCCTGCAAATCCTATGCATTTTACCCAATATATATCTGGATGTTTGTGCTGCAGAATGAATGGTTAGAAAAAAACAATGGGAGAACCCTCCAAGAATTCATGGATGGATCATACTTATGCGCTGTATTTAAGGGGGGGTATTAAAATATTTTTTTCATGGCCCCTTTTCGAGCCCAGGGGCATATCAACAATAGACGGCGATAAATATCGCAAAGCGCACTTAGCCCTTTTTTATCAATCACCGTCTATTGCTGGAATTTATAGCCCGATTACCACGTTATTAACAACGCGTTTCTCCAGGTCGATAAAATTCCAGCAATAGGGGGGAAATGGCAAAAATATCACTGCAAAACCAGCATTGATCTCCTGAATACGGCAATAACCTTGCTGCTACAACCCTGTGGTCGTATCACTATAATCCACCCCAATGTAAAACATACATAACTCATGTTTTGTGCAGACGTCTTGAAGCAGCGTTAAGGGTGAGTTAGTGCTGAAAAGAATATTGCTATGCTGGGGGGGCTGCATTGTAAATATTGCGAAGCCCCCATTAGCGATATTTCACAATGAAGTTTCACGAGGCACGCCCACCTTGCATCTCATTAGGGATGCAAGGCGAGGCGGCAAGAAACCGGGCACTAATACAAGGAAACACGCGCTAGCGTTTCCTTGTAGATGGAGTGATAATATTAACGCCGATTTTTTGCACGAAAACGGACGATAAAGCGGCGATAATATTATCGCCAGCCCTTGCTAATTTGCGCCCCAGTTCGTTCATCCCTTTTAGATTGGATCCAGAGTGCTGAATGTTAGTTCTGAATGGTTTAGTGATCCAGTTGAACACTGCTTGCTTCTACTGACTCAAGAAACACATAACAACATAAGCCTGTGAGGGTATCACCTTTTCGCAGCATGGCCATGAATTTAAAGATTATGTGTGTGGAAACAAATCTGTTTTGAGCTGTTGCACGCTGAGGGATGGGGGTTTATGCTGGAGTGGGGAAGACAAAGGTGCTTGTATGCCATTAATAAACATTACTCTAATCTTAGTTGAAGAGGAGGGGACAGTGAGGCCAAGCCAGGGCTCTGAACGCGGTACTCAGTGCCCTAATGTGGAAAATACGCACCGCTGGTTGGGCCGCTGCCAAGCCTCGAGATGAATCGGCCTATCAGAACGCAGGGCCTGAGAGTGGTGGACAGAGAGGCCTTCTGTGACACACAGGGCTGCTTTATGCAATAAGGGGCCATGAGCTAAACTAGCAGCAGTCATTCTAGCAAAGGGCTGCTTTCAGCAACAAGCTACAACATCACAACTAAATGAGGTTTCATCCAGTCAAAGGCACTGAGGGAGGTTTTGTTGCCATACCTTCGCGCTGAGCACATCTTTGGTACCCGGATCCCCATTCCTTGTAGTCACAGGGATAACCTAGAAAAATGTAAGATGAGCTTGCAGAGGTTCCCCCGCAAATGGGACTCTGGGTACTTCCCCTGTGCCTTCTTGACTGTGTTCTGGTCGCATACTCAAGGCCTACCTCAAAAGATGAATTGAGGTACAGCTATCTCAGGTGCAAGAAAGATGGAAGGTCCACTCAGAGCTGTAATGTTTGTAGAATGAAGACACATACTTTAATGAAGCCTATATAGTAATATATATATATATATATATATATATATATATATATATATATATATATATATATATATATATATATATATATATATATATATGTACAGTAATCAATACCAATGAAAATAACACAAGTTTAGTGAGGTGAAAAACGTCACAAATGAAACAAAGTTGTAACAAGGTCATAAATCAGATAAGAACACAAACCATTGCAATCCTTCTGCAAAAACAGTAGATCCTAAAATGGTGTTCTCTATCACTTGCTGATTCTGTTCACGAGGAACATTACAAATGACCCACAAGGTAAAGGGCACAACACGGATTAATGAAAAGCAAGATTCAAACACTAAATGCAAGTGTCTCTTGTTTGCCTTTGTGCTATGGGACTGGGAAACTTTTCACCTCATTTACTTATTGTTAGCTTAGGGCATCGCTGCAAGCCATCCAGGTGTGCTACGTCAAAAGCAAAGGGCAGGAATGCACCATATCTATGAGATACGGCGCAGTCCTGCACTCTTTTATTGCGCTGGTGCACAAATGGCTGCCTAGTGCCAACATAGATACCCTTGCACCATGGTGCATTGGTGTAAGGGTGCTGGGTAGAAATCGGGTTGTTTTCGTGCAGGAAGGGACACCTTCCTGCACAAAAACAACCATTACGCCACCCCTGGGGGTACGGGGGCATAGGTTTTTGATGCATTGCCAGGTTTACAGCATGTTTTAAATATGAGAATGTGTCTAATTCCATGGGTGTTACGTTGGATAGGCCTCCCTATCGCAGTGTGAGGCAACGCAGTGATTCGTTGCCTTACAACATATCTACGAGGCCATGAAAAGCCACACAGGGTGGCTTTACGTAGCCTCGTAGATATGGCTCTGCAGTGTGTGCCGCCGGTGCATCAAAAAAAGTGACATACTGGCTGTGCACGGGGGTTGTAAATGAGCCCCTTTGTATCTTGGTTTATGGTTGCTGGTACCCAGAAAAATTTACATTTCGTGCCTTCTAAGTCTTCACAATGTTTGGGCATTCCTTCCTTGTTCATGGGGGGACTGACCTTGGGACTAAAGTGAGCCACATGAAGTTTTGACCCTCAGTGGAAATCAGAATGTGAGCCCATGGGCACAAGGGCCTACCCTAGGACCAAGCATGACCTCTGTCAGTGGATCTGGGTAACTCGCAGGCCAGCTGGTTGATAGACCTCCACCATGCCAGGAATGGTCGAAACACTCTCAAATGCGCCTCTGGGACATTTCTGGCATCAATGTCACATGGGCTGAAGGTGGACCACAGAGCTCTCATGTTTCTCAGTTTCATGCATGCTTATCTCGTCCATTGCTGTTTTGCATTGTGCCTTTTTATGCTGTCTATTGCTTTATAATTTAATCAGTACATGTTGATTTCAAAGGAAAAGCCAGGCCTGGATGAGCTACTCACACAGGAAGATTGGACAATTGAGCTCTCTGGGATTCATTCACACAATATGCTGGGTGGAGGTTACTGTGTCCAGGAATAAGATAAAAGGGGGTTTTCAGGATGTCACATGGGGAAGGGGGCAGAGGCTGTTTGCACCAACTGTGTTCGGTGGCACTCACTACTCTTGAAACATATGATTGATTACATAATGAAACTCAGGCCTGACCTTTTCCGTATTTATGCACCAAATGCAGCTACACCACTAGATGGGGCCAAACTCTGTGTTTTCCCTTTCTGCAGCATACAAGCTACCTTAATTGCGAACTTCTCTTTGAATACAAAACACAAAAAAGTTAATTTATGTGTTTTCTTACTCAAGACAGCCAGGCTTTTTCTAGCAGTCCCAAAGTGTAAACAAATACCTCGGTGCAGCAGACTGACTGAGGTACTGTGACTGATGGGCCAATGCAGTGCTTAATTTGTAAAAAAATAAGTGCCATGGTCCTCGCGAGAAGGCCACTGCAGCTTGCACCACACATTCCCCCTGCCATGCTACTGATGACAGTAATAGCCCAACAATTAACCATTACACGTCTGAAAGTGAGACAATTCGGACTATTTCAGGCCCCCAACGAATGGATTGGGCGGCAGGTGATAGTCAGTTTTAATGTATATTGAATTAATAATTAACTTTTGTGGTGGTCATCTCTAAATTAGCCCGACAGCGCAATCTTGTGGCAGACTGTCACAAGGGCCGCTGTTGACAATTAAGTGTCAGTGCAGAGCACCGGAAAGCACAGGCTCAAATTAAGCACTGTGCCAATGTAAGTCGGCTGTCGGGCCATCTGTCAAAGATTCACCCAACGCATAATAGAGCAGGCAGATTGCGAGTTTGACAGATTACTGCACCTTGTTTGTAGAAGAGTACCCTGTACGCCAAACTGAGGGAAGGGACTGGCCATGAACCCACAGGGAGGGGGAAACTTTTACCCAGGACTATCTGAAGGGGTTGGGTGGTGGTTTAGGGTGTCATCCTCCTCTGGTAGGTGCTGCTGATCCTACAGAGGCCAAGGTGAGAGTCCCCAGTCTACTCCCTACGTTGTTGGTCTCCACATAACCTCACAAGGTGTGCCCTCTGAATGTCAAAACCACAGTACCAATGGGACACAATATCCAAGACAGAATACTGAAAATAAAAAATTAACCGGTAAGTCTAGATTTCCTATACTTAAATCCACATATATGTACCTGTGCAATGCATATATCTTCAAGGTACGCACATGGGGAGCTAGGAATCGTAAATGTATACTTCCCTATATGCACATACCTTTCAATATTTTGTCCCTTGATATTCTCTACTCAATATTCTTGTACCTGTTGTTGGTGTCGATATTTAGTAGTACAACCGCCCCCCCCCCCCCCCCTGTACCCTTGAACCTGGCAAGGGGCTGCCCCAGCCTCAGATTTCTTCTCATCTGTTAATATCTCTCCAACCTGTGGCTTTCAGAGTGTGCTGAGCTGCACTGGACTACCTGCCCGGGAGGAGAATCGATCCCATCAAAGCCTGGAAGGTGCCCCGCGAACATGAATGCGCCCATTGACCGCTGAGCCCCGCGGGAAAGAAAAAGTAGTTGTGGAGAGAGAACATGGCTGCCACTTTCAGGCATTTTGATCACTTTGTTTAGGAAAATGTCTCATGCGGAATTAAGTGGTGAGCACAGCAGGCAGGGACCTGGCAGTCTCCTCGGGTTCTCTAACAGTGACTCAGTGAGGGCAGGCAGGATGTGCGTGTGTATCGGTGTGTGGGGGGCTGGAGGTTACACAGTAAAGAAACAGAGAACTTTAGTCCAGGCCTTTGGCTGATAAATGAGTGAAGTCATTGCTCACCAGAAAGGGCCTCTTCGCTTACGTAGGTTGGCGCCAAATTTTCGGCACGCGTTCCCGCCATCGGGAACAGGATCCCTGTTATAGGCACAGGGCTAGCTAGGGGCAATACAAGTGAGCAAAGGTAGGGATTATAAAATGCAGTGATGATCTGAAGCACAGCAGTCCCAGCTCACTAAACATGGAAAGTCTGTAGCAGTGCTTTAAATGAGAAAAAATATTTAAATGTGATTCAAATGGGAAACAAATAAGTGCAGTTACTCAGCAAATTGAGCTAGGGGTCTGGCTAGTGGGCTGGGCTATGGGTTAAACATGATGCAAAGGCACTTCTGACATCTGTTGAGAGTTTGTTTTGCACCTGTATTGTCCTAGTTAGTTAATTTCCCATATGTGCAGATTCCCTCTGTACAGGTGGCATAACGCATACATAGAAATTAATAGTCAATTTGCTGCTATAACCCACTAAAATATGTATGCAGCCCATTGCAATTAAAGTGATCTTGGCCTATGTTGTGTGGTCTTTGGCCAGAAGTGTGTACCCTCGACTCAACACTGTGTGATTTTAAGCCATTCTTGTCTAAACTTGAACCATTTCTGTGATATAGCCCAGCTCTGAGTGACATTGGACCACCAATGTACTATCCTGTGCCAGTGATGATGGGTCTTGATTCAGCCCTGTCTGACCTTGCCTATGCATTTTCAGATCTCTGCTTGGTGCCTTGTTCCCTACAGAAGACATAGACTACGAAAACATTGGGATGAGCTCACACACAGTAGAACTTAGTTCCTAATGCAAAACCCTGCAAAGTAGAGGGGAGAATTATAGCTCAAAATTATATTTTAACTTTCTCTCCCTTTTTCCTTCATTCTCAAACAGCTAACAAAAAATAAAAATGAAATGTATCTCTTTATTATTATTATTATATTATTATTATATTTCTTATATAGCGCAGAATCGACCCCCGAAGGGGTATCTCCGCGCTTGCCTTGGGAACCCGTCCTGGCTTTTCCCTGTGAGATAGCCCCTACAGGGCATCCCCAAGGTGAAAGCCAGACATCCCGCCGCGGGGGGCCATTGTGGAGATTAAGCAAGCTTAATGCCCAGAGTTGCAGAGTGTGAACCCATGGTTAGGTCAGGCACCGAAGCGAGAATTATCGAGTCCATGGACATTTGAGCTCAAGACCCTGCCGCGTCAGGAATTGAACCCTGGTCCCGGGTCTGACCTCTGCTTCAGGGTCTGCCTGCTCTAACCAGTGAGCCACACTTCTTTAAAATGAACTCTTAGCTACTCCCAATATCTCCCATGTATACAATGGGGTCTGTAATGTAAGTGTTCATGGACCTTCCACCCATCTGTACGGCACAGAAGGATATTGCGGGGGGAGCTCAGGCATAGCAGCTTCAACACGCACACTCACAGACTACTGCTTTCCTATTGTTTTCCTTGTAACCAGGTAACACCAGACAGTATCTGTGCCAACTGGGCACCCACTTCTCCTTCAGCACCATAGAGTTCAGGGGATCCTCGTTTAAAGGTCTCATCCATATTTTTTCTATTACGCAATGGGCATATTCATGCAGCCTACTCTATTTATATGAGCTGGCCAGACCAGACATGGGAAAGAATCCTCAGAACGACTTTGACAAATTAATAACTGTGCACATTGGTCATCACTGTGGGTGATGTTAGGCTTGCATAGTGTTGGATGTCAGCATTATGTGATCTCAGCACTGTGGGGTATTGGGCATTGGTAGTATAGTAGGTTAATTTAGGCAATTGCTATATAATGGAGAAGCACAGTGTCATATTGGGTCTGCATTGGCTGTATGAATTGGAGGAGAGGCAGTGATGGATGTGACCTGTATCAGTACATTGTTTTTAATAGCTATACAAACCAGTCAATAACAAACGTTTTTAGGGTCCGGAAGGGGGAAGGGGGATGTCGCCCATCTCAAGTATCCCTCTTTAAGAGCCCTGTATCGACCAGTCCAGAGGTGGCACAGTCAGGCACAAAGGCAGATGTGTAGTAGCCATGTCTCCCATTCCACCTGGTCTTCTTACATTCTCGTTAGGTGGGATCAGGAGGTGAGTAGGTGAGTATTCTAGGGTTGATCCTTTAAGACACTAATGGAAGTCTCATTATCTGAGCTCAGTTATCCCTCAAGATGCCATCACATTATTTGAACACTATTACTAGTCATGCATTCATGCAACCACACTATAGAATGCAATGCTATCTGCCACCCTCAGCGTGAACACAACGACCATCTAGGTACTTCTACGGTCCTGATTCTAGCTATCCTACGTAACACATGGTAATACGTTTGAGACTTCAAATAACCACGACTGACTGAGCCGTGGTGTCTTCTGGCATGGAAGGTATCTCAGCACACAATGGACATTTTTTTTCCAGGTTAGCTATTTAACATGGGAATGTTGCTCACTAGGGGCTGATTCACAGAACTAACTTAAGACAAAATCCTAAACTTACTACTTTTGGTATTCACAGAAGTTAGGACTTTGTCTTAAGACAGACTTAAGACAGACTTAAGACAGAATCCTAACTTAAGTCTGTCTTAAGTCTGTCTTAAGACAAAATCCTAACTTCTGTGAATACCAAACGTAGTAAGTTTAGGATTTTGTCTTAAGTTAGTTCTGTGAATCGGGCCCTGAGAAAGGACAGCCTAAGAAAAGAACTCACAGGGTAAAATGGGCATATTTTGCAAGCCTCTCTGTTGGCTAGATATGTCTTGGAAAAAGATGCCCAATTCATTCATTGGTCAACTTAGAAATGACAGTAACTAAGGGCCAATAGTAACTTTTCCTTGCACCAGTAACAATCATTCTTTCATGGGATGTGTGTTAAAGCTAAAAAGGGGATCCAAATAAATTTTAAGTCACCTGCCTGTTGGGTAGCACTGGCACTATTAAATTATATGCAATGCTAAATCCTTTTTCTTTTTATTTAAATCTACTATTGCAAACTTATGGTCACCACATATAGAAGGCATGTTTTCTTTTTTGTGCCATATGATTGCAATATTCTTTTTCGAATTAACAATTGCACCAGTTTGACCAAGGACATATTTAAGGCGCCTAATGGATCCGCCAATACTTGATTAACTAGTGCAGCTTCTTGATGTCATACTATTATTATTTTTAGGTCTCGTAGCGAAAATAGCGCGGTGGCGCTGTCTCGCCAGAGATCTTTTGTTACTGACTGTGCTTCCCAGGAGACAGCGCCTGGCCGCGCGCATCTCGCAAAAGGCGATCGGCGCAGGCCACGCGCGCGCGAACGCGCTCGCCGTGGCTGTCTCCTGGGAAGCGCAACAAACATACACAGGCACACCTCCCCCTGCACGCATGCGCACACACATACACAAGCACACATACACGCACGGAGAGACATCCCCCTCCGCCGTCGCACACACAGACACACACACATGCACACATACAGGCATCCCCCCCTTCCCCGCTCACCGGCACTCCGGACTTGTGCAGCCTCCGACCGCGGGGCTCTCCCTCGGGCATGGGAGCCCCACGTCACCACTGCTCCTCCAGGCACTCCGTGGGCGCGGGCTTCACAAAACGGAAGACCCGCCCCACGATAGGTTTCGTTTTGCGCGCGCACTTCCACTGCCCAGAAACTGGAGCACGTTACGTGACCTGCGAGTATTAAGAAAAATTGAGAACACCTTCTCCGTTCCCGCCCTAAGTATCTCCACTGCCGGTTCCCTTCACCCTTATTTTGATCCTCCTTTAGCTGTTCGCTCTGCCGGCATTTGGCATCTTCTGTCGCACAAAACGTGACGTCACCCAGAGTCTGAGACTAGAACGCTGTTACGATATTGACAGGCGGACAGGCGTTATTACCCAATTTACCAGAAAAGCTCATTTTCCATCACACAATTATTCTGCAGGCACGTCTTCCAGTGCTGACATGTTAGGGTTATATTAGCGTTCCATGGGCAGGTTTTTAAGATGGACATTACAGCAAAAAAAAAAAAAGACTACCTTGGAAAGTAGAATGAGTCTAGCAATGTTGTGAGTCAGGACTTGGGAACGTAGACTAAAGTGTCCATTTACATACGTGCTCCTCAATGTGCAGTCAATGGGAGGGGCGATACACATTCCAAGATGGCTGCGGCGCTACACAATCCAACTTTGGCTAAGGCATCGGAAGGCGCGTAGGCTCTCTTATACCTCTGGCTGCGCAGCAACTGGGACGTAACTGAAAGCAGGCGAGGCCCGGGATGTGTAAAGTATGTGCGTTCAGGTAAGTTTGGAAGTGGGTTTGCTGTGATTCTTTATAGCTCGATGACGGGAGGGGATACTTGTTTGAGGGGCATTTGCTGGCGTTATCAGAGGGCGTCCGGGGCTGCTTAGAGAGGGCAAAGATGGTCCATCATTGGTGGTGGAGGATAAGCTGGCGAAGAGGGGTAATAAATACCGAAATGCAGGCAGCTATTTTTTCCCAGGCCGGCTACCTGATGCTCATAAAGAACAGCGGGTAGAGCCCTCTACGTTTAGATGGTATATGAAATGGCTTAAACGAGGACCATCAGGAACGATCTTTGTATACTAGCCCTCCCGATGCTTGGAGGAGCTTTACACCATGCTGCTCGCTAATGTGGACACCCAAGGCTGGTCGGTGGGGCCCTCTGTAAGGTAGGCCTCGACTGCACATCAGGAGTGCATGGGCCCTGGGCCCTATGCATTCAATCAGCATTGCAGCCTTCCGATTTCAGCGCAAATTCGAGTATATGAGCCGTGCAGTGCTCTAGGTCTGTGAGGGTGTCTGTTAACAACAGCTAACCACTCACAAACAATGTTTATATACCAATTGTAAATTTAAAAAAAAGTTATGCAAAGCATTGCCAGAGACAATGCCAGTAACTCAAACTTTAATGCTGCGAGACCTATTGCATTGCAAATGCTTGTTTTATTTTGTGCTCAATGCTCAAATTCTCGTGTCCCCACACTCACACAGGCCCGAGCACACACACACAATGCAAAGCAATCCACACACTTCCTTTAATATACCTTCTGGGACTGTCCAGGTTCTGTCTCTTCTTCTTTCCCATACCCAGACACACACACAAACGGTTAAAACACTCACAAGCAATCATACACCCACGGAAAAGGTTAGAAGACATTTTAAACTCATAACATCCAGTGGCTTCCTTAATTCCCACTCTCAGCTGTTTTTCTGCACAGGATAGTTTGAATGTGATTGACAGAGCAGGGCCTGAATGGACACTGCTCTATCAAAGACAGTGTGTAGCTGAAATTCTCAACACCCACACTTCTAGACATAATACAAATGAGCTGTTGCTGAATGATTCAGCAGGGGCTCTGCACATGGCTCCAGGGGGACTTTGGCTGTAAGAGTCTCCTGGAGACAAGCTCCACCCTGACAGCCTCCGCAGCACCAACAATAAACAGGATACCAGTCATGAGTAACGGTAAGGTCCTTGGTGATGGAGAATTGCCGGTACTTAAAGGGATAAAAATAAGAAGTGACCGTACTTAGTACCTGTGAGTACCAGCACATTTAAAGTACTGGTCTGGGGTGAGATAAAGGAAAGAGTTGGGACTAGGAGCAGGCCTGGAGCACCAGAGTCAGAGGTGGGGGCCCAAGGTAGTGGGTACAGGGTCAGCCTACCCTGCACCCTCTTCCTTGCGACCTCCCCACTGACTCGGATGCTGGTCAGCGACATGCTGGATTTCCCCACACAGTCCTGGTTTTCAGAGGACTGACCCGGCGTCTAGACGCTTTTGCTAATTATCAATAAATGCCACCGTTTTTGGGACAAAGATACAGTCAACACTGAGGGGAGTGCAAATTGTGAACTGCGTGTACCATGATGCAAAGGAGCAAACTTTTCTGGGATGTGATGTAGTTCTGGCCACTCCCTTTTCCCTGCCGAAACTGATCTTCATGACCTCGTCTACCAATTATGTCATGTTCCTAATGTAAAATGTGTTCCGGCACATTGATTACACTTCATCCAGCCCGAGACAGAGATTCCGGGCTGGGTGCAGAGATTATCGCCCCAGCCAGAGAGTACGACTTGAGCCGAAGATTCCAGGCCGACTTCAGACGTAAAGATACAACTCGTAAATGACCTCTGTGAATACCAAAAGTCATAGAGTTAGACTTTTGTCTCAGATTGCCTTTGTGAATCGGGTCCAGAGATTTTATTAGGATAAAAACAAATAAAGCCACATTGATTGGTGATGCACAATTGATCAATATTTATAGAAAACTAATTTCCACACATTATCATTTGTGTGTAATACTGTTTTATCTGTAAACCTGAATGTTTGTGCAAAGTTAGTAGCCAGTTCAATGGAAGATTTGGTGTCTGTAAATGACAGTATGCTACCAAACAATGCTTTAGTTACATTCCAATATAACCCCTTATATCTATTAAAGTTAGCTGGGTTGTGAATGTTTGTTGTTCTAAAAAGTGGGTCGTGGTTCTAAAAAGTTCGGGAACCACTGTCTTAGAAACTTCCACCTTGATGGTGGCCCTCACCTCACCTGACAACCAGTATATCGCGTTCTCACAAGCGTAAAGTCACCACGCCCTTACGAATATCATAGGCCCAATGGGTGGTGATTCCATGTGTCAATGTGAACATTCCAGAGACGTGCACCTATAACTGGTGACAGTCTCAATGATGTTATTTTGTCAGAGTCATAGAGGACAGCCCCCTCCACTGCACCATTTTTCTTATTATGTGAAAGGAGATCTGGGAGGGTCTCACGCACCACCATTGGCCATCATTTCAACAAGGCCATTCATTTGTAGGTGGTAAGGCATGGACAACATATAGGTTACCCCTCACTCATCTATCAAGGCCTTCATGTACGGTGTCAGAGACAATCTCTAATAGAAACCATAGTCTGGTAAAGCTAGGAGATTCAGAAAGGGGGTGGTGATGGACAGAGTATCTGAATTAAGCAAGACACTCCTACCCAGTCAACAGATCAGGGCTTGATCCATCACCGTTTTTTAGCTCACTGCACCATCCCAGCTCAGAACCTGGCTACATGCAAATTAGTCTGTCCCTGGCCCAGTGCATCATGGGAACAGGGCAGACCAAACTACAGAGCCACTTCTTTACCAGAAAGGAAACAAGCTTCCGGGGACCGGTTTCAGGCATTACAGCCATCTTTGGCCTGGCTTGCTTGAATCCTGATGGTGCAGTGAGCAAGGGACTCACATCTGAGCATACCCTTCCACACTTGTGGTGGCCAAAACGATTCAAAAAGGGGGTGGTGATGGACAGAGTATCTGAATTAAGCAAGACACTCCTACCCAGTCAACAGATCAGGGCTTGATCCATCACCGTTTTTTAGCTCACTGCACCATCCCAGCTCAGAACCTGGCTACATGCAAATTAGTCTGTCCCTGGCCCAGTGCATCATGGGAACAGGGCAGACCAAACTACTGAGCCAATTCTTTACCAGAAAGGAAACAAGCTTCCGGGGACCGTTTTCTGGCATTACAGCCGTCTTCGGCCCGGCTTGCTTGAATCCTGATGGTGCAGTGAGCAAGGGACTCACATCTGAGCATACCCTTCCACACTTGTGGTGGCCAAAACGATTCAAAAAGGGGGTGGTGATGGACAGAGTATCTGAATTAAGCAAGACACTCCTACCCAGTCAACAGATCAGGGCTTGATCCATCACCGTTTTTTAGCTCACTGCACCATCCCAGCTCAGAACCTGGCTACATGCAAATTAGTCTGTCCCTGGCCCAGTGCATCATGGGAACAGGGCAGACCAAACTACCGAGCCAATTCTTTACCAGAAAGGAAACAAGCTTCCGGGGACCGGTTTCTGGCATTACAGCCGTCTTCGGCCCGGCTTGCTTGAATCCTGATGGTGCAGTGAGCAAGGGACTCACATCTGAGCATACCCTTCCACACTTGTGGTGGCCAAAACGATTCAAAAAGGGGGTGGTGATGGACAGAGTATCTGAATTAAGCAAGACACTCCTACCCAGTCAACAGATCAGGGCTTGATCCATCACCGTTTTTTAGCTCACTGCACCATCCCAGCTCAGAACCTGGCTACATGCAAATTAGTCTGTCCCTGGCCCAGTGCATCATGGGAACAGGGACACTGCACCATCAGTATTCAAGCAAGCCGGGCCGAAGATGGCCGTAATGCCAGAAACCGGTCCCCAGAAGCTTGTTTCCTTTCCAGTGAAAGAATTGGCTTGGTAGTTTGGTCTGCCCTGTTCCCATGATGCACTGGGCCAGGGACAGACTAATTTGCATGTAGCCAGGTTCTGAGCTGGGATGGTGCAGTGAGCTAAAAAACGGTGATGGATCAAGCCCTGATCTGTTGACTGGGTAGGAGTATTCTGCTTAATTCAGAAACTCTGTCCATCGCCACCCCCTTTTCTGAATCGTTTTGTCCACCATAAGCGTGGAAGGGTATACTCAGACATGAGTCCCTTGCTCACTGCACCATCAGGATTCAAGCAAGCCGGGCCGAAGACGGCTGTAATGCCAGAAACCGGTCCCCGGAAGCTTGTTTCCTTTCCAGTGAAAGAATTGGTTTGGTAGTTTGGTCTGCCCTGTTCCCATGATGCACTGGGCCAGGGACAGACTAATTTGCATGTAGCCAGGTTCTGAGCTGGGATGGTGCAGTGAGCTACAAAACGGTGATGGATCAAGCCCTGATCTGTTGACTGGGTAGGAGTATTCTGCTTCATTCAGAAACTCTGTCCATCGCCACCCCCTTTTCTGAATCGTTTTGTCCACCATAAGCGTGGAAGGGTATACTCAGACATGAGTCCCTTGCTCACTGCACCATCAGGATTCAAGCAAACCGGGCCGAAGACGGCTGTAATGCCAGAAACCGGTCCCCGGAAGCTTGTTTCCTTTCCAGTGACAGAATTGGCTTGGTAGTTTGGTCTGCCCTGTTCCCATGATGCACTGGGCCAGGGACAGACTAATTTGCATGTAGCCAGGTTCTGAGCTGGGATGGTGCAGTGAGCTAAAAAACGGTGATGGATCAAGCCCTGATCTGTTGACTGGGTAGGAGTATTCTGCTTAATTCAGAAACTCTGTCCATCGCCACCCCCTTTTCTGAATCGTTTTGTCCACCATAAGCGTGGAACGGTATACTCAGACATGAGTCCCATGCTCACTGCACCATCAGGATTCAAGCAAGCCGGGCCGAAGACGGCTGTAATGCCAGAAACCGGTCCCCGGAAGCTTGTTTCCTTTCCAGTGAAAGAATTGGCTTGGTAGTTTGGTCTGCCCTGTTCCCATGATGCACTGGGCCAGGGACAGACTAATTTGCATGTAGCCAGGTTCTGAGCTGGGATGGTGCAGTGAGCTAAAAAACGGTGATGGATCAAGCCCTGATCTGTTGACTGGGTAGGAGTATTCTGCTTAAATCAGAAACTCTGTCCATCGCCACCCCCTTTTCTGAATCGTTTTGTCCACCATAAGCGTGGAAGGGTATACTCAGACATGAGTCCCTTGCTCACTGCACCATCAGGATTCAAGCAAGCCGGGCCGAAGACGGCTGTAATGCCAGAAACCGGTCCCCGGAAGCTTGTTTCCTTTCCAGTGAAAGAATTGGCTTGGTAGTTTGGTCTGCCCTGTTCCCATGATGCACTGGGCCAGGGACAGACTAATTTACATGTAGCCAGGTTCTGAGCTGGGATGGTTCAGTGAGCTACAAAACGGTGCTGGATCAAGCCCTGACCTGTTGACTGGGTAGGAGTATTCTGCTTAATTCAGAAACTCTGTCCATCGCCACCCCCTTTTCTGAATCGTTTTGTCCACCATAAGCGTGGAAGGGTATACTCAGACATGAGTCCCTTGCTCACTGCACCATCAGGATTCAAGCAAGCCGGGCCGAAGACGGCTGTAATGCCAGAAACCGGTCCCCGGAAGCTTGTTTCCTTTTCAGTGAAAGAATTGGCTTGGTAATTTGGTCTGCCCTGTTCCCATGATGCACTGGGCCAGGGACAGACTAATTTGCATGTAGCCAGGTTCTGAGCTGGGATGGTGCAGTGAGCTAAAAAACGGTGATGGATCAAGCCCTGAGCTGTTGACTGGGTAGGAGTATTCTGCTTAATTCAGAAACTCTGTCCATCGCCACCCCCTTTTCTGAATCGTTTTGTCCACCATAAGCGTGGAAGGGTATACTCAGACATGAGTACCTTGCTCACTGCACCATCAGGATTCAAGCAAGCCGGGCCGAAGACGGCTGTAATGCCAGAAACCGGTCCCCAGAAGCTTGTTTCCTTTCCAGTGAAAGAATTGGCTTGGTAGTTTGGTCTGCCCTGTTCCCATGATGCACTGGGCCAGGGACAGACTAATTTGCATGTAGCCAGGTTCTGAGCTGGGATGGTGCAGTGAGCTAAAAAACGGTGATGGATCAAGCCCTGATCTGTTGACTGGGTAGGAGTATTCTGCTTAATTCAGAAACTCTGTCCATCGCCACCCCCTTTTCTGAATCGTTTTGTCCACCATAAGCGTGGAAGGGTATACTCAGACATGAGTACCTTGCTCACTGCACCATCAGGATTCAAGCAAGCCGGGCCGAAGACGGCTGTAATGCCAGAAACTGGTCCCCAGAAGCTTGTTTCCTTTCCAGTGAAAGAATTGGCTTGGTAGTTTGGTCTGCCCTGTTCCCATGATGCACTGGGCCAGGGACAGACTAATTTGCATGTAGCCAGGTTCTGAGCTGGGATGGTGCAGTGAGCTAAAAAACGGTGATGGATCAAGCCCTGATCTGTTGACTGGGTAGGAGTATTCTGCTTAATTCAGAAACTCTGTCCATCGCCACCCCCTTTTCTGAATCGTTTTGTCCACCATAGGCGTGGAAGGGTATACTCAGACATGAGTCCCTTGCTCACTGCACCATCAGGATTCAAGCAAGCCGGGCCGAAGACGGCTGTAATGCCAGAAACCGGTCCCCGGAAGCTTGTTTCCTTTCCAGTGAAAGAATTGGTTTGGTAGTTTGGTCGGCCCTGTTCCCATGATGCACTGGGCCAGGGACAGACTAATTTGCATGTAGCCAGGTTCTGAGCTGGGATGGTGCAGTGAGCTACAAAACGGTGATGGATCAAGCCCTGATCTGTTGACTGGGTAGGAGTATTCTGCTTCATTCAGAAACTCTGTCCATCGCCACCCCCTTTTCTGAATCGTTTTGTCCACCATAAGCGTGGAAGGGTATACTCAGACATGAGTCCCTTGCTCGCTGCACCATCAGGATTCAAGCAAACCGGGCCGAAGACGGCTGTAATGCCAGAAACCGGTCCCCGGAAGCTTGTTTCCTTTCCAGTGACAGAATTGGCTTGGTAGTTTGGTCTGCCCTGTTCCCATGATGCACTGGGCCAGGGACAGACTAATTTGCATGTAGCCAGGTTCTGAGCTGGGATGGTGCAGTGAGCTAAAAAACGGTGATGGATCAAGCCCTGATCTGTTGACTGGGTAGGAGTATTCTGCTTAATTCAGAAACTCTGTCCATCGCCACCCCCTTTTCTGAATCGTTTTGTCCACCATAAGCGTGGAACGGTATACTCAGACATGAGTCCCATGCTCACTGCACCATCAGGATTCAAGCAAGCCGGGCCGAAGACGGCTGTAATGCAAGAAACCGGTCCCCGGAAGCTTGTTTCCTTTCCAGTGAAAGAATTGGCTTGGTAGTTTGGTCTGCCCTGTTCCCATGATGCACTGGGCCAGGGACAGACTAATTTGCATGTAGCCAGGTTCTGAGCTGGGATGGTGCAGTGAGCTAAAAAACGGTGATGGATCAAGCCCTGATCTGTTGACTGGGTAGGAGTATTCTGCTTAAATCAGAAACTCTGTCCATCGCCACCCCCTTTTCTGAATCGTTTTGTCCACCATAAGCGTGGAAGGGTATACTCAGACATGAGTCCCTTGCTCACTGCACCATCAGGATTCAAGCAAGCCGGGCCGAAGACGGCTGTAATGCCAGAAACCGGTCCCCGGAAGCTTGTTTCCTTTCCAGTGAAAGAATTGGCTTGGTAGTTTGGTCTGCCCTGTTCCCATGATGCACTGGGCCAGGGACAGACTAATTTGCATGTAGCCAGGTTCTGAGCTGGGATGGTTCAGTGAGCTACAAAACGGTGCTGGATCAAGCCCTGACCTGTTGACTGGGTAGGAGTATTCTGCTTAATTCAGAAACTCTGTCCATCGCCACCCCCTTTTCTGAATCGTTTTGTCCACCATAAGCGTGGAAGGGTATACTCAGACATGAGTCCCTTGCTCACTGCACCATCAGGATTCAAGCAAGCCGGGCCGAAGACGGCTGTAATGCCAGAAACCGGTCCCCGGAAGCTTGTTTCCTTTTCAGTGAAAGAATTGGCTTGGTAATTTGGTCTGCCCTGTTCCCATGATGCACTGGGCCAGGGACAGACTAATTTGCATGTAGCCAGGTTCTGAGCTGGGATGGTGCAGTGAGCTAAAAAACGGTGATGGATCAAGCCCTGAGCTGTTGACTGGGTAGGAGTATTCTGCTTAATTCAGAAACTCTGTCCATCGCCACCCCCTTATCTGAATCGTTTTGTCCACCATAAGCGTGGAAGGGTATACTCAGACATGAGTACCTTGCTCACTGCACCATCAGGATTCAAGCAAGCCGGGCCGAAGACGGCTGTAATGTCAGAAACCGGTCCCCAGAAGCTTGTTTCCTTTCCAGTGAAAGAATTGGCTTGGTAGTTTGGTCTGCCCTGTTCCCATGATGCACTGGGCCAGGGACAGACTAATTTGCATGTAGCCAGGTTCTGAGCTGGGATGGTGCAGTGAGCTAAAAAACTGTGATGGATCAAGCCCTGATCTGTTGACTGGGTAGGAGTATTCTGCTTAATTCAGAAACTCTGTCCATCGCCACCCCCTTTTCTGAATCGTTTTGTCCACCATAAGCGTGGAAGGGTATACTCAGACATGAGTACCTTGCTCACTGCACCATCAGGATTCAAGCAAGCCGGGCCGAAGACGGCTGTAATGCCAGAAACTGGTCCCCAGAAGCTTGTTTCCTTTCCAGTGAAAGAATTGGCTTGGTAGTTTGGTCTGCCCTGTTCCCATGATGCACTGGGCCAGGGACAGACTAATTTGCATGTAGCCAGGTTCTGAGCTGGGATGGTGCAGTGAGCTAAAAAACGGTGATGGATCAAGCCCTGATCTGTTGACTGGGTAGGAGTATTCTGCTTAATTCAGAAACTCTGTCCATCGCCACCCCCTTTTCTGAATCGTTTTGTCCACCATAGGCGTGGAAGGGTATACTCAGACATGAGTCCCTTGCTCACTGCACCATCAGGATTCAAGCAAGCCGGGCCGAAGACGGCTGTAATGCCAGAAACCGGTCCCCGGAAGCTTTTTTCCTTTCCAGTGAAAGAATTGGCTTGGTAGTTTGGTCTGCCCTGTTCCCATGATGCACTGGGCCAGGGACAGACTAATTTGCATGTAGCCAGGTTCTGAGCTGGGATGGTGCAGTGAGCTACAAAACGGTGATGGATCAAGCCCTGATCTGTTGACTGGGTAGGAGTATTCTGCTTAATTCAGAAACTCTGTCCATCGCCACCCCCTTTTCTGAATGGTAAAGCTAGGCAGCATTGCTCTGGTCGCCACAGGCACAGTCCCTTGTCTACATATAGCTTCAGGAAATGGGTAACACGGACAACCACCACCAAGATGAACCTGTTCCATGAAGCTATTTTATGGTCAGGTCATGCAGGAATGAAAGAATTCCTTACCTTCATTTTCACCTGGGCCAGCAGATGTGTCTCATCAGTCTGTCATATGTGTTGTTGGCCTATCCCAGGTGGCCATCAAGGGCATATCATGAGCCTGACCCAGCAGACATGTCCCACAGCACTTGAGCACGAAGAGCACTCTGGTTGCCACAGTTCTAGAAACCTTAGGGTCACTAGAGAGGATGCCACTGAACTGGTGTACCCATTCTTACATGGTTCTCCCCATTGCCAAAGGTCTACAAAAGTTGGATAGTCTTTCTTCTGTATGTAGAACTATGTCTGAGAGGGTACCACTGCAGCTCAGGGAAAACAAATATTTGAGTGTGGGCTCTAGGTCCCCACCTTAGGGGCCTTGCCTCTATTCTTGTTTGCAGGAACCTTCTCAACTTTTCCATGCTCATGGTCTTCCTGATGGGCTCTTTGGACATTTATGGGCATGTGAACTCATTCAGCCAGTCCTAGCATTTCAGTATGAACTCACTGTTTTACCTGCCTCCAGATAGAAAGCTTCAGGTCATTACCAATCAGATAGTCTGCAGGAATTGCAGGGCTTTCTGCAACTTTCTCACTTCCTTTTCCTCCCTACTCCAGGGTAACCATTGTCAGGGCATCACAACTCAACCCTGTGTTTACATTTACCACATGATGGCATACATCAGGAATTATCTGCTCTGGGAATACCCTCTGACACTGGACTGTAGCCATGCTCACTCTTGTATCCCTTACTGTCTCAATCTTCTGCCATTGATTGATGGACACTGTCTGAAGTCTTTATTGTTGACCGGCAAATAGGCCCTTCACCCATAGAAACAATGGCAACTAACCTCTGTCCACCTCTGCCCCTACTCGGCTGACTTCCATCCCAAGTCCTAAAGTGGCAATTCCCGTGGACTGCCAGCCATTGAAGGCTTCTTTAAACTGTCTAAGGCCTCATTTAGAGTTCAGATGAGTAGGATTGTTCTCACCCACACCACCAAACCACTTTCCCTGCTCTGTTTAGAGTCAGGGGGAGTACTGTGTTTACATTGGTGCAGCCTCTACTGGTTTTCACCAGTGTACACATCTGACGTGGCATCCCATCTGACAAAAAGCCACCAGCCCAATAAGACATCTATCTGCCCTGTTGAGAGTGAGACAACTATCAATGAATTCCTCGTCCATGACGAACAAGGGCAGGGTAAATGTTCAATGGTACCCTGACATTGGGACAAAACTTCTAGCGAGACAAGACCATCTTCTTTGTGTTAAGAAAATAAACTCTTGGTTTGGAAGTTTATTTTCTGAATACAAAACATTCTGCTGAGTGGGCGCTTTAAACATGGCGTCCAGTCTGAAGACCTGCAGTTCTGTGAGGGGAGCGGCTACAAAGGCAGCTCTTGTCACAGCGCAGGCAGTCTATTGTCAGGGTAGCGGAGGCCATTGCCTCCGCCAGCAAGGTTGACCAGCTGACCAACCACAAGGGTCTAAGGGGCATATTACCAAGCAATAGCGATAATTATCGCTATTGCTATACAGACCTTCAGTGCTTCCTCAGATTCTAACTTTGGGATTTATGGTTCATCGTTGGCCCCTTCCATCTGTACATTGTCTTCATATTCACACTAGTAAGGTTAGTCAAGTTAGACAATTCAAGCTAATTTTTCCCCAAATCAAGGGTCCAATATTCCATTCAAAATGTGACTCAATCAAAATTGTTGAGCAGTCTTCTGCCCTTGGAGCGAAGGCTTTTGCCTCCAATGACCTGGCGTCCCGGAGGTCAGCCTGCCACTATATAAATGAGACCATAATTCCGAAACCCTTTTTGATGCTGGGAAAGACACATGTGGTCTCTTCTGCAACCTCCAGTCCTCAGGGCAGGTTTCTATGTACTAGGCCCCTATCCAGACAGGGCGCCTTCATGGTTCACTCCAGTCCGCTCACAACTGGCAGCTGCATCTTATTCACCAGATGGAACCCTTCAGTCATTGCAGTAGTCAAGTGGAAGCCAGGCAGATGGCCCTTGGAGAACAGCTCATGGGGTTTGGTAGTCCTTCAGCTTTCTTTTCCAAGCAATCAAGTAGAATTCCCAACACTAAATCCTGGTAATATCCGTCTTTGCAACCCAAGTTATCAGCATTTTCTCCCTCACTGTACTAAAAACTTACCAACGTTCCCCATTCAAGATCACCCACTCCATCTCCCTCTTGCCCAAGCCAGGTGTCCCTCCTGGTCCAACCCTTAAGGACATGAAGAAACACCCCCTACCCTGCATAGGGAACAGCTTTTACTCCTGTCTAGCTCAGAGGCAAAGGTTTAGAGACCTTTGGGCCTCAGTTTGTTTCTGTCACTTGTGTCTCCATTTGGCATTTCCAAGGCAGTTCTGGTAGTTTTTTTCTGTTAATATTTGTTCCTGTACCCACCAAGACGAGACACGCCTACCTAGTGGTCACTTCTTGATACTGTAATAGCTTTCCTGTACATAGAAATGTCTGCCTTGTCCTCCCTGAGTGGTACAAAAGGGGGTGGTGATGGACGGAGCATCTGAACCAATCAAACACTCACACCCAGTCAAAAGATCTGGGTTTAATCCATCACCGTTCTTTAGCCCACTCTGCCACCCCAGTTCAGACATGGCTATATGCAAATCAGTCTGACCCTGTGCCTCGTGGGAACAGTCCAGCCCGAACTGCCAAGCCATGTCTTCCCTGGACCGGAAACAAGCTTCCGAGGACCGGTTTCTGGCATTGCAGCCGTCTTCAGCCCGGCTTGCTTGAATCCAGTGGCAATGTGAGCAAGGGACTCACGTCTGAGCATACCCTGCCAACTTATGGCGAGCAAAGTGGTACAAAAGGGGGTGGTGACGGACGGAGCATCTGAACCAATCAAACACTCATACCCAGTCAACAGATCTGGGTTTAATCCATCACAGTTCTTTAGCCCACTCTGCCACCCCAGTTCAGACATGGCCATATGCAAATCAGCCTGACCCTGTACCTCCTGGGAACAATCCAGCCCAAAATGCCAAGCCACGCCTTCCCTGGACCGGAAACAAGCTTCCGAGGACCGGTTTCTGGCATTGCAGCCGTCTTCAGCCCGACTTGCTTGAATCCAGTGGCAAAGTGAGTAAGGTACTCACGTCTGAGCATACCCTGCCAACTTATGGCGAGCAAAGTGGTCCTCCCCGAGAGCAGCTGCTCATACACAACTGGGATGCTGATTTCAGTCACTGGAGAAAAGGCTGCCAGTCAAACAGAGTTCAGTCTAATTCCCTTTCAGAAAGCAAAAAAGTATACTTTTAAGTTACCTTTCCACTACAGTTATTAAGAATATACTTTCACTGCTGAATAAGAATTTTGTCAAAAATTCCAAAATAGATTTTAAGGAAGTTTTGTTCATTTTTCTAAGGCTCAATTATAATAAAAACACTTTCATGTAGAATCAGACTGTTATTGGAAAATGTAACTTAGTTTACACAGTGACAAAATAGCTTTTGGCAACTTTCACTGTGGGGCATACTTTTCTCAATATTTTGTATACTCCACTTTTATACATTACGTAGCCAGCCCTGTGAGCTTCCAGAGCAAAAATTGGGCTGGTTTATTCTCTGTATATAAAAGTAGGGGTTACTCATGCAAAGCATGTTTTGTGCCAGATGTCACTGTGGTAGGTTACAAAAGTGCAGCGCATCTGGGCCACAATGGTATTCTCTGTAGCCATGGCCTTTAGATGGGCAGTGTGTCAATATACACTGCAGCCCAAATATGACATTTAACTTCCACACCACAGTGCGTTTTCTGTGGCAACTTACCAAGGCCTTACTAGAAAATGAAATTAGCGGTAACCAATTTCACGGTGCATGTTTATAGACTGAACACACACTATGGCACTGCGCACAGTCATAATACCAAACAAAACAGTAAAAAGTTGGAGAACTACGCATTCATGCTATTTCGCAGAATGGGCCACAGTGTTTTTAAGCCTCGTCTGTGCATCACCATAAAGTTGCCACGTTTGTTTTCACTTTTTGTTTACCGTGTACAAGATGCTGTTAGGCAGGCCATATTTTGTGATGTCACTTTCTAAAGTTAAGTTTCTGATGACTGGTGAAAGTGGGATCTGGGGGTTGAAGGTGAAAGAGGGGCAGATAATATGAAGAAGCAGGAGCTCCAGGCTCCTGAATCATGGTGAGATGTCCTGAGAAGGTCTGCACTTGAGAGGACCCCAGGGTATCACGTGCTTGGAGCACTTCCTGGGGACCCAGGCTCTCAGATTCATGACCGGAAGTGCCTAAATCTGCCTTTCTTCAGTTAGAAGGGCTGTAAAAGAGGTAGACTCCCAGGTTAGGAAAGTTTGTGTGAACTGTCATGGATCCCTATGGTGCTGGTGCAAGATTGGTGTCACTTGTGCCAAGAGGTAGGATACGAGGACGTACAAAGTGAAAGATCAATCTATCTGAGCACAAAGGCCTGTATTAGGGCGTTAAGTGGGATGAAAAACTGGGGGTCTCTCAACGGGGCGTGGCCAGTGTAATTAAGGGCGTGGCTTAAAACACGTGAGCTAAAAGTCTGTGCTTAGCATTATGTGCCGCCGACTTGTATTTTGTTGTTTGTGTCATTACATCCAGATATATGCTACAACAAGTAACATCATACCTACAACAAGTCAGGACTATTGGCTCTGTCAATGGTTGTCCGTTGCATACGATAAATAAGCAGCAACTATGGCTTGTATATAATATTGAAAAAGCTTCCACTTAAAGTCCTGGTGACACCAAGACAGTGTTGCTGCTCCTGAGTTTCAGAAAGAGAAGGGAAATCCATAGAGAAAATGACTCTCCCCTACAACTCTCACCTGGCATGACGTCATGCTGTAACCTCCAATAGTGAGAAGTGAGCAGTGTGAGCATGCGCACATCGATGTGCCTGCAGTCCGCCTGTGCCAGGGAACAAAACAGAGCCAAATAGCGACCCGTTTCGATGACCCCTTTAAAAAACTGCCGGTGCTCAGCACTGTTGAGACCCGGCCCACTTAAAGCCCTGGTCTCTAGTCTGGAAGGAACAGGAAAAGTGGGTAGGAGTCATCAGACTGAATCTCAATGGTATGTTTTATTGATAATAGATTATTGAGCATCCAGACGTGGTGTGGGGTGTTTCATTATTTCTGTATGTTCCAGTTATAAGGGTGGAGTAGGTTAAACATCTGTAAAGCATAGCTGTCAACGCTGGAACTGTTTAAATGTCCTCCCGGAACCACTAAATTGGGGTTTAGGGTGTGGAAGTGGGAAGAGGCTGCAGTTACGAGGGGCAAAGTCATGAAAAGTGGAGTCTGTCTGGCAATCTACAAAATAAATTGGCAACAAGGAGAAACGTTGAAAAGGCTGCATTTTAAAGTATCTTACAGGGATAAGACTCCTTCTGCAGAAATCTTTGATTGACCAGCAAGTTTGGAAAGACAATTAATAATGGTAAGATAATTCTGGTCGTGATTGTACTTTCTGGGACGATCTATAGTCACAGTTTTGACTCATAAAGTAGCATAGAGGGTTAATGTGCCTGCTGCAGAGCACAGTGTGTAACATGCAGATCACAGATTTTATTTTATGTAGATTATAGGCATGTACATAGCTGCTTTTGACACAGAGATCCTTTTGTGACTTGCAGTTCAGAGGGTTCACTCCTTCTAATATAGCTCAGTGAGCCATGAACCGCCATCGGAGAGCGTCATGCAAACTGTAAGGCATTGGTTTAGACCCTTGTTGTTTTTAGTCTCAATCTGTCATTATTCTAAGGTTGCTAAAAGGGATTTTATGGAACTAATAAAGTCTTAGTACTGCATTGCATTTGAAATCCTGAATTTGTGTTTCTCCCGACAATGTACTTTTAACATATAATGCATATCAGTACGGACAATATATGACTCCTACACCTTATAATCCTCATTTTTTTTATATAACATTTCCTGTACCTTGATTTGCACATGTTTACGATATATTGTCTCTGTATAATCTGTACATGTGACGTAAAGCGCCCTGACACGGTACTCTGGTTTGAGTAGCGCTATAAAAACGTGTATATAAACACACTAGCCAGCGCTATTTAAATTGTTGTTTGGGGTGTCTGCAAATTACATCGGGGCAACACTGACAGTTAATCTTGGACAGTTTGAAGACACTTAAGAGTATGAACTGGTTTGATCGCTTTATCGCAAATCAAGATATACAGTGTTATTGCATGGTTTACTTCGGGTGGTAACCTTCACTGTCACCCAAAAACCCAAGTCCCCTGTCCTCACTACGAGCTAAACCTGCTCTCCTGTTTACCCTGTGGCATTATCTCCTCTGGGCTTAGTATTTAGTGGCCACCCACACGTAACCACCCATTGGCCACCCACACGTAACCACCCAGGCAGTGGCCACCCACACGTAACCACCCAGACTCACCCACATGTAACCACCCAGTGGCCAACCACACGTAACCACCCAGGCAGTGGCCACCCACACGTAACCACTCAGTGGCCACCCACACATAACCACCCAGTGGCCACCCACACATAACCACCCAGTGACCACCCACACGTAACCACCCAGTGACCACCCACACGTAACCACCCAGCGCTCACCCATATGTAACCACCCAGTGGCCAACCACACGTAACCACCCAGGCAGTGCCCACACACACGTAACCACTCAGTGGCCACCCACACATAACCACCCAGTGGCCACCCACACGTAACCACTCAGTGGCCACCCACACATAACCACCCAGTGGCCACCCACACGTAACCACCCAGTGCTCACCCACATGTAACCACCCAGTGGCCAACCACACGTAACCACCCAGGCAGTGGCCACCCACACGTAACCACTCAGTGGCCACCCACACATAACCACCCAGTGGCCACCCACACGTAACCACCCAGTGACCACCCACACGTAACCACGCAGGCAGTGGCCACCCACACGTAACCACTCAGTGGCCACCCACACATAACCACCCAGTGGGCACCCACACGTAACCACCCAGTGACCACCCACACGTAACCACTCACTGGCCACCCACACGTAACCACTCAGTGGCCACCCACATGAAACCACCAAGTGGCCACGAACATGTAACCACCAAGTGGCCACCCACATGTAACCACCAAGTGGCCACCCACATGTAACCACCCAGTGGCCACCCACATGTAACCACCCTGTGACCACTCACACGTAACCCCTCACTGGCCACCCACACGTAACCACCCAATGGCCACCTACATGTAACCATCCAGTGACAACGTAATGCTACCTGAGACAGGTCCCAATTATGCCACAAGTTCAACTCCCGGCAGGCACAATTCAAACTTTAATCCTTCCGAGGTTGATAAATTGAGTACCAATAAATTGGGCTGTATTAGCACATTGTCTGTACATAACAAAGGCTATAACTGTTACAATGAGCACTTTAAACAATTTGCTACCACCGTTATTTTAAGCCACAGATCTGAAATAATTAAATGACTCAAAACACCAAACCAATGAAGGTCTTTCAGAATTACTAATGAGATGCAAATACTTGGACAAAAAGGCTTATTATCTGCCACTGCGGAAAAATATCTTCAGCAAGGAATTTTCTAACCCAATTTTCAGAATTTTGTAAAAATAACCAAACGCAGTGGCTGTATTCAGTTTCCTTCCTCCATCGAAGTTTGATCACTTTTATTTTAATCCAAGATAAACCGGTCCTATGTACGGAAGATGCTATCGAGGGGTTGGCAGTCACTTTCCTCTGCGCCGCGGATTTTGAACATTACGATTCGCAGGCCAAGAACCACGAAGTGGGCGATTAGAAGCGGGTTCTCGGAAAGTCACGTGCGAGGCGCAGGGCGCTGTTTATTTTGGAAGTTTTGCCGAGACGTGTGCCTCCCCAAACAGAGAACGGTTTATTCCAGAGCCTGCTGGTGTGAAAGCACTTTGAAAAGCTTGTTAGGAGTCAAGGTTTAAGGAAATAAACAAAACGCAAGCGGGCTGTTCTTGTTCGCAACCCAGAGAGGCGCTGCCTGGTAACTAACATCTGAAACACATCTTGAAATGCACCAAAAGCAGTGCTTTAAATGGGCCGGTACTGTCCGGTACAGAGTACCAGCACTTTTTTTTTGAGAGGGAGAGTACCGGCACTTCTCAAGACAAATGCTATATTTTTAATTGGAGAGTACCGGCACTTCTCAGAAACAAGCTGGTACTCTGGAACAGAGTACCTGCACTTCCAGTTTTTCTATTACAGGCACTGATCAAAAGGATTTCTTCTTACTCGTGGCCTCACCGAAGGTTTTACATTGTGCCCACTACCGGAAACATGGTGATGTGTAAATGCACCAGGGATAGTCAAGGCCACCTAGTGAATGTGTACACCGGCACAGTTTCCTTTCTCGAAATCGCTGTGATCTAGAACTTGGTCCTGTTAATTCAATTGGGGTGAAGTAAGACTTCAACTCTTAGCAATCATTCTGTTCATGAATGCTCTGGATTTGGTTGAGTTGAGGGCACTTATATAGCACACGTTAGATGATGTTCCTCAATGTAGGAAGCCAGGATGAAGCCGAGTCGAAACAAGCATTTGCAATGCAATAGGTCTCGCATTAGGAAAGTTTGAGCTATTGGTATTGTAAATGACACATTTTTTATTTATGTGTTTGTTTTGAAAATAGCCACATTATTACCTTTGTCATTTACAATGCCAATAGTTATAACTTTCGCAAATGTGACACCTATGGCATTTGTAATGCAATATGTGTTGCATTTACGTGACTTAGATGTATTGATATTACAAATAACAATGGCTTTTAATTTTTTTAAAATAATTAATACTTCAATAAAAGTTATTGTAATTTATAATGGCAATAGCTTAAACTTTTGTAAATAACTTTTGTGAAGATTATGTTCAGTGTATTTTATTGTGACAAAAATCCAATAACAGAAGTGAAATATTAACATCTTTTTGTGAAATTTGTAATAAAAACATTGAGAGAACATATTTGAACCAGTTGTTGTTGAATAGTTGCACAAACTGATGCTGTGGTGGCGCTGAGTGATGTTGTGGTGGCGACGAGTGATGCTGTGGCGTTCAGTGATGCTGTGGTAGCGCATAGTGATGTTGTGGTTCCCCTGAGTGATGCTGTGATGGTGTTGAGTGATACTGTGTTGATGTGATAGATAGAGTGAGTGCGATAGACAGAGTGAGGGAGATAGATAGATAGATAGATAGATAGATAGATAGATAGATAGATGGATAGATGGATAGATGGATAGATGGATAGATGGATAGATAGATAGATAGATAGATAGATAGATAGATAGATAGATAGATAGACAGACAGATAGATAGATAGATAGATAGATAGATAGATAGATAGATAGATAGATAGATAGATAGATAGATAGAGGTGGCGATAGATAGCTAGAGGGAGGGCGATAGATAGAGTGAGGGCGATAGATAGATAGATTGATAGAGATATATAGATAGAGTGAGGGGCGATAGATAGATAGATAGTGAGGGTGATAGATAGATATATTGATAGAGTGAGGGGCGATAGATAGATAGAGTGTAATTATGTGGCGTGTAATTATGTAGCACTGAGTAGCATCTGGAGAGTATGTTGCGATGAGCACAATGTATTTATGTAGCTTATAATTATGTGGCACTGAGTGGTATAATGAGAAGTGTATGTTGTATTCAGTAGAGTGTAATTGTGTGGTGTGTAATTATATGGCATTGAGTGGTATTGTTTGGAGTGTATGTTGCATTGTAATTATGTAGCATATAATTATGTGGCACTGAGTGGTATTGTGTGTAGTGTGTATTGCATTCAGTAGAGTGTAATTATGTGGTGTGTAATTATGTGACACTGAGTGGTATTTGGAGTGTATGTTGCGTTGACGCAGTGTAATTATGTAGCATATAATTATGTGGCACTGAGTGGTATTGTGTGGAGTGTGTTGCATTCAGTAGAGTGTAATTATGTGTTGTGTAATTATGTGGCACTGAGTGGTATTTGGAGTGTATGTTGCATCAAGGCAATCGTATACCTAAAAAATCACAGGAGTGGGCTCAGGGCTGGGGAGCTCAGTTCCACAATCTCTTACTACAAACACAGGTAAGCAATGTCCGTCAGTAAGGCCCCCAAAGGTGTGTGCCAATAAGATTTCCATACACCCATGTACCTTAAAAGTAATTTTAAAAAATCACACAAGGATAGGGTGCAACAGCTTAAATGTACAAGATGAAACCCGGAATAAAAATGTGTAAAGGAAGTGTAAAGGAAGAGCAATGGAAACTGCAAAAGAGATTCAACGGTTGTGTTTGAGAGATGCTCTCTCTGAAGGATGGCTCAGTGAGGCAAACATCGATGTAGTGCTATGAAGATAGTTCGAATCCCCCTACAGTGACAGTATCGTACGTTATTTACAGCACTTAAAAAACTGTAGTTGTTACCCAGAATGCCTAATTGATCCTTGCTGATATTTATACGTCCTGGTACTTACCAACTCGGGTACTTCCGAGCCTCCTACATAAAGAGCATTTTCCAACCAGAATTTCACGCACAACTGTATGTTGTGTCCTATCATTTTAAGAACATTCAAGCATTTAATTGCCCGTTTTAATTGATACACGAAGACGTGATTCAGTTAAGAACAACAAACGAGAGGAAGCCAGCACTCAACACACAGGAGAGACCCCATTTGGAGATAGCATACAATACACAGCTTTGAAAAAATCAAGGTGGCAAAACAAAAACACACGAGGCTGCTTCAATTTTACAGTATAATAATAATAAATGAGTTTGTAAAGCGCCTGGTGACGCCTTCCCGGCGTGTCCCCGCGCTGTGGAGAGAGTAGCTGGATGCAGAGGCCAAAATCATAGAGTGTACAGGTGGGTTTTTAAGCTTTTCCTAAAACTGGTTTCTGTTTCAGCTAATCTGATGTGCGTGGGAAGGGTATTCCAGTGTTTGGCCGCCAGAGCGCGGAAAGAGCGACCACCCATCCTGGCCTTCTTTACGCGAGGAATTTTAAGGAGACCCTTCCCCATTGAGCGGAGAGCTCTATTTGGCTCATAGGGTATGGCTAAGTCTTTGAGATAGTCAGGAGCTGTCCCGGAGATGATCCTGTAGCTAATGAGCAGTGCCTTAAAGAGAATTCTTTTTCTTATGGGGAGCCAATGAAGGGCATCCAAGGCGGATTTAGAAGGAGCTCTCTTGGGTAATTTAAGGACTAGCCGTGCTGCCGTATTTTGTAGGACTTGAAGCTTTTTCTTGTTCTTTTCAGTTGTCCCTAAAAGGAGCACATTGCCGTAATCAAAACGGGAGGTGACTAGTGATTGGGTCAGGGTACGTCTGGCCTCTAGTGGGAGGAGGTCAAGAGTGCGATTTAGAGTTTTTAACACCCCGAAACATTTCCCTACCACTTTGTGGACATGACTATCAAAAGAGAGTCTAGGGTCAACCCAAACCCCTAGGTTCTTGGCTTCTTCGGCAGGGGTGGGTAAAGGTCCCAAGCAGGAAGGCCACCATTCCTGAGTCCAGCTGGTGTCGCTACCACCTATTACAAGAACCTCTGTTTTGGAGCCATTAAGTTTTAGGCAGTGTTGGTTCATCCAACCTGCCAGCTCCTGCATGCAGTGTTTGAAGTTAGTTGCAGCTAAGGTCGGGGCTTGGGATAGCGAGATGAGCAGTTGGGTATCGTCGGCATACGATACTAAATTTATGCCATACGATTGTACCACATCTGCCAGAGGAGCCATATACAAATTGAACAGGGTCGGACTCAGGGCAGAGCCCTGAGGTACCCCCTGTTCAAGAGCAATGCTGTCTGAAAGGAACGCCCCTCTCTGGACCTGGAAGCTGCGGCCCAGAAGGAAAGCTTTAAGCCAGCCTAGTGCTGTCTTGGTGACCCCAGCTTCGTTTAGACACTGTAGCAAGATGCAATGAGCTACAGTGTCAAACGCGGCGCTGAGGTCCAGCATGATGAGTGCCATAGTGTGACCCTCATCTGCTCCTGCCCGAAGAGTTTCAGTCGCTCTTAGAAGGGCTGTCTCCGTGGAATAGTTAGTTCTAAAACCAGACTGGGAACCGTGCAGGGAGTGGTTGGATTCAAGGTGGGCCATCAGTTGTTTATTTGCAATTTTCTCGCTCACTTTGGCAAGATAGGGGAGAAGGGAAATGGGTCGAAGATTTTCTAAGATATCCTGGCTGATGTTAGGTTTCTTTTTTATGGGCAGGACTATCGCTTTTTTCCAGTCATCCGGAAGACAGGCCGAGGAGAAGGATAGTTGAATGACATGCCTGAGATATGGTTCCAGTACTTGTAGGCCGGTGGCTAAAACCTTGGGTGGGGCTGGGTCCCGGGGGGAGCCGGATTTAACGCTTTTGCATATCTTTATGAGTATGTCTGTGGGCGGTACAAAGAAGTAGGGAAGACTTTGTGCCGTAGGATCAATTTCTGCACTCTCCTTAAAATCGTGGCCAGAGGTCGGCAGATCAGAGAAGTTGGCATAAATATTAGTAATTTTCCTAGAGAAGTACTGGGCTATGTTGTTGCAAGTTTCAGTTGAGTCATTGCAGGATTGATTATCGTTGGTGAGCACTGATATTTCTTTAAAAATTTTATAAAGCTCTTTAGAAGAGTTCTCCGCCTCCCCTATGCGAGTTTTGTAGTGGAGAGCTTTGGAGGAGCGTATTTTTCTATAGTACTGTTTTTGTGCACTTTTGTACTGTGTTTTATTTGTAGGGCAGCAATTGGTGCGCCACTCACGCTCCAGTTTTTTACAGGCTGATTTAGCAGCCTGAAGTTCAGGCGTGAACCAAGGGCTAGACTTCCTAACATTTTTAAGGTTTTTGACTTCCCGAATGGGAGCGATGGTATCTAAGGCTTTCCGAATGTGATTCTGCAAGAGACTGTTGGCAGTTTCACAGTCTGTGCCACCCAGGGAACCTCCTGTATCGAGTATCTTATTAAAACTCTCACAAGAGAAGTTTTTCCAGTTACGCCGTAGGTAGCGATGGTTACAAACTGGTTTGGGACCAGGGTCGGATAGTAGAAGAACAAATGGGATGATGAAGTGATCAGTCCAGGGAACTGGAATAGGGCATTGGACTTGAACACCGGAGCTATTCATAAAGATAGGGTCTAAAAGATGGCCAAGTCTATGGGTGGGATCACTGTTGATAAGGTCGAGCTGTAGAGAGAGCAGTTCAGACCTGATGTCCGTAGCTTCAGTATCATGGGGATCGTCAAAATGGACGTTCATGTCCCCTAGCACAATCAGTCTGTTTTTCCTAATTGCTAAGTGTGCTGTAGCTTCTATGGGAACAGAGAACTGTAATAACTGTGAACACACTATTTAGCTGCCGTTTGGAACGTATTAGAACACAGACGGAAAGGGGTTTCCTGAAAATTCCATTCTGTAATTACAGCATAGGAAAAGTGTAGTAAAATGTAAAGGAGCGGGCTAATGAAAGCATGGGTCATATCTAGGAGTGTCCCCGCTCCCACACATCGGACCCTGAAGGCCTGTGGGAGTAGCACGGGAAAAGCCTTCAACTTTCAAAGAAACCCACATTTCTTCGGGGAAAGTGAGCCCTCGCAGCCAGGCGGTTTCTCTGTGGAGGGTTTGCATCGGGCTCTCTGGCCGCAAAGCATCGGTGTCTGCACAGGGCTGGAGAGTGACTCTCGCTCCTTTGTGACAGGGGCTTGGTTGTGAATATGGAGGAAGGGAGTACATAAAGCGTTCAAAGACACAAGCATTTTAGCCAAAACAGGTCTCCCTTTAATTCAGGGAGCAGGGCCGGCTCTAGGCTCATGGTGGCCCTGTGCAGGGAGCGTAGGTGGGGGCCCCGGAAGAGGGGGTCCAGACCCTCATGGACATCGATTCGCCAAAATGTTATGGGTGACAAAAGCGACATGTCACTCCCTTTCACACCCAGTGACATCACAGGCGTGTCTAACCTTGGACTTTCGACGGCCTCTTATTTACTGCTTGAGGTGTTATGGAAAGAGCAAGAAATGGAGACAACAGAAAAGTAAACAAAGCTCCATGGGCCCTCTTTAGTTTCTGTTCTTATCTCTCTCTCTTCATAAGCTGAATGTGTGTGGTGTGTTTGTGTGTGTGTGTGTGGTTGGGGGAGGGGTAAACGTAGGGGATGGGGGAAGGACTTAGCTAAGGAGACCGGTCACCAAAGGGCAAGGTGGAGGTCAAAAGGCAACAAACTGTAGCAGGTGCTTCCTCTGGGCACCCCCAAAATGTCATCCATGTCTATCTCTTGCTTCCAATCTCTCCCAATCTCTTTGTCAGGAAACCGACACTGCTCTCGAGAGTATAGCCTCTTTTCAGACTCGTTAATCATAAATTGCCCTGACGTATACAAGTGTACAGTCGACGCATGCGCAAGAGCGCGAAGGGCAGGCGGTGCAACAGAACAGGTGTTCTAATGCAATTTAGTGGTCGCCCGATATCCTCACCTTTTACCCCCGCCCCTGCGCTCATGCTTACTGCTCTGCACTTCGACCTGTAGAGTTGTAAATGCAGCGCGTATTCAGTGCAGTCTGGATCGGGTAATGGCAGCGACGCTCCGGGCTCCTGCTATGTCTGGCTCGGGAGAAGCCTCAGACCAAGGTGTGCACTATGTGATTACACGTTTACAGCACAACTGAAGCCGTGCGTGTGTTGCTCGGGGTGATGACATTCACTTACAGACAAACAATGAGACAAATGGCAGAGAAAACAAGAAGAGGTAGTAGTGAGCATACCACAGGCCCACTCTGTTGAACAACTTTAGTGGGGCATTAAAACATGAAAATGGCAACATACGAACAATAACATACAACACGTTCTGCAAGAAAAAGTTACAATGGGATATGCATCGATTTTGACATTCGAAATGCGCCAACAGGGTTGGTTGCGTTGCTGAACCTCGAAAGCATCTTATTATCTGTGTACAAACGGGATTCTGTATACACTGAAAAAAATGGGTTGGTGCTTATGGAGTAAAAATAAATCTGGCATTTCACATAAAAACTGCGAAGTTCTGTAGGCAAGATAAAGTGTAACTTCTGACGAAAATACCTTGCTGCGTTTAGGCAGCCTCTGACAGAGCACCAGGCTGAAACATCTGCAAATAGCACAGAAAACCCCTGGCACTGAAAAACCATCTCTGGCTGCTCTAACGTTCTGTGGGACAGGCACCCCAACGACACCGAACAATCCCCTTCTGGCCGTACAAGTCAATATTCTGTATTATGTCAACAATTTAGGACAATGCATACGGTAACTCTGGAACTACACCCTGCATAAATTCACACTGCCCCTCGTAGTAAACGGACACTGTCCCCTGTTGTGAAGGAACACTGAGCCCTGCACTGCTATGGCCAGTATTTCCTTAAGTGAAATAAAGCCGTCCCAGCAGTAAATCGACACAAGACCACGAGGTGCATTTGAGCTCACATCATCGGTGCACGTGCACTGCCACCAGTAGTGATTTGGCGTGGCTTCCTAAAGAGAGTAGACACCCGACTACGCAGTTAAGGGGCAGTGTTCTTGTAGTGACCGTTGCCTGCCGTGCATGAGCACTGCTCCCTGCACTGCATTGGTGACAACGCTCCCTGAAAAGAGTGGGCACTGCTCGCTGCAATAAACGGTTCTGCATAAGTACTTCACAGCTAGTAGTGTTCTCCTGCTGCACAATCCCATTGTGTATTAAAACTTATAAAAAGAGGCCACAGAAGGCATGCACACAATAGAGGCAATTGGTAACAAGCATTTGCAATTCAATAGGTCTCGCATTATTAAAGTTTTAGCTATTGGCATTGCTAAAGAATGCAACACGAATAGCTCAAACTTTAATAATGCGATACCTGTTGGATTGCAAATGCTTGTTTTTTTATAGCACACCGTTTCCCATTGATATTGCATCACAGAGCTTTTCTGTACATGATTTGAAACATGTAATGCAAAAGAGAAAAAATCTAGGGCCATTAGCTCAGATTTCTATAGAAATTTTAAAGGAGGTCTATCTTTGAATACGTTATCCAAGCCTAAATGTTGCTTTTTATTATTATTTTGTTTTCTATTATTCAATTTAGAGTTTCTTGGCAAAATGTGTAACACTAAGGGTTTGGTGGCGTTGAGATATCAAACTGTGGATTTACCTAAGCTGACAAATGAAGGAAAATGTTTTCATTTTTTTACTGAAAGAGAGGTTAAAAGGGTCGTGGGGTGGGTGGGTTAGCCGAGTATTTCATGCAGAAGGAGCGATAAGGGTCTTCCACCAGGTCCTGTACATGAACACATAGTAGTTGCGAGTTTCCAGAAATGCAGAAAATGGGTTGGAAAATAGCCAAAGCTTCTTTTGGGGAAAATTAGGGCGCAATGCCACATACTGCACGGCGAACTTAACTATAATGCGGCAGTGAATTGGAAAACAATATGAAAAATATTGAGAACATGAGTCAAATATCCAGAGATTTAGAATATTCCTTGCCATAGCATTCTGGCTATTCCCATCTTTGGTGGAAAGATTTTCAGAGCCACAGATAAAATTTAATTTTGCCAATTTGTCTCTCCCCTCTCGCCTAGCAGCGCCCCAATTTTGGAGTACTCTGGGTGCAACCTGGTGCCCTTTTATGGTGGAATCCTGTGAACTAAGATACCTGAACAGTCAATAAATAGTAAAAGGAAATGATTCATCCTCTATTTCAAATATTTGATTTATTGTAGGTTCCCTCGACTTAATGACAAACACTCCTTTACGTGCCATGGCTTGATACTATGCCAGAGTGTGGAAAGACTAGAGTTTTGTCCAAGTGTGTGCCAGCGTTATGCAAAGAAAGGGGTTTGTGTGTGTGTGGGTGGGGGGGGGGGCTACGTATCCCTTGGCTAAGCATTAAAAAAAGGAGCCACATCAGTGGAGAGCAGTGTTTCTTGTATGACGGGCAGTGCAAACTTAGCCAGGCCTCTCAGCTTTCACAGTATTTACCAGACTTTGAAATATTGCCCACGATCACACAATTCATTCAAGCAGCCGGTGCTCTGGCATTTAGCAGATTCTGGACACTAAAGCAGGATGCATTACCCGGATCACAGAATATCCCCTTGTAATAAGAGTGGTCATACCTGGTTTGGAGTATCCCCTTGTAATAAGAGTGGTCATACCTTGCTTGGAGTATCCCCTTGTATTAAGAGTGGTCATACCTTGACTGGAGTATCCCCTTGTAATAATAGTGGTTGTACCTTGCTTGGAGTATCCCCTCATAATAAGAGTGGTCGAACCTTGCTTGGAGTATCCCTTCGTAATAAGAGTGGTCGTACCGTGCTTGGAGCACCCTTCTCCCCTCTGCCGTGCACCCTTCCCCTCTCTGCCGTGCACCATTCTCCTCTCTGCCTTGCACCCTTCTCCTCTTGCACCCTTCTCCTCTCTGCCTTGCAACCTTCTCCCTCTCTGCCTTGCAGCCTTCTCTACCATGCACCCTTCTCCTCTCTGCCTTGCACCCTTCTCCTCTCTGCCTTGCACCCTTCTCCCCTCCCCGTGGCACCCTTCTCCTCTCCACCTTGCACCCTTCTCCCCTCCCCCTTGCACCCTTCTCCCCCTCCCCGTTGCACCATTCTCCCCTCTTCCTTGCACCCTTCTCCTCTCCACCTTGCACCCTTCTCCTCTCTGCCTTGCATCCTACTCCCCTCTGCCTTGCACCCTTCTCCTCTCTGCCTTGCACCCTTCTCCCCTCTGCCTTGCAACCTTCTACCCTCTGCCTTGCAACCTTCTCCCTCTCTGCCTTGCAGCCTTCTCTACCGTGCACTCTTCTCCTCTCTGCCTTGCACCCTTCTCCCCTCTGCCTTTCACCCTTCTCCTCTCTGCCTTGCACCCTTCTGCTCTCTGCCTTGCACCCTTCTACCCTCCCCGTGGCACCCTTTTCCTCTCTGCCTTGCACCCTTCTCCCCTCCGCCTTGCACCCTTCTCCCCCTCCCCGTTGCACCATTCTCCCCTCTTCCTTGCACCCTTCTCCTCTCCACCTTGCACCCTTCTCCTCTCTGCCTTGCACCCTTCCCCCCTTTGCCTTGCACCCTTCTCCTCTCTGCCTTGCACCCTTCTCCCCTCTGCCTTGCGCCCTTCTCCCCTCCGCCTTGCACCCTTCTCCTCTCTGCCTTGCATCCTGCTCCCCTCTGTCTTGCACCCTTCTCCTCTCTGCCTTGCATCCTTCTCCTCTCTGCCTTGCAACCTTCTACCCTCTGCCTTGCAACCTTCTCCCTCTCTGCTTTGCACCCTTCTATACCGTGCACCCTTCTCCTCTCTGCCTTGCACCCTTCTCCCCTCTGCCTTGCACCCTTCTCTACCGTGCACCCTTCTCCTCTCTGCCTTGCACCCTTCTCCCCTCCACCTTGCACCCTTCTCTACCTTGCACCCTTCTCCTCTCTGCCTTGCGCCCTTCTCCTCCCTGCCTTGCGCCCTTCTCCTCTCTGCCTTCCACCTTTCTCCCCTCTGCCTTGCACCCTTCTCCTCTCTGCCGTGCACCCTTCTCCTCTCTGCCTTGCGCCCTTCTCCTCTCTGCCTTCCACCCTTCTCCCCTCTGCCTTGCACCCTTCTCCCCTCTGCCTTGCACCCTTCTCCCCTCTGCCTTGCACCCTTCTCCCCCTCCGCCTGGACTCCAAAACGTAAGCTGATCACTTTCTTCAAACAAAATAATTTTGACCTAATAGACAAGCTTTTTATTTTTAGTAAATGCATGGCAGGTGCTCTACTATCAGTTTGCAGTTTTCATACAGTATCCATATGTACTCTGGCTATACAAGGAAAGTGCCACCATCCCAAGCCAAGGATGCACACTAAATACTAAGAACTACCAACAATATATCGGCCAAACAAGGGTGGGCAGAGAGCACATCACCCTCACATGCATTCATGTTTTAATGAGGATGCTTTTCTCTCACAATAAAATTAATGTTTATACAAATGCCATTTTGACACCTCTATGTGCTGTACATAAGGATTGTCACTGTAACTCAGCTTACCGAACTCAGAGGGAAGGTTGACTTGGTACACCGAGAGAATAACAAATGACTCGGAGGACTTAAACAGATGTCAGGGTGAGCGTGAAACGGGCTACGATAAAGCAAGCAATTAAAATTGTATTTTGTTTAAAAGAACCATGACTTGTCGGAAAACACAATTTCTATTATGTATAAAAGTTCCTAAAAATGTCACAGTGATTACAAACTATATTACACAGGCACGTATGTTGGAGAAAGGACCTACAGGCTGTCTGAACAGAGATAATCTTCCCTTCCTTGCAGGCCCCTTATCCCATTCCACCGGGACCTCTGTTTCACCTTTCAACAATAAAAAGAAACTTACTCACTGTCTCGTTCCTTGTCCCAAACTTGGTGGCTGAGGAAGTGCTTCTGCATCTGGAGCGTTCTTTCTAATGATTATAATTCACCATGTGCCAACCTGTGCACAAGGCACACAGCAGAACACTGTGTCTTCGCCACATGCCAGCTCTCCACATTTACCGAGGCCCACTCAAGAGGGGTGTGCAAATCGCTTTCACTTTCGCAATGTTAGACATGCGTAGTCGAGCTGGCTAAAATCATCCAGAAAAGGTGAGCAAGCTTTTAAAATGCTGATGTGGAAACACAGAGCCAGCTTCAGCATTGTAATTGTGTCTTTAGATAACTTGTAGGGGAGGCAGGGAAGCAGTTTTTTTAAGGGTGCCACAATCACATTAAGAGGTCCCCAGCCCATGTAGGCCCCCAAACCCTGACAACACCCCCCTCCCCCACCCCTCACCCCTCACAGCCCTGGCCTCCTCCCTTCTCAAAGGAATAGTGCCCTGAGGAGAATGCACCATCCTAGGGCCCCCACCCCCTCCTCTTTCCGGGCCTGGCTCATGGCTTTGACTGAAGAGAAACAATGGAAGTTGATACTTTGTTTCTCTTCAGTCAAAGGTCAGCAGCGCGAGGAGCAGGCTGCAGACAGCAGCAGCTGCTTTAGAGAGAGAGAGACAGCTCTCTACCGAGAGCTCAGCTGAGGGGCCCCCTTCATCGACTGGAGACGTGGCGGCCCCTGGGGTTTGGCGGCCCTGTGCAGGTGCACAGTTTGCACATGCCTAGGGCTGGCCCTGCAGGGAGGGGTGGCAGTGCCATTGCGCTGACAAACAACTTCATTTTCCAGGCACAAAAAAGCCAGCAGCGTTATCTGAGGTCGGGTTTTAGTTCTGCCAGTGCCTATACAGAGTTAATGTTTTCATTTTTTTGCACGAATCTACAGAAGATGTAACCCCTGGAAGAACTCCTCAGCACCCCCCTAACCTTCCCACCCGACCCCCCTCGTTGTCATTGGCCTCTAGTGAACCTTTGACCAGTGGTGCCTTCTAGGGCAGTAACGCCATATGCTTCTGTTTCCAAACCCTGCCATTTGTTCCTGCATCCCTAGGAAGGGATGTTGAGGGGGTGGGGCTGATAGGTGGGCTAGAAGTTTCACACATGGGGTCTCGGATAGCCGTGGGGCGGGAGTGGGAGGGTTTGAGAATTGCAAATATTTAGATTGAACATGAATATGACTTTGAAGTCTGGTAACTTTTGTTGTATTATTTAGTTTGGCACTTTACGGTCTTTGCTGATAAAAACAGTAGCTTTCCATCTATTAAGTGCCTTGGGTCAAACATCACCAACGAGGCACTCGCACGGCTACTAACCGGTCATATTTTCTATTCATTCAGCTACACATTAAGATAGTTTCAAAAGTTACAAAAGAACAAGCAATATAAGTATGCAACAAATTAAAAGCTAGAGCCTGCTTATCGCGACGCTGTAAAGCACATTTAACTTCCAGGAGTAATGTCTAACATTATGCACAGCCCAGTTGGAATGTAAACAAGCACCCCGTGGTGAACCGCCATAAGAGATAGCTTCCCTGAATCAACAGCAGGTCTCTGGGCAACGGGATGGGTGTATTTTCATTTTGTTCTAAGCGTGTTCTTTTTATTACCTTTTCTATTTGAAGAGCTTTTTCAGCTTTAATAGGACTAGTCTGCCACTTTGCGTTTGTTTATAATTTCAGGACTTCAGTTCGTACATGTCGTATTTCATTATATTACTTGATGAATTACATCTATTGAAGACTCTTTGAAAAATGTTTGTATTTTATTTGTATTCTTTCAAGTTGATTCTCCTATACCTCGTTTATTGGGTGTGAAAGTACCAAAGACTGGTCCAGTCACTCTTGGTCCTATGATATAAAGCACTAATGTAATGTAGGAAGGGGAAACGGAGGAACACAGACTACAGAGAAAAGGGGAGACACCTTGGTGAATGGAGACAGAGAGGCCCGCGAAGGAGGGGGATGGGAAAGGAAAGGCAGCTGTAGACTTGAGTGAGGAGACCAGAAACGAAAGAATAAATAAAGGTGCTTCACCATGCTGTTTGAAAAAATTGCATAACCGTTGGCATCTGCATGAACAGATTATAAAAAGTGGTATGTAAATATACATTTCTATTTAAACTACTGATTTCCAGGCATAGGCTGCGAACCCCGCCTTGGCTGAAAGGACAATGTTGCTTTTAGGCTACCTTCCCAGTCAAATGCGTTTGAAATGCATTAACAACTTGCTTCTGGAAGACAACCAACTGAAGCCATTCCAACGGTTCCAACAGTTAGTAGAAGTGTTTGAATGGGAGTCTGCAGTGGCACAATAAAGTGAAATGCTGCCGCCTTGTAAAGATCGTTATTACAGAGAGGAAATGTAAATCGGGCTTTGATCAACTCGGGGCAGCGGAACCCTTTGATGTGGCCTGGCGGTCGTGAAAGGAGAAATGCTGCTGCCAGGGGGAAGGCTTGTGCATGAGAGCAGATCACGTGATTGTGATTCACGTGAACTGTCCAAAATCCTCTTGGCCTGAAGTAGTTGGTTTAGCTGCATTAGGGCTCTTTTTCCTATTCCTGCGGAAAAGGAAAGGGGCGAGCCCTAAAAACGACCAGACTGGATAAGGCAGGAGAAACTGGAATGACCAATACAGCCGCCATTGACAATGACAGCAACCATCTGTCTGTTACTTTAGGAGGGATGAAAATAACCTTGGAGGCAAGTCAGGGGCAAGAAAAGTCACTATCCCTGCCAGCGTAGTGGGACCACGGCTTATGAGTAGAGAGTCTTCTAGAATCTGCTCATTCCTAGTGTCCATTCACCATGTGAAACTGTGTCATTCCTCACAGAGGGGGTGCTATGGTAAAGGTCAGGCAGGACAGGCTGGTCTGTCCCAGAAACATGGCCCTGAAGCATTGGTGATCTTCACACTTACGACAGTCTCATTCCTTACAGGAGTTGTGTTATGGTGTAAACCAGGCAACACAGCAGTACTCTGGCCCAGAAACATGATAGAAAAGTGAGGTGGTCCTGGCCCATCTCACAGTCCCATCCAATAGAGGGTCTGTGACCTAGGCCTGGGCGGTAAATTCTGTTCTGCTCGCGGAATTTGCGGAATTTGGGTAATTTCGCGTTCCGCAGAGAACGCGAAATTGTCAAAAATTCTACGTTCCGCGACTTCGCCTAATTTTTTGCTTGTTTGCATTCTCAAAATGCGTGTTTGTGAGATATTTCCCCCTGAGCAAGCAAACAGCGATTGCGAACAGTAAAAAAGTTTGCGAACAAGCAATTTCTCGTGTTCGCAGAATTTCTGCGTGTTCGCAGAGATTTTTTACCTTTTCGCAGAGATTTGCGCAACACGATTACGCTAATTCCGCCCACTGAAAACCAGGCTAGACAGGGGTAGTCTTGCCCAAAAACATGGTCATATACTAGGATGGTCCTGACCCATCTCATAGTCTTGTCCTTTACAGGGTTTGTGATGTTATATGTTATGTTATGTTAGCTGGATTTGTAAAAGGCGTTACTACCCAGAGGTGTCTAAGCGCTGTTCAGTTCCGACTGCGAGTGTCAAAGGACTGCAAAGAATTAACAAGACCTGAATAACCTGGTCTTTGCAGCTCTCCTAAAAGAAAGGAGACTAGTGGGCCGATTCACAGAACTAACTTATGACAAAATCCTAAACTTATTACTTTTGGTATTCACACAAGGCATTTAGGTGCACATGCATCAAAATTCGGAAAAATGTGTCCTATAAGGAATCGCAAATAAGGATTCGTTTTTCGGGATGCATTAACAGATGCAGTATTTTTTAGTGATTCTGTAAAAATTGCTAAAAAACACCGAATACACAATAGCGAGTCCTCAAAATAAAGATTAGCAAATTCCAAATTCGCTATTAACGATTTCGGTATTAGCGATTTCGGAATTAGCGAATTCGCAAAAAACAGGTCACATTGGAAGCAGGCTGATGACATCACAATGAGGAAGTCATCCAGCCCATGCTTCATTCGGTGCCCTGAGGAGCTCAAACTTCATCCTCACAACCCAGCAACACCATAGCTATCCAGGATGGACAAGAATGCCTCAAAACCATCAGACACGCCCAGGAAGAGGAAGAGAAAGTTTTCTGATAGGGAACTGGAACATTTGATAGAGGGGGTGAGCAGCAAGCATGACACCGTTTGGTATCCCCCTTCTTGTTGCAATGTTGTGCAGCATGGCACACACTGCTATTATCCTGCAGCAGGTTACATGGTTATACTGCAATGCACCTCCCGTCTTATGTAGGATCCTGAAGCGACTTTTAAGGATACCAAATGTTTGCTGTACCACATCCCTGGTACTGATATGTGCCACATTGTATCCCTGCTCCTTTTGGTTTTGCTGGGTTGAGGTAGGGAGTGAGGAGATATTCATGCAAGGAGAATGCGCTGTCTCCTACAAGGTGGGGAACAAAGGGTTAGCGGCATAAATACAATTACATATGTGATGATGGCTTAACAAATAGGTATATGTATGTACCAAGTAGGTGTTCCACTCCGAATTCACAGTTGAGCAGATGTCTGTGGATGCCACTGTGTCTGAATATGTAGGAGTCGTGTGTGCACGTTTATCAAGTGATAGGACTTCCGGTTGCGGAATATGTACTTGTTGGCTGAGTGGGGACAGATGGGGACATACGTGTAGTGAATGCATCCTATAACATGGGGAAATTGTGCCACCTGGTAGAAGTCCTGTTTGGTCCAGTTCAACTGCTGTGGGGTTGTGGGGAAGGTGATGTGGGTATGTATCATTGTCAGCATGGCATCAATGAATTGCTCAAGAAGCGTGAAAGTGTGCTTTGTGATACGCCTCCGGCAACCGCTACGACCCCCTGGAAACTTCCAGACGCCAGCAGGTGCAGGCTGCATAGGACCTGGACGTGTGCAGGGATGGCAATGGTCCTACGGGTCTGGTGCTGCAGTAGTGGTTCCAGGTCAGCAATTTGGCGCATGATCATGGCACAATTTATTCTGTACTTGTCATAGATTTCATCGTCATTTTGGCCCAGCAATGTGATGTACACCCTGAATACCCTCTCGTGGATCCTCCTCCTGCGCTGTGCTGCTGCATTAATTCTCATCCTCCTTGCAAGCACATAGAGGGCAGCCATTTTGTATAACATACGGGGTCTCCAGTGCCTTTTTTAAAGGGTTTCTGATTGTATCCACCTGTTTCACAAATTATTATTTTTTCTCTTTTTTTCTTTCATCAACTTTACCTCCTGGTTGAGATTCCTCTTATTCTGCTCATGCCAAATAGCAAATTTGGGGATTTTCGGTATTTGCGAAGTTCGATGCATTCCATTGCGATTATTTATTAGCGATTCGCTATTTCCAGGAGCAATTGAATGTATCGCTATTTTGCGATTCGGTAATTTACCACGTGGGTTAATTTGCGATTCTTGAGTTTTTTCGGTATTGGGGTTGATGCATTGGGATATGATGTTTTGCTTTCGATAACGGCCCGTTTTACCGATTCGCAATTTTACTGAGGGCTATTTTGGTTGATGCATGTGCCAGTTAGTAGTCTTAGGTTAAGATTTTGTCTTAAATTAGGATTTTGTCTTAAATTAGGATTTTGTCTTAAATTAGGAATGTGGCCTAAATTAGGATTTTGTCTTAAATTAGGATTTTGTCCTAAATTAGGATTTTGTCTTAAATTAGGATTTTGTCCTAAATTAGGATTTTGTCTTAAATTAGGATTTTGCCCTAAATTAGGATTTTGTTTTAAAGTTAGGATTTTGTCTTAAATTAGGATTTTGTCTTAAGGTAGGATTTTGTCTTAAATTAAACTAAACTTCCGTATTGTGGCCCTTCCAGAAGCCAAATTGGGTTGTGTCTAAGAGTTTGTTGGATTCAATAATTGTTACTAGCTGGTCATTCAAAACATTTACGGCTATTTTAGCTGGTAGTGGGAGGCGAGAAATTGGACAATAATTGCTTGGTTCATTCTGGTCTAGTGAAGACTTTTTTAAAAGAAGGGTAGGGCTGCTTTTATCCAACTATTTGGAAAGATGCCTGTTTCACACATGGCTCGATACATAGGCGTTAGTTTAGACGCAATGACTTCTGCTGCCAATTTAGTTATACTAGGCAGGCAGGGGTCATATGGCGAGCTCGAGGTGGCGGTTTCCATAGCTTTCCAGTGTTTTCAATTGATGGAGCAATAAAATCAATCTGTCATACCTTTGGTTGCATCAAGGGACTGATTGCTCATATTGGCAGATAATGTAGTAGATAATGTAGTAGATGATGATTTAGATTTTGAAAATATTTTATAGATTATTTCTACTTTTTCTAGAAAAAATCTGCCAGCGAATTACAAAAACATTGATTAGCAACCATGATTTTTTTTATTGCATTTACTTGTTCGCTCCATGATAATAGGGAAAAGTTCTTTAGTTGAGTCTTTGGCTTCCTCAATCTTTTTTGTGAAATATATTGCCAAAGTTTTCAGAAGAAGATCTTTATATATAGCTATATGTTGTTTATATTTTTCCTTCTCTCCCTCTTTATAGGTCATACTCCATCTTCTTTCCTGGTTTCTGCAGTTTTGATTACATTTCCTAAGTTCTGAGGAGAACTAAGGGGCAGAAGGACTTTGAAGATCTATTTTAACTGTTTTAACGAGGGCCACTTAATTTAATGCAGTTTCCAGCCATTTATTATATTGTTTGGCTGCTGCCTCACATCATTTACAAAAACTAGACCTGCATTCTCCAGTATTTCATTTAGGTGGTCAGACTGCACATTTCACCAATTTCGTGAAAGGAGAGTAGATGGGGATTTCTTTATATTAAAGTTAGATCGCGGGAGGAAAATTAAAAAAATATTGCTCTATGGTCAGACCATGCTACCCAAGAGGTTTTTACACTAATTAAGTTGGGATTGTTGGTGAAGATCCCATCCAAGGTGTGACCTGCTTGATGTGTTGGTTCTCGGATGACTTGATCTAAGCCTTACGCTGATCTAAATTCATACAGATCGAAATGTCGTCGACCTACCCAAGGAAATACCCCCACTTCATTGTATATATCTTTGTGGTTTTTAGCCTTGTTGTTGTGTGACATTTCGTTTTTTCACTATGTTCACTTATGCCACGTTCTGCACCTTGTCACTCATTTGAGCACCTGAAAAACATTATAAGAATTGTACATAAAAAAAGAAAGTAAATAAAAGATTCCTTTTGAACCTACATCTCTAGCTCCCCAGCGTTAATTAATTATTCACTCTATTCTCTTTAGGACCTTATTAGGCCACCCTTGAACCACTGTTCCTTAAAAAATACATACCCACCCCAGGTTCGCTTTATGGGGTACCCTTGTTCTCAAAATATACTTAATGGTCTGTCATAGAAGCATTGTCTTAAAGTGGGGTCCCGACCCAACTCACAGTCTTATCCCTTACTGAGTCCAAGTTATGGTGAAGACCAGGCAAGATGGGAGCGGTCTTTCCTAGAAACATGGTTCTAAAGTAGGGTGGGCCTGACTCATACCTCTGAATCTTTAGCTATCTCAAGACAATGTCAAGACAGTTATCATTTAAGAAAGTTTCATAGTTTTCACTTTCAATTCTACAAAGTTTCTATCCAGAACAGTAAGTAGGAAGTTACCATGCATCACACTTTAGTTCATGGGTCTCCAAACATGGTCCATGAGGCCTAAATTAATGCCAGATTTTTGTTAGGGATGTTACAGTTACCCCTGAGAAAGGGCCATTGGCCAGAAATGCATTGGATTCTTATTACATCATGGTTGCCCAGGATATAAAGTGATTTCTGTCGTGCCAAGGGATAAAGGGCTGGATGGGCTTTTCTCAGGCATTTGAAGCTCAGTATCACAAAACCTCTGTTTTGGAAATGGATAAAAATTATTGTGAACTTTTTTTAATAAAAAGATTACTTGGATGAACATTGGACTCAACTTTCTTGTCCTTGACGAGACTGGATTGAAAAAGCAGTGCAACATGAAGCTGGTGTGTGACAACGCACCAGATATTTGAGATAAATTGATGTGCTATTGGGACCTAGCCCACTTCTGGCTTGCAAGCAAAAAAATGCAGCACTGAAGATTTCGTTTACAGTGTTCAAATTAAGTATTAATTTGGAGTGCATTCCTCCACTTTCTTCCTCAGATTTTTAGAGTAACCACTTACTAAGTAAAATATTGCAGTGGTTAATTTGTAAAAAAAATGTATGTGCCAGAACCCCAGGTACTTTTCAAGAGGCCACTGCAGCTTCGACCACCCATTACCCGGCCAGCAATTCCAAAGGCCAGTGCCAGTGCTATCCAATAACCATCACACTACTAAAAAATAAAATCACTTGGACTAGTCCAGGTCACCCAAAGCTGTAACAATGGCCTCAATGAGCTGGTATTATTTTTCTAAAACATTACATTGTTAAGTACTCTGTTGATGTTCTCATTTAAAAAAGCATCAGACAGTACCACCATGTGGTAGACTATCAGAGTGACGTTGTTAAGAAATAGGTGCTGGGGTCGAGCACCAGAAAACACCGGCACAATTAAGCTCTGAAATATTCTCACTTAGATTTCTTGGGTGCTGATGTGTCCCATGTTGATATCCTGAAGAAGTCCTACCCGCATAGACTGGACACTTTGTTAAATTACAGCTATTCAGTGCTTCGTAGGTTCACTCCCTTGAACAGACGCCCGCCCTAGTGACACGGTTGGTAAACTTCAAACTGGATAGTAAACCCAAAATGTGGCATCATTCATGTCCTCTGCCCCAAACTGTTGCTTTCTGTCCTGCTACCTGTGACCACCAGATTGATCTTACTTTCATCTTATCCACTGAAGGTCAAGAGTACCAAGCCAGCTCCTTGGTGTGTTCAGTTGCTGAATGTTTCCATAGTAAAAATTGAATTTCCCCTTGGTCATAATAGGTGCAGTACATTTGTCTTGGATGGATTGAGCTCTCCTTGTGGTACAGTGAATAACATTTTCAAATATGCCTAGGTGGGAGGATGGAGCGGTAACAAATTAGAGACCAGTTAAGAGCAGTATGCAGACATTTTATTCAGACAAGTCAGGTGACTAGTTCATAGACCAACACCTAAACAGGGATGTCTTGATTCAGTGTGTCTACTTGTTATCTTTCTTGTTATTTATGGGATCCAAGACTGTACGGAAAGTTTCATGACAGTAGTTCTGCTTGTAATCTTTCTTGGTATTCATTGGATCCACACACTACATGGAAGGTCCCGTGACAGCAGGTCTACTTGTTATAGTTCTTGTTATACATGGGATCCACAGACTACATGGATGGTCCCATGCCAGCAGGTCTAAGATATGTTTCTTGTTATACATGGGATCCACAGACTACATGGTAGGTCTCATGACAGCAGGTCTACTTGTTATGGTTCTTGTTATACATGGGATCCACAAATTACATTGAAGGTCCTATGACAGCAGGTCTACTTGTTATGGTTCTTATTATACATGGGATCCACAAATTACATTGAAGGTCCTATGACAGCAGGTCTACTTGTTATGGTTCTTGTTATACATGGGATCCACAAATTACATTGAAGGTCCTATGACAGCAGATCTACTTGTTATGGTTCTTGTTATACATGGGATCCACAGACTACATGGAATGTCCCATGACAGCAGGTCTACTTGTTATGGTTCTTGTTATACATGGGATCCACAGACTACATAGAATGTCCCATGACAGCAGGTCTACTTGTTATGTTTCTTGTTATACATGGGATCCACAGACTACATAGAAGGTCCCATGACAGCGGGTCTACTTGTTATGTTTCTTGTTATACATGGGATCCACAGACTACATAGAAGGTCCCATGACAGCAGGTCTACTTGTTATGGTTCTTGTTATACATGGGATCCACAGACTACATGGAAGTTACCATGACAGCGGGTCTACTTGTTGTTACTTGTTATACATGGGATCCACAGACTACATAGAATGTCCCATGACAGCAGGTCTACTTGTTATGTTTCTTGTTATACATGGGATCCACAGACTACATAGAAGGTCCCATGACAGCGGGTCTACTTGTTATGTTTCTTGTTATACATGGGATCCACAGACTACATAGAAGGTCCCATGACAGCAGGTCTACTTGTTATGGTTCTTGTTATACATGGGATCCACAGACTACATAGAAGGTCCCATGACAGCAGGTCTACTTGTTATGGTTCTTGTTATACATGGGATCCACAGACTACATGGAAGTTACCATGACAGCGGGTCTACTTGTTGTTACTTGTTATACATAGGATCCACAGACTACATGGCAGGTAGCATGACAGTAGTTGTACTTATCATGTTTCTTGTTATTTATGGAATCCACAGAGGACATGAAAGCTCCCATGTCCAGGTCTTCTTATCATCTTTTTTAATATTCATGACATTTGACAGACTACATGAAAGGCCCCATGTCAGCAGGTCTACTTGTCATCTCTCTTCTTATTCATGGGTCCCACAGAGTACACGAAAGGTCCCATTTCAACAGCTGCACTTCCACTCCTAAACCTTCCTCCATGCGCCTATCCTTCGAGGACAAGAAAGAAAACCCATGTTATGCATCCCTCTAGGTTTCCATTGGTTAGATTCAGATAACAGTACTCCTCTACTAATTCTGTCCTCTTCTCCTATATGCAGGTTTGCAATCTTTACCTGTTTTTTGGGTGCAGCGCCCTGTATGACAGATCTCTTTGTTTCAGCACGTCTGTGTGGCTCAATTCCAACTGCAGTCTCTGCCCACCACATCTGTTTATACAAGGGAATGAGGGAAACGTATTAACTCCCTGGATTGCCATGAAACTTTTCATCGCTCTTCTGAAATGTAGAAGCACTTCACCAGACAGTCGAGCAGCTACAGGAGTACCGCTGACATACGTAGAAAGAAATTCCCTAGTGTTAGAACCGGCTGTCTCTAGTTGGCAGAGGTATGCACTTCTGACAAATAGGGACACACCTTTTCTAGTCAGGGCAAGGGGATCACACCCTTTGATAACCCCTGCTCACCCCCTTGGTAGCTTGGCAGAGCAGATAGGCTTATCTCGGAGGCTGTGCGTTAAGCATTTATGACCACATACAGTAATAAAGTAAATACACTACAAATGGACACGACACAGTAGTATTATAAAAATAAGGATTTTTATATGAGGCTTAGCACAAGACCAAATAACAACAAAAATGTACACAATCTTAATAAATACTCTGGGAAGGGAAAATAGTTCAAAGGTAGTTTCTTCTTTACACAAAGTCTTTCAAAGAAAATCTTCTTCTTGGAAACACAGTTCTTAGCAACAGGGTAACTCACACGGGGGCTACACGACGTTGAGGCAAAGTTAATCCAAAGGTTCGGCGTCGACCGCGAGGAGCGCTATGTCGAGCCCGGAGTCACACGGACCCCCACCAACACAGTACCTTCGAAAATGAAGCACACGATGATCAGCGGCGTCGAGCACTCCGGCGTCGCGTCTTCGGTGTCGATCAGGCCTCAGCAGGCGTCGTCGTTGATGATGCTGTTGCGAAGAGTGAGCAGCGCTCACGGCGTCGAGAGGGCACGAGGGCGATGCGATCAGCAGCGGTGCAGACACGAGGTCCCTTGGAGCTGGAGCCGAACTCACTACTCACTGGCGTTGCTGCTGGCGTCGATCGGGCCCGGCGGCCGGCGTCGAGGGAGCGGGACACTGGAGCCGTTACTCACTATGTCGAGCTGGATTCGGCGACGTCCGTCGGCGTCGAGGTTGCTGGCTCTTTCAGAGGTGCTGGATTCACAAGTTCCAGCAAATAGCACTTTAAGCAGATGAAGTCCTTTAGCCCTGTGACTTCAGCAGGAGACTGGCACTCTTCCAGTCCTTGGAGATTTTCTTAGCAAGCGTGAGAGTACACACACAGTTCCTCTCTCCTGGTTCCTTGGCAAAAAATAAAGAAGCACTGCAGGACTCCCCCCAGCAAACAGCACACTGGCAGAAGGGGTAGGCAAGTCCTTAGATCAGCAGGCCTCTTGTCCTTGGTTACAGGGTTCCTTGTCAGAAGTGATCTGATTTCATGGTTCAGGGGTCCTTCTCTTATACCCCTTTTCGGCTTTGATCCCTTTGTCCAGGCAGGGGAATTTCCCAACATCCTGGGTCTGTTGTGGGTGGAGCCAGGCAGGAGCACCTGGCCTATTCATTGTGCAGGGCTGGGTCCTCAGACGCCCAGCAGGAGGTGGAGCCAGCATTGACACTGGCAGGAGCAGAGCTATCGGCCTCCTGGCAGGAGGTGGGGCTAGGATCGTCCATGGCAGGCACAGAGCCATCAGCCGCTTGGCAGGAGGTGGAGCCATCATTGTATCAGGCAGGGCAGGCTATCAGCAACTACTCTCCCCCTACTCTCAACGCAAATGTCCCACTCATCCCACACTGACTCATCCAGACCTGCGGAGCCACCCAGCTCCTGTCACACACACGCAAGACCAGCAGAAACCAGATATGGTTGGACAAGAAAATAGACACTTTCTAAAAGTGCTATTTTCAAACCCAGAGTCCAAAAACCATCCACACAAACGGATGCGTAATTAAACCCCGAGCTCAGGGATACCAAACTCGACATTGCACCATGCTCCCCGAGCCAGCTAGGATCATAGCATTAATAATCCCGGCGGCCCATTCTACTAATGGAGAGCAGGCTACCTCGCAATAGTGAAGAACGAAGATGGCTGTAATTCACTATTAGGACATACCAACTTGGTCAGGCAATGACCGACCCGTAGACATTCTTTTACGAGGCCGCTCCTGTGGGTGGCACAACACGTGCTGCAAGCCCACGAGCGGCATTTGTATTTACAAGCCCCGGCACTCCTAGTGCACTAGACTAGGGACTGACAGTAAACCAAATAAGCCAAACATGGATACAATAGATACATCAATTTAACATAGGGAGCACTTGCGCTGTGGCACTGATCAGCAGTGGCACAGCGCCCAAAGCATATACCAGCAAAACATCGAAAAACAGTGGAGGCAAACAGAAAAAATGGAGGAGAGACTCAATCCAATGATGTCAGGTCTAACACGTGTCCCCTCCAGCTGAAATGTGGGGAGAACTACCCTTGACCTAGGGAGTCCTCTTCACTAAGGCGGAAAAATCTGGACAGACCATCAGCATTGGCGTGATCTGTACCAGGGCGGTGTTCCACCGTAAAGTCCATCCCCTGTAGGGAAATGGACCACCTCAACAGTTTCGGATTCTCACCCCTCATCTGCATCAACCATCTGAGGGGCCTGTGGTCTGTCTGAACCCGGAAGTGAGTCCCAAACAGGTAGGGTCTCAGCTTCTTCAGCGCCCAGACCACAGCAAATGCTTCTCTCTCTATCGCACTCCACCTCGTTTCCCTGGGAAGTAACCTCCGACTGATGAAGGCTACAGGCAAGTCTCGGCCCTCTTCATTCACCTGAGCTAGAACAGCCCCCACACCATGCTCTGAAGCATCCGTCTGGACAATAAATTCTTTCGAGAAGTCGGTGCCTGGAGTATAGGTGCTGTGCACATTGCAGTTTTCAGGGTGTCAAAGGCCGTTTGACAGGCATCAGTCCCGATCACGTTTCGTGGCTGCTTCCTGGAAGTCAGCGAAGTCAAGGGGTGCACAATGTTACCGTAATCCTTGACAAACCTCCTGTAATAACCCGTGAGTCCTAAGAAGGCTCTCACCTGAGTTTGGGTTTTGGGCGGTGCCCAAGCCAGGATGGTATCAATCTTGGGTTGCAGGGGGGCAACCTTGCCGCTCCCTACTTGGTGCCCCAAGTACACCACAGAACCCTGCCCAATCTGGCACTTACTGGCTTTGATTGTGAGGCCTGCTCTGCGCAGGGTCAACAACACTTCCTGGAGGTGGCGCAAGTGTTCCTCCCAGCTGGCGCTGAACACTGCAATGTCGTGCAGGTAGGCGGCACTGAAATCCTCCAGTCCAGCCAAGACCTGGTTGACCAACCTCTGGAAGGTGGCAGGGGCATTCTTCATCCCAAAGGGCATCACCCGGAACTGGTATAGCCCATCTGGTGTGGAGAATGCGGACCTCTCCTTTGCCCCATCAGTTAAGGAGATCTGCCAGTACCCAGACGTTAGATCAAACGTACTAAGGTACAGGGCAGCCCCCAACCGATCGATGAGCTCATCAGCTCTGGGGATGGGGTGCGCGTCAGTCTTCGTGACCGAATTGAGTCCTCGGTAATCCACACAGAACCAGAGTTCCGGTGAAGCACCAGGCGCTGCAGCCTTTGGGACCAAGACCACTGGGCTGGCCCAAGGACTGCTAGAGGACTCAACCACCCCTAACGCAAACATCTTGGAGACCTCCTCCTTAATGTATGCTCGAACCTTGTCAGTCACCCTGTAAGCCTTGTGCTTCACAGGAGGGCTGTCTCCGGTGTCAACGTCATGGACACACCAATGAGTGACACCCGGAACCAAGGAAAACAGATCCGGGAATTGTCCCAACAGTTGGCGACAATCCTGTTTCTGCTCAAGGGTCAGTGTGTCAGAGAGGACCACACCATCCACTGACCCGTCTTGCTCTTTAGCACACAGGAGGTCAGGAAGAGGCTCACTCTCCTCCTCCATTCCAGCATCTGTAGCTTGGAGCATGCCCACTTCGGACCTTTCTAAGTCGGGCTTCAAACGGTTGACATGCAGGACCCGCAAGGGGTTCCTGGGAGATTTCAAGTCCACCAAGTAGGTGACATCGCTCTTCTTCTCCACAACCCTAAACGGTCCAGTCCACCTGTCCTTGAGCGCACAAGGTTCCACAGGGGACATGACCCACACTTCTTGACCAGGCTGAAGCTCTACCAGAGTGGCATTCCGGTCGTACCATCGCTTCATCTCCTCCTGGCTGGCCTTCAGATTTGCCTGAGCAAGTTCTCTGAAGCGCCGAGTCTGGTTCCGAAAGGCCAGCATGTAGCTGTATACATCCTGGGGAGGTTTCCTGGGAGATTGCTCCCAGCCTTCCTTGACCAGACTCAAAGGCCCTCTTACCGGGTGACCGTACAAAAGCTCAAAGGGGCTGAACCCTAGAGACTTCTGCGGCACCTCTCGGTAAGCAAACAACAGGCATGGCAAGAGGACGTCCCATTTCCGCCTCATTGGTTCTTCAAGACCCATGATCATGCCTTTAAGGGTCCGGTTGAATCTCTCAACCAGCCCATTTCCTTGAGGGTGGTAAGGAGTGGTGAACTTGTAGGTTACTCCACACTCCTTCCACAGAGACTTCATATAGTTCGAAATGAAGTTGGTGCCCCGGTCTGACACCACCTCTCTGGGGAACCCCATCCGGGAGAAAACACCCATCAGTGCCCGTCCCACCACGGGGGCCGTCACTGTTCGGAGAGGGATGGCTTCCGGGTACCGTGTGGCATGGTCCACCAAGACCAGGATGAACCTGTTGCCCAGGGCTGTCTTGGGATCCAGGGGCCCAACAATGTCAATACCCACCCGGTCAAAGGGGGTACTGACCACTGGAAAAGGTTGGAGGGGAGCCTTCTGCTTCCTTCCGCTTTTCCCACTTGCCTGGCAAGTGTGACAAGTCTTGCAATGGATGTCTACATCCCTACGCATCTGAGGCCAATAAAAATGGGTGACAACCCTGTCATAGGTCTTGTCCTGCCCAAGATGTCCAGCTAATGGAACGTCATGAGCCAAACCCAGTAGGAAGGCTCTAAAGCGCTGGGGTACCACCAGCACACGGGCTGACCCAGGCTCAGCAGCCTTAGGCTCGCTATACAGGAGGTCGTTCTCCCAGTACACAAAATGTGACCCTGACTGATCACCTGAGGTTTGGGCTGAGGCCTGCTGCCTCATGCCCACAAGAGAAGGGCACACTTTCTGTTCCGCACAGAATTCCTCCCTGGAGGGACCACCATCCTGCTGCCAATGGGTCAGCTCGGGCAGGTCTCCCAGTTCGGCAATTTGTTCCCCTGTGGGCTCCAGGGCATCCCCCTCAGGGTCTACCTCCTCCTGGACCACGGGAACTAGGGGGGACGGTTTCCCGCGCCCCCTGCCTCTTCTCTTCACAGCTGGGTCCTGGGCCATACTTTCAGGCTCCGGGACCCCATCAACACCCTTATTCGCTGTCATTGATCGAGTGGTTGCACACACCCACTCTGGTACGCCCAACATTCTCAAGTGCGTCTCCCTCTCCACCTTAGCCCAAGGGGAGTCTTCCAAATCATTGCCCAGGAGACAATCAACAGGCATGGCGGGCCTCACAGCAACTTGAAGAGTACCTGAAACTCCCCCCCATTCGAAGGAAACCTGAGCTACCTCACACTCTTTCTGGGAGTTGTCGGCAGCTATCACAGGGTAGAATGCGTGGGGAACCACCTGCTCTCTGGACACCAAGTGACACTTGACAGCTGTCACACTCGCTCCGGTGTCTCTGAGAGCTTCCACTCTATGGCCATTAATGGTCACCCACTGCCTATATTTACTAATGTTACTAGGTAGAGGGGGTGGAGGGACCATCTCCATGTCTCCTAGCGAGACCAGGGACATTTCTGCGGGACCCCTCCCACCAGGGACAACCATCTCCTTCCCTCCCAGGGCTACACTTGCCAACCGACGGGGGGGGGGGTGCACGCGGCGGTGCATTCGAATCCTTTTTGGGACACTGGGGGTCATAAAACCGGTGTCCCACCTGCCCACAACCGTAGCAGGTTAGGGGGACCCTATGAACAGGTTTACCCGTCGGGCCCCTGGCTTCTTCTCAGGGGGAGGCTGGGAACCTTTCCCTTGGTTCCCTTGGGGATTACTTTGGGGCCCTTTCTGAGACTCCTTCTGTTTACCCTTGTCCCCCCCACTCTTCTGCTGGGGACCCTGCCCACCTTTGGCTGAGTCTCCCACTGGACCCTTGTGGAACCTGGTACTGACCCAGCGGTCCGCCTCCTCAGCAAGTTTTCTAGGGTTAGATATCTTGCTATCAATCAGGTGCTGGCGCAGCTCTGGAAAACAGTTATTAGACAAATGCTCCCAAGCAAACAAATCATAAAGAGCTTCATAACATTCCACTTTGCTGCCCTTCACCCAACCATCCATGGCTCTGCAAAAATAAGACACATATTCAACCCACGTCGTACCAGGCAACTTCTTACATTCTCTAAAAGCTTGTCTGTACTTCTCGGGGGTTAGGCCATACCGCAACATTAAAGCATCTTTCATATGAGTATACGACATCCTATCCTCCACAGGCATGTCTAACAGGGTATCTCTCCCCTCATTCACAAAGCGACCCCACAACCCCGCCCCCCAATTCTTCTCAGGGACCTGGTGGGCCAACAATGCTAACTCATATGCTTTAAACCACTGACCAATATCTTCGTTCCTATGATAATCTTTTATCACATCTTTGGGAAAGTAAAACTTACTTTCTGCAGGCCCAGATGGGATGCTGCCACCAGAGGGATTCAATTCTAACTTTTTAGCTTGGATGTCCAACTCCCTCAACTTGGTATCACGCTCCAAAGCTAACTTCTCTCTTTCAAAATCTAACCTTTTGATCTCCAAATCAGCTTCTCTTCTACCTCTTGCATTTTCTAACTCCAACTGCCCATTTATCTTTAGCCTTGCCATTTCCATGTTGTATGCACGCTCCTTCGCCCTTTCTTCTCGTTCTTCAGGGGAAAGACCTTTGGAGGAAACACTGCTTCCGGGAGAGGACTCGGGCCCATTCGCTGGCGCCTCCTCATCCCCTTCCACTGGCGGTACCACCACCGGATCAGTGGGATCTCTGGCCTCTAACCAGGCCTGCAATGCTTTGAGATATTCCTCTTTAATCTTGAGGCCCTTGGTAGGAACTTTACATTTCTTGCAAAAGGATTTTTAGCTCCTCCAGTTTGTAGATGTTTATCTTCGCTCTGTCGAATTCCTCCACAACAACAACAGGGGTAGTGACTCCGGTGTCACTCATGGTCAAAACTGGCAGTGTTCAAAAAATCAAGCTTCAGAAAAGCGGAGAACCAAAAATAGAATCCTTCCAAATTAGATTGTGACTGCGCTATGGTCTGCTTTCACTATGTAGCGCACACTAATCACTGCACATGGGTCATAAATGCAAAGTTCAAATCCTCACCGCTGACCCACCAATGTTAGAACCGGCTGTCTCTAGTTGGCAGAGGTATGCACTTCTGACAAATAGGGACACACCTTTTCTAGTCAGGGCAAGGGGATCACACCCTTTGATAACCCCTGCTCACCCCCTTGGTAGCTTGGCAGAGCAGATAGGCTTATCTCGGAGGCTGTGCGTTAAGCATTTATGACCACATACAGTAATAAAGTGAATGCACTACAAATGGACAAGACACAGTAGAATTATAAAAATAAGGATTTTTATATGAGGCTTAGCACAAGACCAAATAACGACAAAAATGTACACAATCTTAATAAATACTCTGGGAAGGGAAAAATAGTTCAAAGGTAGTTTCTTCTTTACACAAAGTCTTTCAAAGCAAATCTTCTTCTTGGAAACACAGTTCTTTGCAACAGGGTAACCCACACGGGGGCTACACGACGTCGAGGCAAAGTTAATCCAAAGGTTCGGCGTCGACCGCGAGGAGCGCTATGTCGAGCCCGGAGTCACACGGACCCCCACCAACACAGTACCTTCGAAAATGAAGCACACGATGATCAGCGGCGTCGAGCACTCCGGCGTCGCGTCTTCGGTGTCGATCAGGCCTCAGCAGGCGTCGTCGTTGATGATGCTGTTGCGAAGAGTGAGCAGCGCTCACGGCGTCGAGAGGGCACGAGGGCGATGCGATCAGCAGCGGTGCAGACACGAGGTCCCTTGGAGCTGGAGCCGAACTCACTACTCACTGGCGTTGCTGCTGGCGTCGATCGGGCCCGGCGGCCGGCGTCGAGGGAGCGGGACACTGGAGCCGTTACTCACTATGTCGAGCTGGATTCGGCGACGTCCGTCGGCGTCGAGGTTGCTGGCTCTTTCAGAGGTGCTGGATTCACAAGTTCCAGCAAATAGTACTTTAAGCAGATGAAGTCCTTTAGCCCTGTGACTTCAGCAGGAGACTGGCACTCTTCCAGTCCTTGGAGATTTTCTTAGCAAGCGTGAGAGTACACACACAGTTCCTCTCTCCTGGTTCCTTGGCAAAAAATAAAGAAGCACTGCAGGATTCCCCCCAGCAAACAGCACACTGGCAGAAGGGGTAGGCAAGTCCTTAGATCAGCAGGCCTTTTGTCCTTGGTTACAGGGTTCCTTGTCAGAAGTGAACTGATTTCATGGTTCAGGGGTCCTTCTCTTATACCCCTTTTCGGCTTTGATCCCTTTGTCCAGGCAGGGGAATTTCCCAACATCCTGGGTCTGTTGTGGGTGGAGCCAGGCAGGAGCACCTGGCCTATTCATTGCGCAGGGCTGGGTCCTCAGACGCCCAGCAGGAGGTGGAGCCAGCATTGACACTGGCAGGAGCAGAGCTATCGGCCTCCTGGCAGGAGGTGGGGCTAGGATCGTCCATGGCAGGCACAGAGCCATCAGCCGCTTGGCAGGAGGTGGAGCCATCATTGTATCAGGCAGGGCAGGCTATCAGCAACTACTCTCCCCCTACTCTCAACGCAAATGTCCCACTCATCCCACACTGACTCATCCAGACCTGTGGACCCACCCAGCTCCTGTCACACACATGCAAGACCAGCAGAAACCAGATATGGTTGGACAAGAAAATAGACACTTTCTAAAAGTACTATTTTCAAACCCAGAGTCCAAAAACCATCCACACAAACGGATGTGTAATTAAACCCCGAGCTCAGGGATACCAAACTCGACATTGCACCATGCTCCCCGAGCCAGCTAGGATCATAGCATTAATAATCCCGGCGGCCCATTCTACTAATGGAGAGCAGGCTATCTCGCAATAGTGAAGAACGAAGATGGCTGTAATTCACTATTAGGACATACCAACTTGGTCAGGCGTGTCCTACCTTATACTTACAATGCACCCTGCCAGTGGGCCTACCATATGGGTGACTAACATGGAGTCAAGGGAAGGTTTGAGGGGCTGGCAAGTAGGTATACTTGCGCAGCCTGCGTGACAGTACCAGACTGCACGTGGGTCTCGCAATGACCGACCCGTAGACATTCTTTTACGAGGCCGCTCCTGTGGGTGGCACAACACGTGCTGCAAGCCCACGAGCGGCATTTGTATTTACAAGCCCCGGCACTTCTGGTGCACTAGACTAGGGACTGACAGTAAACCAAATAAGCCAAACATGGATACAATAGATACATCAATTTAACATAGGGAGCACTTGCGCTGTGGCACTGATCAGCAGTGGCACAGCGCCCAAAGCATATACCAGCAAAACATCGAAAAACAGTAGAGGCAAACAGAAAAAATGGAGGAGAGACTCAAGCCAATGATGTCAGGTCTAACACCTAGTGTCATCTGAATCATATGTATTGTGTCATAGCCATGCCAGAGAAACACTTTAATGGGAGCACTTTCATTTGCTGCACAGCTCCAGATGATGGAGGTCAGGAAGTGATATGATGTGATAGAGGGATCAGGCTGAGGGTAAGGAGAAAGCCAGAGGGGCATGAGAATCCGATCAATGTTCAAACTGTAAGGGAAAGTGTTTTATTTCACTGGTTATCCTTCTGTATAATTTCAGTTCAGTATCAGTCCAGTAGGGATTCAAACAAACTCCAGACTCTTCTTCGACATGTAGAGCACTTACAATGATACTTACCTAAATAATGCCATATGTGGCACTTGGCCCTCTTTGTACCAAATTCATTCCTCTAGCTGGTTCCCATCAATGAGTCTTAGTGCGGCTCCATCATTTGTTTAGTTCAGATCGAGTTCTGGTGGTGTGGGAGAATTATTGGATATATTTGGTCTTACTCTCATTTCAAGGCATGACGGCAATAATGGCATTGCAGAACCCTACCCCATTCAACATGGTTATGGAGTATGGTCACAACAGTGGCAACCTTGTCATGACCTACTCCTGTGCCCTGCAGAATCTACAATGATATTCATGGCTACTGATGGAAGATCCTGGGGACCGGTTTCTGGGTAACAATCCTCATCAACCAGCTAGCTTGAATCCAGTGGCAAAGGGAGCAAGGGACCCATGTCTGGGCATACCCGGCCAACTTGGGCGAACAAAGTAAACACAAGGAGCTAACCATCTTTTTTAACTACCACACTATCAACTCCATAGAATCTTAATTGATTTAAATAAAACTTGATTTTTCAAAATCTTATTGTGGGTGCAAGAACCCCTTTCAGAGGGCCACAGGGCAAGATGAAACTACTAAACCCAACCTTTGGGGTTGCAGACTTTTACTCCTTATGCCCCTGGAATCAACTTACAATTAGTCCTAAGCAACTTGACCAAGTACCCCTTCACCACTTAAATCGCTGTGGTAGCACGGGTTGAGAAGTACAAGGCTTCTCTGGGTAGAGTTAGATGCAGGGGGCTAAACATAGCCTCACAATTCAAAGTATGTTCAATAGCAGCAATAACTGATTGTCCAGTCAAATACACGTTTCTATGAAAAAAGTTGTATTTATATACAAGCACAAAATAAAATACAGCATACACAATTAATGCACACAGTCCCCTAAGGTCAGTACTCTAGTGATCGATAGGCAGGTCCCTGAGTCTCACTCCCCACTAGTAGTCTCAGGATTCCCACTCCTACTCTTACAAAGTCAAGAGTGTTCCACTGCTTAAAGTGCTATGAGGCAGAACAAGTTCCCATGGGCCCATCCTGCAGGGGTTGCTGTCCTGATGTCCACGATTGGATGTCGCAGAGCTCTGCAGCAGGTGTTGACTGTGAGTAGCACTCTCAGCTTTGCAGGGACAGCGGCTGATCATTCACAGTGCGTCCTCTGATGATGCTTTATGTTCCTCTGATCCTTCTCACAGGTAAATGGAGAATCGCGCAGGCTCTGATACTTCAGTCAAGGCTCAGGCGTGCATGAGTCACCATGGCGCCCATTCCTCTTGATATCAGCCAAACCAGGCTATGATCCTTGTTCGTCATGGCTGCCCGCTTTAGCATATGAGATTACCAACTTTAATCCAGACGATGGCGTGATCAGCACTGCAGTAATTCACTCTTCACGGCAGCCACCTGAGGCATACTGTGTCACAGACTTTACTCCACACATGGGCGACAGCCTGACCATCATGGCAGTAATGCAGTCTTTATGGCAGCCCCTCTGGCATATGGGGTAGCCACAATTATTCTGCACATGAGCGACGGCTCACTATCACTGCAATATTGCTATCTTTACACTAGCTCCCTCTGACATATGGGGTCAACATGCACATGGCTGCAGGCCCAATCTGTGCAGCAATGGCTCTCTTCACAGCAGCCCCCTCTGGCATACAGGGTCACAGACTTATATCTGCACACGGTCGATGGCCCAATCAATGGTGTAGTCACCTCATCACATGTACAGGATCCCCCACTGGACCGCACTTCCTCCAAGTGCTCTCCTGCTCCTCAATGGGCACATTGGTCTTGGCAAGCAGGCAGGTGTTGGTGCACCAAGCTCTAAGGCATTTGGGGCCCGATGTAGGTAATCCCAGATTACCGATTCTTAAATACCGAATCATACCGATTCGGTATTTAAGAACTGGCAATCGGGATTTAGGTAAGTTTACCGATTTCATTACCCAATCGGTATGATTCGGTAATTACCGAATCGGTATTTACCGATTCAGTAATTGCCATTCATTCCTATGGGCCTGTAGGCCCATAGGAATGAATGTCAATAACCGAATCGGTAAATACCGATTCAGTAATAGGGGGAAACATTGAAGGGTGGCAGGGTGTCACTTTGACACCCTGTTGCACCCCTAAGGGCATGTATGTCTGCAACATGGCACTGTTTCAAAAGCAAAAAAAATGCTTTTTAAAGGGTTTTCATTATTTACCACCAACTTCTAGTTGGTGGTAAATAATGACTTCTTAAACCCCTGTAGCACTGATTTAAGTGCTACCTACATGTCAAAATACAGATTCGGTAATTATACAGAGTCGGTATTTTACCGAATCGGTAAAATGACCGAATCTGTATTTTGACATTTCCCTACATCATAAAATCAAAATACCGGTCGGTAACGGCCGAAATTACCGAATTTCGGCCGTTACCGACCGGTATTTGCCTACCTACATCGGGCCCTAAGTCTTGGATTTCCCTGGGTGATGTCCCCTCACCAAGCTCCTGGAAGACTGGCAGACCTTAGCCCCCAGTCCTGGTCAGAGGTAGCAGCCTTGCGGAGCTTCTCCTCCCTGACAGAAAGCCTGACTAGCTGCTTGACAGTAGACCATTTTAGGGGCCTTGAGCTACATTTCATATAGCTCATTTCCAGGATCAAAATGTGATTTAGTGTCTAGGGGCCCGATGTAGGTAAACTCCAATTTACCACTTCTTAAATACCGAATCATACTGATTCGGTATTTAAGAAGTGGTAAATTGGAGGGGGGGAGATGTGGGTATTTCAGAATCAGTAAATACCGAATCTGTAAGATTCGGTATTTACCGATTCTGTAAATACCGAATCGGTATCCCCCATTGATTCCTATGGGCCTTGAAGCCCATAGGAATCAATGTGCATTACCGAATCGGTATTTACCGATTCGGTAATTACCGATTTCTGCAAGGCTTCAGGGGGTGTCACTTTGACACCCTCCAGCACCCCCAATACTGGCTTGTGTGCCATGTGGCACACAGACATGCCCTAAGGACATGTGCATGCACACCTGGATTCGGTATTTTAACACCCAATTGGATTGGGTGTTAAAATACCGAATATGAAGGGCCTGTGGGACTGAAAGTAGTCCCACCTACATCCCGATTTTTTAAAATCGGTAAACTTACCGATTCGGTATTTTTCCGATTCGGTAATTTTACCGAAGCAGTAAAATACCGAATCGGAGAAAAAAAGGTCCCCTACATCTCAAAAAGCCAAATACCGGTCGGAAACGGCCGAATTCGGCCGTTTCCGACCGGTATTGGCCACCTACATCGGGCCCTAGGACTTAGAAGTTTGTGTTGGTGGTCTGCTTCCTTTTTAAGTGTCCATGAATGATTTAATGTTCTTTTTTTAAGTTTGAAAATAAAGCTTTATTAAAATATAAGTGAAACAGATATAACGGTTGATATAAGGGTTTTTTAGTAGAAATGGAAATGTGAATAATTTTGCACAGTACCAGTAAGCAACCATAAGTTTGAATTTGTCTTAGCTGGTTTCATTTCTGTTGAGGATTTTCCGGAGTCCAGCATCAATGAGAACAATATGTATATGTTTTATATTTAAAAATATGTTTGGTGACTTATTGCTGTAGAAGTAATGTTGTTTCTATAACTTTTATTATATGTTATTTTTTTTTTTTTAAGACGTTTATTAATGTTCAAAGGTACAGTACATATAGCAAAGCCTACAACCCTGCGGGCCGGCTGCAAATGAACGGTGAATCGTGAGGGTGTGGGCCATCATAAAATGGCATGTCATTGCGTCCCTTGTGTCCCCGGTGTACTAGGACATGGATAAGATAGTCACAGTTTCGTAAGTCTAGAAAGGAAAAGTCCATAAATGACGCCTTGTTTTTCTTTTTTTTTCTAGAACTGAGCCATGAAATCGGCAAACTAAACAAAACATTTCGTATCGGTATGTCCCAATGTTCCTATCGCGACTTCCCCACTCGAAGTCCGTCCCACTTGCACGGTGTTGGTAGGAGCCACCTCTGATCGGTGCGCTGTTTGCCGATGCTGTTACAGTGCAACTGGAGGTCAGAGGTGTGTGTGCGCAAGTGTGCCTGAACTTAGAGTGGGACAGCCCCTGTGGGCCATGGTGTGTCATCGGTCGCCGGCCTTGGTAGTGGAGCATGTTGCAATCAGGTGGAGGAGCCTCGCTGTCGGTGTGGCTGTCGGCGTCTACGCCTGCAGTCGCCGTCTGTAGTGCCGCCAGCGGCTCCTACCCACTTCAACACGGGGGGTCAGAGAGGCCACCGTCTGTGAGCAGGGGTCCGATACTGCAAACAAGCAAACATATATGTGAAAGTGGGTGGGGGGGGGGTGGAGTGTGCTTGCGGGGGCGATGTCAGCAACTCTGTGCTTGGGGCGCGCTGCTGGGCGATGGCTGCTGGTGGGCGCCCGCGTGGGCGTTGGGTCGTGTCCAAGGTCTACGCGCTGGCTGATTCTTGTCTGTGTCAGGGGGGGGGGGCGCCGCTTGCGGTGGTTCCTGCGATACAGCATTAGCCCCTGTGACCCACCTCCGGCTTCACTTATTCTACGTGAGCCCTCTGACAGTGCCCTCCCCCTGCATGGACCCCAGGATGCCATCCCAGAGCTGCGCTATCGGGAACTGCCGCAGGCCTGCTATTTCTTCCCGGTGGAGCGCCATGCCTTCCGCCCTGGCCCAGTTTGTAAATGATGTGAACCAGTGTTTTGGGGTAGGCGGTTCCCGCCGTTTCCAGTGTCGCGTAAGCAGCCGTTTGGCCGTGATGAGGCCCAAATCCCAGAATCGTGCCTGTGTTTTGTTCAGTTTGGTTCTTTTATAGAGTCCGAGAATGCACGCCTCCCACGTGTCCGGCAGGCCCGGGCCCGTGCTGTGATTCAGGAGTGAGGTCACCTCCCCCCAGTACGTGGTCAGGGTTGGGCAGTGCCAAAGCATGTGCAGGATATCTGCGCCCAACAGGTCGCATCTGGGACAAACGGCAGTGTCGATCGCGAAGTATCTGTTTATTCTATCTGGCGTTAGGTATGCCTGGTGCAATATGTACAGTTGGATGATGCGGAAGCGGGAATTGCGGGGGATGTTTACGGGGCTAGCTAGTACCAGGTTCCACTCCTTATCCGTCCAATCCCTCCCACGGTGCGCCGCCCACTTAGCCCTAATCTGCTGTGTGGGTGTTTGCGTGTGGATGAGAAGCGCCTGCGCTAACCAATGCGTGATGTGCGTGCCTCTGCCCATCACATGTAGATATTGGACCAGGTGGTGCATCGGCGGCTCATCCTGGATGTCACCCCAGGAGTCAGTGTATGCCCGCAGTACCGACGCATGGAGTGGGAACTGCCCGGCCGGGAGTCCCGTGTTGTCAGATAACTCCGCGAATGAGAGCAGGGCCCCGTCAACATACAGGTCACCCATGGTCTCTACTCCAGCCGTGACCCAGTGGTCCAGATTGCGCGGCGTAACCATCCCGCTCCTCCTGGGGGTGCCCAGCAGGGGGAGGGCAGGAGCATATGGTCTGGTAGTGTGCGTCAGCTTCAGGCTGCGGAGAAAACATTTGCGGGCCACGGCCACATGCATGGGCAGGGGACGGGGTCCTTTGGTCAATGGGTGAAACAGGGCGCAGGTCTGGGAATGCGTCCATTGGTAGTCCGCAGTGGCCGTATCGTCCAGATGTGCATCGCTGAGCCAGTACGTCACCCATTGGAGCTGTGCGGCCAGGTAATACAGCTCCATGTTGGGGACAGCCAATCCTCCCTCCGCGGTCGGGGAGTACAGTTTAGCCAGCGCCACTCGAGGTCGCCCCGTGTTCCAGATCAAGCCACGAAGCATTGATTCCAGATCGCGGAATATCCGCGTGGGGACATACGTGGGGATATTCGCGAAGTGATATAGCAGCCTAGGGAGCGCTATCATTTTAGTAAGAGCTATGCGGCTGGGCACGTTCAGCGGAAGGGTTTTCCAAAAGGACATCTGAGCTCGTAGAGAAGAAATGGCGCGCACCAGGTTGCCCTCCAGTAAGTCCTGTGGGTCTCTATAGATGTGTAGTCCTAGGTATTTAAACGTGGTCGGGTACCAAGCGAGCCTGGCCCCTCCAAGATGCACATCGCATTCCTCCTGGTCACGGCTGAACGAGTATGCCCCGGACTTGGCCCAATTGACCCTGAGGCCCGAGACCTCTGCGAAGGTCTGGAAGACGTCCGATAGCTCGGCTGGCACCGCGGTGAGGTCCCGCACATAAAGCAGCAGGTCGTCTGCGTAGAGCGAGACTATGTGCGTTCCGTCAGCCAATGGGATCCCCCATTCCGCTCCTCTGTCCCGTAGCAGAGCCGCTAGTGGTTCAATGGCTAAGGAGAAGAGGAGGGGCGACAGGGGGCAGCCTTGCCTGGTGCCTCTACGCACCCCGATCTTCTCCGACAGCAGCCCTCCCATCCTCACTCGGACACTGGGTCTCTGGTAGAGCAGTCCGACCATGTCAGCAAATGCATCTCCCACCTCGAATCTGTCCAGCACGGCTCCCAGGTATGGCCATTCTACCGAGTCGAAGGCCTTCTCCAGGTCCAGGACCAGGCACCCCGATCTAGGCCAATGCGTCAGAGCCGCTTCCTGAATCCGGAAGAGGCGGCGTAGATTACGAGACGTGCACCGCGCCGGCATGAAGCCGTTTTGATCTGCGTGCACCAGAGTTGGTGCCTCCAGGGCCAGGCGGCGGGCCAGGAGGGAGGTGAAAATTTTATAATCAGTATTTAGCATGGCCAACGGCCTATAGGACCCCATGAGTGCGCCATCTCTGCCCGGCTTCAGCAGCGAGACCAGGTTTGCCTCGTTAAGCGAGTCTGGGAGTGCTGATTCTTCCATTGCAGTATTGTACAATTTGAGCAACTCCGGAACCAGCGTGTCTGAACATGCCTTAAAAAATTCGGCGGGCAGTCCATCCGGGCCAGGTGATTTGCCGTTGGACAGTGCGAAAATGGCCTCGCGTATTTCTTCCGCGGAGAATGGCGCCCCCAGGGCGTCTTGCTGCGAGCCTATAAGGGAGGGCAGCGGGATGTCCGCCAGGTATTCTGCTATGTAGGCCGCAGTTACTCTCAGTTGCGATTTGTATAGGGCCCGATAGTGTCCCACAAACGCTTGGTGTATCCTGTTTTGGGTGTACACTAGTTCTCCCTCAGTCGTGCGGATGACGGAGACCGGCTCCGTGCGTTCCTCCTGCCTGACTAACCAGGCCAATAGCCTACCGGGCTTGTCACCGTACTGGTGCACTCGCGCCGAATGGGCCGCAAAGTTGACGTGCCGCAGCCGTTCCAGTAGCGTTTCGTGCTCCGCCCGGGCCGCCTGCAGCCGGTCACCTGCACCCCCCACCGCCTCCTGCTCCCCGCCGAGTAGGTCCGCTTCCACCCTGCGCAAGTCCTCCTCCAGCTTCCGCCGTATGCTCCCCTGAGTGCCCAAGCAATGTCCCCGTACCACCACCTTGAATGCGTCCCACTCTACACTCGGGGAGGATGCTGTACCTGAATTGTCTTCGAAGTATTGCGCTGCGCTGGCCTGCAGGGAATCTCTAAAGGGGCCATCTAGCAGTAATGCAGGTTGCAATCGCCACGTGGGGATTGGCGGGCGGGCGTTCCCAGGCCATGTGCAGTGTATGGGGATTGTGGTCTGAATGTGTCCTACCCAGGTATTGAGAGTCAGTGATATGGGGCAACATGTCCGCTGACACCATGTATCTGTCGAGGCGAACATGTAATGCATGTGCTCCCGAGAAGTATGAGTACACCCTGGTGTTCGGATTGTGCGCACGCCATGCATCTTTCAGACCCCACTGCATCGCCCACTGTGTGAGTGTCCTCGTGGCCCCCTGGGATGTCGCCTCTGGCCTCGGCGGGACCGATCGGTCCAGCACTGGGTCTAGTACCGCGTTATAGTCGCCTCCCAGGATCCATGGGACGCCGTGCCAGGGCGCTAATTTCTCTGAGATACGCGCCAGGAAGGTGCCCTGATCCGTGTTTGGAGCGTAAATGGACGCCAGGACCACTGGTTGCCCGTCTATGCGACCCTTCACCAGGACATACCTCCCCTCTGCATCTATGTGAACGTCTGACATCACGAAGGGGGTTCCCGGCTTTACCCACAGCAGTGCCCCGCGGGCGTACGAGGAGTATTCGGTGGCATACAGTTGTCCCCTCCATCTCCGCCTCAGCGCAGTCACCTCCGCCCCACTCAGGTGTGTTTCCTGCAATAGCGCGACCTGCACGTTCTGCCTCTTCAAGTAGGAGTAGATGTGGTACCTGCGCGCGGGTGTGTGCATACCTCTAATGTTCCATGTGCATATTTTTATGGCAGACATTACAGCAATACACATTCCCCCCTGACCCTCCCAATAGTAGCGGCACCACCAAAGGCCCCAGCAGTGGCTCTCCCAGCTCTTCCGTTCCCACCCCCCACAGTACACTCAGCAAAGTTTGGGAAAACATAAGGACAGGGAAAAAAAACAGTAAAGAACAACAACCAACAGCGGGCTATCCCCACTAAAATACCAAAAGGGCAGTGGCGGAACGGGCCACCGTCCATACTCTCAGGAGAGAGGAACATTCTTACTTTGTTTAAGGGGCAGTGTGTGCTAAGCACAAGTTCGGCAGGATGGATATATAGTCAGTTTAGGGGAAGCAGGCCGCTTCCCTGAGCCATCCAATACAGGACGTTAGTGGCCGCCCACTGCGGTCCAATGCTCCAAGTTGCCCATCCTGTGTGCGGCCAGGCGCAGATGCGTGCTAAAAGACCACCCCTTCAGTGCCCTCCCAGCTTACCACCAGTGCCATAAGGGCATTACTCACTGTTCCAGGTGTCCACAGTTCGGTCAGCTGGCAGGGGGGGAGGGGGGGGGGGGGGTGGGAGGTGTCTCCAGCAGTGGCGGGCGCCAATTGCGCATCATCGTCCAGGCGACCACTGCCAACCCTTCCCTCATCGCGGCAAGGCCAGTGCAGACATCCCCCGTAGGATCAGTGGATCAGGTCTGAGGTTTGCGGCGTGACGATGGGCAGTTCCACCGAGATCTGTGAGTTCGGGATCCCGTATATGGCCTCGTCGTCGTCGCTAGGTACCGGCTGTTGGCCGTCCTCCTGGGCCGTCTCATGGGAGGATGAGTTGCTTATTTGGGAGACCTTCTGCAATGCATCGCGTTGTTCTCGGAGCATCTGGTCCAGTGTGGGGGAGAGTCCCGCCCCCTCCTCCGCGTGCTGGGACTGTTGGGTCCTGTGCCTGCGGCGTCGTCGTGGTCCTCGCGGCCTGGTCCTCGTCTCGCCTCCGCGAGAGTGTTTCGGTGCTGTGTCCGTGCCCCCGTCCAGCCACTCGTTGGCCTCCTCAGGTGTGCTGAAGAAGTAAGTGCTGTCTCCCGCCACCACTCTCAGCTTGGCAGGGAATAGTAGGGAGTACTTGAGGCCCGCGGTGCGTAGTCTCCTCTTCACTTCCATGAAATCGTGCCTCTGGCGCTGCACCTGGATGGTGTAGTCGGGGAAGAACATGATTGACGCGTTGTCTATGCGTACCTCGCCCAATCGCCGTGCCTCTCGCAGCACCGTGTCTCTGTCCCTATAGTTCAGTATCCTGAAAAACAACGGCCTCGGGTTGGCGCCGGTGGTATAGGGCCTCGTTGGCACTCGATGTGCGCGCTCCACGACGAAGTGCGGTGACAACGAGCCTTCGGGCAAAAGTGTCCGTAGCCATTCTTCCACATGTTCGGCCGGGCGGGCCCCTTCCCATTTCTCAGGAACCCCCACAAGTCTAATGTTGTTGCGCCTCGCCCTCCCTTCCGCGTCCTCAGCCCTGTCCTCCAGGAACTCCACTCTGTTCAGGAGGTCCTGCAGTTGCCTGTCTGTCTGAGTGACTTTGGGCTCGATCTCCTTCACTGCGCCTTCCAGGGTCTTGGTTCGGTCGGACAATTTCCTATGGTCATCACGCAGGAGGGTCAAGTCCACTGCGACCCCGTCAATTTTGGACTCCAAGGAGGTTCTAGTTTGCTGGAGGGACTGCTCCATCCGTTCCACCGCTGCCAGCACGCTGTCGAGCCTCGCGGCCAGTTGCTCGGCGGCCATTTTGTGTACCTGTTTGTCCGTCTTCCCTTTCGGCGGGGCCCCTCCAGTCCCAGTGCGGGTCCGCACTCCCCCGGACATGTGCGGGTGGCGCCTGTCCTGCAGGGTCGGCCCCCGGTGCTACTCCAGTGATGGTGTCCCCTGAAGTGCTGCGCTCCTGGGTTGGGGCCCCGCGAGTGCTAGCTGGTCCCTCAGGTTAGGTCGTCGTTGTTGCCCCCTAAGGGGGGGGGTCCTCCAGTGGGTGGCCTTGTGTGGGGGCCTCGGCGCGGATGGGGGGGTCCTGTCCTCCCCGTCGCCCCTGGCGTTCTGTGGCCGCGCCGGGTGTCCTCCGGAGCGTTAGCGGGTCACGGCCCTGCCACTCCGCCCCAGTTGTAGTGGGGGCCGGGGGGGCCAGCACGGTGTGCGGGTCCAAAGGGTCCAGGCATCGTGAACGGGTCTGGGCACCAGTTCCGGCCCGGGTCACAGCCTCTCGTGTGCCTCGCTGTCCCTCAGGCAGTTATTATCCCCGTGGGGGGGCCCCGCAGGCGGGCCCGGCGTGGAGCGCACCGTCGCGCGTCTCCGTCTCGGGGGGGGGCGGTCAGTCTGCCTCCGGCAGTGGTGTGGCGACCAGGCGAGGGGGGGGCGGTCTGCCCTTCTGCGGGTCTTGGGGTCGCAATGCCTGGGCTGTCGCTCCGCGCGGGCTCCTCTATGCTGATGGGCGCAGGAGGGACTCACCGCGTGGCTCCGATGTCTGCACAGCGTCTCGGAGAGGAGCCCCCGCTGGTCGGGGCCGCCACGTCGCCGGCCCCTCTCCGGGGTCGATCTCCACGCCTCGCCTGCCCCAGGTGTGCCCCAGGTGTGTCGTCAGGAAGACCAGGGAGCCCGCCAACTCGCAGGGCAGCAGTCGCGCGACGGCCGCGGTGTGGGGGCTGGGGGCCCGCTGTCCGCTTGGTCCGGGCCCTCCGCTGGAGTCCTGCAACGAGTCGAGGCGATCGCCGGCCACCGGAGGTCGTTCCCAGCGCGGCAGCAGCCGGCCAGGGGGCCGCAGACAGTGTGGTGTGGCCTACCAGTTGGGGCCTGTGAGCTGGGCCCAAGCCTCGGTCTCCCATGGTTGCCCCGCCGGCCAGGTGTCAGCAGATCCCGCGGGAGGTCCGCAGGATAGGTCGGGGTCAGCCCCGTCGGAGCCCCGAATCAAAAGTCGGCCAGATTGCCGAGGAGAGCTCCGGGAAGGTCCGCCAGCAGTTTCGGGCGGCTAGGGTTAAATGTGGCGGAGAAACGGCTCAGGGAAGGGGAGCTTAGCACGGAGCTCTACCCTAGTGCGTCCTCCGCCATTGCGTGCTTAGCCACGCCCCCCAACTTTTATTATATGTTATTTATTGATGTATATGATTTTTGTTGCAGCCCTGAAGAAGCGGTCAGATCACTGCTAAACACGTGTTGACTGTGGCTTAGCTGCTTATGTTATGAACTGCTGTGAAATTAATGCCAGCTTTGGATATATATTGCCTGTGGCTTAGCTGTCCTTGTTTAAACAAATTTTTGTCATTGATAGCTATAAGAAATAATTGTAAGGGACACATCGTTGCTGCTGCCAAGCGCACTGCTGGACCTGCGCTCACCTCACCCTCTGTTTCCTGCTCTGCAGCTCGCCGCACCCGCTCCGCGGGTGCCGCTTCGTCGAGGGATTTTGTGCTGGGGCTGACTCTGCCCGCTTTCGGTGGGGGTGACTTTGGTAGAACTCGGGAACTTCAGGGCTGCGAGCGTGCAGGGACTACCTGACCCAGGTGTCCCTGCGTGACCGTGGTCAGCTTCCAGTCCGCTCTCCCTGGAGCTCCGCCCCCCGCCCATCAGAAGGCTGTTAAAACCACCTGGGCTTGTTACTGACCTTTGGGACACATCGTTGCTGCTGCCAAGCGCACTGCTGGACCTGCGCTCACCTCACCCTCTGTTTCCTGCTCTGCAGCTCGCCGCACCCGCTCCGCGGGTGCCGCTTCGTCGAGGGATTTTGTGCTGGTGCTGACTCTGCCCGCTTTCGGTGGGGGTGACTTTGGTAGAACTCGGGAACTTCAGGGCTGCGAGCGTGCAGGGACTACCTGACCCAGGTGTCCCTGCGAGACCGTGGTCAGCTTCCGGTCCGCTCTCCCTGGAGCTCCGCCCCCCGCCCATCAGAAGGCTGTTAAAACCACCTGGGCTTGTTACTGACCTTTGGGACACATCGTTGCTGCTGCCAAGCGCACTGCTGGACCTGCGCTCACCTCACCCTCTGTTTCCTGCTCTGCAGCCCGCCGCACCCACTCCGCGGGTGCCGCTTCGTCGAGGGATTTTGTGCTGGTGCTGACTCTGCCCGCTTTCGGTGAGGGTGACTTTGGTAGAACTCGGGAACTTCAGGGCTGCGAGCGTGCAGGGACTACCTGACCCAGGTGTCCCTGCGAGACCGTGGTCAGCTTCCGGTCCGCTCTCCCTGGAGCTCCGCCCCCCGCCCATCAGAAGGCTGTTAAAACCACCTGGGCTTGTTACTGACCTTTGGGACAAATCGTTGCTGCTGCCAAACGCACTGCTGGACCTGCACTCACCTCACCCTCTGTTTCCTGCTCTGCAGCTCGCCGCACCCGCTCCGCGGGTGCCGCTTCGTCGAGGGATTTTGTGCTGGTGCTGACTCTGCCCGCTTTCGGTGGAGGTGACTTTGGTAGAACTCGGGAACTTCAGGGCTGCGAGCGTGCAGGGACTACCTGACCCAGGTGTCCCTGCGAGACCGTGGTCAGCTTCCGGTCCGCTCTCCCTGGAGCTCCGCCCCCCGCCCATCAGAAGGCTGTTAAAACCACCTGGGCTTGTTACTGACCTTTGGGACACATCGTTGCTGCTGCCAAGCGCACTGCTGGACCTGCGCTCACCTCACCCTCTGTTTCCTGCTCTGCAGCTCGCCGCACCCGCTCCGCGGGTGCCGCTTCGTCGAGGGATTTTGTGCTGGTGCTGACTCTGCCCGCTTTCGGTGGGGTGACTTTGGTAGAACTCGGGAACTTCAGGGCTGCGAGCGTGCAGGGACTACCTGACCCAGGTGTCCCTGCGAGACCGTGGTCAGCTTCCGGTCCGCTCTCCCTGGAGCTCCGCCCCCCCCCCTTCTTCATACACTATAAACACTGTTTGTTCTCCCGCAGCGCGGGACGCAGCTCGGGGCGAAGACCGGGCTAAGAGCGGGCCGTTTGAGGCCGTTCGAGGGCTAAGAGGTCTGGTCTGGGCCATTTCCCTTGGCTGTATCCATCGTTAAATGTGAGTTAGCTTTTCTTTTTTTTTTTTTTTTCTTCTTGTGTCACACCCCCTCGCTGCTCATTATGTGTACACGTGCTACCCGCAGTAAAACTGCTAAGGGCCTAAACAGACCTAGTGGGACCCTGGATGACTTCCTTACAAAGACCAATTTGGCCATTGATGCCGAAATTAATAAAATGCAGCATAGGGTTTCCCTTGAACTTGATGCTGCACGCAAATTGTCATTAAATATAGCATCCTCCAAGAAATCATCTTTAGGCAACCTTGCCCTAGCACTAACCCCAGAGCGTATATCTGGCCCTCGATCCTTACTCACAGTGGCTGACATACACCATCTTCCATCTGCACCCCTATCTGAGCAAGCCAAGGAACCCATATTAAATCCTTTGGAGGAGTCTACACCACCCACCTTTGTGGCTGGTGTAAGCTCCCAAGTAAAAAGTATCCCGCCTAAGGTTGCTGCACATGCCAAAAAAGTTGCCCTACAGCAGAAGAAAAGTTTGGCTAGGTCCACATTTGCCCGCAAAAATGCCAAAATAGCGAGAGCTCAGTTTTTTAATTGTCGACGGCCATTGGGCTCCTTTGGGCTTGGGGAAGCAAAAGTCAAAACCAACATAGTTCTGCCTGGTAATGACACCATCCATGTCTCAAATGGTGTTGTGCATGCTCCCCCGGTGGCATTTCTTCCCGACATAAGTAAAGATGGGTCAAGGGAGGGCAGCCTGAGTGTGGTAGAGGGGGACAAGAGGGGGGATGAGGAATTTTTACAAACTGTTTGGGACACACTTAAAAAGCTACTTACCCCCTTGGAACTCAGACTTTCCAGAATGGAAAACCATTTGTTAGAAATGGACAGGACAATAGTCTCTCTGGCAAGTCTCAGTCTCAAGCAAATGGAAGCTAGATTCTCACAGGGAGAGGGTCCAACTCCTCAGCTACTAGAGCCAGAAGTCCCGGCTCCTCCATCACTAAGACCCAAACCTATACCCAAACCTCGCACGAAAGTTGGGGATATCGCTATCACTACCTCAAATCTTAGCGTTTGTCTCCCGCCCCAGGACCCAGCACCATCCAAACCCAAACCTAACGCTGGTCAAACTAAGGATAAAGCACTTCCTGCTGGGGCTCAATTACATCCTCAACAGAATGTAGTACGTTCAAAATCCAGGCCCCATGTTGCCGTACAGCAGCCAAATCAATTAACACATAATAACCTGCCACCCTTTGATTCTAGTCGACCCAACTTTCGTGGTGGTTATATTGACCTACCGCCAGAAGCCAGTCCTTTTGTCATTGTATTAGCTGGTGTACCTACTCTTGATCCACAAATACAAGAGAACCATTGGTCACTCAAAAACAAGGTAATACACTGGCTAAATACAAATAGACAGCTTCCTAGTCACCAAAGAAGCCGGGTATTAATGGTGCGGAGAGTTCCATGGGTTGGACCCACCCATAAAACCATCATGGGTGACTGCATAGTGGTGTCCTTTGCTGACCCCCATACAGCACAGCACCTTTGCTCATGGGCCCCTTGTGAAGATGACCATACAGTTGTTGTTAGACCCCTCACCTTTTTCTATCCTCCTAGAAACCAGAGTAGAATGGGAGGGTTTTGGACGACAAACCATAAGCCTAGGCATAGGGGATTTGGAAATGGCGGATTTAACCAGAGTACCTGGTGGCAGGGGGCCCCTACATCGAATATGTTTGGCTGTTTAGAGGAGGTTGACTGACTCGGGGGGGCAGATGCTATAATACACTCAGCTGACCCTATTCAGTCCACCCCGACAGTTTCCAGCATGGCCTGTTTTATGTCACCATCAGGCCCACGAGTAACACCTGTTAATGCCCATAATTCCATCCTGCCCGAGCTAGGAACTTTGGAACGGTCTGAGACTCCTTGCCCTAGTACCCCAGTGAATGAAATTAAAATAGCCTCCTGGAATATAGCAGGTTTACGGGGTCGCCTGGATAATGATGATTGGGTGGATTACATTAATACACATGATATCATTGCTTTCCAGGAAACTTGGTCAGTTGTCCCCTTGTTTAGATTAGGCTTTCTAAACTTTTATAAACCAGCAATGCAGGGTGTGAAGGGTAGGGCTTCGGGTGGTCTCACCATATGGATAAAAAACACACTTGGGCTCAGCGTCAAGGAAATCCTGGTGACGAACCCGGATCTCCTTTGTATATCTCTTAGTAAGGAGAACTGTAAGGATATTATCCTTATTAATATCTATGCCCGAGGATGTCAGGGTGGTAAGAAGCAGCCTATCCTTAATGATTTGGAAATTTTCCTAAATGAGAACAAAAGTGACCAGCTCATTATAGTGGCTGGTGACTTAAACTGCTCATTCGAACCCATCCAGAACCTTGCTGAAGACGTAAGTTTAGATGAAGATTCTGTCTGGAACATCCCCCCGCTAGCAATAACTAAGGGTGTCAGGGGAACGGAGGCTGCCCTCCACTGGCTTGGGTTCTGCTTGGAATGGGGGCTCCGGGCGGTGAATGGTCGTAGCTTATCCGATAAGGTGGGAAAACCAACCTTTGATAATGGGTCTAGCGCAAGTCGTATTGATTACATATTGATCAACATTGAATCCTGGGCTACTGTAACTGACATGTCAATAGTGACCAGGCCAGAGAGTGATCACAACCCTCTCTCACTTGCACTTAAGGTTCCTGGACTAGGGCTTCCCCAGGCAGAATCAGCTTGTATCACATCTGACCTTGTTTTGTGCGATAACAGAAGACGGGTCAAATGGCCAAGGGTCCTAGCCGATTAAGAGCTTGTCAGCCACATAGAAAATTTGGCCCTAGATACTAGAGTTAGGATGACTGCACCACCTTCTAATGACATGCCCAAGCCCAATATTGTTGATCTCCATGAGGCATGTTTCGCGGCTATTAAGGAACTTCTTACTAGGCCATGAGGATGCTTGTTGAAGGAACAGAAAAAAACCATGACCAAACGCATTACTCCTGCGTTAAAAATCTATGAGGCCAAGGTGAACGCAGCTACCCTGTATGGTGCGGATATATGGGGGTACAAAGGCTTGTCGGCATTGACCACAGCACAGAATAGGTTCCTCCGGAACCTAGTTGGGCTTCCTCAATCGTCCCCCGTTAAACCTTTGCTTTTAGACCTAGGCTGTAGTCCACTGAATGAGATGGCACAGTATTGCCTCGTAGCTCTTTGGCGTCGCCTTTGGACGACCCAAGAGCTTAGTCTATTTGCTCATGAACTGGGCAAGGTTAGATCATTGTGGGGTGCCCAGAAAATCCCATGGCTACGGGAGGTCAAACAAATATTGTACTCTATGGGCCTACCCGAACTATGGCTACACCCTGAATCTTCTAACTTTCCATCTAAAGTGGAATTTAAAGAGCTATTTTGGGCTACAAAGAAATCTGTATTGGTCACCCTTTCTTCAGAAAATAGCCTAACGGGACAGTTCCTAACGCATAAGATAACTCCGTTCCTTGAACCCTACTGGGACTTGATATGTAAAACACTTGACCGTAAGCTGTATCATCAGTTTCGGGTGGGAACCTTGCCGATCAAGTCCTTTACTGCGAAGTGGACAATGAATACATGTAACAAATGCCCCTTCTGTCCTGACCAGGTGGAAAGTATAGGCCATATATTTTTTGCATGCCCCGCTTATCGATTGCCTAGACTAAAATGGCTGAAACCAATTTGTAAAACATTTAACTGTGGGGAGAGCCGTGCAGCCTTGCTTAAATTACGCGATTTACGCACTGCAAAATCTGTGATTTGTGTTGCCAAATTTTTAGGGTGGCTGTGGTTAATTCGCGTAAAGAAACTGTAACCCCTTTTTAAAGTAATTAGATTTTAATGTTTGTATATGTCTGCAACCAAATTTTTATGTACATGGGGATCCATTGTAAAATGTTGTAATGTTGATAATGTCTTTTGTTTTTAAAAATATTGCTGTCTTTTATGAATTTTTTTATTCGAAATAAAGACTAAATGAACTGAACTGAATTGTAAAGGATTGTTAAAACTGACATATATAATTTATATTATAATGAGGATATTGTTAGCTATTAAAATGCAATTGTTGATCTGAATAAAGAAGAGGAAAATAAATGCAGTTAATAATGTAATAATCATGACTTTTTGGCTCCCCCCAAAAGGTATGTTGATATAGATAAAGGTATAAGAACACAGCAGCTGAACTGCATGAGTGAGCTTGTAGGCCCCATCCCATTGACAAAGCTAAAAGGGCCTGTTTACTCCTACTGATATCTCTAAGGTATGCTGCAGCACTGCGCTTGTTCTACTTAACTCCTGGTGAAGGCGGTAGCCCTTTACCATCATGAGGGTAGCAATCTGGGTGTCCCTCCTAGTCCAACAAGATCACAATCTGTGAGGCAATTCGTTGTCATGGCACACATGCATGATCTGTGTTCGCACATGGCAACAAAAATTACCACCAGGGATCCAGATATCTCTACAGCAGGGGCACTCAGGGCATAGGGACACGGCTGTCACCATGCAAGTGACTATTCCATCTCAATAGTGGATCTTTGTCTGGAAAAGTAAAAAATATGTACCTACTTTTTTATTGCTTTTATATTATAACCAGCTATGTGAAAACAAGCACAACAATGATCCTACGAGATTTGCTTTCAGTGATTCACTTTCCACTGCCTTATAAATGCATACAATTAATTCATTGCAAAAGAGTGAGTGGTTGTATGTTTCTTCGAAATACACTTTTGACTCAGAAACCCTCATTTTATTTTACTTTTTAAAACCTAAAAAATTATTTTTCGGCTTTGTTGATTTCTATGCAGAGTTGACTTTGGTTGTTTATTTTGGCCAAGTCTATTTTTTCGCACAATGTCTTTTGTGTGAGTCCATTAGTTTCAGCCATATATTTGTTCCTACTGGCCATCCTCAGGACATGGGGATTCTTTATCTCCTCTGGTGTGCATATTTGGCAGTAGCCATTTTGCACTGAACAAACCCGGATATGTTATTCTATTTCTTCACGAAGTGTCCTGAGTATGTGTGTCACACATGACATGGGGGAGTCTCAACATGAAAAAGTCTTTAATATTTCACCTTCTGTTCTTTTTCTTTTCTTTATCGTGAGCTTTGGATCTTGTGTGATCATGTGGAATGTTGGCGTACCATATTCACAGTAGCAGGATGCCTCCAAACATTGTTCTTTGTTCCAGTTACATAACACTAAGTCTTAAATACAGTTGCTAACACTGGATCAAAACATACAAAATTGTGTGAAAACATTCCTCTGTTTAGAGGAAGAGGCTCTCTCGTGTTTTAAAACTGAAACAATATAAGAACTTTGGAGGTAATTTTATCAGGGTCGCTGTATACAGAGGCTATCTACTTTTGTTTCCACCTCATGCCTCTTTTTCAAACATCTGTACATGCTGTCTTTTTAACTCAGTCTTGTAGGTTCTCTATAATCTCCGATTTCTCTCTTTGCCCCTGTTTTCCCATCTTACACTTTGTCCTTCTTTTTTGGTGATGGCACTTTCAGAAGTGGCTCTGTCTTAAGTAGGATTACTCTACCTTTCCCAGTTGCTCATGCACGTATGTATGTATTACAGTGCTTAATCTGAGCCGGTGGTTGTCAGTGGCGGTCACCAGCACACATTTTTCCCTCCTACAAATAAAGAATTGTGTATGTATATGGATTATCCATAGTGAAAGCTTGGTCAAAAGGCAGTGGAGTGCAGTAAATGGTCAAAGACAAGCAGAAAATCAATGATTAATATAAAGGGGAACTAGTTTGTGAACAGTTCATGTATTGTGATGTAGTGTTCTTTAAAGAGATGTCTTCAACTCTTTCTTAAATTGAGCAGCGTTGCAGAAGTCCTGATGGACATCGGGCTGTTGTTCCACATTCTGGGTGCATAGACTGAAAAGGCTGCTGTCTTGTTTACACTTTTTGTTTTGCAGGATGATGGCTTCCTGGCTGTGGGTGTGCTGAGAACCACCAGAGATGCCGAACTTGTTTGCAGAATAAGTGGAGTGAGGTCGTGAGGGTTTGGTGATGATGCAGCTGGTTTTGAAGAGGATGCAAGTTGACAAAGGGAACAAATGGAGTTCCATCAGGACAGGGGTGATATGATCATATTTCTTCAAGCCCTGGATGAGATGTGCTATGGCATGTAGGATCCACTGAGGGGTGCCAAAGTGGAGTCTGAGAGGCCATAGAGAAGAGCATTACCGCCATGCAGGCGTGAGAGTATGAGGCTTGAACTGCAGTTCTGGAGAAAATAGTTTGACCTTCTTTAGAAGAGAGAGTTGGTCCCAGGACGTCTTTGGGTTTTTTGGCAATTTGTTCCTTGATGGTGAGGTTGATGTCCAGGGTGAATAAAAATGACTTGTCATTCAGTGAAAGTTGGGGTTTGAAGCTGTCAATGTTCAGGTGGTTGAGCCGGGTTTGCACTCTACCTTGCTTGTTGTTCTCAGCAATTAACAGAATTTCTGTATTGTTTGGGTTGAGCTTCAGGTATGTGCTGTCTGATCTGGATGATGTGCCAGCACTGTTTGTAGGACTGGATGTCTGAAGTACAGTTGTGTATCACGGGCATATTGGTGAATCTTGATGCTGTTATCTGGGAGTAGAGCACCAATCATCTTCCTGTAAAGGTTGAAGATGACAGGAGACAGTATGCAACCCAGAGGCACCCCAGAGGTGATATGAATCTTTTGTAATCTGGAGGTGTTCATGTGAACAAACTGGTGTGGGTTGGAAGGGTGGGAGGAGAACCAGTGAGGTACATTGCTGGTGAATCCCATTTGAGACTTCAGTGTGTGTATGAGGGTGGGATGGTTGACTGTGTCAAAGGCAGCTGAGATGCACAGCAATATCAGATGCGGGGATCATCTTCATCAGCGGTCAAGAACGTATCATCTACAATGTGCTGTTGTCACCCTCCCTGCCTTTACTTCCCAACACCATTATTCTACTCTAATGTCTTCCTTCTGAGATAACATTTTCAATATAAAGTCCTGTGAGCTTCTAAATTCAATAGCACTAGATGGAACCTTAAAAATATATAAATAGAAGTATTACATATCTCCTCTGTACAGCTCCTTCAGTTATGAAGAGTTCTTTATAAAGCATGTTCAACAGAAGGACTGTAATTTTTACTCTACAACCAACATGCGTGGAGTGGTGCCCAGAGATGCTGATGTTCCAACATTATAGTTCTTGGACTTTAGGCAAGCATTCGAGGCCATTCATGATTGAATGCAATTTTCTACTAGTCGCTGGCCACTAATCAAACTGCTGATGGTTGTATGTTATTTAAGATGGTTGCAATGTTAATGGTTGGGGTGAAAGTCTTTCCAAGTTTGTGAAATAGACATGGGAGTGGTCCACGCAGGTCATCCCCAGGGACCTCAGAGCTCCCCTTTGGCTGCACTGAGCTCCTTGGGTAGAAAGTACTTGGCAGAAGGGGATGTTGTTTCCTTGTGAAATAAAGACAGAGCCTCCTACCTCTTGGCAGGGCAGTGGGTGGGACTAGTGCCAGAGCTCCGCACATGCTTTAAATTGCCTTTGACAAGGTGCATCATTCCAAAGCCAAGGTTTGATTGCAGCTTGCTTGTATTTTCGTTATTGTCATAAGAGGGACTCCCAGGTTTATTACTGCAGCCAGTCTACGGGAGACACTGGAAGCTGACCCTGCTCACAAGAGAGATTTTTATGACTCCAGCAAAAGGCATCTCCAGCTAATATATCAACAGAATTTTATCTAAACAGTTGTGCCTGATTTTGATTTTAAAATATGGTTGCTCTTTTACTTTGTTTTTCAATGGTGTTTTTCTACATCACATTTACGTTTACTTAATGAAGGGCATCTTATCCATCAACTTCCAGAGGCTCATTGTACAGCAGGTGCAGTGGCACCGGGGCCCTGAGGGTGAACGAGGATGAGCATCACAGAGCACAACACAAGCTGAACTGGAGCTTTTTAATAATATGTGTCTTACATTTGGGATAGAGTACAGTGACATTAACTTAATAGTTCCTTCTCTGATTCAATAACCTAGTACAGAAAGGTCATTCAGTCCGTTTACAAATCAAAAATATTGACAAGATGGAAAGCATGGTATTGCCAACATTAAATCTATCCTTCTAAAGAGTATCCATACTACACAGAGGAAGCCAAAAAAAAAACAGTGGGGCACATTTACACGTCCCTATCAGCAGAGGAACGTCCCTTTTAACTATACTTCTGAGTAAGCATGGGCGAATTTTGCAAATTCGCGATCCGTAAAATTTGCGAATTTTTAATTTTTGCGTGTTCGCCGGTGTTCGTGGGGAACTTTATGTATTCGCGGGCGCTTTGCGTGTTCACGGGTTTTTTATTGCCTGGTTCATCATTGCCACCCTCTTGTTTTTTATGCCCTTCTGCCCTCTGTACCACTTGTTTTTGTGCCTTTCTGCCCTCTGCCCCACTCTTGTTTTGCCCTTTTGCCCTCTGCCCCACTGGTTTCTGTGCCCTTCTACCCTCTGCCTAACTCATGCCCTCTGTCCCACTTTGTGCCCTTCTGCCCTCAGCCGTAAGTCAGCTTCAACAGGAAGCACTAATAGATAAAGTATAGCAGGTGCTTGAGTTGACGGTCAAATTAAGTTACACAGTCATTAATCACCCCAAGTTTGGGGTGATTAATGATTGTGTAACTGAATTTGAGATTCAACTCTAGCACCTGCTTTACTAGTGCTTCCTGTTGAAGCTGACTTTTTGTAACTATTTTAGAGGCTCTGGCAGCTTGCCGGCGCCATTCTAAAATAGTTACAAAAAGTCAGCTTGAACTTTTGACCCAATCCGTTCCGAAGGCGGATTTTGCGGGAAATTTGCGAATCTCGCGGATTGCGAATTTACCGAAAATCCGCAAAATCTGCGAGCGGAACGGATTTTCCGCCTATGCTTACTTCTGAGGCGATATGAGTTATGCCTTATTTAGAAAGTGACGGTAAGCCACTTAACGTGGCTTAACCCTGCCTTGGTCCTAGAGTTTCTTTGAAAATGCGTGGAGCCATTTGTTCTTCTTGCAATATACTGACTTTCTGCAAGTTTTGTCTGCTGTCAAGTCTAAAAAGTAAATTATTTGTGATGGTCACAGGTTATTTTTCTCTTAAGATGTTGCTAAAGTGACTGCTGATTGCCGGAAGCAATTTTGGGATATGTGCCCTCAGTTAAGAGCCATGAATGATCCTTTTGGACTAATTAATCATTGTGGGCATGATTCACAGAATGAACTTAAGACTCAATCCTAAAACAGGCTTAAGACAAACTTAAGACAAAATCCTAACTTAAGTCTGTCTTAAGTCTGTCTTAAGCTTGCTGTTGAATTTTTTGCTTTCAACAATACACCTGACTCCTCTTTTTTCAATGGTTTGGGATTCCCTTAAAGCAGTGGCAAGAAGTTTTATAATAAATTCCCACAAAAGAAAAAATATATGCAATCCCAATGAGACTTATTTTTTATTTTTTTTATTTTCAGAGTTTTATATAGCACATACTTGACCCGAAGGTATCGTAGCGCTTTACATGAGCACCAGTTGCGTTACATAAGGACACATTTATTTTTTCCCATTTTTGTTAGGCACGGGGAAATTAAGGGATTTGCCCAGAATCACAAGATGTTGAACGTCGTTGCTGAGACTCGAACCCCCTTCCCCAGATTTGAGGTTGACCGCCCTAGCCATTAGGCCACATCCTCTCACCCACCTATTACTTACTAATATTTAAAAACATGAGCATGCCTATTACCTCTCTAAAAATGAGACCAAGCCAAAATTAATTTTAATGGATTAACTACAACAATGGGGCAGATTTACAAGCTGAAAAACAAAACAGGTGTGTGGAGGGTCAAGGGGAATGTTTTATGACCTGTCTGCTCACTCCCCTACAATACGTTACAGAACACACAAAAGAGCAGACCAGGTCTAGGGGGGTGTGTACTAACAACGGTGACCGTGTGGCCCTGTGGCGAATGCGTGAAAACATGCTGTTAGAGACAAGGAACTATTGTGACAGAAAGCTAAGACAATTCCCATCAGACCACCCATGTGGTGGAGTTTGCGTCATGTGGGGATTGCTAGTCTTGCCTTCCCAAGTCCGACCATATAGTGCCAGTACGAATGGATATCAAGAGTATAGCCATGATGTGCATCCTTAAGTGATGTGAAAAAATGTGCAGTGCTCAAATAATAAACAAATGGATAAAATAAGCTACTCTGACTTCAGAAAACATTTCATATAGAAGTCCGGGTGCCAAGATTAAAAGCACGCCCAGTAGTAAGACTACCTTATGGTCGGACTTGGGAAGGCAAGACTAGCAATCCCCACATGACGCAAACTCCACCACATGGGTGGTCTGATGGGAATTGTCTTAGCTTTCTGTCACAATAGTTCCTTGTCTCTAACAGCATGTTTTCACGCATTCGCCACAGGGCCACACGGTCACCGTTGTTAGTACACACCCCCCTAGACCTGGTCTGCTCTTTTGTGTGTTCTGTAGCAGATTTACAAGCCCCATGCGCTGCCGGTGCATCACGTTGCGTGACGCACCGGTGGTGCAGCCTGCTAAGGGATTTTTACAAGCACAGGTAAAGTCACCCTGCGTGACTTAACCTATGCTTGTAAATATCGCCCCTGTTCACGCAACACTTTGTGTGTTAGGGCAGGACATGGGTGTTGCTGTGGGTGTTCCCACGCAGCACCCATGTCCACTGATGCATTTCCAGATTTACGAGAAATCGTAAACCTGAAAAAGCGTCAGTTTGCTGCGCCACCATAGGGGTGGCGTAGCCAAGCGAAACGAGGAGAAATTTTTTCATTTCTCCTTGTTTTCTCCTCTTTTAATGCTTAATGCATTCTACAGCATGCATTGAAAGAGGAACATGCCTGCAGTGATTGCTTTTGTGCAGGAAGGGGCCCCTTCCTTCACAAAAGCTATCTCGCCTTGGCGCAGGCATTCTTACACATTGGTGCAAGGGTGCCTGCGCCAGCGCATGGCAGCTGTTTCTGTGCCAGCTCGGGGGAGAGAACAGGAATGCGACATATCATTGTACATATGCCGAATTTGTGTGCTCTGAAAGTGCCACAGCGTGGCGTAGCCTAAGGGTTTGCGGTGCCGCGCTGCAGCACTTTCTTGTAGATCTGCCCCAATGTCTCCAATTGTCTGCTGAAAAGTAGTGCACATTATTATGGCAGTCAAAATAAAATGGGGAAAGTGCTTGAAAATTATTTAAAAATTTGGAAAGAGAAAACTAAAATGTACTCCTAACAAAACTGTGCAGGGGCCACTCTCTTTAAGGAAAAGGATATTTTGCATGAATTTGTTACATTTTATAACACTTTATATTCTCCAGAAACACAACCATCAAAATCAGATTTGACTAAATATTTTCAATCTATTACTTCTCCTTCCTCTCCTCATATTGGTTTTGATCCACGAGGGGCTGATATGTCACTCTCCGAGATATCCCATGCAATCTCTGTCTTACATAAAGAGAAAGCTCCTGGCCCTGATGGCTTCACTATTACATTTTATAGCCAATTTGCAAAACTTCTCCTTCCCAATCTTGTACATTTCTATAATTCTTTTGCCACTAAAGGGGCTTCTTATGGCTCTTTCAAGATGCCATGATCGGTATGATTCCTAAAGTCAATAAAGATCCCAAACAGTGCAAGAATTAGCATCTTATCTCGTTAGTCAATACGGATTATAAAAGCTTTGCAAAGATTTTGGCTCTACATAGTGATCCTATCCTACCTGACCTGATAGGTCCTGAACAGTCTGGTTTCATTAAAGGTCGATTGGCTTCAGATAATGCTCTGGTTCATTTCAACATCCTAAGCAAAGACTCTATTTTGGATCATCCTATTGCTGCTATTTATTTGGATGCGGAAACGGCTTTTGATAGACTGCTGAGATTTTATGTTTCAGGCCTTAAAATGGATGAGTTTTCCACCCACATTGATTGCTCTAATACTTTGCTTCATACAGGTCCTAAAGCTGCTAGTTTCATTAATGGTGTACTTTCAGATTATTTTCCTTTATTCAGAGGGGGTCACCAAGGTAGCCCATTTATCCCTTCTCTTGTTTCTTATAAGACTTGAAACCCCTTTTAACACAAATCTGACAAGATGAGCTCATATCAGGTTTTTCAATTGGATGACAACATATTGCGATATTCTTTTTTATTGCTCTGATCCTACAACTTCTTTTCCCTCTTTCCTTCAGCAAGTTACTACTTTTTCTCAATTGTTAGGTTATCGGCTTAATGCTGATAAATGTGAAGTACTACCTTTGAGTGTATTGTGTAATAAACAACTTTTCACACACACAGGTCTTGCCTGGCAACCCATCAAGATAAAGTACTTAGGTTTATGGTTCTCGCAGACCGTCGACAGAGTAGAGATCATGACTACCCCCTCTGACCCCCCTATGCGGGCCCCCCTCCCACCTCCCCCATCCCTCTACCCCCCTCCTCCCTTCCTCCCCTTGCATGCATACTTCCCTCCTCTGCCCTCATTGAGACTGGAACTTTGTAGAACTTTACTCTTCTCCGGCTGCCCCCTCCCCCCACCCCCCAACCCCCGGCATCAGTGCACCTCACACCCAACAACTCACTTCGAGGAAAGACAGCCACACATGCCCATCCTAGTCTATTTTATCTATTATTTGATTTGTTTTCTTTTCCTTGCGTTCTCAGTTCCTGTTTCACAGGTTAACGTTTCATGTTCAATTCATCACACATAAGATATTGAATATTATATGACGTACAAATCATCCTGGGACTCCCCAAGCGTTAGGGGACGCAAACTTAAACACACTGGCGTGGTAATCCCGAGAGATGGGTGCGCTACTTTTGGAAACAGGAGGGGTGACGCACTTTAGGAATGGGGACATTGACGAGTGCCGCACATGACCGGACGTACTGTAACACTCTGTCCCGACCAGCCCCTTTATTAAGTGCGGTACCTCCCGAATGTGGTGGCGCCTACCAACTGGTGCATACCTCCCTCGGATTGTTAGATATAATCCTCTTTGGTTTCCAATGGACTTCACTCATTCCTGAACTTTCTACTCGCTGGAAAATGTACTCTAACACCAAACTTTTGGTTTGCAGACATTATATGGAAGACACTGTTATCCTAGCGAACTGTTGTTGAACAAAGGCATTTATGCATCAATGATTCCCGTTTTATTTTTACAATCCTCTAATTTGCTTTATCATGTATAACGGAAGGGAATGGGACAATATGTACTTATCCTGAGTAGAAATGCTGTTTTTGTACTGTAATATCACACAAAATTTGCAATAAAAAATATTTTTAAAAAATGGTTCTCGCAGACCGTCAAAGATACTTCAAAGCTTAATTTTGACTCCATTATCAAGAGATTAAATGAAAGATTTGCCTGTTGGCTTCCACTTTTTCTATCTTCTTCGGGTAGGATTGACTCTATTAAAATGATGCTCACTCCCCTTATATTATATGTTATTGATATCATTCCTATTTCTATCCCAAGTTATTATTTCAATAAAATTGATTCTCTTATATTAAAATGTCTGTGGGATGGAAAACATCTACGCATAGCTCTATCTTCGTTAAAGAAGGAGAAGTCTAACGGAGGCCTTACATTTCCAGATTTTAAAAAATATCACTATGTTTTTTCTTTAAACAGGCCACTCATTGAGTTTCCCCAGATCTCCCTTTACACCCTCCCTTGTAGTTACAGTTAGATAATCCCTCATTGCTCCTTTCGACTTTAAAGAAATTCTTGCTTTCACAACATCTATGTCTCAGTTTCGCTCTACTGTTATTTCTCATTCCTGTAAAATTTTAAAACCTCTTTTATCTGTCACATATCCCTTGCTGCTAATTATAAACAAAAATTAATTTGGCATAATAAATCACTACGTATTAAGAATCGTCCCCTTTATTGGAAAGTTTGGAAAACCAGGGGTTTATATTGGGTTTTGCAATTTTTTTAGATGATCAACTTTTTTCCTTTACTGATCTACAAACACAATTTCCTTTGCCATCTTCCTCTAAGGTGAAATAAAAAACTCTCCTATGCAACTCCCTCGAACAATATATTTCCACTTTACCACCCACTACCCTTCCTCCACCCACTTCCAGCACACTCTTTCCCTTGCTCAATGACAATCCATCAGCTTCTGTCATTTATACATCATTGCAAACTAACCCAGATAGAGCTAAGTCAATACTTGAATTAGCTTGGGAAAAGGATTTGTTGGAATGTTGGCCTACTTTGTTTTGGGATAAGATTTGGCTTAAACTCTACAAAAGTACACAAGCTGTGAACACTATTCAAACCCTTTATTTTGTCTATTGTCGGTGGTTACTTACACCTACCACTTTAAAATCCTTTCCCCCTGATGCTACCTCATCATGCTGGCAGATCTTAAACATATGTTATTTGAATTCCCTATTATTTATCCTTTTGAAAAATTGGTCTGGATTCAAAATAATAAGATTTTTAATGTTTTTATCCCTTTCTCCTTTACTAACATTTTTTTAGGTAGTTTGGCACCTCAGTAGTCTCATTCTACTCCAGCCATCCAACTAATTGATTTAATATTGGCGGTTGCATTTCACTTAATTACATTGAATTGGAAAAAAATTCAAAAGGTTCCTTTTAGGTCTTGGTGGAATGCCATTTGTTTTCCCCATAGATTAGATACCAGCTATGTCACCCCTATTTCTCTTGATATTAAAAGAGATTATGGATTCCACCAAACATATATTTACCCCTTTGTCCCTCATCTGCTAACAGCATTATCTCTGTTTCAGATGAGGTACAGAAGCCACATTGAATTTTTTTCACTCTGCCGTCATATAAAGTTGTCATTTTGTTCTTCAAAATAATACAAAAGATGATTTATCTTTCTATTGCTTGTTATATTTTCTACTGTTTCCTAGATATTGGTATATTTCTTTCTTGAGATACCATGCTACATTTGTTCTTTTTTTACTTTCCCCTTCCCCTCTTGTTCCCTTATATTATTGTACAGTTGATTGCAACATAGAATTCATATCTTTTTATATTTTCTATATATTTTCTATCAAATACTTAATGGTTTATACTCATCACTTATGTTCTGCCCTGGTTTTCGGTGGCATATGTTATTATTCAATCGCTGTTTCTCTACTGTTTTCAAATAAACTCAAGCATTAAAAAAAAGAGTGCCGCAACCTAAAGAACTGGTTTGACATTAAAAAAAAACTATAAATGTCCATGTAGGGTTTGCATGAATCCTAAGGATTTCCTGGTGCTACCTTGGTCCACTCCAAACTTTCTTTGGCTTTGCAAAGTGTTACAGAAGATTTATTTAGCAAGTTTGCATCTGGACCACCCAAACCACAGCATTTTGTTCAAAGGGTAGGACAGGGTTAGGATCCCTTTAAGCTGAATGCTCTTCTAGGGACTCATCGTGATTCCACCCCTATGCTCCATCACCTATATCTGTCCTTGACCTTCATTGTTGAGACTGATGCCTCAAATCATGGTCTAGTAGCTATTTTGTCAAAATCCGATTTATTCTCCACTGTAATTCAGCCAGTATTGTAATACATCTTTATTGTATATAGTTAATAAATACCGTTTATAAAATTCATTTATAAAATTCTTCTTTCATAATATCAAATCCAGTTTATATAAATAGGTAATGCTTAAACCTTTAAAATCAGACTTAAGATACTAAAATGTATAAATTTATCATTTTCTGATTTATTTTGGGATACATGTTCCTTTCTTTTCAGTTGGCCATGAGATACCCTGATTCCTTCGCTTCTTCAATTTTGTCATCTACCGTAGTTAGTACCTGCACTAATTTACAGTTCAACTGTGGGTCGTTGGCTTTAAATGAAGCTCTCACTGCTTGCCGTCATGTCCGGGTTCCACGGATGTTAAATTCTCTTTTTACTAGTCTAGACCTTTCTTACTTTAGTTGCAAACAGGCACAAATTTCTGCATAGACAACAGTTTTTTTAAGCTTGACCATCATGTTGTATCCGGTGATTTTCTCTGTTGTTACTACAGTAACTTTTAATAATCATGTACACTCTATAGCAGTTATATGAAAACTCCAAAAGAGCTGTGTTGGGATAGAAAAGTCCCTCCCATGGTGACAGACATGTACCCTGTCCTGAGTGCCCCAGCTGCAATAATGTCTGAATCCCTGGTGCTGATTTTTGTTGTAATCGGCGAACACAGATCATGCATGTGCACCACAACATAGCCCTGTCTCGCGGATCGCGGTCTTGTTGGACCAGGAGGGGTGCCCAGAGCACTACCCTCATAGTGTTGAAAGGCTACAGGCTTTGCCAGGAGTTAAGAAGCACGAGTGCAGTGATGGCAGCATACCATGTAGGCATCAGTAGAAGTGAACAGGCCTTTTTACCAGTGTCACTAGAATGAGGCTTACAAGCTGTCAACACAAAACTAGGAATGGCTGAAAGAGGATACAACTGTGCTGTGGTCAAAGGCCTACCATATCAAGGTGGGCTTATGTATGTCATATACTAGAGCTATCCACAAGGGTTAGCGGGTGGAAGCACAACAAGATATTCAAAATCCCTTTCGGCTCTTGGCATGGAGATAAAGCAGTGCACTGGCCACCATCGACATGTATGTGTGGTTCCTCGTGTTTATCCATCCCAGTCCAACATTTCCAGGCCTCTGCGGATCTCTCCACTTCCTCGTGATGGTCCCGCCTGAGTCCATTCCCCGTGCATGCTGGTGAAGGGTCTCCTGGTCTTGGCAGTAGGTGGGCTGCTTGAAAATGATGTGGGGAACAGAACGGGGAAGATGGGGACATGAGAGAGGAGGATGGACGAGGACAGCAATGAGGAGAACGTAAAGGAGAGGAAATTACCGAATTTGTGTAATGAAATGTAGATTGACAGAAAATGGTTCATGCCACCTCTTCAAGGCACCATGGGCAAGACTAGTGTATAATTACATGTTCCTTATATGTTCTGTACATAGGATTCAAGCAGTAGAGGATGCTGGTACCCACTACTGCTCGCATTAGAATATCATGCAGCCGCTGCCCATGTGCACATGATTAGGAAACACAATTTTAATGTCAGCACCACTGCATTAAGATTGCCACCACCACTGCATGCCACCTGTTTCTTCTACTGGAGAGGGGGGCTGCAAGGGAATAAAGGGCACTGTAACTCTTAGCCCTAAAGAAGGTTGAATGATATGATCTATTGTCCCTACTAGCCTGTGCTGCACTACCAGTGCACAAACAAAGACATTATTAACATGTTCAGATACATCACTGTGGCTGTCACCAAGCATCACCACTGCAGGAAAGCTGCACCTTAGAATCAGGATATGTGTCACAACGCACCCAACTGCCTGGCTAATGAAATACCTGAGCCATATCATGATCCCTTTCAGAGCCTTTGCAAAAGGGGAGGCAGAGGGGGGCTAGGGGGTTTTTTCAATGGAAATGTGACATGTGCACCACATTCGCTAACTTGGTACGTCTGTAAATTAGTGCATGAACTGCAGATTCCTCTAAGTGGAACCATCGACCGCTCCATGCTTCCATGCTTCCAAGCTGTGCTGTCCGCAGTTCATGCACTCACTCGTAGATCGCAATGTTCTGTATGTATGGATGATCGCAGCGAGTAAGACATCTCAGCTGAGCCCACTCGTATCACCTGCTGCCTGCTGAATAACAAGGAAAGGATTCGTCGCCAAGGTTGTTCCTTTCCTCTTTCAAACATGATGAACAACGTGTCCCTTGTGTGGTGGGAAGGGTTGTGAGCAGGTGTTCCTCCTTTCCAAAAGAGTAATATTGTTATAGGGTAATTCCTTGTTCAAATAGCACACATTAATCCAGATTGATTTGAGTGAAGGTAGTTCTTTTTATTCACCACATTTTATGATCATTTCACTTGTTTTCAGTTTTTTGTAAGGACAATTTTTTAGAAAACGTGAACAGCCAACACGTGTTTTGCCCTGGGTGGCTGATAGAGCCAGGACTTTCTCAAGGCTAGTCTTTACATTCTAACATCATAGTATCAGTGGTGAGTCTGTACATTTTCAAATTAATAGTAGGACTTTGTAATTAAAATCCAATTCTTGGTGGTCATGAGAAGGGTAGTCTCTCGTCGGGTCCTAGGATAATTCCTCAATTTGTTTAATTTTACTCATCGGGTCGTATTGCTTCAGCTTCTTACAGAATTCAAGAAGTGAGGAGGAGGCTCTGGTGTGCTGGGGGAGGCCATTCCAGGATTTGGCTGCTTGGTAGAAGAATGATTGACCTCCCATTCTAATTCTGTAGATGAGGGGGTGTGCGCTAGTGACAGTGAAGTTGACTGGTTGGTTGGTGGAAGTGAAGCCGGTGATTGAGGTATTCCGGCCTGTGTTGTGTAGTGAATTGAATGCGTATGTTAAAGTTTGAACTGACAGCACTTCGGGATGAGGAGCCAGTGGAGCTCTCTGAGGAGTGGTGTGGGTTTGGCATGGGAGGTCAAGGACGTGTCTGGCGGCAGCGTTTGGGATTGTTTGAAGTCTTTGAAGGAGATGGGTTTGAATGCCAGTGTAGAGTACTTTGCTATAGTCCAATTTCCTTGTGATTAGGGCCTGTATGATGGCACGTCTGGTGTCCATTGTGAACCACTTGAAGATGTTACGTAACATGAGGAGGATGAGGAAGCATGAGGCGGTGACAACATTGACCAGGGACTTTATGGTGAGGTTAGTGTCCAGGATGAGGCCTAGGTTCCTAGCATGGACTGTTGGGTTGGATGTGGGTCCATGACCGGTGGGCCACCAGAGGAAGTCCCAAGGTGAGCTCCCAAAGATCAGCACTTGAGTTCGCCCCGAACCGACACACAGCCAATGCACGAGGGAGCACACAATTATTCCTTCTGCTGGGCAACATTTTCCCCTACCCTCTCTCACCCTGAAGGCCAGACTGCTGTGCTGGGCATTGGCATTTCCCCCGATGGCTGGAATGGTGGGGGCCGATTTTGTACCTGGGGACGGTTTTGCTGCACAGATGCAATATCGTCCCTCAGTAACAAAATGAGCCGGCAAGCAAATCCATCCACTCACTTTCTTTTTCAGCCTCCTGGAGGTCAGCCAGCCCTCCACACATGCACTTGAGTGGTTTAATAATTGTTATGGGTTGATTAGTTTAAAAGCACCACTGCAGAGTTCTTTTTATATCCAGCAATTTTCAGACAATAATACAAATTGCACGATAACTCTGTTGATTAATGTTCCTGCTGGAAATGGATTGGAGTTTTGTCTAGTGGCAGATTGGACTCATCTAAACTAGCACAGAAGATTAACAGGCCTGCTGCAAATAATGTGTACCATACAGATCATAGAACTGTATTTTATGTGGATAGTAGACCTGGGAGGAGCTTGCCGAGTTTCACTCTGCGAAATTCCGCAGAGTTACTGGAAAACTCTGCCAAACTCCATGGAGGTCCACAAGTGGGTGGAGTAGGTTGAACACACACCTGAAAGCTGTGCAGGGCTTCCTATATAAACAGCCAGCAGGGGGAGCTGTTGCAGAAGCAAACATTACTTCATGGCACATTTGAAAAGTGTGTTTTTAGGTCTCGCGACCTATCGATGCGCGCAAGCGCATCGAGCGTAGCGAGAATTCATGTGGCGAAAACATCTTCAAACCAAAGGGCTTTCAGCCCCGTGGTTTTCATGCAGTGCCCGTGTACATGCACGCGCATCGCATGCAAGCCCAGCCCGGTCCTCCCCTCATTCACGCCCACCCACCAGGCTCTCCCGCCCCCATCAGGCTTCTCTCCCAATCCGCCTGCCTCCCCTCGCGCATTCACGCCTCCCACCAGGCTTTCCCGCCCCCATCCGGCGTTCACGCCTCCCACCAGGCTTTCCCGCCCCCATCCGGCTTCCCTCGTAATCTGCCTGCCTCCCCTCGCTCGCATTCCCGCCCCAGGCTCTCCCGAAACATTATTTATTTAATGCCGGTTCTGTTTTCCTTAGACATCCCTGTAAGTTTAACTTCCTTTTCCTCTCTGTGTGTGACCTACGGTGCATTTCTCTGAAGCAGTCAGTGTTTTTTAATGCCGGTTTTGTTTTCCTTAGACATTCACATTGATGCCATACCTTGAAGTAGTTTCTGCATTGAAGTTTTCCTTGCTACATGTTCTCTGTTTAATGCGACAGGCTTCCCCTACCAGCAGCATCTACTTTTGCACAGCTTTCTTTCGTTTTCCGCTTGTTTTTTTTGATGCCCAGCATGCATCTGCACGGAGCTCTCACAAGTGCTACGCTGTTAGTTTTACATAATCAGCACGGCGCCCGTCATCATGCAATTTTATACACATTAGGTTGTATTTTTGTTATTTATTTTTATATTTGTTTTCGTATGCGTCTTGTATTTAATCAAATTAATGATGCCTGCTCCTTTAAATCCTGGCTTGCGTTCAGCAGCTGCTGTACTTTCACCCCGCCCTCTTCCCCCCTTTCCATGCTGGATTTGTCCAGGCCCCAGAAGCATCAGCTCCTCGTCCTCCCTGCGGCAATTGAACATGTGGGACTCCTGTGACCCTGCACGGAGCTCTCACGAGTGCTACGCTGTTAGTTTTACATAATCAGCACGGCGCCCGTCATCATGCAATTTTATACACATTAGGTTGTATTTTTGTTATTTATTTAATATATTTGTTTTCGTATGCGTCTGGTATTTAATCAAATTAATGATGCCTGCTCCTTTAAATCCTGGCTTGCGTTCAGCAGCTGCTGTACTTTCACCCCGCCCTCTTCCCCCCTTTCCATGCTGGATTTGTCCAGGCCCCAGAAGCATCAGCTCCTCGTCCTCCCTGCGGCAATTGAACATGTGGGACTCCTGTGACCCACATCACTCTTTATCGTATTTTTCATTGTTACTTTCCACTGCAACAGGGGTGCCTTGCTTAATATTTGAGCAGGCGCCTACTACACTTGCTGAGTTTGCCAATGCCTTTTTTCATACCTTTCCTTTAAGGGCAAAACAATGAAGAAATGGGGGAGAATTCATGTGCTCCATCGGATAGTCAAACCACCGCTTTTTTCCGTGGCGTTTTCTTCGAGTGCACGTACAGGCACGCGCATTTGGCCCATACACTTTCATGGCCATCTGTTCCTGTTCCTAATGGCCCTCCCCCCTCCCCCAGCACAGCGTGTACTTCTTCCTGTGTTGCTGTCTCCCTCGTGCTTTTCCCCCACCACTCGTGTTGCTCTCTCCCTTGTGAACCCAACCCCCCCCCCCCGCCGCTTGCATTTCCCGTACTTGTTTTTATTTTTGACTAAGAAGTCCACGAGAGTGCATGTGCTTGCCTGATATCTCCCTTGTGTGCATCTCTCCTGTTCCTCCGTATTGCGCTCTCACAGTATGTCTGCGTCTCTGCCCCCATTCTCTCCTTCACAACCAAATGCTTCTCTCCCCTACGCTGTGATGTTCTCTTGACTGTTGCTGTCTGCCATGTCTGAATTTTGCCCACTCCCTGTGTTGCTGGCTCCTTCGTGTACTTCTTCCTGTGTTGCTGGCATTTGGCCCATACACTTTCATGGCCATCTGTTCCTGTTCCTAATGGCCCTCCCCCCTCCCCCAGCACAGCGTGTACTTCTTCCTGTGTTGCTGTCTCCCTCGTGGTTTTCCCCCACCACTCGTGTTCTTCTCTCCCTTGTGAACCCAACCCCCCCCCGCCGCTTGCATTTCCCGTACTTGTCTTTATTTTTGACTAAGAAGTCCACGAGAGTGCATGTGCTTGCCTGATGTCTCCCTTGTGTGCTTCTCTCCTGTTCCTCCGTATTGCGCTCTCTCGTATGTCTGCGTCTCTGCCCCCACTCTGGACTGCGCACTTCGAAGATCCTTTGCAGAGTGTAAACGAAAATACTGCATCGTTTAAATGCATTATTTTCACATCATAGCAATACGGTACAGCACCATTAAAAGCGCATAGCAGGCTGGGATAGCTTGTTTTTTACTTGGGCAGCGTTACTTTCGTTTTGCAGGTTTCAACTTTTAATTTTCTTTTTGTAGTAGTATGTGCGGTGAGCACAGGGAGGAGGGCTCATGGGAGAGTCCTGCAGTGCAGAGACCTGTAATAGAACTTCATTTTCTGTTCGGGGGTTTTCGGCCTCAATATAGACTGCTTTAGCTGTTTAGCAAAACCTTATGTTGGCACATTACACTACACCACACCACACTTGCATACATACAGTAAGAGGCTTTTGGTCAGCCCCCTTCAGCCATTGTCTTGTTTCCGACAGTCCCCTTCAGGCATTGGCTCAATCGGTTTTCATTCATGTTTTGGGTCCGCCCATGGCCTATCACAATGTTCACATCATCCTTTAAATTGATGACGCATGAAAATGCATTGTTTTTTACCTGCCACAACTTAAATGCACTTGTATAAACATCCACACCACTCAGGGACACCACCACAGCACTGAGGGACACCACCACAGCCCTCAGGGACACTACCACAGCCCTCAGGGACACCAACACGGCACTCAGGGACACCAACACAGCACTCAGGGACACCACCACATCACTGATGTACACCACAAAATCAATCAGGGACACCACCACATCACTCAGGGACACCACCACACTACTCAGGGACACCACCACACCACTCAGGGACACCACCACACCACTCAGCACCATAACACCATCACTCAGCACCGTCACACACCAGAAAAGTCACACACCCTCACTCACCCTCACACACCCTAAAAATAACACACCCTAACGCTCCCACCCCCTTACACTCACCCCCTCAACCTCACCCCTCACACCCTCACACTCACTCCCTCAACACCCCACCCTCACCCCCCTCACACCCCCTCATTCACCCTCATTCACCCTAACACACCCTCACCCTCTCACACACCCTCTCACACACCCCTCACACACCCCATCACTCACGCTCTCACACACCACATCACACACCCCCTCACTCACCCTCTCACGCACTCCCTCACTGACTCTCTCACACCCGCTCAGCCTCACCCTCACTCTCCCTTACACTCCCTCACCCCCTCAACCTCCCTCACTCTGCCTCCCCTCCCCTCACACTCACCCTCACCCTCAACTCCCTCATACTAACACCCCTCATCCACAACACCCTTAACAATAACACCACTCACCCACACCCTCACCCTCACCCCCCTCACCCACCCTCAAACTCTCACCCTCACTCACCCTCAAACACTCAGCCTCACTCACCCTCAACCTCTCACCCTCACCCTCCCTCACCCTCACTCACCCTCACTCACCCTCACCCTCACTCACCATCACCCACCCTCAACACCTCATCCTCACTCACCCTCACCCTCACTCACCCTCAACCCCTCACCCTCAACCCCTCACACTCAACTCCTCACTCACCCTCAACCCCTCACTCACCCTCACTCATCCTCACCCCCTCACCCTCACACACCCTCAAACACTCACCCTAACTCACACTCACCCTCACTCACCCTCACTCACCCTCACCCTCACTCACCCTCACTCACCCTCACTCTCACTCACCCTCAACCCCTCACTCACCCTCAACACCTCACTCACCCTCACTCACCCTCACTCACCCTCACTCACCCTCACACACCCTCACCCTCACTCACCCTCAACCCCTCACCCTCACACAGTGCAATAGGTCTCGGACCATTTGAGTTAGAGCTTTTAGAATTGTTTATGGCTTTTTTATTTGTAATTCTTTAGCATTGGCTACAGAGAACAAAAAAGCTAAAGATTTACAAAAAAAACTCATAAACAATTCTAACAGCACTAACTCTAATGCTGCGAGACATATTGCATTTCCAACGCCACTGTCAACTACGCAACGCTACTACTCAACACAACTACGCAATGCCACGAAAAGACGCAACACTACTCAACTACGCAACGCCACTCAACTACGCAACGCCACTCAACTACGCAACGCCACTCAACTACACAACGCCACTCAAGTACGCAACGGCACTGACATACGCAACGCCACTCAACTACGCAACGCTGCCCACTCAACTACGCAACGCCACTCACCTACGCAACAACACTCACCTACGCAACACCACTCACCTACGCAACGCCACATACCTACGCAACACCACTCATCGACGCAACGCCACTCATCTACTAAAAGCCACTCAACTACGCAACGCCACTCAACTACGCAATGCCACTCAACTACGCAATGCCACTCAACTACGCAACAACACTCACACATGCAACGCCACTCACACATGCAACGCCACTCACACATGCAACGCCACTCAACAACGCAACGCCACTCAACTACGCACACATGCAATGCCACTGCCACATGCAACGCCACTCACACATGCAACGCCACTCACACTGCCAACCACACTCACACAGGTAACGCCACTCACACAGGCAACGCCACTCACACAGGCAACACAAATCACACAGCCAACGCCTCACACACAGGCAACACCTCTCACACAGGCAACGCCACTCACACAGGCAACGCCACTCACACACGCAACACCACTCACACACGCAACGCCACTCACACACGCAACGCCACTCACACACGCAACGCCACTCACACACACAACGCCACTCACACACGAAAAACACTCACCTTGCCAATAGATCGCGCAGTACGACAGGTGGAACTATTACAATGGCAAATAACAATGCCTTTCACTGTTGTTATCATTTTGAATACATAAAGGGCTTTGTCATTTACACAACCAATAGCTCAAACTTTCCTACTGCGAGACCTATTGGCAACGCCAGTGCTTGTTTAAACTTTTTTTTGCCTCAGTTTAGTGCCGGCACCGCAGAGTTGCTATTTCTCAGCATCATATCTATGTGCACAGTGAGTGTCATGGAGTGTAGCAGCAAATTCCGTTAGTTCAGCAGGAATTCACACCCTGCCAGGCTGCCCCGGGCCACGAAGGGGGCCACCTAAGAGGGCGGCCACCCTTAGTGCCACAGGATGGCACAGACCCCAAGAAGCGGTCAAGAGGTAGTGAACAGTGCATTACAGGAAGGAGAAGTGGCATGTGTGCAGGTTACTAAGGCGTACTAAGTAAAAGGAAAGGTATAATACTGCAGTAATTGGCAGACGCTCGAGCGCAAGAGAGAAAGTTACGTAGCGATGTTCTTTAAATATGTTTGTAATTAGCGTGAACATTACCCGAAGGTGTACGAGTGCATCACAGATGTACCAGTTTCAAGTTGGGAAAGCCATGTTTACTGCCTCCCTCAACATGTTTGGCAGGAATTGGGGCTATATTTTGTTAAATGCGAGTGTATATAGCGCAACCTTTACCCAAGGGCGGTGGAAGCGCTTGACATAGAATTGTGGATATCATGGGTGCAAAAGGGGAATATTATGCTAGAGTTGCTGATGGACATGAGGCCAGGGGAAGTGTTTCTATTGACACTTGCAAGGTGCATTTTCCCTAGCCCATCCAGCCCCCCCAGGACCGGGTGTGATGTCTATGTGGGGCGGGGTTGGGGCTAATTTCACGTTTTGTTCTATGTCCATGCAGGCTACCAGGCAGAAAAGGATGCTGAGGCATGCCTCGTTGAAAGTCACAGGAGTGACCATGGGTAAACAAGTGTTGCACACTGGGGTCAGTGGGCCCGATGTAACGGACAACAGTCTAGATTGAGGCTAACGTGTTTTTCTAATTACAGATTGTCTGTTGGCAAAGAATTAGACGACAAAGAGGACTTTGGGATTTCATGGTTCGATCCCCGGTGCCGGCGGCAGGTTAGCCCAGCACCATGTGACTCTGGGCAATAGCTTGCTTAATCTTCCCGAGGATCCCCAGCGCCGGGACACCACTTCGGAGGTAGCTGTGCGCTTTACAAATACTGTTATTTCATTTTACACCATTGGAGCTGTCGCTCTTGGGCCTGGGCGTACCTGCAGTGGTATCATCAGGTTTGATGCCCGGCAACCGACACGCATACATCCTGTGATTCGGGGGTAATCATGTTCTTTCTGTGTCATAAATTAGATGCCCCCTTGTAAAGCAACTGGTGCTATCGTATTGGGGCGGGGACGCAGACGACCGTGTTAGGGGCTGCGTACCTGTCAGCTGCCTACATGTATTTTTCGTGTAAACTGAGTCTTAGTTTACTGGGGCTACGGCGTCAGGGGTCAAGGGCCCGCAGCCGGATTGTGCCGGGATTAGGAGGCTGGATGTTATGGGCGTACACACTATGCAGTGCGGTTCCACCACAGCTTTTGTGTGTGACTATGTACAGCACAGTTAAATGGGAATGTGAGGTGTGTGTATGACAGCCTCTGCGGTTGGTTGAGTGCGCCACTACTGTTTACGAACTGTCGGTGTGTGGGGTGTGGGGGTTTGTGTGACAGCAAGGTGCCAGGGGGAGCGTTTGGTATCTCTTGAGCACGTCACCACTGTGCGTGAATGCACAGCAGTGGTGTGTCACAGATGTTTTATATACCATCATTATATACCTTCACTGCGAGTGTGTGCAGGGTCACAACCTTTTGAGTCTAATGGTGTAGGTGTCTAAGCTACCACCAGGAATATGCAATATTTTAAACCACAGCACAGGCGAGAGATGGGTGTTGGATTTATTGTCCAATTAACGGTGACTACACCGTGCTTTTCCTACTTTTGGTAGTGTGTGGAGTTATTTGTTCGCCCATGGACGGGCCCCATGGACAATTTGACTGGGATCAAACAATTAAGAGGTAGCAAACCGTGCATTACTGGAGGTAAGGTGACATGTGTGCAAGTTACAAAAGCGTACAAAGTACAAGTAGAGAGGAATAGTAAGGGGACAAGTTAAGAAGTGACTCTAAATCACACACTCCAAAGTGCAATGTTCATTATCTGACTTAGCATGGGAATAATTGACTTAGTTTCAAGACACTACACTTCTGTATCTGCCGATGGAAGGTACGCAAGTATATGCCCCACCCATCTCCTTTCGAGAATGTATTGTGGGCAGACTAGTTCTCATAACTGACAAACAAGCTTGGCCTCGGTGCGTGGGGGGCATTGATGGCCGGGTATCATTGCAGAGAATACATTTTGTTATACGGAGTTACACCCCATGGAAGTATTACATTCGTAGTCAACGTGGTGAATCTGAACTTAGCAGATAGCTCCTGTACAAGAATTGGAGGTTTTCTCTTGTAAAACATCGAATGAACGTGGGCAATTTGTTGATTTAATGGTCAATAATTGGGGTGTTCTGTCAAATGTGTTTTCTTTGATGCATGTGATGCTTCTGGGCATATCTTGCAGACAATGTGCAATAATGGAATGTGTTCTTTTGTACAGCAACTGGTGCGCAAGAAAGGGGCTCTGATCCTGCTGATCGAGTTAGCAAACTAGTTCTCGTTTCCGACAAACAGGCTTGTCCTTAGTAGCATGGGGGGCACTGATGGCCCCTGTCTCTTTGCAGAGAATCCATTTGGTAGATGAGGGGGGGCATGGCTTCTAATGGGTGTTTTATGTCTCAAATGCAGGAACCGCGCGAGTGAACCGCCCTACTCACATGGGGGGCCACCTGTAATATCAACAGGTTGAAGGGTCATAACACACTGGGGGCGGTGTGCTAGGGTCTGGGATTCCCAGTTTCTCCCCAGGTGTCATTACGGTCCCTGTTTTGGGGCACGCAGGTTACACCCCATGTAAGTAATATATTGGTAGTTAACTGGTGAGTCTGTGCATAATAGGTAGCCCTAGTGCAATAATTGGATGGTATATTGTAAAAACAACTGATGCGGCTGGGCAAATTGTTGTTTTACTGGGCAATAACTGGGGTGTTCTCTCTGTAAGCAGTGGCAGAGTGTGGGCAAATCATGCATTCCCGGTGACAAAGAATGAAATACGTTTTCTTTTACACAACTGGTATCCGGGCATATCACGCATCCCATGAGCTATAAGGGAATGTGTTCGTTTGTACAGCAACTGGTGGCAAGTAAGGGGCTCTGATCCTGGCAATCGAGCGAGCAATAGGCTTACCTGTCAATGCTGGGTAAGGGCTGTTTTCTTGGATTTGTTAGTTCTTCCAGAAACGCACGGGTTTCGTTCTATAATGGTCAAAACACGCCTAGCAAGCTGGCCTGCCAGGGCTCAGAGCAAGGACAGGGGAAGAACACACTGGAGCCAGTGTGTGGGGCTCTGGGTCAGCACGTTCAGGATCGGGGTGTAACCTTTTTTCTAATTTCAGGACACTCGGATCAAGTACACAGGCACCACTCTGAGAAGGTCAGGTGGGAACGGAAGCAGGAATGGGCAGGGGTGCTCCGGGCTCAGAGCCTGAATGCTGTTCCTGGTTAAGTGCTCTTGGGGGGCAAGGTGACAACCCGGTTCTGACTTCTTATAAGGGAGAGTAGAAGCAGTGTTAAGGGTAGTGGTTGTGCAATTACCATGCCCCCCTTACACATTAGCCCGAGTTGTGCTCAAGTACCTATGCAACTGCTGGCCTCAGCTCATAGGTGACAGGAGGGGTAACCACAAGGGGAGATGGGCAGAAGATATTGTATGGCTTTCATTAGGGGGGTGCCCAGGGATCTTCTCCAGAAATTACCTGTAGGTCAGTACTTGTGCCACACTATAGGGTTTGCACGCAGCAGGGGAGAGGGCCTGCCCAGGTGGTCAGGGGCAACGGTATTGTCAAGTCTAGACTTCTGTAAGCGCGGCAAGGGCCCGTCAAGAGGCATCCTTTTAGCGGTAAGGGGGCCTGGTTCACTTCTTTTGACACACTGCTGTGGGTTACAAATGGGTCAGTTTTGTGGGACGTATGCTCCGTTGGGTAGAGCTCCTTAAAGTAGTGTGTTTTTTGAGCATGGTCCTGGGGTAGCCAGCTCAGGCTTGCTCCTGGGTTGTAAAGTTGATGTGATGGGCCAAGGGGTGCTGCACCATGTGTAAATGATTTGGTACAGCATCTAGTTTGCCAGTTCTGTATGGGACCATCATTAGCAACAGCAGCTGCTTATATGGATAGCAGTATAGCCTCTTTTAGTTCGCCCAGGGTTGGGGCGGGCAAGGTGAGCAGCTTGGCAGCCGGAATCAGAGTAGAGAAAATCTTATCCGGGACGGAGCAATGTGCACTGGGCAGTCAAGCATACTATGTTTCAACAGACACCTGATACACTGTCAGGAATAAATGCAAGGTTATGGGCTACACATAAAAAGGCCTTTCTGTGTGCAGGGGGGCGTGAGTGAGCCATTCCCAGGAGGGTGCGAGGGGCCTTGACAGTGCTGAAATGGAGGGGATGGAGCACTAATACAGACCTCTCCAGAGCACAGTTTGCAGTGTTAGTTGAGAGGTTCAGGAACATTACTGATACAGTTCTCAGTCCGGAGGAGCGGCAGAACTGATAAGGGATTTTGGTTGCTGGGCAGCACTGCTGTCCAGAGGAGGAGAGGACATGTCCTTGCTTGAGCCGAGGGAGGTCTCTGAATGAACAGGCTGTAGGTCACTTGGTCTATAGGGCCACTCACTCCGCTTTTAGAGCAGCTCTCTGTTCAGCAACATTTGCGCTGGCTTTCTTTGGTGCATTTAGAATGGGAGCTAGTGGCGAGATCAAAACAGGACGCATCAGGAGTAGCCTTGTGCAGACGGGATGCTGTCCTGACAGGCAAGGTCCTGGCTTTAAGCTTGAGGAGATCTAAAATGGACCAGGAAGGGGCAGGAAAAGTTATATTGTTGAACAGGTTGGAAGTTGCCAAGTTCTGCCCGGTGCGCCTCGTTGCGAGATACCTGGCGCTGCACCCCACCTGGCGAGGGTTACCTCCTGATGCATGCTGATGGGACCCCTTTGAACAAATACCAAGTACAGCGCATAATGGAGGTGTGCTTGGAATTTTTAGGCAACAAAGTCCAGGGCAAGCGCTTTTGTAGCCACTCCTTTAGAATAGGGGCAGCAACCACAGCTTTCCAGGCAGGCTTGCCAGTGGAACACATAAAACAAGTGGGGGGTTGGGAGCCAGGTTGCTACAAGAAATGTTGTTGTACTACTTTATTCGATATTTACATATCATAAAAGTGCAAACAATAAACAGGAAGGGAGACGTGAGGGCTGCTGCGAAGGTGAATATTGAAAAAAGGACTCTGCATGAACGCCGTAGCAATACGCCATGGCGATGGAACGTATTATGGCTCCATATACTGTGCAATAACCGGTTCATTACGTTCAACCTATGGTGCATAAAATAAAAGGCCTAAAGGATCAATGCCCAACAGGCTATATAATAACTTGACCTCAGCTAATATATTTCGCTCACCAAACTACATTCTTGCCTTGAAAAAGCCCGCGGAGGGCGAAACGCGCGTCGGCTGTGACGGTGTGGCAATAGAAATAAGTTATTAATAAATGGACATTGAATAATAACGAACATTGTACATGTCTTTCTGAGGATCATAAGGAGAGGAAAGAAACAAAAGTGTTTTTTGGATTGTTGTGGCTAGATGCCATTTGGATTATAGCAACGAGAAGGGATGTGCATTGGTACTTATATAATTTGTGTATGATATTCCGTCTCAGCCTGAGTGAGTAGGATATCGTGGACTGTTGCTTTCAGGTGGATAAGCACGATACCAGGATAGCACTCCCACAGAGTGTATTTAGTTTACACCATTTTGAACTATTAACAAGGGGAATATTTGTTTGTAGATGTGCTGGTCAAACAAAGCAAATCCACCGTTTGTTCACTGCTGTTGGTATTATTATCATGCCTGATTACTTTTTATGAGCTGTAATGAAAATGGTTGTGATTAGTTTTTAAAATACCTTGTAGATTGCTTGGAAGATGGAACCTTCAGTGTGGAGTGGCACGTGCTGCCGAGGAGCTCATGGAGTGTGATACCACTGACTGCACTGAACCAAAAGTGGGACAAAGGATGCCCGGTGTTGAGGGGAATGAAGGCTGCTGAGAAGACTGCTGAGCAGCACTCCACACTATCCATAATCATCTTGATTCAATGCTACAACAGCTGTAACTGCTCTTTGGAATACAATGGAGTTGCATGTTTATTACTTACTACTTTTGGTATTCACAGAAGTTAGGATTCTGTCTTAAGTTAAACTTAAGACAGACTTAATTTAGGATTTTGTCTTAAGTCTGTCTTAAGTCTGTCTTAAGTTTGTCTTAAGACAAACTTATAGCAAAATCCTAACTTTTGTGAATGCTAAAAGTAGTAAGTGCATTCTGTGAATACCAAAATAGTAGTAAGTTTAGGATTGAGTCTTAAGTTCATTCTGTGAATCGGGCCCTAAGTGTGTGTTCAATGAGTGCTGCAGTTTGTGTGTGTGTGCCAGCATGCTCTGGTTAAGATAGTTACAGAGATGAAAGGCATCCCAGGTTTGTTTACATTTTTGAACATGAAAGGGATGCCTTGGGATAAAACATCCACCATAAATCCACATCCGGGAAGGCTGCCAAGGAAGCAGGCCGTGCACACAAACCACAATTATAAAGCCTGCTGTATTTTGGAGAATGCGACAGCAGGAGGGGTTTATGCAGCGAGCTTTGTGCCTGCCTAACATGTGTGTGCGCAGTCATACCCAATTTGCTGGACCATGCCTATGACGAGTCCTCTGGCTTGTAACTTGACACCCCCACCCGCTCCTAAACTGTCCACACAGAACCGCAACAACACTTTGACGACACACGCCCCATCCATCCTTCGATGCACAGTGCCTGCGAGCTCGATTGCAAAGCACAATTATCATTAGTTTGTGGGCACAAATCCACATCTATTTGCATCTTTTGGCCCTTGTTAGAAAAAGAGTTAAGGTACCACCTTGGTAGTAGCTTTTAACATTCATTGATCCAATTTGCAAATTTCTGATGCTTTGAAACTCCCCCATTCCAGGCTGAACTAATTTTCTGTTGTCAGCTTCCAGAATGTAATGTTGTATAAGTCACATCTTTGATGCATAATGCAGTTAAATGTTTGCGATTCAAACTGCAAATAACTCATGGAGAGAGAGTTGTCCAGGATCACATCTGATCTCATTGGTGAGGAAGCCGAGATTGGAGCTTTCCAGTTCAATTTCTCTCTACCGAAGATAGAAAGCAACATTTTCTTGGAAACTGGGACCCTGGCAGTGTGTGGTGGATGTGAGTATAGCTGTGTGGATTGCATAGAAACAATCTGTAAGAGTGGAGATGGGTGTCAGTTCATCCTTTCAATATTGGGTCGAGAAGTAACCATAGAGTGCACCGTGATTGCCTAGGACTTTTAATACGGTTGGGTGGCAGGCACCTATAAAGTCTACCACACAGTGGGGTCAGAGTTTTGTGTCAAACTCTGCGCTCCAAGTGGAGCGCGGAGTGACAAAAACCAGTAAACTCCACCCGCAGAGCAGAGTTTACTGCCCACCCCTAGTGGATAGCTCAGTGGGATACCGCGTTTGTAATAGGGATCCTTGTGCTACTTGCAGTTCATAAGTTACAATTATAATATAGCACAGTGAGCTATGAACTGCCAGCAAATGTTTTATGCAAACTGCATGATACAGGTTAGAAAGGTATATTTTTTCCCCGTCTTCCATTATCCCAATATTGCTAAAAAGGTTTGCTCTGGTAGAATTGTATTCTCATTAGTAAAGCCAAACCTAACCATTGTGTTATATTTTGGACTTCTGCAGACCAAGCACTCTAAAAAACGTCACAACAAAAATGACATTTGAATCCTACACATTATAGTCACCTTTGCGTAATGTAACATTTTCTATACTGATTTCCAAACATATGACTCATTGTCTCTGTATGTGTTTGTGTGATGTAAAGTGCTCTGCCACCATACACTGGTATGAGCAGCGCTATAAAAGAAATGAAATACCTGTAAGAGAGGGGATGGGGACAGATGGAGGGAACTGTTGGAGAGTGATAGTGAGGGAATCTGTAGAGGAGGAGGTCATTGAGGTGGGGTGCCCAAAATTACTTTCTCACTGGGCTCCATGGGCGCTAAAGACAGTCCTGCTGTGCTGCTTATTGGGGTGGAGGATGCTTGCATCCTTCAAAACGGTCTTTCATTGTTTTCTCAGCTTCTTGGCTGTGAATGTTTGCCCTTATGTTATATTTAAATTCATATTTTCATGCTTGACATCTTATATGTTTGTGTTATCCGTAAGAATGTCTGTGTGTGTGACTTGGTACCCTGGTGCGCTTTAAGGTCATCATTTAATATGCGATAAAAGCGAATAAATTGAATATAGCATGAAAAATGGGTTGTGGAATGCGTCACTGGGGGTAACCTCGACCAAGCTCAACACTACCCACCTTATAGTGGTCAGGCTCGCTCTCTGTGCACGCTCACTATGCACTGTATGAGGGCTGGTCTGACCAAATTTGCCAGGGCTGCTTTGGGTTCCCAGTCCAGCCATGCCCACCCTGAGCAGGTGGTAAATGGGTGCACTGCCTAGCAGTTAGTACATGTATTGTTAAGCTCCCTCGATCATGAATTCCGTGCAGCATTCCTCCCATGGGAATTTGGTTCTTTTATGTTATTCCCCATTCTTGAAGGGGGACGGGGTAACTCCAGTCTCCTGGAATTACAGATTTCCCCCTTTATTTCTAATCAGGCTTCTGGTTTTAGATCTTTGAAGTCAACATGCAGCCCAGGCGGCCTCAGGACCAGTCCTGCCATCACTAAACTGGCACATTAGACTCTCCTGGCAGCAGATCAGAGATCAGCCTGTCCGCTTCAAAGCTCCTTTTGATTGTCTCGAAGGCATGTGGTGAAACATTCCTTTCTTCTGCAGCATGCCAGACTAACCAAAGCCAGGCCAGTCTGAGTGAAAGTGGGAATGTCGTGGGTTTCACCAGGAGACAAGTGCAGATAGGAAGCCAGCTCCTTTATTAAAAATAACACTTCGGAATTTGGTGGTGAATAGTGATATTGCATTTTTTTCTAAATGGATGAAAGTTGTTCTCATTGCTCAGTACTGACTACTGGTGTATGTTAGCATGAATGGTGTAGCCCTTGAACAAGTGGATGTCATGACCTAGCTAGGAGTGACCTTAGATTATCGCCTACGTTGGAACCCACAGGTTGACGCCCTCCACTTAAGATCTGTACGCCTAATGGGTTGCCTAATACAGGAGCAAAGAATGTCTCTGACTAAAAGAATTTTGCCAGCATTAAAGATTTATGAAGCAAAAATTAACTCTGCAATTTTATATGGGGCTGATCTATGGGGTTATAAGGACCTTACCCCCTTAGTAAGAGCTCAATTTTTTTTTTTGCGTAAACTGGTAGGCTTACCCCACTCCACGCCAATTAAACCCCTTCTGTTGGATATGGGTTGCAAACCAATAAAGGAAATGGCACGTAAGCATGGGCGAATTTTGCGAATCTGGCGTTTGCGAATTTTGCGAATTTGCGAACTCGCAATCCGCAAAATCCGCGAATTCTCGGGAATTTTTTTTTTGTGTTCGCAAGGATTTCTGCCAGTTCGCAAGGATTTCTGACAGTTCGCGAGAGTTTTGTAACAGTTCACAATCGCGAACTTACATGTCGGCTCGCAACGGTCACAATTATGTTGTTTCTACGTCTGGTTCATCATCATAGGTTCCCAGCACCCTCTGTTTCACCCCTGCCACCCTCTGTTTTACCCATGCCACCCTCTGGTACATCAATGCCTTATGCCACCCTCTGGTTCATCATCACTGTAGATTATGGGGGGAAAAAGCAAGCACACCTGCCTGCTTCAACTGACATGAATTAATTTGGGGTTGATTTATTAATGTGTCACTGTTTTAAAATTCCAGTCTGGCACCTGCATCCTTATCTGTAATTTGCTTTCTGTTGCAGTGCAATTTTTTTTCCAGGACCTTTGTGGCCTACTTGTAGCTATTCTATGAGCCTGCTTTGAGGGTCAGAGCCGGGTCATACAATTGTTGCAACTAGCAACTGAACTCTGGAGGGGCCCTTGTCAGGAAGCACTACAGGGAATGGTTACTAATGATGAGTTTGAACTTTTGAACCTGCTGAATGCTTTTTTTGTGTTCGCAAGTAATTCTGCCAGTTCGCAAGGATTTCTGCCAGTTCGCGAGGGTTTTGTACCAGTTCGTAATTGCGAACTTACATGTCGGCTCGCAACGGTCACGATTATGTTGTTTCTACGTCTGGTTCATCATCACAGGTTCCCAGCACCCTCTGTTTCACCCCTGCCACCCTCTGTTTTACCCATGCCACCCTCTGGTACATCAATGCCTTATGCCACCCTCTGGTTCATCATCACTGTAGATTATGGGGGAAAAAGCAAGCACACCTGCCTGCTTCAACTGACATGAATTAATTTGGGGTTGATTTATTAATGTGTCACTGTTTTAAAATTCCAGTCTGGCACCTGCATCCTTATCTGTAATTTGCTTTCTGTTGCAGTGCAAAATTTTTTTCCAGGACCTTTGTGGCCTACTTGTAGCTATTCTATGAGCCTGCTGTGAGGGTCAGAGCAGGGTCATACAATTGTTGCAACTAGCAACTGAGCTCTGGAGGGGCCCTTGTCAGGAAGCACTACAGGGACCGGTTACTAATGATGAGTTTGAACTTTTGAACCTGCTTTCACTTTTGCAAAACTCGTTTTTCTGCAGAGCAGCATTACAGCAACTTTAATGCCCCACCAAGCTTATATGAGAAAGTTGATTTCTAATCCAAAAGTTATCCAAAGAAAATCAAAAGGCCTCAAATCTAAAAAAGTGCAGGCAAATGTCAACCTGAGGAGTTATTCTGATAAAAATAATCATTTTCAGAAGGTCTATGCCGCTTGCTAGTAGATTTCTTGTGCAGAATTGCAATTTTTGTAATTTCGCGAGTGCGAGATTGTTGCTGCCCGCCGCACCTACTTGTGCGCAATTGGGAACTTACACCGCAAAGAAAAAAAATCCGCTGCGTGCGAATTTGCGGATTTTGCGGGAAATTCGCGAATCTCGCGGATTGCGAATTTACCGAAAATCCGCGAGCGTAACGGATTTTCCGCTGATACTTAATGGCACGGTATCAGATGGTAGCATTGTGGAGAGGGATCTGGACGTCGCCGGATCTTAGTCTCTTTGCTAACGAATTAGAGGAAGTAAAAACAATCATGGGTTCTGGCAATATCCCATGGCTCTGGGAAGTGAAATCAATCCTGGAAAGTATGGGACTTAGCCAATTGTGGGCTAATCCGGGGTCAACTGTGTTTCCCTCTAAAAAGGAATTTAAAATGCTTTTCTGGGCTTCTGTTAGAATCCAATTTGTTGCACTGTCAGATGCCACCACCCTAACGGGTCGATTTTGGTGCACAAATTGGATCCCTTACTTGAGAACTATTGGGATGTTATTACTAGGGCCCTAGTCAAAAAATTATACCACCAATTCAGAGTGGGGACTTTACCAGTGAGGTCTTTTACCAAGAAATGGGATGGTCATACAACTGAATACTGTCCCTGGTGTAATGACCAAAAGGAGAGTGTGGGTCATTTCTTCTTTGCCTGCCAGCTTATTCAGCTGCTAGGAATACATGGATTAGGCCCATTTGCCACCAGTTGAATAGTAGAGGGAGTGTAGAGGCGTTGTGGGCTTTAAGAACAATCACCTCAGAGATTGTGGTTATAGGAGTAGCAAAGTACCTAGGGTGGGCCTGGGTTTTTAGAGCTAGACACCTTCATGTACATAGATTATAACTTTTAAAAATGGTTTCTTTCTTCATACTAAGTCTTTAAAAATTTACTGTTTAATTCTTGTATTAAAATGATGAATTCTGGATGAATCAAGATCTTGTTAAATTTTATTGTATTTATGATTGTTTTTATCACCCATTTTGTAAATTGTCTTTTATGATGTAAAATCGAAAATAAAGATGTATGAAACTGACTAATGGTGTAATTATATTTTTTAGTCTTGGACGCTAATGTACACATGTTTCCCTCCCTACAAGTTTATGCAGTGCCATTGGCTACAAGTTCAGGAAAATTAACTTTGTATTTGAGTTTGAGTGGTTCAATAACACTGCCAAACCCCCGGTGTGTGAAAGAATGACTCTCCATTCCTTTTTTTTATTTCAAAAGTTTTTTATTTAGAAGATTTTACAATACAGTACAGTAGTAATGCAGTGATGCTGGGGGGGGTTGTTACAGCTGGAAGATATTATGCATGTTATGGTTACATGGGTACATAAAGCATACATGGTATAGGCTGTTTGGGTTGTAGGTCTGTAAACCCCCTGGAGAGTGAGAGAGGGGAAAAGAAAGAGGGGGGGTGCCTCGGTGTTGCCTTCTTAGCTCTTAGCTGTGGCTGCTTGCTAGTGGGTGGAGTGTGCAGTGTGTGTGTTTACGGGGGTTTGTGTACCTCCAGTTGTTCATCCAGGGCCGCCCACATTTTATTCTTAGCGTTGTGGCAAGGTGAGAATTTTCCAGTGATGTTGTCTGCTCCTCTGAGAAAGGTGACCCAGTTTACCCAGCACTTGAATATTGTCTTGGCTGTGTCTTTCCAGTTTACTAATATGGTTTTGACTGCTGCTGTGAGTAGAATGTCTACTAGGTTTCTCTCCTCTTTGTTCTCTAGGTCTGGTGCCATGAATGCTGTGGCTAGCCCTATGAAGCCTTCATGGCACCAGACCTAGAGAACAAAGAGGAGAGAGACCTAGTAGACATCCTACTGTGTGTGAATGTCCAGATCCCAGCCCCTTTTGGCCCTGGGTGATGCAGAGTTTGTGATAAAAAGGGCCAATATTGAAAAATGTTTTCTGAAGGAAGGAAACAGAATAACACCAGATAGGGGCCTATATCTACTAACGTTTTGTGATATCATAATCTTGAGGCAAAGTTATGCAAAGCGATACAAGGGTAGTTACTTTCCAGTGCAAAAGGTATTTTGCACTGTAAAGCTACCCATTTTCAGCCCAAACACTTCTTTGACCAGCATTGCATCGCTTTGCATGAAGGGGCGGTTCTGGGGTGTTTCTGGTGCAGATGTATGCAAACACCCACCGGTTTTAACACAAAGCTCGATCTACGAAGATAAACTGCGTTGTGCACAAAAAATAACACCTCATTAAAGCATGAAAATGTTTTCATTTCTCAAAAACAACCCACACGTTGCCTCTGTAATGCTTTGCAAAGCACACATGCAGCGTATGGGAACCTTCTATGTCTGTCTAGAAATAGGAATTAATACTGGAGGGGTATGAGTCCACTACAAATACTATGGTGGACCGTGGACACTCACCTCTGTAACCAGGTGGGAGGCTGTGCATCGTGTAAGCAGCCTTTTAGCACATCGTGTGAGGCAGCCTTTTAACGCATCGTGTGAGGCAGCCTTTTAGCGCATCGTGTGAGGCAGCCTTTTAGCGCATCGTGTAAGCAGCCTTTCAGCACATTGTGTACGGCAGCCCTTTAGCGCATCATGTAAGGCAGCCTTTTAGCGCATCGGTAAGGCAGCCTTTTAGCGCATCGGTAAGGCAGCCTTTTAGCGCATCGGTAAGGCAGCCTTTTAGTGCATCGTGTAAAGCAGCCTTTTAGCACATCGTGTAAAGCAGCCTTTTAGCACATCGTGTAAGGCAGCCTTTTAGCACATCGTGTAAGGCAGCCTTTTAACACATCGTGTAAGGCAGCCTTTTAGCACATCGTGTAAGGCAGCCTTTTAGTGCATCGGTAAGGCAGTCTTTTTAGCGCATCCTGTAAAGCAGCCTTTTAGTGCATTGCGTAAGGCAGCCTTTTAGCGAATCAGTAAGGCAGCCTTTTAGCGCATTGTGTAAACCTTTGGGCACATCGTGTAAGGCATCAGCGCATAAGCATAAGCCCATCAGTGACGCTACCCCTTTAGGCCATCGGTAAGGCAGCCTTTTTTTTGCGCATCACGTAAGGCAGCCTTTTAGCCCATTGTGTAAGCAACCTTTTAGAGCATGGTGTAAGGCGGCCTTTAGCGCATCGTATAAGGCAGCACTTTAGGGCATCATGTATGGCAGCCTTTTAGCGCATCGGTAAGGCAGCCTTTTAGCGCATTGATAAGGCAGCCTTTTTGCGCATCATGTAAAGCAGCCTTTTAGCGCATTGTGGGGCATATTATCAAAAGAATGTTCACCAGTTTAGCAGCGCTTTTCTGCGATGAAGCAGCGATTTTTTTAATCGTGCTATTTACAAGAGCTCGCTAACATGCTTTAATGCTTGTCTTCTTGAGATAGTAGCCATTGTTTTGCCGCTTTGCATGTCAGCGATATTTATCGCTAATGACATATAAAGTAGGCGTTCCTCACTAAAATTACCTGGAAACAGTCGCAAACACAACTTCCCTCTATTATCAATGTGGCCCCGAACCCGCAAAGCAATAAAAAAAATTGCACTAACCGTGGTTATCTCTGGAATTTAACATCTGATTAAACTTGACTGAACCATCTTGTCAATGGGAGGTGGATTGTTAGGTTAAGTCACACTTGCCTATTAGCATGCTTTTCATTAGCGCAGTAAAATTATTGCTGAATTTCTCATGCTATTGCTGGTTTTCAACGCTATCGCTGGATTTTACATTGCCTCTGAGCAAAGGGTTGCTAATACGCCGCTAACACGGGCATGTAATCCAGCGATAGACGGCGGTAAGAAAGTAAGCGCTAAGCGCGATTTGAGATAATTATCGCATAGTGTGGATAATATGCTCCTGTGTAAGGCAGCTTTTAGCGCATCGGTAAGGCAGCCTTTTGGTGCATTGGTAAGGCAGCCCTTTAGCACATCATATAAGGCAGCCTTTTAGTGTATCATGGAAGGAAGCCTTTTAGCCATCGGTAAGGCACCCTTTTAGCAGATCGTGTAAGGCAGCCTTTTAGCGAATCGTGTAAAGCAGCCTTTTGGTGCATTGGTAAGGTAGCCCTTTAGCGCACCAGCACAGGACATGACAGCAGCAGCATGCAACCGTTAGTAGATATGGCTCTGAGCTGTGTTTTCCGTCTTTCCTAATGTAGCACAGCAAATTTGTTTGCTGCACTGCCTGAAAAATGATTAAATCTGCCCCAGCATCTGTTTGCTGATCATCGAAAAGGCCACTGCTGCCCGCGGCATGCAAGATCACTGGGCTTTCAGAAAAATGATGAAGACGTGGCTTCTCTCCAACCTTTAGCCTCACTGCCTCTCTGTCCGCTTCTATTTGATTTAGCGCTGGGCGCCCCGTTGCTGGGGCATCCATGCGCTCTATAAATGCAGATAACATAACATAGCACTGAATCTGCAGTGCTAAACTGTGCTTAAGTAAATCTGAGCCAAAATGTGGTTACTATTGAGCTCATGAAGGAAAACTCATGAGGGTCCAAGAACACCTGACATTTTATGAAAGTGAAAATATCAAGAAGTTGATAATGGCAACTTTATATTTTATAAGTAACTATGGTGAAAAACTAACAATATTGTAAACATATGGTTTTTCTGTTATTGTAGAAATGGGAAGGAGTTGTTACCGGACTTAGTGGTGCACAGTGCTTAATTTACGCTGGTGTTTTCTCTTGGGGTCCACCGGCACTCATATTTGCAGCCGGTGGTGCCAACCAGTAGAGTAAAAGGGGAAAATGCACAAATGGGAAAGAAGAAGGAAGAGAAAACTGAAAAACCATCAACAAAAGAAAAAGCAGAGACTGCAAGAGTGAGATAAAGGGGCAAGCAGTGTCTGGCAGTGGAGAGGCCTGAGGTGGGTTCTATAGCCTCAGTAGTCCACGCTGGGACATTTAATAGCACCGGCCACTGTCTTTTGAACAGTGCTTTGGGCACCGTCACTCATTATGATACAAATTAAGCACTGGAGCATAAGTTTAACATGCCTTTAGCTGAGCTTAGATTGTGTTTAAAAAATGTAAAGTATGGAAAACCAAATCTTTGGTTGGACATTATTTGGTGGACATGGTTGTGTTCTCAAAATAGTAAACACAAAGGGCCCGATTCACAGAAATAACTTAAGACAAAATCCTAAACTTACTACTTTTGGTATTCACAGAAGTTAGGATTTCGTCTTAAGTTTGTCTTAAGACAGACTTAAGACAAAATCCTAACTTAAGTCTGTCTTAAGTCTGTCTTAAGACAAACTTAAGACAAAATCCTAACTTCTGTGAATACCAAAAGTAGTAAGTTTAGGATTTTGTCTTAAGTTAGTACTGTGAATCGGGCCCCCTGTGTATATGACATAAGAAGGGATGATCTTGTGGGTATGAGCTACCTCAACTGGAGTTTTTGCTAACATTGTAGATTTTGATCATGCAGTTAGGGTGTTCTGTGGAGTTTGTGGTTGTTTGATCTTCAGCAATTCATAAACTTCACCTTCACAGTCGACCACACTGTTTTTACAGCATTCGGACAATTGAAGAAACATGAAGCGTCCAGTCTAACCCTCAAAAGGATTCAACTTGCCAGAGAGTAGTCCTGTCTCCTGCATAACTTACCTGTCATATTAAACCAAAGTGGCCATCACTATTTCTTTATATTCCTCAGTTGTAATTAAGACTACCCCCAGTTCCTTATATACAAGATCATTATTTGTTTCCTGAATAAATAATTGGCAAATCCAAAGATCCTCACAAACTACTGGCTAATTTCCTACCAACTGTGCCCCAGTAAAATCATGGAAAGGAAGTTTTTGAGGCAACTTTATCAATATGTGGACCAGATCCATCTTCTTCAAGGTCATAATTTACAGTTTATGCTATCGGGGGTACTCTCTGTCCCCAGGCCATAGTCAGAGAAGAAACAGTTCTAATAGTACAGAGCCTTTTGGCCACTTATGGCACAGAGGCCAACGCATACTACTGAAAGAATGGCTTGATGTGTGGAGACTCGACCTACAGAAGACCCATCGCTTCCAGTCAACAAATATGGGTTAGATCAGTGGAGGCATCTTCAGGCTTGAATTGTGCCCACTAGTCAATATTAGAGTGTGACTACCATGGCAGAGTTCCTAGGTCAGTGGCAGATAAACTCCCAAATGTATGCTACTAGCTGATAGACCAGGGAACCACTCCCAAACCACCTCATGCCCCTTCCACTTGTTCCCTGGATGGTAGAAATATTATGGGGCATATTAACTAGGACGGCGATAAATAAACACATAGCACACTTAGTGCTTGTTTATATATCGCTGTCGATCGCAGGAATTTATCGCCCTGGTAACACATTATTAACAATGATTTACTCCAGGGCGATAATATTCCAGAGAAATGGGCCAACATCGCTGGAAAACCAGCGATGTTGCACCCAAAACGGAGATAGCCTTGGTGATACGGCCCTGTGGTTGTATCAACATAATCCACCTCCCACGTTAGCTATGCCTTAGGCAGGGCGTTAAGGCATAGTTAACAGGATTTAAAACATCGCTACCCCTCGTTGATGATATCACGAAGCTGGGGTAGCGATATTTTTTGTTAGGCATGCCTCCTTTGCATCTCATTAGAGATGCAAAGCAAGGTGTGAACAAAACGGGAGCTGAAGCAAGGAAACACGCGCTAGCGTGTCCTTGCAAATAATGCGATATAATTATCGCCGCTTTTCGCCCAAAAAACGGACGTTAAAGCGGCGATAATTATATCTTTAGGCCCTTGATGATATGCCTTTATGATTTTATGAGGAGCAGAAGCTTAATCACTGTTTTGTGACTGACCTCCAAACCAAGGAATGTCTCAATCCACCTTGGTAGAGGCAAGGGCTTTGAGAGTTTCTTTTCAACTTCAAACTCTTGTTCACTCTAAAAATCAAAGCACTGATGAGGGGTGTCAACCAATGTACTTTTTAACCAGAAAAATACCACCACTGCTTCAGACTGACCATGAAGTGGGGACGATGGCTTCAAAATAAACTCATCTACAGGTTGGAAAGTTTACAATACCAGGAAGACAACATGTGGTTCAACCTTCAAAACAACAATCAAAATGCAACATCAGCCATAGACGTATTCTGGTGGCTCTTGGTGGACACAGGGATGAAGGTTGAATTCCTCATTACAGGGCATAAATGTGACAAATGCACTTAAATCCATGAGGGAGAGCAAGGCTCTGAATCAAGATGATAATCCACCAATCTCTCCTTTAGGACTGTTGTGAGCTCCCAAAGTCAGACTCCATTTCGAGAGATGTTAAGTTCGCTTGTCTACCTTTGGTCCACATGCAGCATGTCAATATCTATCACAGAACTTGAGAAAGTGTCCTTTCATCTAAGTTATTACTTTTTTATAATATCAGGCAACACAAGTCTGCCACAAGCTACGCAACATCAAAGATTCAAGGTTGACTCTCAGTGTGCGAGCCAGTTGTTATGCAAGATTCCTCGTAGCATTTGGTGCTCAGCCCATCCTGCTGCTCATTGTGCACTTGCAGAAAACTGAATAGACTTGCACTTATGCCTCATTCCCAGCATGTTTCTAGATACAACCCAGACAAAAAGGCCAACTCAGATAAATGGCAAGAGTACTGAAGAAGCGGGCACACACTGAATGCCAACGGGAATCTTGCTCAACAACTGCACAACAGGTCAACTAACATAACGAGGCCTTTAGCGACTGAAACATGGTGGCCGTTCCCCATGGAATTCTCTAGGAAACCATAATCAGTGCTTTCTTGTACAAGAAGTAGGTGCAGGAGATGAAAGTATTTCTGTGCAGCCAACAATTGGTGATGATGAATTCTGGGGTTTCCAAATACCAAGGCTGACTCATCTTGACTCTGCCTCATAACCCTTTATTCCACCGCCCTACAAATCCTATCTTTTTATCTCCGCTTTCAGGTTCTTTTTAGGTCTCAGCCTGCGATGGCTGCGCTTGCGCAGTCTCGCTGGCGTGATTTAATGAGATAGAGAGAACATCACTAGCGACGTTAAGCCCCGCCCCTCTTCTCCATTGGCTGGGCTCCTAAACGGTGGCCAGCCATTGGAGAAGAGGTCCTAGTGACGTTCTTCTTTCTATCTAAGCCCCGTCCATTTCAGACTGGGTGACTTGACTTACTGCTGAAGTAAAAGGTTTCTTATCTTCTTTATGGGTGAAGATAAGGAACCTTTTACCACAGCATGAAGTCGGGCCGCCCAGTCTGAAAAGGATGGGGCTAAAAGAGAAATGTGTCGCCACACCGCTTGGGTTTACCAATGTTTGTTGCAAGTTTTAGTGCCTGCACTGTTGAATGCTCCCTGCCTTATCGCCTAGTCTGCTTTACCAACATCCGGTCAACTCTGACAGGTTGGCACTATAAACACATCAGGCTTCGCACCTGTTCTCTGTAACGTCACCGAAAACAGCTCGTACAGAAAGGTGCCCATTCTACCCGGGCCCCCATCTAGTTCTGTTCCTGTCGCAGCCAGCCTGTATGTTGTGCCGTTTCCTTGGCTCCCTGGTTGTCCTCTATGACTGCCTTCTGGGAGCCTGTCTGCCTTTATAGACACTCCCTCCCCCATCCCGGGGACCGCCCTCCCTCCTTTCTTCCCTTCAATTGCTCTTTTGTTTCTCTCAGTTTCACGCAGAAACTTTCTAGAAATCCTTCCCGTCGGCTCTTGCGATTCCAACATGGAGGAACTAACTGTGGAAGTGCCCGGCTCAAACAGTGCCTACTACAAGGTACTTGGGCTGGCGGTGGGAGCCGGGGAGGGAGCCCGCAGCGTGGCCTTAGCCCACACCGAGGTCTGGCAGCCCCCGGCAGGCCTCGTGCTCTCCCAAGGCCTCCTCGGATCCATCGGGAGGTCAGAGTTTGGCCCTGGGAGATCCTCATGATCCCCTGGTCACCGCCGCTCCTTTACTTAGTGACACTGACCTCCAAGCTCCCCTCCTCGCCCCCTTCGGGCTGTTGTGTTTACACCTGCGGCCTTCCGTGTGTAGGGGCTGGCACTCAGCGGAGCTGCTCGCTGCAGCCGCCGCTTTGTTTTCTTTTATGTGTGAGTGTGCTTGGGATTCCCCATGTGCCCTCGTGAGGTCGTTTTGGGAGGTAAAGTGTGCACTTTCCCATACAGGCCGTGGTAGTGTGGGGGGAAACACTGTGATCGAAGGGGTTTGGAAAGGTCTTCCATGTGTTGTCCAACCACCTAAAATCAGAGCTTTGTGTTGTGTTGCTAGTCATGCAGGTGATTCACGGAGTAAGCACATCATTCTAGCTGCACACATTGCTAGATAAGATTGACCCATCAAGCCCACCTCGTCCGTTTTCGTAACACAATTGGAATTACATTAGAATCGCATTCAGGATGCATGTGTGATTCAGACATGGAAGTCATGCGGTATCATGTATTCTCCTTTTTTTCAAAACCATGAAGGTCCAGCTAATGATGATGTTGGTGCTGTTTTACTGTTTTGGACTTTAAATCCAATCGAGAAGCTCCCAACCCCAAATCTTGTGAATGGGATTCACCATGTCTGCATACAGGAGGTTTGTGCAATTAAAAAGACACCCCAAGAATTTTTTTTTTTTTAAAAAGACACCCCAAGAATGCACTTTGGAGGCGGCAGAATCGACACAGCGCGACAGCTGTAGCCTGTCAGTCTGGCCTGGATTGTCCGTTATGCCAAACATTCAGGAGGCCGCGTGTGTGTGGCTCTGTGTGTGTGTGTGTGTGTGTGTGTGGCTGTGTGTGTGTGTGGCTCTGATGTGTGTGTGTGTGTGTGTGGCTCTGTGTGCCTCTGTATGTATGTGGCTGTGTGTGTGTGTGTGTGTGTGTGTGGGTGTGTGTGTGTGTGTGTATGTGTGTGTGTGGCTCTGTGTGTGTGTGTGTGGCTCTGTGTGTGTGGCTGTGTGTGTGTGGCTGTGTGTGTGTATCTGGCTCTGTGTGTGTGTGTCTGGCTCTGTGTGTGTGTGTGGCTCTGTGTGTGTGTGTGTGCGTGGCTCTGTGTGTGTTTTTGTGGCTCTGTGTGCCTCTGTGTGTGTGTGGCTCTGCGTGTGTGGCTCTGTGTGTATGGCTCTGTGTGTGTGTGTGGCTCTGTGTGTGTGTGTGGCTCTGTGTGTGTGTGTGGCTGTGTGTGTGTGTGTCTGGCTCTGTGTGTGTGTCTGCCTCTGTGTGTGTGTGTGTGTGACTCTGTGTGTGTGTGTGGCTGTGTGTGTGTGTGTGTGTGTGTGTGTGGCTCTGTGTGTGTGTGTGGCTGTGTGTGTGTGTGTGGCCCTGTGTGTGTGTGTGTGTGTGGCTCTGTGTGTGTGGCTCTGTGTGTGTGGCTGTGTGTGTGTCTGGCTCTGTGTGTGTGTCTGGCTATGTGTGTGTGTCTGGCGCTGTGTGTGTGGCTCTGTGTGTATGTGTGGCTCTGTGTGTGTGTGTGGCTCTGTGTGTGTGTGTGTGGCTCTGTGTGTGTGGCTCTGTTTGTATGTGGCTGTGTGTCTGTGTGTGTGTGTGTGGCTCTGTGTGTGTGGCTCTGTGTGTGTGTGGCTCTGTGTGTGTGTGGCTCTGTGTGTGGCTCTGTGTGTGTGTGGCTCTGTGTGTGTGTGTGTGCAAATGCAATAGGTCTTGCATTTGCGAGAGATTAAGCTATTGGCATTGTAAATGACAATGCCATTTATTTATCAGTTTTCAAAACCAACACATACATAAAAATGTTGTCATTTACAATGCCAATAGCTCTAACTTTTGCAAAGGCTAGACCGTTGCATTGTAAATGCTTGTTCATGCTTGCTTTCTGCCATTATTGTTGTTTTCCTATATTTCTATTTCTCTGCCCTTCTCTGTCTTTCTTTCTTGCTTTGGGACAAATTGTGATGTCAAAAATGGAGTCCTATTTCCCAAAAATAAGTACCGGCACCAGTCTCCGGCAACCAGAGGCAAACAATAAGCACTGCACTGGATAGAAACTCGTGGAGCCTTAGCTGTTAACCTTGGATGCACTCCAAGCAGGAAAGAGGCTGCTAATGACGAATGTCAGTGAGAGGATTCGACTTGTACCAACACAACTCTAACTTCCCATGCCTCTGCCTTCACCCAGACCTTCTTTGAAAACTACAGGAGCCTGAGATCAACAAAAAACTACACGCAGCACTTTATTATACAACTATATAAACAAGTAAATAAAGAACTTTATTGAACCTCTTGAAAACCTAGAAAGCAGCACATCCTGAATTTTTAGACCATTCTTGAAAGGAAGGACTTCCTCCTTCCTACGGCCAACGCTATGTTGAAATTCCACAAGAAACTGAATGAATGATGGGTCCGGGTGGACATCAGCTGGATATCACTCTGCATGGCAAGAGGGCCCCTAATGTCCACCAATTTGACCTGTCAAGAATGTCCGACTTGATCAATTTCCTTTGAGGTATTTTTGCCATAATTTGAGAAAAATAATTTTAGATCGATTATTATTGTAGCTATCACTTTGTCAGGATTGTGCTCCACAAAAATCCCATCTTTAATTTTGTTCCAACCCCCCTGTACTTGGGTGTTCAGTGTGGATGAATTCTGGGGTATTGGTCAAGGGAGCAAATTCAGTGCAATTTCAGTGCTGAAGAAGAAATGGGCAACACAGGTTTGCAAACATCACCTACAGCCGTGTTTGGACTGCCCCCATCTAGTCCTTATCTCATCAAAATAAGAACACATTTAGAATGTTTACAGTTGCACTGGTGAAATCAGTGAAAGTGCGCCTCTGAGTCACGACCATGAGAAGGGTAACCTGTGATTGACAACCACTAGCTCCTAGTGATGAGAGACTGCAGGTCAGGTCTGACATCATCTGGACACCACCAGCTGACCTGCTCCAAAGCGTATCCTTAGAATGGAAACAAGGCATCTCTTCTCAGCCAGCATACGATTCTGGCATTTGCTGTTGAAGGAAATGGCAAGGAATTTGTCTTAACTACTTTGAGAACAAAAATTCCTTGGAGGAAACATTAGCTGCCAGGATCTCACAGCAGCAGGCTTTATGCACTCAAGACATTACATGCTTGAGCCAAGACCGCCTGCTGCAGAGCGCATCTGCCAGATGGATGCAACGTGGTAGATCTACTGAAAGGATTTAAGAATCCCCCAATAAATGATATTTTGCTCTTTGGACGCTCCCTTCCTCTCAACATCAAGTCCATATTTAGACTAAAAGTTGAAGTGTGGATCCCTGTAGTGGTCATTGTGGAGGTGTCAGAAGCCAGCTCTCTATTGCGGCATTAAGGTAGCCGTACAAAGCGGTTCCTTATGCGAAGAAAGGGGTTTGAGAAACTGTGGTTCTGCGAATGGTTGCTGAGGCCACCACTAGGCACTGCCCGGAAAGCTCTTCTGAAACAGGAGCACATGCCACTGCACCGCTAACTTGCAAATTAGCAGCAATAAGAAACAGTGCTTAATTTCACTGTAAGAGGAACACAATCAAACGGAGGACAGATAATTGTAAGCAATGGACCACCAAGAGGTAGAAGAAAATCACACTTCACTGCAGCAGCAAGAAATCAAGGCTGGCTGCTGGTTGATTGTGCCCCCCTGCATAAGTTTTATGATTGGTCACTTTTGTTGTTTTTCACTGATGTCTTACTTTCTGTGGACAAATGGATGCCTATTTTGTTTAGATGTTAAGAGCTTTTGGTTTTGATGTCTGGAAATAACATTCAGGATCACAGCTTTGGCGACGTGTTTTTTTTTCAAAGGGGGGCCCTTTTGGGTGCACTTGTCATGTTGGTTGCTGTCTGTGTCAGAAAATAAAATTACAAGAAAAGATTTGTTATGGGATAGAGTCACTTGGTCATCAGTTGAAATTATGCATTAGTTCCCCATTCTGAATGCAGCGCAGTGGGCCAGATGTCCAAAATCAGTTTGCAGTTGCAGACCCTGCAGTTCACAAAATCACAGTGAGTAAAACAGGTTTCCCTTCCTAACTGAGATTTGCAATTCAGGGTATCAGTGGTTTGTGAGCAGAATTGCAGTCTCAAACCAATGAAACGTTAACAACACCTCGAAGTGGGTGGTAAATGATTCACACAGAGGAACCTGTCCCTTCTGGGCAGAGGACCACGCCTGCTCCCTCTGATGTTTTCGAAAATGTTAAACTTTTTTTTTTTTTTAATCAGCACCTTTTTATAGACTTCTTTCAAAGAAAATGTTTCCCATTTAGGAATGTGCATGCAGGAATAATGGCCTGCCTCACTTGCTGACCTTTGTCCTTGCCAATAGCAGAGGAGCAATCTGCCTAATTAATATTCATTAGGCCATCCTGCAAACCTTTGCCTTTGGGAATTTTGCACTGCAACCTATTAAGATGTAGATCACATCACAAAATTACAAACAGGTTGCAAAACGTCAGTTTGCACTTTGCACCCACTATGTAGGACCTGCCTCGTCGCGAATCATGAGTGGTGCCATTGTGAGGGGAATGTGACAACCAGAGGAGGACATCTCAACTCCAAGGCTCAGCAGCTGAGGAGCAGCACCAGCATCTGATCACCACCAGCATAATCTACAGAAACACACCCTTACCCCGGACCATCACACTGCTGCAAATTCTTTACGCCATATGGAACGGCACAAGGTTACTCTGGATGCAGAGAACCTTTCTTTGGTGGTGTTTGTCTTTCGTCTTGTTTGCGCCTATATTTTTCAAAAAATAAAACTTCTGTAAAAATAGAAGGACACCATTTTTTGATGCATGTCGCAATGACATGAAAACAATGCTTCAGGGCAGCAATCCCTTTACATATTTATTTCAGACTTTGTAAAATAATCTTGTTGACTGTCAACCATTTCAAACTGCTTGCTCACCCAAAAACATATGTTATGTACGCCTGCTTGTACAAAGATTAAAGTTTAATGGGGGCAGTATATGTATATATTTCAGTGCAGCATTTACTTTAACAACCTTTGATTGGATTTTAGTCCATATAGTTTAATTGAGGTGCACCAGGGATACTACTCTAAGAATGATCAGTTGGTTATATGGGTCTTGAGCAATGGGATATGGTGTCCTGGAAAGCATTGAGCCGTCTGGAACTCTTTGCATGTTTGCCCTTTCCAATGTACAGAACCACTTGAGAGCACCTACAATGAACTACGGAGACTAGAATGCATTTGGGTACAAACTGGGATAAACAGCTTTATGTAGTGTAATTCCCACTTGATATACCTAAACTAGATCATCTCCCAATACCCCATATTATGCACACTGCTCTGTTCCATCCTTGGAAGTTATGCGCTGTATGAATACCAACGCATACCTACAAACATTGAAAAACGACTCAACGGATACACAGTGAATAAAGACCACTCAAACACTCTTTAAGTTAATACACAAATTAACTTGAGACTTTTATCTAATTCTGACAGTCACTTGTGCTACTACCCACCAAGCCATCAATTTCGACTACTCTGCCAGAAGCATTCGAGGCGCAAAGACTTTATGAGTCAAAGAGAATTGACATAAGGTAAGGATAGAAAACATGATCTAGGTTCATGTTCTTACACTATGTACAAATGTGGTAGTAGTTCAAGAACAATTATGGTTCAGGACCATAGGAATGTTTTACTGTGTGTATATTTTTGAAGGGCATGTACGGGTAAGCTCATGGTGCTAGGAGGATAACATCAACACAGCTAAAAAGGAAAGATGACAGATTTACAATAGGAATGGCAAAGTTTCCAGCTATTATCTACATTTCAAGAGGGAAGATTACATTGGAAGAAGGATAGGAAGCAAGTTCCTAAGTCTAGTTCGTCTCTGACACAGAGAATAGTCTATGTCCCATGCGGGTTGTCCGAGTAGTTTGAACCTGGAGAAGAGAGAGAGGTTTGCTTACCTAAGGTGGGGATCAAGATAACACCGGATGAATTTTGTCACCAGAAACTCTGGGATTCATGAGTACATTGCGATGTGTATGATGGCAAGTGATTGCACTGGGCCCTCTTCCAGACAACTAGGGCCCGATTCACAGAACTAGCTTAAGACAAAATCCTAAACTTACTACTTTTGATATTCACAGAAGTTAGGATTTTGTCTTAAATTTGTCTTAAGACAGACTTAAGTTAGGATTTTGTCTTAAGTTTGTCTTAAGTCTGTCTTAATTTTGTCTTAAAACAAACTTAAGACAAAATCCTAACTTCTGTGAATATCAAAAGTAGTAAGTTTAGGATTTTGTTTTAAGTTAGTTCTGTGAATCGGCCCCAACGCCATTGTAGTTTGGCAGAGATGTGATCTTAGGGCCCGATTCACAGAATGAACTTAAGACTCAATCCTAAACTTACTACTATTTTGGTATTCACAGAATGCACTTACTACTTTTGGCATTCACAGAATGTACTTACTACTTTTGGTATTCACAGAAGTTAGGATTTTGTCTTAAGTTTGTCTCAAGACAAACGTAAGACAGACTTAAGACAAACTTAAGACAGACTTAAGTTAGGATTTTGTCTTAAGTCTGTCTTAAGTCTGTGTTAAGTTTGTCTTAAGACAAACTTAAGACAAAATCCTAACTTCTGTGAATGCCAAAAGTAGTAAGTTCATTCTGTGAATGCCAAAAGTAGTAAGTGCATTCTGTGAATACCAAAATAGTAGTAAGTTTAGGATTGAGATTTAAGTTCATTCAGTGAATCGGGCCCCTACTTCTTAAATTCTGCAAGCAATTGTGAGGCCACTTATTGTACTAATTGAAAAAGGTCTCAGACGCTATTAGACAGACATTGGTTCTGCCCTCAAGCCTGTATTGTATCTAGACATTGGCCATAGACACGTGGAGACTGGAGTTAGCGATTGCATCAGTGTACAGTAAAGGGTTGCCCATTTAATAAGAGGCATGGAACATACGGGTAAGATCTGATTCGACCTTCCCCACGTGAAGCTGTTGAAATAAATATTAATTTGGCCTCCGGCTGTTGGTCTGATGTTTGTTTTGGGAAGGCACATCTTGAATATGTGATGTGTGGAAATGTGATACTATGTTGTCTTGATTTTCCTGAATCTACATGTTCTGAATCATAGAGAGGCATATAGCATTGTTTGAAAATTGGCTTGTGTAGATGTCAAGGTCATGTGGGTGATCCACTCCTTAACCTTGATTTGTGCATTGCTGTTTGCAAAGAGACTCAACTAAGTTGAAAGTGTGTTAGCTTCAGCTAGGTCTTAAGTTCTGTCTTAAATGAAATCTAGGCAAATCTTTGGCCAGTTGAAGTAACTGCTGCTTGAGACTTTTGAATTATCTATGAGTTGATAAACTTTGGTGTTTGTGTTTGCCAGGAGTCTGCTGATCACTTCCTTGCACAGACTGCAGATTAAAGAGGATATCATGGATCATTGAGCACTTATCTGGTTAGTCGGATTTTCTGTGATCAGGAGAACTCATCAGGAATATCTGGTATCTGATACATAGGTAGGATATCAACCATATTAACAGAATGCCATGGTAGTCCATGCATGTAGAGAGCATGCTCAGGAGTGATACATGGCGGAATGTCATGAAGGCAGCAGATAGAGTCAAGCGACTGAGCCAAGAATCTCTATTGTTGCTTATAAGCAAATGTCTTACAATAACCTCGATGGTTTCTGACCAAGGGCCTGTTTAGAGTTCAACAGATTTACTCTGTTATGTTTGTGATGGATTTCCCATTGGCCGCATTGCAAGAGCTACTGGACATAATGCACTTATAATACGGCAGATAGGATATTCATTGTGCTTGTGATGCAGTAACCCGTCGAGCAAACTCCAAATCAGGCCCTAAGTTCATCATTATGATCTGAAGTCTAAATGGTAATAGTGGAGAATGATAATGTTCGTGTTATCAAGCAGTTGATATGAGGAAGAATATATCACCCTAGTCTTTGTTTCTGTTTGTGTAAGTCAGCATTCAAAAGCTCTGGGAAGACTAATTCTCTTTAGTTGGTTGGCGCCGCAACATGATCAACCTGAAGATATAGAGTGACCGCTCTCTTGAAAGATAACTTTCATTGCTGATAATGCCTTGATTGGATTTGTGGAAGTGTTTACAGCACAGCTGATGGGCCAGCATCATCTGCCATTTTGTGCAAAGAACACTTCTGTGCAAGTCCTGCCTGAGTCCTCCCTTTTGACGCCCCTATGAGTTGGCTTCCATTGCTTCCAAGCTTCCACTGCTCTCAAATGCCTAAAGCACGTATCGTGGCTGCTTCTCTCTGTAAAGAGATTTCCGTACCATCGCCAGATTTGTTGCCCTGAGAAGTAAGTTATTTTCCAGCTATCAGTACTAAAATGTCTTTCCCTGCTGGTATGGACTAAATCTGTGAGTAGAGGACAGAAAATATGGGAGGGATGGACTTTGAAGCCACCAAGCCCTGATTCGTGCTCAGACGCCCATGAGTGAAGTGGGTACAGGGGATTGCACAGAGACCAATACCCCAAACAGGACAGACCTGAAAGGTTAGAGCCCAGGCCATGCGCAGTCACTGTGGTTTTATACAGCTATTCCTTCCATTCAGTGCTTAACTTGAGCCAGTGGTTTCCGGTGCTCAGCCCCGGCACTTAATCATCAAGACCGGTGCTTGAGCATCAGTTAAGGACACATTCATTTTTGGTAGGCACTGGGACATTAAGTGATTTGCCCAAAATCACAGGATGTTGAACAGATGCAGAGACTTGAGCCTGGTTCCCCAGCTCTGAAGTTGGCAGCTCAGGCCATTACGCCACATCCTCTTCCTCCTTTATATGGTTTGTTGGTTCTCTTTTAGGCAACACTAACAGGAGAAATGGGCTGGTTAAAGCTGCCTCCTGATTAGAGCCCCGGTACATATGTCTTTTTTTTTTACAAATTAACCACTCCTTCACATCAGTAATTAGCTTGAGAAACATTACATGAAATATAAAACTTTCCTTTCCACATCCTCTTTCATTAGACCAAAGAGAGTGGTTTAGAAATAAATTATAAGTTTAAGGGCACAGATGGTTGCCAAGAAGATATTCCCTTATTGAGTGACTATTGTAATGAGGACTTGGAACAATTAGCTATCGGCCTCCCATGTATGTATTATCTCTGCATTCAAAATTGATGCAAATTCTCCTTGTTGCCTATTAACTATTATGCAGTAGACTTTGAGTTCAGCCTAATGTTTCCAAATATACATTTCAGTGGTCTTTCACGCATGCTTGCTTTTGCATTGCTCACAGGCACGAAATACACCATTTTATATGGTTATCAGGTCATCCATTTTGTTAATGTATCATCCACAATAGTAAATGAGACAAGTGGGTTAGTTTTTGTTTCAGAGTAAGGCCAAAGTTTGATCAAAAGAAGCTGGCCAATCTTCCAGTTTCCTGTTAACCACTTAGTTTTATATAATTCGAGGAGCTATATTCATTTCTAGCTTCTCATGCCATTAAAGTAGTAATGACTCGGAACTAGATTCAACAAGCATTAGCAAAGCTGAAGGGTCTCACCATAATGTGTTAACACATGAAACAGCATTTGTGTGTGCCTGTGTTTCCATGTTTGGCACATTTAAGTCAGTGATTTGTTTAATAAGGAGGAAAAGAAAAAGTGTAGACCAGAGTGAAAATAAATGTTCGAATGAAAACTGTGGTGCTAATTTCACTTTTTACCCTCAAATATTGTGCAGCCTACTCAAAACAATAAATCAGTTGTGACAAATCCACAAAATAAGCCAACAACACTGCTCAGAAAAGTGAAGGCTCACCTGAACGCCAAACATTACAACTCATGAAGCCCCTATAATGTTCAACATGATGGAAGATTCACAGAATTCATGTTTGGAATACAGGGGTGCACATATGAAGAAAACAAATAGGCACATTATGGGGCATACTTTGTCTCATAATGTCCACGAAACATTTATTTTCCTACTCTGTGGTAATTATTTTTACTTCAACACAAATTAAAGATACCTGTGCGTCGTCCAACAGAATTTAAAAAGCAGGGTGTTGTAAAGTTGTACCGTGAGGGTCTAGAAAATTTACCCTATCAGCAGTTTTGCTGCAGCAAGCTATAGCTGCCTGTCTTAGACAACATTGAATACATTACAACATAGACTGAGGTTTGGGCCAGACTGTTGCTCATGATTGGAGGTTGTCCTTGTTCCCTCCAAATTCCTACTTCTCATTCAATAGCTTTTCCCTCTATTCTTTTGTTTTCCCCACCCATGAAGAAGTTCTGCTTTTACCTCTCTTTTGAACGGATTAGTTGCATCCATCCACTGCTGATGTCAGAGAACTATTGGGGCATATTAACAAGGCGGTGATATAAAATTATCGCCACTTTTGCGACCGTTTTAGGCTTATTAATTTATCAGCAAAGACACCCTAACTTCGCATCGCTAATGAGATGCAAAGTAGGTGTATCTGTGTAAACAACATGGGTAAATATCGTGAAGGCAGCTTCGCGATATTTACAACGCGGGGAAGCGATTATTTTAATCGCGTCAAGTATGCCTTAACGCAGGAATTTAACGTCTGTTAAATTCCTGACTAAGGCATACTTAACATGGGAGGTGGTTTTATGTAATTTGACCACAGTGTCATATTATCAAGCATATCGCTTTTTACATGGAACATCACTGAAAAACCAGCGATGTTCCATGGAACTAAACGTTGTTAATACAATGCTAGCCTGGCGAAATACTCCAGCAATAGAAAATAATGAGGGATGCAAAGTCAGCGATAATTATCTCTGCCTGTTGCAAATATGCCCCTATTTTTTTATGTTTTCTTGTGCTTTCATTTTTGATTTCGGGAACTGGGGGGTATGGCCCTGTGGACTGAAGTGGGGTTGGGCCCAATATATCTTTAGAAAAAGAAGAAAGTACCCACACTTCCAATTGTTTAGTCTCAACTTATTTAGAGCAAGAAATGAACCAACTTTATCATGTTCATCTCGGCAATTACTTATGCCTTTTATTCGTTATTTTTACAAAAAAGCGATATTTTTTGGAAAGAGAAAAAGGAGTTCTCCACAAACATAGCCACACGTTTTAGTAAGTGATTTCTACAAAAACATATGTGCAAACATAGAAAAACGAACAGTCAATACATTTCATTTCATGATATGACGTGAGTTTAAAACAAACAGGTGGAAAAAAGCATAGTGAAATCAAATACGATGTCAAACTTATTATTCAATAGACATCAATGCATACATGCAATCATTTCAAAAATACTAAAATGCCAACAGATATTTTAAATCGATAAGGTTCAGTCCCCTTTGTCAACAACAGACTTCTTCAGCAATTTAGGATTTAAACCTTTATATCAAACTTATGGGGTTTAGTCCTTTATGCCGACGCGTTTCAAGTGTGGGTATCCTGTGCCCACACTCTCATCAGGGCTGAGTGAATCTTTTTCCAATCCTTATCCTCTGAGTTGTAGAGGTAAAGGTCACACTTGAATCTTTGGATTAAAGCTGTGTGCGTGCTTCTTTCTGAATGTGTCCTGAAGGGTCAATATTGTTTGTTATTTTCCTTCTATCTTAGTTACGGTTACACGGAACCACTCTTCTCACGTGTTTCGCGATTCTTCACACGCTTTAGATGGTATCTTTGATCCTTCTTGTAATTCAATACTCGTGCAGTTTTCTTTAATCTATTTCTTTGCTTGCATCTCCTCTCGCTACAATCCTCAGTCTGAATCCTCAAACAACACTGAAGATTCAGACTGAGGATTGTAGCGAGAGGAGATGCAAGCAAAGAAATAGATTAAAGAAAACTGCACGAGTATTGAATTACAAGAAGGATCAAAGGGTAACTGGACATAATATCGACTACATAATATCGAATGGACAAAATATCGACGGAAAAATATCGACATTAACCAAATATCGACTATAGGAATATCGTTGGACAAAATATCGACTGTAAAAATGACCCAAAAATATCGAATACAAAAATATCGACTCAAAAATATCGACCAGACAAAATATCGAAATATAGTGAAAGTAAAAAATATCGAGAAAATGTTAGAAAATATTGATTTTATAAAATAATATATATATAATATATAAATAAATAGTACTTAATGTTTAGGAGCGGGTTGTGGGTTTATAGGGGAATAGGGTGGGAAGTAATTTAATAATAATTAATTATTTAATATATGTTTGGTAATTGTTTTAATTAGATTTTAATTGGTAATTAATTAATATTAATTAGTTAATTGTTTAATGATTATTTAGCATATAATTTAATTGATTAATTGATTAATTAATTATTATTAATTATTATTTTTATAAATTGATTTGTATATGATTTTAATTGATACATTGGTTAATAATTATTAATAATTAGTGATTTATTTTATTAAGAATTAGCATATTATTTACATTTATAAATTGCTAACACATTAATTATAATTAGTTAATGATGTAATTAATATATTGCATATCATTTAAAAAAATTAATTGGTAATTAATTTATAATAATGACTTAATTACATTAATTGTATACATTTAAATGTAATGTGTTAATTTATGTTGATGTTAATTAATTAATTGGAATTAAACAATATTAATTAATCAAAATTACTATTATAGCTAATGTGATAATATATTTTATTATTGTTTTTGTAAAAAAAATATTTTTTATTACATATTCATGTTTAATGTTGTGTTCATTATTATTTATAGTGTTCTGGCTCAGTTTCATAGTTTTTGTTATAGGTTCATTTTTTAGGGTTCAGGGTCATTTTTCTGTTCGTGAGTAAAGGTGTATTTAGTGGGATTTGGGAAATTTTTACGTTTGTGGGTAAATGGGTTTTTTTGAGGTTCAGGGTCAGTTTTCAGTTCTTGTCTAAAGGGCTATTTGTAGGGTTCAGGGTCAGTTTTCAGTTTGTGGGTAAAGGGGTATTTGTAGGGTTCAGGGTCAGTTTTCAGTTTGTGGGTAAAGGAGTTTTTTTGAGGTTCAGGGTCAGTTTTCAGTTTGTGGGTGAAGGGGTATTTGTAGGGTTCAGGGTCAGTTTTCAGTTTGTGGGTAAAGGGGTATTTGTAGGGTTCAGGGTCAGTTTTCAGTTTGTGGGGAAAGGAGTATTTGTAGGGTTCAGGGTCAGTTTTCAGTTTGTGGGTGAAGGGGTATTTGTAGGGTTCAGGGTCAGTTTTCAGTTTGTGGGTAAAGGGGTATTTGTAGGGTTCAGGGTCAGTTTTCAGTTTGTGGGTAAAGGGGTATTTGTAGGGTTCTGGGTCAGTTTTCAGTTTGTGGGTAAAGGGGTATTTGTAGGGTTCAGGGTCAGTTTTCAGTTTGTGGGGAAAGGAGTATTTGTAGGGTTCAGGGTCAGTTTTCAGTTTGTGGGTGAAGGGGTATTTGTAGGGTTCAGGGTCGTCAGTTTTCAGTTTGTGGGTAAAGGGGTATTTGTAGGGTTCTGGGTCAGTTTTCAGTTTGTGGGGAAAGGAGTATTTGTAGGGTTCAGGGTCAGTTTTCAGTTTGTGGGTGAAGGGGTATTTGTAGGGTTCAGGGTCAGTTTTCAGTTTGTGGGCAAAGGGGTATTTGTAGGGTTCAGGGTCAGTTTTCAGTTTGTGGGTAAAGGGGTATTTGTAGGGTCAGGGTCAGTTTTCAGTTTGTGGGTAAAGGAGTATTTGTAGGGTTCAGGGTCAGTTTTTAGTTTGTGGGTAAAGGGGTATTTGTAGGGTTCAGGGTCAGTTTTCAGTTTGTGGGTAAAGGGGTATTTGTAGGGTTCAGGGTCAGTTTTCAGTTTGTGGGTAAGGGGTATTTGTAGGGTTCAGGGTCAGTTTTCAGTTTGTTGATAAAGGGGTATTTGTAGGTTCTGGGTCAGTTTTGGCCTTTAGGGTGAAGGGGTCTTTTTAGTGTTTTGGGACAGTTTTGGGTATTTTAGAGTGCTGATGTATAGTGTAACTTAACACTGATACATTAAATCTATTACACGAAAATAGCTATTATTATAACTTTACATTAGTATGCTTTATTTTGATCAAAACAATATATGTATTAGCATGTTTCCAGACAGTAGCTAGAGTGGAGTTGGAATTCTAATTATTAATTGGTTGGTGTCCAGCACCATCAGTAATATTACCTACACTGGAGTTGGATTAATAAAAAAACATTGGTCAGTCTCCACCACATTTTATGGTATTACCTTGAGTGTAGTAGGAATAGTAAATAATTTTTTGCTAGTGTCCTGCAGCTTCTATGATATTAGATTGACTGGAGTAGTAATAATACATATAAAATTGGTCAGTGTGCAGCACATTTGTATACATTTGTTCATTACTGTATTTTAATATTAAAAATTAATGCAACATAGATGTTTTCAAATAACTTTATTAAACAATTTTTTAATTTTTTATTGTGTACTACAATACAATCACAAACAAATATAACATCACATTGTTTTGACTTTTATTATTCACAGAATAACATCTTTACATTTATATACATGTTGTCAATGTAAAAAAAAATTTTGATTACTAGATTCTTTCAGTAAATTTTACATATTCCCATCAGTCACTTACAATTTAAAGTATTTATATAGAAATACATAAAACAATGATTTGTTATACATTTCTTACATTAATATTTAATAATGTTAATATTAAATATTAATATAATACAATATATATAATACATTTTTATTTTTAAAAGTAACATGACTATTATTACATTTGTTAGGATAAATTGAAATACAAAAAAAAATTTTCTTGGTGTATATTTCACAAAATGTTGTTTTTACATAAAACATATAAATCGATTTGGTTGTAAAGTTTATAATTGTATAGGGAAACAATATGTTTAATTATAATATCTGGTATTGACCAAAAATTAGTAAAGCAATTATATACTTTTGTTATAGTTAGAAATAATTATAAAACTTTTTGTAATAATTAATAAAAATAATAATTATTTTATTAATTATTATTATTATTAATTAATAAACATAAACATTCATTTATTATTAACAAAAATATATACATTCACAGATAAAATAGATACTTTTTTTAAGGCCATTCTTTATATACTAAATGGTTCTAATTGTTATATTAATAACAATAAATAAGTTATATTATTTATCATTATTAATTATTACCATAAACATTTATAATGTTTTATTAAAATTATACACAAAATTATTCATATAAATATACACAATAACAAAATATTTACATCTTTTATTCAAAGTCTTACATAATTATTTAATATTATTAATATATAATAAATATTATATATTAATTTCTATTAAATATATTTATTTTTGTTAATAAAGGAAAATTGTCATGAGTATAGTGTATTAATTTGTTACATTATACATGTGTATGTATTATATATTTTCCATATGACATTGTTTATTCTATTATCCTTTTACACAAATGGGTTAAGGGGACTACTTTTTTACCGCGTAAGGTTATTGCGCTCCATTCAGGACTGGAGAAGCTCGCGGTTGGGAGTTGCTTCGCGTGGAGAGAGGTAAGGTTATTTTTAACTACAAATTATAAGTAAGTGGTCATGTTTGAGGGTATAATCGAACTCTGTAGTGTTTTTTGGTGTATGTATTAATAGTTTAAGTAGCGTTTGGGTGAAAAGTCTCCGTTATACATGTGTCGTGCTTTTTTTCCTTCAAGTCTAATTTTAAGTGTTCGGAAATGTCTTCTTACATGGTTAATGTTAATTGTTAGTATATTTACAAATGTGAAGGGGGTATTTGTGGGTGGCTTTCGTTATGTATGTTATTTTACAGGTTTCGGTTCCTCGCATGAAAACTACATGGAAGGAAGCGTGTTTTTTAACGGAGAAACAAATGTTTAAGTTATTATGCTTATATTTTGACATTTATCTCCTATTTTTCGTGTTTGCCAGGAGCGGTTTTTACACTTTTTAAACCTTTTTCGGGTTTTTTTGAGGGTTTCGATTCGGATTGATACATTGATATGCGTGACCGTTTTTTAAAAATAGTGTGTATATAACTTTAAATCCTAAAGTGTCCACACTACTGTTTTCGGGATTTCCTGGAGCGTTTTTTTACGTTTTACATTTTATTTTCGGGTTTTTGAGGGTTTCCCATATTGGAATAGTAACATATTGGATTGGATTGTATGGATTGATTTATCCTTGATTGCGTCTCTCAAGTCCAAAAATTGTAAGTATTTATTTTACAATTTTGATTGGGTGGGAAATGTCGATTTTTAATGTTATGTGTATGTTATAAAAAATTATAAACATTGCATATTTGTTACGAATTTTTTTACATAAATTTAAAAAGTTTGTCAAACAAATATGTTTTATTTATAATTCTTTATATATGTTTATGACATGTAATTTTTATTATTATTGTAAGAAGACATTCGGATATTTACTTTACATTTTTATAGTAGACTTTTTGCTATTATTGCCAGGTATTCTAATCCTCTAGTTGTAGGGTATAATGTGACTTGACTTTGAAGTAGTCGGAACATTTGTTGGGTTTGTTTAGTGAGTTTTGGACCTATTTGTGACACTGATTGTTCCATTCTTAGTTCCTGATAGCTTTGTTCTTTTTTCAAAGCTTCTAGAAGGTTATGGAATGTGGGTTTGCCTCTGTTTGTAGTTGCTTGGAAAGCATTATGCCACCCTTCAACACTGTTGTTGGTTTTAGCCTCTTGGTTTAAAGTACTGAGATAGACATTCCACCAAGGGATTTGGAATTTGGGCTGGCGTCGATGTCCTGATCTGTGCAACCTTCCCACCCAAGTGTCTTCAAAATAGTCTAGCAATGGTGTTAGTTTATCCTCATTCCTCTTATAATATGCGCTGTCAATTAATAAATTGTAATGTTCAGCAACATCTGTAACAGGGACGTAGGCCAGGGCTATTAACTTTTTAACTTGATAGGCAAAGGTGCTATCTGTAGAGTATAGTATACTTAAAGTAGATTTTTGGAGATGCCTCCATATACTCTGATTAAAATGATAATAGCAGCCCTGGATTGCTGTGTGGGGAAATGTTCTCAAAATGCTATTAATCATAGCTAATTCGAAATCAATAATTATTTTTTCGGGAAAATAATTATTGATTTCCGTTTTGAGAACATTTAAAATTTCGGTGTAAGTTGTTTGCTGTTTGTTGGGTAGCAAACAGTAAATGAAAGGTATGTTAGAATGATGGTATAAACCGTGGATGGAATACAGTTGGTAAAAAGGTTTTGGGCAGGGTTTAAATGTTCCATCCATCATCCATTGGGGACACTGTTGGATTTTTCGTAAATTACTTGCAGTTGCAAACATAATTATTCTATTTGTACTGCTTTCATTATCAAAAAGAATAAATTTATCTTTATTGTGTGTGATGGCCATTTCGGGAGAAATAATAATTTCCTCAAAACAAGTTGGGTTGGGTTGGGTTGTGCTAGTGAGTCGTTTAGTGCGTGCAATTGTGCGTTTCAGGGAGTCAATAGAGGGTAGTTGACCTGAAGCATGGGCAGGGATTTTTACCAGTTCTTCTTTAAGGATTTGTGTGGTGGGTTTGTCACTTTGTGTGCTAGCACTTTTAATACTTTCTAAAGCATCTCTAATTTCAATTTCTGTGACATTTGGGGGATGATTATGTTCTCTAGTAAATAGCACATTAGTTTCCTCAGTAGTGGCCCTCCCATAACATTTGTTGGAGTAATATTTTGTACACTTCCAAAAAACCTTTCTACCACTTTGTCTCTCCTGATTATACACATAACCCATGTAGCATAATAGTAATTTATTTTTCTGAGACATGACAAATTCTGCACCTTCAGTCATTTTGATTTACTTGTTCTAGGAAAGAGTAGAAAGAAACAAAATCAGAACACATGTTTTTTACTTTTGTGGTGCTAACATCATTATTGATGCATTTATACTTACAGTTAATCAAAGTAGTAGTCACAGAAGCAGAAATGTCTTTTCAATGATGTTCTTCTATGTATGTCTTTATTTGCTGTTGGTATGAAAATATAGAAAAGCAACGTTAATGTTTACATATAACAAACGTATTTCCTACTCAAAAGCAGTTGTCATTTTTGCCTACTAGTGCATTTGATGTAAACATTACATATACTTACTTGTTTAAATAGTAGAATAGTAGTAATTGCTGGAGTACATCAATTTAGTACAGGTATGATCTGTAGAGTAGATAGAAGAAATAAAAGCCAAATATTATAATTTTAATACTGAACCGTTTGGAAATGTAACAGATTTAAACGTATACTAACTTCTAAATATGTCGTTTTCTTTGTTGTAGGTAGAATAGCTGTATGATGTATTCAGAATATCTGTAGAGGAAATATAAAATAGATAACATGTTGTTAAGAACATAGTCTGTGTTATTTTCGGCAGTTTTAGAGAAATGACAAGTATACTTACATTTTTTACAAGGCTATTCTTGTATATTGGTATATTTTGTGTAGGATGTTTTCATATGATATGTAGAATAGATGTATGATGTTTTCTGAATATCTGTAGAGGCAATTCAAAATATATAACATGGTGTTAAGAATATAGTTAGCGTTTTTTGTGCCCACTTTTTAGCAAATTACAATTATACTTACATTTTTCAGAAGGGTATTCTTGTGTTTTGGTATAGTTGATGTTGGATCTTTCAAATGATCTATAGGGAAGATGTAAAAAGCAAGATATGTTGTTTAAAAATGTGCATTAATGAAATTGGCAGTTTTATAACAAACACATCTATACTTACATGTGTAATTAGTGTAGTTTTATCGTTTTTGCTGTAGAAATAGCACAATTTCAGTATATCTGTAAATATAATGTTTTTAAAAATTAAATACTCTTGTAAATTAGTGTTTAAAAACAGCAGTTAGTGTGTAACAGAGAATTATTATATACTTACTATCTGATTTTGCACGTGAAGAAATATGACCATGTAATAGGAATTGTGTTGGAGTAGTTTCTATCAGAAAAGTAGGAAGACATGAAAATAAAATAAGTGTAAGACTTAGGAGATGTAAGGAAAATAGTGCACTTCTAATTTAGTTTTCTACAAAAATGCTGTGTTACTTACTTGATTAATTAGCTAGTGAGCTGGATCTTTAAAGATGTTTATTCTGCAACAAAATCTTCAAAGTGTTGGCATCTACTTTCCAGAGAGGTAGCAGCAACAAATGGTAGAATGCATGTATCCCTTTTATAGTATATGTGTTATGTGTGCTTTGATTTGATTGGTTGTAGGATGTAAGGAAGCATAGTATAGGCTAGTTTGAATTTTTTTAAGTTAATTGGAGTGTTTGTTGATGTGAGAATGGTGGTATGTGGTTATTCCCGCATTAAAGCAGGTTCGTGTTTAAATGAAATATATTTATATGTGAAAATAAGTAATGAAAATGTTAGTTAAATGCAAAGAATAGTAGAAAATGATAAAATGCATGTAATAGAATGTATAGCAAATGTGGATTAATAGTAATTTTATGTAAGTAACAGGTATTATATGTGAAATGTATTTTTTAGTGAGAAATGACTTTTATTGATGATAAAGATGGTATTTTAGAAAGAAAAGTGTACAAACATGAACTCGATATTTTTTTTTTTACGATATTGTGGTAGTCTATATTTTTGTAGTCGATATTTTTGTAGTGTTAGGGCTAATTTCATGTCCAACGATATATTTGTAGTTGATATTTATTTAAGCGATATTTATGTATTCGATATAGTTAGTACTCGATATTTTTTACTCGATATTTTTGTCGTTTGTGTAATAAGTATAGTAAGTCGATATTTTTGTCGTCGATAATTTGTCAACGATATTTTGGTAAGTCGATAATGTGGCCGTCGATAATATTTCAGTGATCCGGATCAAAGATACCATCTAAAGCGTGTGAAGAATCGCGAAACACGTGAGAAGAGTGGTTCCGTGTAACCGTAACTAAGATAGAAGGAAAATAACAAACAATATTGACCCTTCAGGACACATTCAGAAAGAAGCACGCACACAGCTTTAATCCAAAGATTCAAGTGTGACCTTTACCTCTACAACTCAGAGGATAAGGATTGGAAAAAGATTCACTCAGCCCTGATGAGAGTGTGGGCACAGGATACCCACACTTGAAACGCGTCGGCATAAAGGACTAAACCCCATAAGTTTGATATAAAGGATTAAATCCTAAATTGCTGAAGAAGTCTGTTGTTGACAAAGGGGACTGAACCTTATCGATTTAAAATATCTGTTGGCATTTTAGTATTTTTGAAATGATTGCATGTATGCATTGATGTCTATTGAATAATAAGTTTGACATCGTATTTGATTTCACTATGCTTTATTCCACCTGTTTGTTTTAAACTCACGTCATATCATGAAATGAAATGTATTGACTGTTCGTTTTTCTATGTTTGCACATATGTTTTTGTAGAAATCACTTACTAAAACGTGTGGCTATGTTTGTGGAGAACTCCTTTTTCTCTTTCCAAAAAATATCGCTTTTTTGTAAAAATAACGAATAAAAGGCATAAGTAATTGCCGAGATGAACATGATAAAGTTGGTTCATTTCTTGCTCTAAATAAGTTGAGACTAAACAATTGGAAGTGTGGGTACTTTCTTCTTTTTCTAAAGATTCATTTTTGATTTAGCACTTTATGGGAGTGTAAGTTCCACTCCTCCCTTTTGTTTTGTATATGGTGCTCATGTTTTCCCTCATTTCTCAAATCCCCCACTCCATCTCTCACAATCCCCACCCTCAATTACCTTGTGCTACACAGAGCACTGCGAATGCTCGGTGTTGTGCTCTCTCTCATCCTCCACCCCTCTTCTGAGCTCCATGATCATCGATCAGCCCCACTCTCTTCAACGCCCACATGATCCTTCTGGCCAACGTCATCTGCTTACACAGCATCAACATCCTCTCCTACGCCATCGACATGCAATGCATACTCTCCCATTCAGACAAGGCCCCTAACACCATCACATCCTCTCCTATGACAACAACATGCAATGCATACTCTCTCTCTCGGACAAGACCCCCAACACAATAAACAATTTCGCCGTCTGCATGATCGAAGTCACTAACTGGATGGAAGCCAACTGTCTCAAGCTTTTCACTAACAAGGCAGAAGAACGGATCTTGGGCAACAACACTTTGCCTTGAGGCTCCAACCGGTGGCCAGCCGAACTTGGACCCTCACCTAGCCCCCACACCGGGAAACTCATAATAATCATCAACAGCAAACTGGGCATGAGCGCACAAGTCAAGGTCGTCACTGCATCCTGCTTCCACACCATGAAGATGCTGAAGAACATCTTCAAATGTCTCCCAAGCAACACCATAAACACTGTCACTCATGCCTTAGGACCAGATGTATCAAGGCTTTTGCGACTCGCAAAGGCCGAAATTCGCAGAATTTCGGGCTTTGCGACTCGCAAACGGCCTTTTTGCATTTTCTCATATGTATCAAAAAATCGCAATTTAAGGAATCGCAATAATTTGCGATTCCTTATTTTGCCATAGAATTTAAGGAATCGCAAATTTTGCGATTCCTTAAATGATATGTATGAAACATTTTGAAATTGCGATTTTGTGTTTAGAAATCGCAAATTACCACCAACTTGTAGTGGTGGTAATTTGCGATTTCTTTTAAAAATGCCCTATTTGGCATTGGTGAGTGTGGCATGTGACACACGTACATGCCCATAGGGCATGCATGTGTGCCACATGCACACACATGTAAATTTCAGGGGTGCAGCAGGGTGTCTTTGAGACACCCCTGCACCCTTGAAATAATTCTCAAATTGCGATTCACAAATTGCGAATTCGCAATTTGAGAATTATTACACTATCATTCCTATAGGCCTCCTGGCCCATAGGAATGCATTGGAAATTATTCTTCATTTGTGAAGTCGCAAAATGCGAATTCGCAAATAAAGAATAATAAGGAATCGCTAAAAAATAGCGATTTTGTACATACATACCGTTTTGCGAATTCTAAATAGCGATTCGCAAAAAATCGCTATTTAGACTTCGCAAAACGGAATCTTGATACATCTGGCCCCTAGTCACCAGCAAGTTGGACTATGCTGGGATCACTCAGCAATTCACAAGAGAACTACAAACCATTCAAAAATTGACAGCCAGACTCATCCTCAACATCCAACACAGAATTCACATCACACCACACCTCAGGAAGTTCCACTGTGTTCCAATACACAAACACACTCGCTTCAAACTCCTCACACACACATTCAAGGCACTACACAACTTAGGTCTCACCTACCTGAACAGTCGGTTTTGATTCCGGCAATCACCTAGATACCTCCACTCCGCAGAACTTCAACTCGGATACATCCCATGTATACAGAGAACCAGATCATGAGGATGGGCGTCTTCTTACATCGCCCTAAAGCAGGAAATTGTCTCCCACTCCTCACCAGAGCCTCCTCCTCTCGCCTTGAACTCAGCAAGGAGCAAAAGACCTGAATTTTCAAATAACCAACATATAGAGAGGACTAGAAACACACATCTTGTCAGTGCCAGGATACCCTCGCGGATGGTAGTGCACTTTACAAATACACATAATATAAGATTCTATCTCACGTAACTCCCCTGCTTCTCCCCCCTCCATGATTTTCTCTCTTATCCCCACCCCTCTCTCACAATACCACACTGCCTGCTGCTTGCTGCTATTGATGTTGTCAATGCTAAATGCTTTTAAATTGCACCAGCATTGGCAAAGGGAATAATGATGGCCAGGCCACCTTGAAAGTGTATTTTCTATATCTTCAAGGTGGTCTGCTGTATTGCACTATGCAACATAACATAATGCAATATGTCACCCAATTTAAAATTAAGAAAAAATGATTGTCTATACTTTCAAGATGGCCATCACATTGTTAGATTCAACCTGCTGTGGTGCAACATAGAGATGATCTTAAAAGTATGAAAACATGTTCTGTACTATAAAGATGGATGCAACTTTCCATCATGCAATTTGGTGGCCATCTTGGTAGCCTAGAAAATACACTCTTAAGATGACCGGTCACTATTATTGGCTATGCAAACGTATGTGTAATTTTACAGGAAATGTAAACATGGACAACCCTATTTACCCACTCTGGACTAGGGTAGTTCAATTATATTGAACACATTTGTCCAGTAGAATTAATTTAAAAGTGTTTATCACTGATTACACCTAATGTGATAATATCGCAATTGTTTGTTTTTCATCTAACACATTTAATGTCCAAATAAAGAAAAGAACTGAACAAAATGGTCACTCTTTTTGTGACTATTCAGTGTATAATACAATAAATAAATAACTAGAGCGCAGACAGTGCATTGGTGTTTGAGCTTGCAATAAAAACATAAAATAATCAACTGGTCTTCATTAAGTCCAAAAATGAGACAAGTGAAACAAATTACCAATAGTCTTGATCTCCTGCAAGTCAAATTACAACCAGAGATGTGCGTTGATGTTTCGACCCAACTATCATCATTATGAGGTTCTCATCAGGACATTGGGCGTCTGATTCACAGTTCTCCATACAGAAGTAGGTGTTACATCAAAAGGTGTTCAATGGTGTTTCACTAAATGTGGAGGACTGGTAAGCCTAATTATAACTGAGGAGATGGTCTGCAGTTGTGGGTGTGTCAGAGAATCAGAGATGGATCCCCTGTGTAATGTGCTTCAGGGTTTTGCGCTGCGTTGGTTGTTTGATCCATTCCTATTGGCCCAAATGTCAGCAAACGGATCCGTAATCTTCAGGAATAATTCATCTTCAAGGTCCCCGTGCACAGGAGTTGTTTTAGATCTGTATTCCAATTGAGGTAGAACATGAGGGATACAAAGTATCAGTTCCTGTTTCGCCATTCGATGTGGCATAAGCCGGGGACACATTGTGTCATAGGGTTAACCTGCTCTGTTCATGAACATTGACAACTGTAAGACTGTTGGTTGCAAGATGGCTACTCTGCGTAGTGAGCACACTGATCTACCCCAACACGCTTTTTGTCTTCATTGTTTACTCTGCTGCTTTTTTTGTGGTGGTCCAGCACCCGCTTAACTTGTCAAGGCCAAGAGAAACTTGAGTGGACGGTAGGAAGCCCTCGTTCCTGTGGGTTTGAATCCACAGTTGTGGGTCCAACTACATTCTGCCCCCTTCTTCACTGAAGCTGCCATTCCTTAAAAGATGAGTCACTTATAGTCTATAGCCACTCTCCCCCACCACTCCTGGATAGCCACATACTCCCATTTTGAGTGACTAACACCACTAAATCCAGCGACACTGAATATTAATGTATTTAAAATGCATAACCAGTTGCACTGGTCTTCCTACTTCAATTTGCTGCTAGACTGATTGATTATGTATTGTGTTGTGTGCACTTTCTACTTTTGACTGTAAATTTGTGTTCTTGCTGGACATTCACATCTTTTTTGTAACTATTATAGTGATGTTGTACTTTACCTAGACTCGCCCCATAAACCTCCTAGTCAATAGTGACAACACTCTTAATTCCACATCCTACATGAAAATGCTGGGGCTGCCCAAGCATCCACATTCTACTCTGTGGGCACATTTGTTAGAAGGTGGCGCGGGGTGGGCTGCCCTTGTGAACCCCTTTCTATGGAGTTGAACTTTTGGTAAGAGGGTGTTACATAGGCAGAAATTCATGTCTCAGTAGTGGCTTGCACCAGCGTTCGAGCACTTTCAGGGCTCAATAGGTGTCCCCACACTCCTCTTTCTTTGTAAGTAGGGAATTGGACAACTGTCATCCATCTAATATATCTAAACATACTTTGCCTACACTTAACTTTGTATAAAGGTCCCCTCTACCTCAGCATCACACAGATTAACTAACTGCATACAGTTAATATTTGCAATTATTGCCAATTTCTGGCGTGTAAGGTGAACCCTGAACCCAACTTGAAACATCAACCAACTACTCCAGGAAGGTTTTGTTTGATAAAAACTTCATTTTACAAGACAATTATTGTGATCTTTGAGCATTTATATTGTAAACTACAAATTTTCCAGAGACCATCTTTTGCTTTATGTGTCAATGGACAACCTCTGGGTTACCCGCAGAGCTGAGCGTGTTTGCAGGCAGCGGTCGGCCTGTTGCTGGCTGCCCTTGAGGGTGAAGCCGCTATGAACGGGTTGACCCATTGTCAGCATGGTCACATCCTTCCACGGTTGTGGGTCACAGCTGTTGAGTAATGATGCCTCTGAAGTCTTCTCATCTCAGCTGGAGAGCACATGGTGGAGGCAGCTGCACTGCCTTGTAGCGAGACGGCTTTTCATTTAATGTGCTTTATTCAACAAACATTTACAATAAAGGGAAAATAATGATACAAGCCAATCACGACCACCTGATGTGATGTGACCACAAATTTGGCATGTTAGAGCTTCAGCCTGTGCACTGAGAACTGCAATGAGGCCCTCACCATCTAACCCAGAGCATAACACTATGACAGTCAGTCTGCTCCTGCTGCCCTTCCTAGCACACTAACACATGTTAACACAAACCATAAGCGCTGCTATTACAACGGTCCAATGAGTGTTCTTCACCACAGAAGCCTTCGCAAGCTCATGTCCTGCACATTTTGCACTCCTCCACTCTCAACCAATTACACAGCCAGGGTGGAAATTGCCCTGCATTGTCTCCACCAACATATTCTGTGGGCACCTCCATCACTATGAGGTCTATCTTGCCAATTGCAACACAAAACATAAGACTTCCTCAAGGAAAACACCGCCAGTTTGGAGCCCATCAGAAAAACCTGGCTTGCTGAAACGTTAAAGCCATAATAGAAGGCATCCTGGCTGCAAAAATTAACAATACCTAAAGGCAAATGGGGCTAGCTGTAGGTAATCACAAATGACTGATTCCTAAATACCGAATTTTACCGATTCGGTATTTAAGAATCGGTAATTGTGATGTAGGAAATAATTCGGTACATTTTATCGATTCGGTAAGATTCCTTATAACCGAATCGGTAATACCGATTCGGTAATAAGGAATCACCCTCCCATTCATTCCTATGGGCCTGGAGGGCCATAGGAATGAATGGGAAGCCATTCACTATTACTGATTCGGTAAATACCGAATCAGTAATAGGGGGAGTCTATTCAAGGGTGGCAGGGTGTCACATTGACATCCTGTTGCACCCCTGAATGGTGCATGTGTGCACATGTGGCGCACAAACATGCCCTAAGGGCATGTATGTCTGCCACATGGCACTATTAAAAAAGCACAAAATTGCTTTTTAAAAGGTATTCGGTATTTACCACCAACTTGTAGTTAGTGGTAAATAAACGAATCCTTAAACCAAAAATGCACTCACTTGAGTGCTCCCTATATAGGATTTAAGGATTCGGTAATTTACCCATTCCTTAAATTAAGAAATCGGTATTTTACTGATTCCTTAATTTAAGGAATCAGTAAATTACCGAATCCTTAAATCAAGCCTCCTACATCGCAAAGGGCTAAATACCGGTGGATAACGGCAAATTTACCGATTTTCGGCCGTTACCGACTTGTATTAGCCCACCTACATCTAGCCCATAGTGTTAACAGCTCATTCAGATGTTTCACATGCATGATTGCTTACTAATCAGGATCCCTGTGTCTCCCTGTTAAATAAGTGAATCTGCATCTCGCTAAATGACCTCACTTACAGGGCACAATAGAGGGGACCAGAATGCAAAGGACCATATTATCTGGCCTAACAGAAAATCAAACTTATACGCTACAGGATCTATTGAGAACATGAAAAACTTCCTCGAACCATCCACCAAACTCGTTCATGCCCGCATACCCTGGAACTCCTTGATTCACCACAATGGTATCAAGGGTCGATGTCCAGCTGGAGCACCAACAAGCCTTGGCAACTGCAACCCACTCGGTCAGAGGGGACAAGTTACAGTGTGGACCAGCGAGGCCCAGGGGACTCTCCAAGCAATGGAGAGTCAGGGCACGTCTGGAGCAACCAGGTGAGCCCAAGAATTAACAAGGTGACCATCGATTAGGGCGGACTTGGCCAAGACCAACAAGAGAGTCAAGTCGTTGGATATTAAAACAGCCAGTTTCACCATCGATGTATAAGATCTCCAGACTGAGATCCGGTCTCTTCAGACCTCGAGTGATCAATTTGCCCTCCGGCTTGAGGATTTCAAAAGTCGCGCTAGGTGCAATAATGTCCGCATTGTCGGAGTTCCGGAGTCCTCAGCTGATCAATCGACGGACCTACTCGAAGATCTGATCCTCAACCACCTCGCCCCGAAGGGCCTAAGTAACTTTTTTGCAGTGGAGCGTGCCCACAGAGTTCCGGGAGGTAGACGCAAACAGGGGGCTGCACCGCGACCCATCATTGCGAGGATCTTCAACTATAGGGACAGAGACGTCATTTTGCAGGCCTCGAGGACTAGCGGCCCGTCAAGTTTGAGAATGCGTCCATCAACTTCTACCCTGACTTTACTCCATCAGTGCAGAAACAGAGACTGGGATTTTCAGGGGTGAAGCGGAGACTAAGAGACCTGGGCATGAAGTATGCTATGCTTTTCCCCACCAGATTGCGCATCGAACATAATGAGCGGGTGCTGTTCTTTGATATGCCAGAGGTGGTCAGTGACTTGTTGGACACACTATCTACGCCACGGGACAATGCGGAACATTCCAGAGCCGCGGAAGGGGGCCAACGGGTCCAGGAGGAGTAGGGATACTGGCAAGTGTTTCCATCGTACCGTGCTGCGGTGGCTTGTTTTCCTTTTTTGGGCCAACGATATTCTTACAGACACACCCTGGGGCGGCGGGGAGTTCGGGACTCTTCCTCCTCCGGGGGTGTTTCCTTTTCTACTTGTAGATTCGTTTTCTTGGGTAGGGCGACAGGCACACTGCAAATTGTTTTTTTTGGTTGTATCGCAGGGGTGCAGGGTGGGGGGTTGTTGTTCTGGGCTTTTTGGGGGAGACGGGGGGTTCCTTCTCATTGTTTGCATTGTTTTCGAGGCTACGTATTGTGGTATGGCTTAATCTGTGTTTCCTTCATGGGGCTTGGGGGACCCTGCTACTTCTTTCGGGATGAGGGGTAGGGGGCTGAGAGTTTTGAGTTGGAATGTTAACGGCTTGGGGGATAAAATAAAGCGGGGAATTGTACTCCAATATGTGAAACGCCATTCCCCTGACATTGTATTACTGCAAGAAACACACTTGGTGGGGAACACGTTCCGTGCAATGAACCGTAGGGGCTACCGGTTGGTGGCACACTCGGGATTCACTTCGGGCTCCAGAGGGGCTGGGGTTATGATCCGTAGTTCCCTTCCCTTGGAGATTTATGATACGATACTGGATGATAGGGGAAGGTATGCAGCCATTGTGGGTAGGTGGGAAGGGAGAGCGGTCACCATCCTCTCGATATATGTCCCCCCGGGTTTGCAGGCCACCACGTTTGTCGACCTGGGGAAACTGGTATTGGGGCTTCCTGAAGGGATTCTGGTGATTGGAGGGGACTTCAACTCGGTGGCTAATGGCATGGAGGACCGCCACCCTCCCAGGGCTCTTACACCGTCGCAGTCCTGCCTGGGTGGTTTCTTGGAAACGTTTGGTATGGTGGATTGTTGGCGGATGCTTCACCCAGGGCAGGCTCAATACACTTTCCACTCCGGGTCCCATGGGAGCTTAGCTAGACTTGACTATATACTTGTGCCGGCAGCCCAGGCGACTACGGTGAGAGAGGCCCGACATTTGCCTAGAGGCATCTCGGACCACTTCCCGCTATGGATCCATATAGATCTCCATTTAGATGCAGGGGGCCGGGTCGCCCCAATCAATCCCTGGCATCTCCGTGTTCCGGAGACTAGAGCTGGGGTGATCAAAGCCATAGATCACTACTTTGTTGAGAATGTGGGATCGGTATCTTCATCTGTGTCCCTATGGGAGGCCTTCAAGACTGTTATACGGGGTCAGACGCTATCGCTGGTCGCCTGCTCTAAGAAGCGTCACAATGGAGAGGTTGAGCAGCTGGAGTCTGATAACTTTGGAGATGGATCTTGAGTCTGGGGTCACGCGTGATAAGGTGCATGTTTTGCAGCTGAAGCAGTTAGATTATAAAGCCTTGGTCACGAATGCCGCGAAAGCCATGAGTCGAGAGCAACAGGGCTGTTTGTATGATGTGGGCGACAAGGCGGGGAAGTTGATAGCTTGGCTGGACAAGAGGGAGAGACTGATCGAGTGGTGCCTGTGGTTGAGCGAGTGGATGGTGTGCGTGTGACGGATCTGTTGGAGATTGTGGAGGAGTTCGCTTGCCACTTCCGAACGGTGTATGCGCCGGTCTCGGACCGACCAGAGGAGGACTCCCGTCTTTTGCTTAGGGATGTCGCTTTGCCTTGCCTGTCTGATTCTGACAGAGAGCTAATGGAGGCGGATTTCTCCACCGATGAAGTAGTGCTCGCTATTCGCTCCATTCGCTCTGGAAAAGCTATGGGCCCGAATTGCATACCCATTGAGCTGTATAAGTTGTGTCCGAACAAAATGGCGTCGTATCTTCGCTCGATGTTCTTAGAGTCCAGGGAGAGGGGTTCTCTTCCCCGTGATCAGCGTCTAGCGTCTATCGTGGTGATACATAAGGAGGATAAACCCCGTAAATTGTGTACCTCCTATAGACCTATCTCACTTCTTAATGTGGAGCCTAAGATTCTGGCAAAAATGTTAGCTAACCGTCTGATTAAAGTGATTGGAGATTTGGTGCACCCGGACCAGTCTGGCTTTATTCGACTCGCAACACTGCGTTGAATTTACGCCGTCTTCATGGCGTGCTGGCGAGGGCAGAGACGCTATGTGAGCCGGCCATTTTGGTCTCTTTGGATGCCACTATGGCATTTGACACAGTGGAATGGCCACATCTATGGGCAGCTTTGGCAAAGTTCAGCTTCGGGCCGGTATTCATTGGATGGATCCGACTGCTCTATGAAGAGCCCCTCGCCCAGGTGGTTGTTAACGGTCGAATGTCGGCTCCCTTTGTCCTAGGGAGGGGTACGCAACAGGGGTGCCCTCTATCTCCGCTGCTTTTTGCCTTGGCCTTGGAGCCCTTGGCCGCTTGTTTGCAATGGGAGCCGTCACTTAGGGGTATCAGATGGACCCCCGGTTTTGAGGATCGCATTTCACTTTATGCGGACGACATTCTCCTTTACCTCACCTCGCCTCGGAAATCCCTGGGGGTATTGTTCGATGTCCTTAATTCCTTTGGAAGGTACTCTGGGCAAGTCAGCAACTGGGATAAGTCCTGTGTTTATTCGCTCACTGACAACACACCACTCGTACCGCGCAATTGCCCAGTACAAATTTCGCCTTCCGGGTTTAAGTATTTAGGTAATTATGTTTCGCGTGATCCGGCAGTCAGGTATCAGTGCAACTTGCTCCCCCCGCTTCTGCGCTTAAAAGCAGACGTGAAAGCCTGGAGCAGGTTGCCGCTATCCCTGGTGGGCAGAGCTGCTTTATTTAAAATGATGTCCCTTCCCAGATTTTTATATGCGCTCCAAAACACTCTGGATTTAGTACCTTCCAGCTACTTCCATGAGATCAAGTGCCTCCAAAGAAAATTGCTGTGGGCCCGACGTCCCCGGATTGCCTTGGCTAAGCTTACACTGCCTTGGTATGATGGCGGTATAGCGTTACCTGATATCAGACGTTATTACTGGGCCTCACAACTAAGCTCAGTCAATCATGCGATGTATGGCCCAGCTTCTAACCCAGCATTTGCTATGGACAAATCGTTGCTGCCGGACGGAGACTACAACAGGGCACTTTAAACGGTCAGATGCAGCGTTGACGGGGCCCACCAAGGTGGCGGTGCGGGTATGGTACAACGCTAATGCTGCTATGGGCTGGTCGGACACTCTCACTCGAGCGACCCCACTCTATGCTGCCGAGAGGTTAGGCAATTTGTAGACGACCATGGGTTTTGAAAAATGGGACCTCATTGGTATTAGTAGAGTGGGGGACCTTTGGCGGAAGGACCAGATGAAGTCTTTTGAGGAACTGCAACTTGAATACAAACTCAGCAACCGAGAATATTTTCGGTACTTGCAGGTCCGACACGCCCTTTCCTCTGTTTTTCCGACCGGCACGCTCATTCCAGAATCCTCACCCCTGGAGGACAGAGTGCTCGACGGCCATGTCCCGGACAGTACGATCTCCCTTATCTATAAAAAACTGATAAATGACCGAGCGGACCTTCTTCTACAGCTCCGTACGCCTGGACCAGCGATGGACTGGAACTTGATGATGAGGACTGGCAGGTGGCGATATCCTCCCCAAGGGAGGTGGCAATCCCGGCCCGTCTGAGATTGGTGCAGTTGAAAATCCTACACCGAGTGTACATGACGGGTACTAGCTTGTTACGTATGGAGTATGCTTCGGATGGTTTGTGTAAGCACGGGTGTGGAATGGTGGGTACATTCCTTCATACTTTGTGGGAGTGTCCGGCGGTGGTGTCTTTTTGGAATCGTGTGCATGGTGTTATGGAAGAAGTGACCGGTGTCTCGCTTTTGCCTGAGGCCCGAAGGTGTCTACTGAATGTGTGGGAGCCCAATGACTATAATGTAGCTCAGACGCCGTGGGCCACCTTGGGTAATATGATCGCCAAACGTGACATTGTGCAACTGTGGGGATCTTCAAAGGCACCCAGTCTGTCGGCCTGGTCTAGAAACATGGACTGGTGCATGTTTCGTGAAAAAACAGTCTACATTGCGCGGGGCAGGCCCAAGAAGTGGGGGAGGGTGTGGAATCAGTGGAACCAATATCGTGGTGAAATTTGTACTCCCCCTTTTGTGCCTCCACCGGAAGTGTTGGACCCCCCTTAGCGTGATGTTCCTTCTAGTCTGGATTTTTGTTCAAGTATTGCTGGCTTGCTTTCTTTCCCCCTTCCCCCTCCCGTCTGCTCTTCCTATAGCTTTCAACTTCACTTGTTAATATGGGACAGCTGTATATGTGGTACTCCCTCCCCAGAAGGATTACTTGTGTATCAGCCTTGCGTTCAGCCTCAACAGTTGTTTTTTTTTTTCTTTTTTTGATTTGTTGGTTTTCAAAAAACACAAAAAACAAAGACCCAATTTCTCTTGTGATACAATGTATGGCTATGACATGTTTGTTTAATTGCCGCCAGGCCCTAGGGTTGACAGCTGAAGTGCTGTGTACCTCATTCATCCCGTTATGATACTTGGAACTGTTGGCAGCCGACCCTGCGTGGCTGTATGATTGCTGATGTATAGCCATGTTTATCAATAAAGGTTTAAAAAAAAAAAACAAGGTGACCATCGATAGGACCCACAGGCCAACGGACCAGGGATCACAAGGAGACCTCAAGCAAGTATGCAAAGGACCAACCCACTTTATACCCATGGAAAGGGGTTGGAAAGATTCTGTAGACCCTCATAGGGGAGGGGCAGGACAGAGGGTTGGTACACCCATGTCCTTTGTCCAGTTTCACGCCCCAGCAGGAGCCAATGGCTCCCAGAAGTGGTTTGAGCTGGACTATGCACAGGGACACCAAATGTGTCCCCAGTGCACACTTTCTGGCACTCAGAGAGTGCACCCACCCTGCCCCAATACACTAAATCCTGTCTGGGAGGTGGTTACACCTCCCTGTGACAGGATGCCTATTGTCATGCCTTCCTCTACGCGAGCTTGGGTCAGCAGCAGGAAGGCAGACCAGTGTCTGTGCAAACCGAACCCCTATGCACCGCATACTGTGCAAGTGGATGTGCTTAGTGAGGATTCCTGAGCCCGTGCTTTGGACTCCGTGTAGTCCGAACCCGGAGCGGTAATTGCAGTGAAGATTTCCGGCCTCCACTCTCCGAGTGTACTGTGGGCTGGTCCTTTGCATACTTGCTTGAGGTCTTCTCGCGGCCCCTGGTCCATTGGCCTGTGGGTCCTATCGAGGCTCACCTTGTGAATTCTTGGGCTTACCTGGTTGCTCCAGACGTGCTCTGACTCTCCATTGCTTGGAGGGTCTCCTGGACCTTGCTGGTCCACACCGTAACCTGTTTCCTCTGACCATGTGGGCTGTAGTTGCCAAGGCTTGTTGGTGCTCCAGCCAGCCATCGACATCCTTTGTGGGACAGCTCACCTACAGATTCTGGTTGTCCTAGACATCTCCTGATCGACGTGGCTGCAGAGTAAAACAACCCTTCTTCTCACCTGAAGCACCCGACATCGGTGGGCATTCGACTAACGAGCCCCTGGTCACCAGAAGTGACCCACACTCTACCCGCTCTGCGTTCAGGTTCTCTCTCCTTGATTCCAGGCTTGGATTCCACCGGACACTCTTTGCCTTCCCGGCAGCAGTACTTCTTTGAAGCTCTCCATTGAAAATGACGAAGGTTTCCGACACCAATGGACACCTATGCGCCTGGCTCCTCTGGGATAGGTAACACAGGTACCTCTGTACTCACTGGTGGGTTGGCCTTAGAACCTTCTATGTTCCAAAGGGTTTGCTTGAAGTCCTCTTAGAAGTGTCCTTAACTTGTAAATTTCCAACCGCGACTCTCCCATAGAGTTGTACATAGCACTCGTCTGTGTTTCCTCACGGCACCTGTCCTCCGTGGGCTCCCTGTGTCGCTCCTCTGAGTGGTTCCTTAGGGTCCCAGTGATTCTACATGCTCTAGGCACTGTGTCTATTTAAGTCATTGTTTTTATACCTTTTTTTAGTATATGGTTCGGTCTCCCCCTGGAGCCCGCTGTGTATTGTGCTATTTACGAATGTTCTATTGATTCAGTGTTGTGTGTTTTGTACCCTAGTCTCATGTAGAGACTAGTAGAGAGTGTTATATTAATAAATACATAATTTTATGTAAGCACTATGTGGTTCTCCTTTCATTTAGTCATTTAGGAGGGTATATTCTGGTAAAACAAGCTGCTTTACATTCCTTCAAGATTAAGCCTGAAGGTTGCTCTCCGTTACGTTTCGTTAAAAAATATTTATACCGCGCACGTTCACCAACGGTTTCATGGCGCTCTTGACAAAATACGGTAACCAGGGAGGAGGAGTTACTCAGATGCTGATTGGAATAACAGAGTTTTTAGCAGTCTGCGGAAGCAGTCGTAGCTGGGGCAGAGACGAAGTGCAGTTGGAAGGGAATTCCAAGTGGAGGGGGCCAGGACAGAGAAACTCAGTCCTCCATGCTTTTTCCGTCTGTATTTGGGTACCACAAGGTAATTGAGAGATGTTGAGCGGAGAGCTCTGTGGGAGATGTATCGTGTCAGGCAAGATGAAATAAAGGCAGGGGCTGAATCGGAGAGGGCCTTGAAGACGGTACATCCAAGCTTGAAAATACAGTGTTTGGAGACAGGGAGCCAGTGAAGGTTACGGAGAAGGGGGTAACGTGCTGATGTTTGGGCTGGCGGAAGATCAGGCGGGCAGCCTGATTCTGCACTAGTTGCAGCCGGTGGAGGTGGATAGCAGGGAACCCTGCATACAGAATGTTGGCATAGTCGAGTCTGGAGGTGATAAGAGCGATGATGACTAGAATCAGGGCCTCTCTGGTGAGAAACCTACTGATTTTGCGGATCCGCCTTAGATGAAAAAAACAGGATGAGGTGACTGAATTGATTTGTGGTCTCATCGAGAGGTCTTCACCCCCAGACTCTTCACCGTGCTCACAGGAGTGGGTGCCGTCCCTAGGGATGGAGGCCAAAAGGTGGTATTCCACGGATTGGTGGAATCCCCCACTAGTACTAGCTCTGTTTTTGTGGGGTTCAATTTCATTTGGCTGGGAAACATCCAGTCTGCAATGGCCAACATGGTGGACTGGAAATTAAGACACGAGGAAGGAAGGGAATCAATGGGAAAGATTAACTGAAGATCGTCCGCGTAGTAGAAAATTGTGACCGGGGTATTGCGGAGGGAAGCTAAAAGGGGTTGCAAATACAAATTAAATAGTATGGGTGATAGCGCAGAGCCCTGAGGGACCCCGCAGGTTAAGGATGAGTAGGATGCAGAAAAAGTGGATAGGTGGACTGCCTGAGATCGGTGGTCAAGGTAAGATCTAAGCCAATCGAGGGCCACCCCCTGGATGCCAGCATTGTTGACACGGTCGATCAGAATAGCATGATCGACCGTGTCAAATGCTGCCGACAGGTCCAATTGGACAAGGGCCTGTGAGGTGTTTTTGTCGGCACCTTTCCTGAGGGCATCCATGACGGCTACTATGACCGCCTCTGTGGAATGGAGGGGTCTAAAGTCAGCTTGTTGGGCATCCAGGAAGGAGGATTTCTCGATGAAGGAGCTAAGGCAGCGGGTGACATAAGTCTCCAGGATCTTTCCTAGGTAGGGGAGGAGGGAAATTCTCCATAGCTACCACTAGGATAGTTTTCAATAAGGTTATCTTTGACCTAATACATCATAAGGGTCGTGTGGACTGGTGCAAGGTGCCTACTTTAATTAGTGGACAGCATATACCAACCCACCTTCTCACAGACACCACACCATTGAACTTTAGGAAGCTGTTAGCCGAAGGTGTGTGCTGTGATACTACTGGAAGTGTCTGTGACCTTTGACAACACTCACCACAAATTCTCCTTAACTATCTGAAATCACATGTTCACCATATTAACATGGGATTCTTCTTTCCAGCTACTACCTCTTTCACCTGCAGAGTCCATCATGGTCAGCCATCTTGTTTAACACCTATATGGCTCTGCTGGCCTACACCCTGGATGCTCAGGATGACGGTTACCAGGGGTGTGTGACCGTACCAGAGCTATACCTGAGATTGAAGCAGGAACATATTTCCTACTGGCGGTCGCCAGTAGGTATATATAGTTAGGACCTAGTTTCCATAGGAAATTCCGAACATTCTATTGGGAATAACTTTGGCGCCGATTGAGGGATCTGCGTGTAATTTTCCTTGAATTTGCCTCGCTGCGCTCCGCTCCTTCCCTGAGAGTTTCGGGGGGATTCGTCAAGCGGGGGCCGAGAAAAAAGGGGGGTCCCAAAACGTGTTTTCCCCATGTTAATTTCCAAAGGAACATTCTGACAAGGCTACAGCTCGAACGGCTGAACGGAATTACACCAAACTTGGCAAAATGGTAGGGACAGGTATGCAGTAGTGCCTTTTCTTTGTTTGGTGAAAATCCCTCCAGTAGTTGTTGAGAAAATGGAATTTAGCTAATTATATATCTATATGCGCTCAACATTCTATTGGGAATAACTTTGGCGCCGATCGAGGAATCTGCATGTAATTTTCAAGAATTTTGGCCAGCTCTCTCCGCTCATTCCCTAAAAGTTTCAGGGGGATTTGTCAAACGGGGGCCGAATGGGGGGTCCCAAAACGTGTTTTCCCCATGTTAATTTCCATAGGGACCTATAGACACGGCTGCAGCCCAAACGGCTGAATGGAATTACACCAAACTCGGCAAAATGGTAGGGCCTGGAATGCACATGTGCCTTTGCTATGTTTAGTGAACATCCCTCCAGTAGTTCTTGAGAAAATTGAATTTGAAATTTTTCAAATGGCATTTTCTATCGGACCTTTAGACACGGCTACAGCCCGAACGCGAGCAAGTTTCTGATTGGCTGGCAGTCGACTGTCAACATTCCAAATTGTCCAAACCAGGAAGTGTTGGCCACCATCTTGTTTTTCAGGAGAACTGAGGCACAAGAGAGCCCAAAACAAGAGTGGAAAACACGAAAAGGGGGCAGGGTAGAGACCCCCCAACCCTCTAGCCCTTCTCAGGGGGTCCCAAAAGGACCCCCAAGGGCAAAAGAAAATTTAAAAATCGAAAAAATCGAGGGGTACGCACACCGTACGGTACGCGTACAGTGTGCATACCCCGCGATTTAAAAAAGAAAATAATTTTTAAAAATAGCACTTGGTGGTCCTTCTGGGACCCCCTGAGAAGGGCTAGGGGGTTAGGGGGTCTCTACCCTGCCCCCTTTTCGTGTTTTTCACTCTTGTTTTGTGCACTCTTGTGCATCACTTCTCCTGAGAAACAAGATGGCTGCTCAGGTGGTCCCAGAAGGATAATAACATATATAAACGTTATCCGCTAATAGAATTAGCATTTACAAAACCTTTGAAATTTATTGAAAAAAAATATAGGTTTCACGCCTGATATAGTTAGGAATTAGCATTTAAAAAACCTTGCAAATTCACTGAAAAAACCATAGGTTTCAGGCCTTATATAGTTAGGAATTAGCATTTAAAAATCTTGCAAATTCACTTAAAAAACCATAGGTTTCAGGCCTTATATGGTATTATAGTTAGGAATTAGCATTTAAAAAACCTTGCAAATTCACTTAAAAAAACATAGGTTTCAGGTCTTATATAGTTAGGAATTAGCATTTAAAAAACCTTGCAAATTCACTTAAAAAACATAGGTTTCAGGTCTTATATAGTTAGGAATTAGCATTTTAAAAACCTTGCAAATTCACTTAAAAAACCATAGGTTTCAGGTCTTATATAGTTAGGAATTAGTATTTAAAAAACCATTGAAATTGCTCCTATATAGTTAGTTGTACTAACTATATTTCGCGCACCCGCAATCCACTGCTGATGATGTCACATATTACATCCTTCATGACATGGTCAGTGACATCACTGATGACATCACTGATGACATCTCAAATGACATCACTGATGACATCTCATTTGACATCACTGATCACATCACAGATTATATCATTCATGTGATAATACGATGGTCCTCCTCACACTCTAATATAACCTTTGATTCACCCAGTGTTAAATACAGACTACCATTCTTGAAACCATTGACACACCAATACCAGTTACTACATACTCACTCACTGATTCCTAGGTCTACACATACATTCACTCATTCACCCATAGAATCACTCATACATACAGTCACTCATCAATACAACACTATCATATGCACTCATACACCTATACAGACACTCACACACTGCCACTCATCCATGGAGTTACTCACACACCTAGTCGGTCATGCAAAGAATCAATCACACTTCCATTTCCTCAACTATACAGTTATACACACAACACCTTACTTATTCAAACATATACTAACACATACTTACTCTCTTATACAATCACTGATACAAGTACACAATGATCCATACAGCCACTCGCACGTTCACTGGCTCTCATGTATAGTCATGTATATATGCCAACTCTCACATGCACTGTGTTTTACATATGTACTTACTTGGACATGTAGCACTGCGATATCCATTCACTCACCAACACACCCATGCACACAGTCAACCGCCCATATAGCTGTTTCCACATGCACTCTTGAACTCATACACCTAGTGAATCAACTGCTCACACTAATATGCACAGAGTCACACAACTCCCAGCCACCCAAACACACACTCAGTCTCCCTTTCAAATACTTGGGCAACCAATCAATAACCCATATAGCCACTCATATAGCTACTGATCAACACATGCAGCAGCTTACACAACAACATACATACTGATGCACACATTCAGACAGTTTAGTCACTAACCCATGCATTTAGTAAGATACATTTAATCACTCAGTCATACAGTCAGTCACGCACCTACTAAATCCTTCATCCAGACACTTATACATCCACTCATTCTTCAATATGTAAAACATATTTAAACTTTACAGAAACACACAGTCACTGGATGATGTAATCAGTGATGTCAAATGAGATGTCATCAGTGATGTCATCAGTGATGTCATTTGAGATGTCATCAGTGATGTCACTGACCATGTCATGAATGATGTAATATGTGACATCATCAGCAGTGGATTGCGGGTACGCGAAATATAGTTAGTACAACTAACTATATAGGAGCAATTTCAATGGTTTTTTAAATGCTAATTCCTAACTATATAAGGCCTGAAACCTATGGTTTTTTAAGTGAATATATAATTATTTAGAAATCTGTTTGAAGCAATTGGAGAAAACAAAATTGGCTGTCTGGGGTTATCCAAAAGACATAGGTCAGAATTATTGGTCTGGTGAACACGTTACCTCTCACTTCACCAGGTTGGAGATCACTGCCAGTTCAAAATATATACAGCCTTGCTATCTTGCTTTACCTTGATGTCTCCTTCATCACTCAAGCCTTACAGTCACCAAGAATTCATTTCATCACCTGCAACTATTACAAGGCATCTGCCACAAATGTTGCCAGATCCTTACAGGTCACATCCACCCTGAACTACTTAAATTGCTTGCACATGGAGATCCCTAAGATGACAATGGACAAGGAGCAAACTGTTCTGTTCACACTCTGTCTAAGACGCAAAAACCGTACCATGCCTGCCTCTGGCTTCTGGTCAAAAAGATATTACTACCCAAGACACCTTGCTTAGCAATCAAGCTCCTCCATTCCTATGCTGCCCCCAGCCTACCTAACTACTGTCCTCCTGCCCTACCATTATTCAAGGAGCCAGAGACTGCCACGTTGAAGGTACTTGCATCTACTGACATAGGTGCAAAAGATTTAGCAGAAAATCTCTTAAAATGTATGGATCTGGCTTCTGGAATGGAATACCATCCCACCCACATGATACTTGTGAAAGTATTTACTCAAGTTCTGCTGTTGCTGCTTCCACTCTGCCTACAACTGGTTCCACGGAGTAGAGTAAGATGCCTTGATCAAGAGACCATTGCTTTCAGCATTCATCACCAGTTATTGCAAACCATTTGATGCAATGTTTGAGACTGGTAAGCCACAGTTTGGGTTCTCACTATCAAGATTTTACTTCTAAACTTCCAACTCAACTCAAAAGAGGGGTTGCATGATTGTAATTGACATTCAAACACCATCTATGGCTCCCCAGAGCTGCAAGGGCCTTCAGAGAATTAAACGTTCTTTGCCACTCACCCTTTTGCGAACTAAGATGTGCTCTGTGGAGGCCTTGATGTAGCATTCAATGGTTCACAAAAACCCTGAATTGAAAATGACATGAAAAGTACATTAAATATTTTTTCCACTCTATTATGTAGATAGATAACAAGAAAGGTATTTTTGATGTGTTGCTTTCTCCATAGCCTCAGACACACAAAAGGTGATGGGAGGCATCTTGCAATAAGTCTAACCACTGACAATCACTTGTAGCAATTCAACCCATCGTTCTTTTTCCCAGCAAGTCAATTCAGATTAGACCCAGCCATAGGCAAGTCAGTCTTGGTCCTGCTTAATAGGAATAGTTCAGCCAAGATGGCTAAGCAAGGTCCTCTCTGAAGCAGGGCAGAAGCAACCCAAGACAAGTTTCACCCTAAATGGGGCTTAGTAGTCAGGTGCAGCTTGGTTCAGTGGCTCTGAACACAGGACCCACATCTTGGGCACTTAGTGCTTATATCAAGCACATAAAAAGTGATGGGAGGGATTCTTGCAATATGTCTAACCACTGGAAATCGCTTGTGGGGGTGTACCAACTCATCGTGTTTGCTGTCTCCCTTATTATACATTCAGTTGGGGTATGTGTGACCTTTCGAGTGAAGGATGAGTTAAACAAAGAACTCCCCTGTTGGCCTCTCTACACTGAATGCTGGTTGCTGCGAGTGGATTATTTAAGGATCTTTGTATGAACCATTGTTCCATTTACAGCAACAGTCCTCTTTTTCTAATACAAACAAAAGCTGCCAGACTATCACCCATGTAGAGACCTTTTGGTGCCCCTCACTATAGAGGTAATAGTCCTCACCTAAGAGGTAAAGGAGTACAATTTGCCTTTGTATGACTTTTTTCAGTTCTTCTCTTGTTTTTCACCACCGCTCTCCAGAATGTGTAAATCAACTAAAAGACCTCCGCAAACCAAGCTATGTAGAGTCTGCTTGCAGGTGGCTGCTGATCCGAGAGCAATGGAGCAGCCATTTTACGTGCACCCTTGGTGGAAACAAGGTGCACTTCTTGCCCTCCCATGGATAATCTTTGCCACCTTCCTGCACAAAAACAATTCTCCGAGGCTTTTTTCTCTTTCTACGTGTGCTGCAGAATGCAGCACACGTAGAAAGAGGGAGTAACGAGGAGCAATAAAGGTATTTCTCTTTCTACGCCTTTCAGGGAAGCATAGCTTTTTGGCACATTCCCAAGTCTACCTGCGATGGTAAATCTGGTAATGCATCAACATCCATGAGTTTTGTATGGGAACGCCCATGGACCGCCTCCCTTGAGAAGAGTAACGCAATGCAGCAATTTGGACTGTGTTGCATTACTCTGGATTTATCAAGCCACCCAGGGTCACGTAAAGTGGCATAGCGTGCCTTGATAAATTGCATTTTGGGGTTGTATCATGCATGCGCCATGTTGCATGCAGTGTGTAATGTTTCCCCCATAAGTCTGGGAAGATGCACTTTCAATGAATGGGAGGAGACTGTAAAGGTTTAAAAAAAACTTTAGCTTTGTTTGCCCTGGAATGCTGCCTGTGTGAACAAATCAGGGTAAATACTGCAGCCGTCAATCTAACAGTTATACTTGTGATAGAAGGAGCAAAGTGACCCACCCCAGAGAATCATTTGCCAGAAACAGGAATGTACATGTCACTGTTCCCCTCATGGGCAGAGGGACATAAAATATACAGAAATCATTTCCATGACTGCGAGGGTTGTGAGTCTGTATCAGGCCAGACCCAGCCCATACCATCACTGGTTTTGTGGGAACCATCATTTGACCATATCCAGCCCAACAAGACCACAGACATTTTATGGCCAGACACCCTCATTCTGGAACCTTTCACGCCATCTTTGTAGTCTTTATACAACTTCAAACAGTCAATCAATCAATCAATCAATCAATCAGTAGAGTTATAGAATGCTTCTTGTCACCCATGAGGGTATCCAGGCACTGGCTACCCTCCTGGGCAGCTCAAATGATCACAGTGTAATGTTGCAGTTGAACCCTGACCCCACATCCTCCTAGATACCCTGTAACAGCTGGTGATTTGATGGTACCATTGTCTACCTTGGGGCCCTTGAGGGTGTGGTTCCCTGGGATGTGTACATTATTTGAAAGCCCATTACCAACATCCTAATCTCCATTATTTTTGTCTGTGTGATTAATTTGACCTGGAGCCAGTATCCTCCTGAACTGTGTCCCTTTCTGTGGCCACTGAGTACTAGCTCCTTGGAGCCCTTTAACTGGGCACTAACACGTTTGGATTTTATGGTACCTGGGTCTAGTTTGCTAGGCTGGATTTGTACAATGGTGTCCCTTTTCAGAACTGATTTTGCAAATTCTGACCAATCTGGAATCTAGCGAACTAAGCAGCCCAGTCTTGGAGGAACTAGTGCAAAGGCCTATCATAGTCAATCTATACACTGCAGCATTCTGTCTGGCCCTTTTATCCCACCTAGTGAATAGAATACTGTAAGAAACAGGCTCTGCAAAAAGAGTTGAAATCCCTGAGAGTTCCAGAAATGAGCCAATGATGCCTACACGTCCTTTGCCCAATGAATAATGCTATCCACGTGAGCCCATGTCACTTGGAACATAGGGCCCTACGCCTTACACACTAACATTATGGGCCATATGTATCAAACTTAGGTTTTGCAATTCTCAAATAGCGATTTTTAGAGAATCGCTATTTGAGATTCGCAAAATGCTATGTATGTAGGATTTGCAAATAATTTTGCGAATCCTACATATTCCTTAATTGCGAATCGCAAATTGCAATTTGCAATTAAGGACTACCTCCCCATTCATTCCTATGGGCCTAGGCCCATAGGAATGAATGGGAAGACATTCTCAATTTGCGATTCTCAATTAGAGAATCGCAAATTGAGAATGCAATTTCAATGGTGCCAAAAGGACACCCTGTTCCACCCCTGAAATGTGCACGTGTGCACATGTGGCACACATGCATGCCCTATGGGCATGTATGTGCGCCACATGGCACTTTGAAAAATGCAAAAAAGTGCATTTTTCGAAGAAATCGCAAATTACCACCAACTTGAACTTGGTGGTAATTTGTGATTCCTTAAGGCCAAATTGCATTTTTTTGTGCTTCTTACATTGCATTTAAGGAATAGCAAAATTTGCGATTCCTTAAATGCAATAAAAAAAAGGAATCGCAAACTTTACGATTCCTTATTTTGCATGCAGATTTGCCTTCATACATACCATTTAGCAAAATTGTGATCGCAACAGCGTTTGCGATCGCAATTTTGCTTGATACATATGGCCCTATGTTTGTTGTCATATCATAGCCTTTGAAACTGCTACAACCTTCTGTTTTGAGTAGTTCTTTATTGTTAGTGACCCACTGGCCTTTCTTATATTAAACAACTCATCTTTTTGCAATGCTTTAGCTCTAAGTGGACATTGAGTATAATCTTTGAGTTGTCATCTATCATATGGTATGAGTTCAGATCCTTGATCATCACCTGCAGTCATTCTTAACTGACCTTGCTACTCTCGGGGAATCAATTGTACAGAGGGACAATCTGAGTTATCTATTTGGGGCACAATAGTACTTGAGGCCATGGGATATCAGTGACAAATCAAGGATTCTTCCCAGTAACACCAGTGTGGCATGCCAGTACTAACCATAACATAACATGTGTATTTGTAAAGCGCACATTCACCCAATAGGGTATCTTGGTGCTGAATAACAGATGTTTATTGTTACCCAACTCAATTGTACACATTTTATTGACCTCAGAAGGATGAAAGGCAGAGTGGACACGCCGGGATTTGGACCTGTGACCATAAGGTCAAACACAGGCCCTTACAGTGGACACATTAAAGCCACCAGACACGGCTGACTAAGGGTCATGCCTAGTGACATTTTGAGACACCAATATTTTATGCCCCCATGGATGCTGATTAGTGACATCCAAGGACTCCAGAGGAAAATACTAGTACTCCAAAAGGTGTTGCCCAGTGACACTCAGAGACACCAGTGGAAAATGCCAGTACCCATGAAAGGGGGTGCCTCAGTGAAATACAGAGACACCAGAAATACCTGCTAGTACCCAACAATGATCCTGCATGGTGACATCCAGAGATGCCAGTGGTAAATGCCAGTGCCAGCCAAGGGTCCTGCCCTTTGATATCCAGAGGGTCACCAGTGGTAAATGCCAGTACGCACCAATGGTCCTGCCCAGTGGAATCCAAAGATGCCAGTTGTAAATGTCATTACCCACCAAGAGTCCTGCCCAGTAAGATCCAGAGACAGCTGTGGCAAATAATAGATTGAGGTAGGTAGTATTGGTCCCTATAAGGGAAATACTGCTCAATCAATAGATGATAAGTATCCAAATAAAATGATCGAGAGTGAATCAATTGATATTTTTCACAAACAATTTGACCGGGGTGCTATTGTGGCTCAATTACACCTACTACCAGAGGTCCTACTTACACATTAGAACCTAACATGTATACAATAATTAAAACATAGAGCTCTATTTAGCACTCCCCTTAATACTTCCATTAATCCAAAGTGTACTGGATGGCTGTAACCATCATACGTTATGTATTCTGACTCAATTTATCTGAACAATATTACAGAGAAGGCCAATGATAACTTCATACAAAGTACAAAGAGTCACAGGTCGTCCAAAGATTCAATTTTTTGTTTTATTCTTTTTTTGGTACTCCCAGCATGGAATCTGCTATTTCCCAACAGGTGTTTCGTCTACACATAGACTTTTTCAAGGCTAGAACTATTAATACCATACATTTTATTTGTTGCTGGTACAGAACGTTTTTTTTACAGATATTAACAACACTAGGTAAGAGTTTGTAACAGCCATAATACGGTCCAATGGTGTTATAAGAGTTGGATAGGAGTCAAAACAAAGAAAAGATCCAGAATCAACCAATTCAGAATAAAAGAGACCATAGGTTGGTTGTGATGAAAGTAAAAAAGTAGAAATGAATCCACCCTATTCAAACACTGATAACAGAGAGAAATTAAAAAAGTTTTAGAAACATTACGGTGACTAACACACTATACAGTGAGAGTAGAGAAAAGATGTGAATAAGAAAGTCTACTTTCCTTTGTGTGAGTCATAATAAATCGATTATCAACTATCAGACCCACCAATTGGCGCAAGGACGGTTTCCTGAATGATCTCGATTTCCTAAACGCATCCAAACAAATCTGTTTAAAGTAAACAAGTATTCAATTAGTGTATTATCCTATTTGCACTCTTGTGCTTTAAGCGTGGACTAAGCTAAATTTAGGAATGCTCGACAGTTTGTGACCAATGTTGGGTTCCCCAGCTCTAACACCGTAACAAGATGTGTGTTGTAAAGTAAGAATAGACAAACTAGTTAATATGCGGAGACTTGTCCAGAGATATATGTATCCTCCACTACTAGGTCCCCAATATAATTGCCTCAGTCCAAGAAATCCTGTGTATGTAAGGGAATTAAGCAACCGTAAGTGAAATAAATTGAAACATTTCACGCAATATGCACTGTTAGCGAGTGAATTTCCCATTCCAGACACTCTATGGAAATGCCTCAAAACTGCGTCTAGCCTCTAGATAATCTTGTGACAAATATGAGAATAAATACCTCCCAAACAAATATCACTCGTGGGTCTTGACGTTAGCTCAGCATCAAGACCAGATATAGCGTGAAAGCCATATTTCAATTCCAATGTTAGGATCACCACGAAGTTGCTAATATGCCACCTTCCTAGGCAAACACAAAACATAACCAATTGGTTGTTTGTACAATAGTTTCTAAATAAGTCGCAACACATGGAGAATCATTTAATATATTAGAACAGTCCGTAAAATCTCCTAGGAGTGTAATCACCGTTACGAAATCACTTGAAGAATCAGCATTGCTCACTATATAGAAAAACACACAAAGTCGACGTCAATTGGACATCTGTCTGTGGAGGTCCCTGTGACATTACCCCTCTGAAATACAAAAGGAATTTGTCTATAACTGGCAAAAAGAAGTCAGAATAAATGCAATTCTAATGACAGTCTATTATTATTGATAATCCCCACAGAAAACATCTTACCTCAAACACGTAAAATTGGCTTCTTCCCTGAATAAAAGTCACCCCACTTCTTTGGAAACCCTGATACGTGTCCGTCCTAAAAAGTAAAACCCTGACCATGATCAATAACATTTCTATGTAAGTTAATCTATATATAAAATTGACAGGGTCAAGTTAGTCACATCAAATCTACTCACCAAAGCCCAGAGTACTAATGAGTGTAAATGTGTGAACCTTTTGTCTTAAGTAAGTTAGGATTTTGTCTTAAGTTAGGCTTTTGTCTTAAGTTAGGATTTTATCTTTAGTTAAATTTAAGACAAACTTAAGTTAAACTTAAGTTTAACTTAAGACAAAATCCTAACTTAAGACTACTAAATGCCTTCTGTGAATACCAAAAGTAGAAAGTTTATGATTTTGTCGTGTTAGTTCTGTGAATCGGCCACAAAATGTCAAAAACCATCAACCAAAATGCCATCATATCAGTCAAATAAATGCACCAAAGAACACACATGGACTAAATGACAGGCTTCTGCCAATGTTGCTTCTGCAGGCTTTCAAAAGGACTCCCATCACCAAAGGCAACACAAATTGAACAATGTCACAAACCATGAAATGCTGAGGCCTTGATAACCAGCCCAGCAAAGCAATGGCAAATGATGAGTAACCCATGAGGTGCACTGCCAGAGGTTGGCTGCCCAACGCTTCCTGTCTCTCTACTACTTCTTACATGGACTTTTCCAATCTGTTGGTAACATGAGGTCATCAGGCAGCTAAAGCTCTCTATAGCGAGATCTAAAAACAAAGAACAAAATAACAAAATCAGACAATAACTCTGGTTAGAATGGACAATAATGGCAATATTAGACCAAATACAATCACATAATATGACAACATTACAGGTATGCTTCAATTTGAGTTTTTGAAAAACTTTTCATATTAGTAGACTAGTCTTTGTAATATTTGCAAGTCTTGAAATTGTATAAAGGAGCAGACGGCCTTCCTTCTCGCTGCTGTTGTCTTCATTATAACAATTGCAAGCAAAACAGGTGATGGACCGAATGTGGATCAATGTCACACATTCACCCCAGTCCAAAGATCTGGGCCCAAATCCATCGTTTTTTTGCACTCCACACCACCCTGGGTTAGACAATGGCGATATGCAAATCAGCTCTGACCCTGTGCCCCATGGGAACAGTCCAGTCCGAACTACAAAAGCCATGTCCTTCCCAGAACGGAATCAAGCATCCGAGGACCGGACCGGTTTCGAGGTAACACCTCTCATCAGCCCGGCTAGCTTGACTCCAGTGGTGTGGAGTGCCTGGGACCCACGTCTGGGCATCCCCAGCGCACTTAGGGCGGCAATTGCAAGCAAAACAGGTGATGGACCGAATGTGGATCAATGTCACACATTCACCCCAGTCCAAAGATCTGGGCCCAAATCCATCGTTTTTTTGCACTCCACACCACCCCGGGTTAGACAATGGCGATATGCAAATCAGCTTTGACCCTGTGCCCCATGGGAACAGTCCAGTCCGAACTACAAAAGCCATGTCCTTCCCAGAACGGAATCAAGCATCCGAGGACCGGACCGGTTTCGAGGTAACACCTCTCATCAGCCCGGCTAGCTTGACTCCAGTGGTGTGGAGTGCCTGGGACCCACGTCTGGGCATCCCCAGCGCACTTAGGGCGGCAATTGCAAGCAAAACAGGTGATGGACCGAATGTGGATCAATGTCACACATTCACCCCAGTCCAAAGATCTGGGCCCAAATCCATCGTTTTTTTGCACTCCACACCACCCTGGGTTAGACAATGGCGATATGCAAATCAGCTCTGACCCTGTGCCCCATGGGAACAGTCCAGTCCGAACTACAAAAGCCATGTCCTTCCCAGAACGGAATTAAGCATCCGAGGACCGGACCGGTTTCGAGGTAACACCTCTCATCAGCCCGGCTAGCTTGACTCCAGTGGTGTGGAGTGCCTGGGACCCACGTCTGGGCATCCCCAGCGCACTTAGGGCGGCAATTGCAAGCAAAACAGGTGATCGACCGAATGTGGATCAATGTCACACATTCACCCCAGTCCAAAGATCTGGGCCCAAATCCATCATTTTTTTGCACTCCACACCACCCTGGGTTAGACAATGGCGATATGCAAATCAGCTCTGACCCTGTGCCCCATAGGAACAGTCCAGTCCGAACTACAAAAGCCATGTCCTTCCCAGAACGGAATCAAGCATCCGAGGACCGGACCGGTTTCGAGGTAACACCTCTCATCAGCCCGGCTAGCTTGACTCCAGTGGTGTGGAGTGCCTGGGACCCACGTCTGGGCATCCCCAGCGCACTTAGGGCGGCAATTGCAAGCAAAACAGGTGATGGACCGAATGTGGATCAATGTCACACATTCACCCCAGTCCAAAGATCTGGGCCCAAATCCATAGTTTTTTTGCACTCCACACCACCCTGGGTTAGACAGTGGAGTGCCTGGGACCCACGTCTGGGCATCCCCAGGTGGTGTGGAGTGCAAAAAAAGGATGGATTTGGGCCCAGATCTTTGGACTGGGGTGAGTGTGTGACATTGATCCACATTCGGTCCATCACCTGTTGTGTTTGCATATTCCGCCCTAAGTGCGCTGGGGATGCCCAGACGTGGGTCCCAGGCACTCCACACCACTGGAGTCAAGCTAGCCGGGCTGATGAGAGGTGTTACCTCGAAACCGGTCCGGTCCTCGGATGCTTGATTCCGTTCTGGGAAGGACATGGCTTTTGTAGTTCGGACTGGACTGTTCCCATGGGGCACAGGGTCAGAGCTGATTTGCATATCGCCATTGTCTAACCCAGGGTGGTGTGGAGTGCAAAAAAACGATGGATTTGGGCCCAGATCTTTGGACTGGGGTGAGTGTGTGACATTGATCCACATTCGGTCCATCACCTGTTGTGTTTGCATATTCCGCCCTAAGTGCGCTGGGGATGCCCAGACGTGGGTCCCAGGCACTCCACACCACTGGAGTCAAGCTAGCCGGGCTGATGAGAGGTGTTACCTCGAAACCGGTCCGGTCCTCGGATGCTTGATTCCGTTCTGGGAAGGACATGGCTTTTGTAGTTCGGACTGGACTGTTCCCATGGGGCACAGGGTCAGAGCTGATTTGCATATCGCCATTGTCTAACCCAGGGTGGTGTGGAGTGCAAAAAAACGATGGATTTGGGCCCAGATCTTTGGACTGGGGTGAGTGTGTGACATTGATCCACATTCGGTCCATCACCTGTTGTGTTTGCATATTCCGCCCTAAGTGCGCTGGGGATGCCCAGACGTGGGTCCCAGGCACTCCACACCACTGGAGTCAAGCTAGCCGGGCTGATGAGAGGTGTTACCTCGAAACCGGTCCGGTCCTCGGATGCTTGATTCCGTTCTGGGAAGGACATGGCTTTTGTAGTTCGGACTGGACTGTTCCCATGGGGCACAGGGTCAGAGCTGATTTGCATATCGCCATTGTCTAACCCAGGGTGGTGTGGAGTGCAAAAAAATGATGGATTTGGGCCCAGATCTTTGGACTGGGGTGAGTGTGTGACATTGATCCACATTCGGTCCATCACCTGTTGTGTTTGCATATTCCGCCCTAAGTGCGCTGGGGATGCCCAGACGTGGGTCCCAGGCACTCCACACCACTGGAGTCAAGCTAGCCGGGCTGATGAGAGGTGTTACCTCGAAACCGGTCCGGTCCTCGGATGCTTAATTCCGTTCTGGGAAGGACATGGCTTTTGTAGTTCGGACTGGACTGTTCCCATGGGGCACAGGGTCAGAGCTGATTTGCATATCGCCATTGTCTAACCCAGGGTGGTGTGGAGTGCAAAAAAACGATGGATTTGGGCCCAGATCTTTGGACTGGGGTGAGTGTGTGACATTGATCCACATTCGGTCCATCACCTGTTGTGTTTGCATATTCCGCCCTAAGTGCGCTGGGGATGCCCAGACGTGGGTCCCAGGCACTCCCCACCACTGGAGTCAAGCTAGCCGGGCTGATGAGAGGTGTTACCTCGAAACCGGTCCGGTCCTCGGATGCTTGATTCCGTTCTGGGAAGGACATGGCTTTTGTAGTTCGGACTGGACTGTTCCCATGGGGCACAGGGTCAGAGCTGATTTGCATATCGCCATTGTCTAACCCAGGGTGGTGTGGAGTGCAAAAAAACGATGGATTTGGGCCCAGATCTTTGGACTGGGGTGAGTGTGTGACATTGATCCACATTCGGTCCATCACCTGTTGTGTTTGCATATTCCGCCCTAAGTGCGCTGGGGATGCCCAGACGTGGGTCCCAGGCACTCCACACCACTGGAGTCAAGCTAGCCGGGCTGATGAGAGGTGTTACCTCGAAACCGGTCCGGTCCTCGGATGCTTGATTCCGTTCTGGGAAGGACATGGCTTTTGTAGTTCGGACTGGACTGTTCCCATGGGGCACAGGGTCAGAGCTGATTTGCATATCGCCATTGTCTAACCCAGGGTGGTGTGGAGTGCAAAAAAACGATGGATTTGGGCCCAGATCTTTGGACTGGGGTGAGTGTGTGACATTGATCTACATTCGGTCCATCACCTGTTGTGTTTGCATATTCCGCCCTAAGTGCGCTGGGGATGCCCAGACGTGGGTCCCAGGCACTCCACACCACTGGAGTCAAGCTAGCCGGGCTGATGAGGGGTTTTACCTCGAAACCGGTCCGGTCCTTGGATGCTTGATTCCGTTCTGGGAAGGACATGGCTTTTGTAGTTCGGACTGGACTGTTCCCATGGGGCACAGGGTCAGAGCTGATTTGCATATCGCCATTGTCTAACCCAGGGTGGTGTGGAGTGCAAAAAAAAGATGGATTTGGGCCCAGATCTTTGGACTGGGGTGAGTGTGTGACATTGATCCACATTCGGTCCATCACCTGTTGTGTTTGCATATTCCGCCCTAAGTGCGCTGGGGATGCCCAGACGTGGGTCCCAGGCACTCCACACCACTGGAGTCAAGCTAGCCGGGCTGATGAGAGGTGTTACCTCGAAACCGGTCCGGTCCTCGGATGCTTGATTCCATTCTGGGAAGGACATGGCTTTTGTAGTTCGGACTGGACTGTTCCCATGGGGCACAGGGTCAGAGCTGATTTGCATATCGCCATTGTCTAACCCAGGGTGGTGTGGAATGCAAAAAAACGATGGATTTGGGCCCAGATCTTTGGACTGGGGTGAGTGTGTGACATTGATCCACATTCGGTCCATCACCTGTTGTGTTTGCATATTCCGCCCTAAGTGCGCTGGGGATGCCCAGACGTGGGTCCCAGGCACTCCACACCACTGGAGTCAAGCTAGCCGGGCTGATGAGAGGTGTTACCTCGAAACCGGTCCGGTCCTCGGATGCTTGATTCCGTTCTGGGAAGGACATGGCTTTTGTAGTTCGGACTGGACTGTTCCCATGGGGCACAGGGTCAGTGCTGATTTGCATATCGCCATTGTCTAACCCAGGGTGGTGTGGAGTGCAAAGAAACGATGGATTTGGGCCCAGATCTTTGGACTGGGGTGAGTGTGTGACATTGATCCACATTCGGTCCATCACCTGTTGTGTTTGCATATTCCGCCCTAAGTGCGCTGGGGATGCCCAGACGTGGGTCCCAGGCACTCCACACCACTGGAGTCAAGCTAGCCGGGCTGATGAGAGGTGTTACCTCGAAACCGGTCCGGTCCTCGGATGCTTGATTCCGTTCTGGGAAGGACATGGCTTTTGTAGTTCGGACTGGACTGTTCCCATGGGGCACAGGGTCAGAGCTGATTTGCATATCGCCATTGTCTAACCCAGGGTGGTGTGGAGTGCAAAAAAACGATGGATTTGGGCCCAGATCTTTGGACTGGGGTGAGTGTGTGACATTGATCCACATTCGGTCCATCACCTGTTGTGTTTGCATATTCCGCCCTAGGTGCGCTGGGGATGCCCAGACGTGGGTCCCAGGCACTCCACACCACTGGAGTCAAGCTAGCCGGGCTGATGAGAGGTGTTACCTCGAAACCGGTCCGGTCCTCGGATGCTTGATTCCGTTCTGGGAAGGACATGGCTTTTGTAGTTCGGACTGGACTGTTCCCATGGGGCACAGGGTCAGAGCTGATTTGCATATCGCCATTGTCTAACCCAGGGTGGTGTGGAGTGCAAAAAAACGATGGATTTGGGCCCAGATCTTTGGACTGGGGTGAGTGTGTGACATTGATCCACATTCGGTCCATCACCTGTTGTGTTTGCATATTCCGCCCTAAGTGCGCTGGGGATGCCCAGACGTGGGTCCCAGGCACTCCACACCACTGGAGTCAAGCTAGCCGGGCTGATGAGAGGTGTTACCTCGAAACCGGTCCGGTCCTCGGATGCTTGATTCCGTTCTGGGAAGGACATGGCTTTTGTAGTTCGGACTGGACTGTTCCCATGGGGCACAGGGTCAGAGCTGATTTGCATATCGCCATTGTCTAACCCAGGGTGGTGTGGAGTGCAAAAAAACAATGGATTTGGGCCCAGATCTTTGGACTGGGGTGAGTGTGTGACATTGATCCACATTCGGTCCATCACCTGTTGTGTTTGCATCTTCATTATAACAATGGCATAGTTCAGAGTGGAATTCTTGCCCCTTTGTTTTTCTTTTGTTTTTGCATACCTGTGATTCTTCTCTGCTGGATCAGCATAGACCCCCCTCTTCCCTGATGAGAATGACGACAATGTTGAACCAAGGCGACTCACATTTAGCATGAAGACGCACATTGATGAATGACAGCAAGTGTTCAAGTGCTTTAGGAAGGCTTTGTCAGCAGTCAGTGCCCCGTGAGTCTCCATATGCTGCTCCAGATTGCTCGTCACCTGCCTGTGTAGGTTCTGAACAAAGAACCGAGCAGTGAAAAATTAGAACAGCTACAAATTGCAGTTTTTTCACATTATTAGAAACCTTTCAAAATGATGATTTTGCCTCTCGATTGTTCTTTAGTGCCTATAGGTTTCAATAAGTCTGTTATATATTATTTGGGTGCCATTTTCTCTTTCTTGTAATAATTCATTTAACTTTTGATGTATCAACGTATCTTTGTACTTTACTGCGGTACTTGTACTGTTTGTCCTTATGCTGTTTTCCTTCTCTTTTTTTGTGTTGTTCCTGCTTACATTTCATATTGTAATTTCGGCGGTTTTTTGTGTGCAGATAATTGATTATTGATCATTGTTTGCTTACAATTTTTAACATTTTAATAAAGATTTGAAATACAAAAAAAACAATTATCTTTGTGGGCCCAGTCAGAAAGGTTTTGCTGACTCGAGTTCAAAGAGTAGGCCATCAGTAAGTACTACTGTGTTACCTATGTATCTCAGGAGTAAACCAGGCTTACTACAAAAGTAAGTCACTTCTAGTTGCTACAGAATCTTTGGGAATCAGTCACCCTGTGCATCTTTGCCAAGAAGAACAGGGGTCCTAGTAATTTAGCAAGATAATAAAATCTGATACCCCCAACGAGAGGCATGCGGTGGGTTAACGTTACCTGCCATGACACATCCCCTTATATTTAGCATCAACTTTCCACATCTCGAGCCAGACTGTAAAGAAGATCAGATCCCAGATACCCCAGAGTGACCTCAGCCACTCAGCTCGCGCAGACCTCTTGCACTCTCTCTGAACTTTGCGTCCTGCCTCCTGATAGGGTGAGGGTCGGTGGCAAGGTGATGGGACGTTTAGCTCTGGCCCCACCCAGCAATTAGACCTCTGATTGGCAGTGCAGGCTGTGTGCAAAGTATGGGAAGCATCTGGCACAGCCATATAAAGCACCCATCATACCCCATACAAACCCCTCCCTCCTGGCGCTTTAATAACTTGTTTTCCTTCCTGACTCAGCAGAAAAGGGCCTGAGAAAGTAGGCTGCTTGGGAAATGGCTGCTGCAACTTGCCCCCCCCCCCCCCCCCCCCCCCCCGCCAATAAAACAATGTATTGCTGTTGTGCATGGGTAAAGCGTCTTCTTATGCATGAGGGGAATTTGCAATATCAACTTTATGAAACCAGGGTCTATTGCATTCTTTATAATCAGTGGCCATGCTCCCCTCTGCCCTTCAATACTTGGCGCCATTTTATGAAAGATGATTGAGCGAGCAAGTGTTTCTACATATATGTGGTACCGACCAAATCAGTTTCCTTCATGGCACATAATGTGAATGGAGCATTTCATTTCTGCAGCCTTTTTGGCTGTAATAAAACGGGTTTTGTTGAGGCCATGTCGCGATCAACAAGAAAAGGGAAATTTATTCAGCATTAAATATTGCAAGGTGAAACGATGGAGCAAAATCAGCTTCCTGCATTCCATAAAGCAAAAGTGGCAAAAAATGTGAAAAACCAATTACTTAATTTTTTTTTATCTCTGGCGTTAACCAAGAACTTTGGATTTTACTGAAATGATATGCCGAATAAACTTATAGGGAGTTTCAGCCGGCCCTCTGCATCCTTTGGTCTGTTATTGTGTAATTCACATTTTCTTCAGCCCACTTCATAATCCAGCAGGAGGCAAAGAGTCCACTTCATCCACTGGTTAACTTCACTCTGAGTCATGGCATTCTGACCTTCACTACACATGTTATGTCTTCTTTTATAGCGCTCGAATCACCGTGAGGCATCTCGGCGCTTGTTTTGGGAACCCGTCCTGGCTTCTTCATTGTGAGATAACCCGTTCTGGGCATCCCCAAGGTGAAAGCCAGGCATCCCTCCGCGGGGGGGGAGGGGGGGGGGGGGGGGGAGGAAGGGGAGGGCGTAGTGGAGATTAAGCAAGCTAATGCCCAGAGTTGCAGAGTGTGAACCCGTGATTCGAGGAGGTACCGAAGCGAGAATTATCAAGTCCATGGACATTTGGGCTCAAGACCCTGCCGTGTCGGGAATTGAACCCTGGTCCCGGGTCTGACCTCTGCTTCAGGGTCTGCCTCCTCTAACCAGTGATCCACACTTCTCCACCGAATATAGTTCCATGAAGTGCCAGACTACTATGGCAATGTGTTCGTTTCCAGTTAATGTTCTCTTCTAGATCTATGAGGGCCAGGCTGCTTTCCTAGCAATTAAGGTTTGAAACAACCATGACAAGACAAAACAAGCATTGACAGAGCCAAAATACCAGACTTACTGGCTTTGCAAAAACGTATTTTCTGTGGTGCAGAATCTTCTTTAGTATGGACTAGATTAGGTTTGTAGCAAAACTTATGTGCCTGATTCTTTTTTTTACAGAAATAGAACAAAGATGTCGAAGGTATGTGTGCAAATGTACCATGTGACCGTGGCGATCAAGCTTCTTATGGATCACACAAGGAAATGTCCTCTACTTGTGCGTGCGCCATATGACAGTGGCAGGCCTACAGACAAGCAAGCCCTCAAGGTTTGTGCCAACTCTGCAGCACCCCCAAGGTGGCCCATGGATAGTCTGAACTCGAGGACTGTAATGGGCTCGGAAGGTCCCAGGGATCCACCCTGGGTGTTCACAATCTGGAGACCCCTCTCTTGGGGGGCCTGTCCCCTGCAAAGCTAGGCCAGGGGAGCGCTTGCACTGACAGTGAGAATGTGGCAGAAACCAGGATAGAACTGTCGCTGTAAGCTCACCCTACTACACCCTCTCTATGATTGGAGTCCTGAATGCCCCTACTAGGGTGGGTGCAATCTGTGATGTAGGCTAGTCTTGTCAAATATGAGCAAGCAGCATCTGGAGGGATCTCAGGACAGAGGTGTTCTGGGAGGTGAAGATGCATTGGCCAGTCAGTAGTTTTCAAGCAGAGCTCAAACCTGGCAGGACTATGAGTATTCCCTCAGTGGAAGTGTGCAGGCTCACTATGTGATGAGGAGCTCTCCGCATGTCAACTGAGAGGTGGTCCAGGGGCCCACTGGCCACCATAAAAGTAGATGCACAATACATAATCTGGTTCTCTGTGCAAAAAGTATGGAGAAGTTGGATTTAAGGTAACATATTATTGGCCATGTCAGATATCAGACCTCAGCAGCAAGATTTGTTTTCAAGAGATTTCTTGCATCACACATGACCTTGTATGACTCATTTTGGTCAAGAAATTCTGAAACTATAGCAGTATATGTAACCTGTAATATCAGAATAGAGCCTGCAATGTGGTAAAATCAGGATAATGTCAGTGCATCTGCTGGAGTTTCATAAATACTCTGCAACGTGAGTACTGGGGTGAGTCGTGATACACTGGTGCATGCTTGTTAGGTGTTCAGTTGGGATATTAAGCTTTCTATCACTCGCATATTAACACAGGGAGGGAGGGATTTACATTTGGGAAGGACTCAGCTCAGAAACCTCAGAGTTGTTAGTTCCTTAATTAGTACTCTGAGTTTTATTTAGCACTTTTTCCCCCTATATATATGCCATGTCGTCAACAGTACGGTAGCAAGAGCTGTGTGCACCCTAATGCAAGCAAACGAAGAGCCACCCATACCAATGTATGATAGTAAAAAACAACCACTACTTGGGAGACAGAGGGCCCCTTATTCCCCTGTGCCCTGGCCACAGCACCTTCTGCACTATTAATATACATGCCCCTGCATTTTGTGCTACTCTTTGTGCAATTCACAATTAATTTTTATTGTGTATTACATCGTAAGCAACAATAGGGAAAGGGTTGCACTCTGATGGGGTTATATTTACTACTCGTGCTCCAGGCTAAGGAACAGGAGGGAAAGTGCTGTAATTCAGAAGGGTTAGATTTACTATTCCACCTCCAGTCAAAGCAAGAGTAGGGGAACTGTTGGACTTCGGAGGGGTTAGATTTGCTATCTCCATTCCAGTATAAGCAACAGCAGGAAAGCGTTGGATTTCGGAAAAGTCAGAATAACTGTTTGTATTACAGCCCTGGGTCTGAACTGAGGTGGCAAAGTGAGCTAAAGAACGATGATGGATTGTAGTGATCGCCCATGGCAGGGCAGCCGGTTGCAGCAGACATCGTGTTACATACCACCTACGTTAAAACTACCAGTCCCAGAAGGCCATGCGGCACTGGGATCTGGCACAATGGGAGGATCTTATTTAAACTCCGCCCCTGGAACGAAACGGGGCTTGTCAATCTTGTTCCTGGTTTGTCTTCCGCATGTTTGTTTGTTTGGAGTCTTGCCATGGAGCGTCTGTGACTCGCCTACTTGGTCAGAGTTCCACTGATCCGACGCGACAACGAAGTGCCAGCGTGGTCAGAGTTCCAGTGATCCGCAGCGACGACGAAGTGCCAGCGTGGTCAGAGTTCCAGTGATCCGCCGCGACGACGAAGAGCCAGCGTGAGTAAAACAAAACCGTGTTGAATTGGAATCCCCGAGGAGAGCGGGCTCGCTCTCTTCCGTTTCATTTTATTTTCATTAGTTTGGAGCAACGTTTAGTACCTTGTGCAGTGCGCACCTTCCCTTATTTGTTGATCTATTGGAATTCTAACATAACTGTTTCAGACTGCAGATAGACTACGGCTATCTATACCCAAAAGGTTTATTTTGGGTCTTTCTGGAAACGTTACCTTGCCTATCGCTTATCGTATGAAACCCCACTTACCTGATTCTCTTGACGGATCGTGTTCGAGAAGTGGAGTCAACTTTTCGACACATTGGGTAAACTCTACATCCTTCTTACAGCGATGGCCTGCTCTTGAACAGCTCAACGGCTAAACAGAATGAAAACAGTTTTTGTTCATGGGGTAGAGAGAATATCTAACTTCTACCCCCAGTGTTACACTACGTTGTAATTGTTGATCTGGCAGTGATGCCCAGGTATGTGTATGTGTATCAGTGTCCACCGCCACTACATATGCATCCTCCCTTCCATACGTGAAAAAAAGGGGGAGGGGAGGTTGACAGTGCCTCACGAAAGCAACACCAAGGGGAGGACTATATCAGACTGGTACTCGCCTGATTCCTCACTTCTCATCATCGGCTACTGTCAACCTTAAAAATAAATGGGAGAAAACAAACATAAAGACAGTGCATACAAGACCAACAACCATGAGGTGTTGTGAGTGCTGAGAACCCAATGTGATATTGCTGTGCCCAAATCAGTGGAAAAACAAAATATCACCATAAAAAGAGAGTAACTAACTGGCAACTCATATCTTTATTCTGTGCTGTTAGCTCGCTCTGATTAAAAGTCAACCGACATGTTTCATCACTTTATTTTCAGTGATTTCTTCAGGGTTTTGATGGTGGGTCAGCGTTTAGCATGCACCTTTCAGAATCTTCCCTTATTGTACCTGCAGTGGGTGGTGGGACATGACAGACAGACATACACAAATGTTAAAAATCTCAGCAGAGGGCACCAAACCTGGTGGTCACTGGTATAGGGCAAATTTCTGTTGTATGGATTTACCAGGTGGCCTGCTGTGATGAGCCTACCCGGCCCCCGTGGAAGATTGCGTCACGAGTATCGGTCCCTGTCTGTGTACTGGGACGCTTTGAACCGCCAATCGGTCGGTATCTGTTGCGAGAGATCAAGGCACAAAGAATGAGTTAAAGTGTACCTCGCTCCTGGATCATGAGCCCTCGTGGCTCAATGCGATCCCTTTTTTTTAAAATAATTACAGCCCCCGCTCCCGTTAGCCTGGCTCAAAAACTCTTTACCGCGTAGGTGTGCTGGTGAGGTCTCGGCTCACCCCTCGTGTGTTGTTGCGGTGCCGGTCGGCTGTTTACGAAGCCTGATTCCGGGTCACGTGGGCCCGCGTGACGTATCACGTCACGTTTTGAGCGCGGGCGCCATCTTGGAATGGGTAAAAAAACATGTTAGGAGTTCTGTCTACGCTACTTTCCTATGTATTTTGTTAATGTCGATGAATTATCGGGAGCCGTCCCTCAGGACTGAATTAGAGCAGAATTTGTACTTTGTTCAAAATTTTAGCGAAAATAAACTTATTCGCGTGATTCTCTCTGCAGCGTGCCATATTGTCCCATTAGTACTGCGAGTACTATGTTGGAGTTCACTTGCCATATATACATTCTACCATTGCCTTGGAGATACAGAGGGCTATCCCTAAAAAAGTATGTTAACTAGGGATTGCATGTCATACCTGTGCATACTTATATTATCCCCATGCCATGGTCTTTATAATGCAATCAGGATAGATAAGACATTAGATAGTATGAGCATCCCTGCATGGGATCCCCTGTGGTCATACATCTTATGTTGTTTATATATACTGGCCATATATACATTCTACCATTGCCTTGGAGGTACAAAGGGCTATCCCTAAAAAAGTGTGTTAACTAGGGATTGCATGTCATACCTGTGCATACTCACATTATCCCAATGCCACGGTCTTTATCATGCAATCAGGATAGCTAAGACCTTAGATAGTGTGAGCATCCCCGCTTGGGAAACCCTGTGATCATATATCTTATGTTGTTTATATACTGGATCGAGGGTCACGGATCTCGGAGTTATACTGTGTGGTTGTGTAGGAAAATACTATAGGTCATTGAAACCTTATTCCACTCAATCACATCGTTGAGGCCTTGATCAGCTGTTAGTTCTTCATAAATCCATCGTGCCTCTTTCCTGACAAGTCTATTGTTTATGTTGTGTATGTCACCCTGCACTCTCTCTAACACAGTCCAGCGGAGGTCTCTCGGTTTGTGTTTCATGCTGCTAAAGTGTTGTACCAGTTTAGTTGAGAGTTTTGCTGCCTTTAGGGTACTAAGATGTTCTTGAATTCTCACCTTGATTTTTCTGGTGGTAAGCCCTATATAGTACAATCCACATGGGCAGGTTAGTCTGTATATCACGTTGCACGTGTTACAGTTACTAAAGCTGTTTTGGTGCCATGTGCTTCCGTTCGTCCTGGTGATGGAATTTGTTTTCACAGTCAGAGGGCAGATGGTACACTCCCCACACGGATAGTGGCCAGACGGAAGATTCAAATGGGGCAGCTTGGCTTGAGGTCTTGTGTGGACCAGCCGGTCCTTTAGACTGGACGATCGCTTGAAGGCGAACCTGGGTGGTGGCATTCGCATAGAGTTGGTGCTAAGGATATGCCAATGTTTTCTCATTATTTGGCGGATTTTGGTGGAGTGAGGTCCATAGGTGGTGACTACTGGAAAAAAAAAAGGGATCGCATTGAGCCACGAGGGCTCATGATCCAGGAGCGAGGTACACTTTAACTCATTCTTTGTGCCTTGATCTCTCGCAACAGATACCGACCGATTGGCGGTTCAAAGCGTCCCAGTACACAGACAGGGACCGATACTCGTGACGCAATCTTCCACGGGGGCCGGGTAGGCTCATCACAGCAGGCCACCTGGTAGATCCATACAACAGAAATTTGCCCTATACCAGTGACCACCAGGTTTGGTGCCCTCTGCTGAGATTTTTAACATTTGTGTATGTCTGTCTGTCATGTCCCACCACCCACTGCAGGTACAATAAGGGAAGATTCTGAAAGGTGCATGCTAAACGCTGACCCACCATCAAAACCCTGAAGAAATCACTGAAAATAAAGTGATGAAACATGTCGGTTGACTTTTAATCAGAGCGAGCTAACAGCACAGAATAAAGATATGAGTTGCCAGTTAGTTACTCTCTTTTTATGGTGATATTTTGTTTTTCCACTGATTTGGGCACAGCAATATCGCATCGGGTTCTCAGCACTCACAACACCTCATGGTTGTTGGTCTTGTATGCACTGTCTTTATGTTTGTTTTCTCCCATTTATTTTTAAGGTTGACAGTAGCCGATGATGAGAAGTGAGGAATCAGGCGAGTACCAGTCTGATATAGTCCTCCCCTTGGTGTTGCTTCCGTGAGGCACTGTCAACCTCCCCTCCCCCTTTTTTTCACGTATGGAAGGGAGGATGCATATGTAGTGGCGGTGGACACTGATACACATACACATACCTGGGCATCACTGCCAGATCAACAATTACAACGTAGTGTAACACTGGGGGTAGAAGTTAGATATTCTCTCTACCCCATGAACAAAAACTGTTTTCATTCTGTTTAGCCGTTGAGCTGTTCAAGAGCAGGCCATCGCTGTAAGAGAGATTTTTGAGTGGGGGGCGGCCTGTCTCTGTTTCCCCCTAGGCTCCTGTTTTTGTGAGAGTAAACTCTACATCCACCAGTATATGATTCAGGATTCATTCACGGAGTCCCGATTGGAGGAATTGGTGAGTCTCGGAACACAGGGGAAGGGGGATTACTCTTGGCATTACGGATCTACATTATTCTCTCTGTCTTCTCATCCACCTCCAGGGAGGTCTTACCAGTAATCCGCTGAGCATATATCTTGACCTGAAGATACCTGAAAATACCCGCATCCCTTCGCCATCTCACCTTGCGGCCTCCGACTGTGCTCGCTCCAATAGTGGTGGTCTTCCCATTGTTGGGTGTTGTACGGAGGGAGGATGTGAGTACTGTCATCCCCTCGTCTCTGCTGGGCATTGGAGTCAGGTTAGTGGCGCGAGCGTGTTCTTGCGCTGCTTTCAATCACGACAGATTGACAAGCCCAAGAACATTACCCAGCCCAGACGATGGATACCAATACCATACTTACCTCCTTATTGGAGAGCTTCACAGAATTACAAAACGAAGTCCAGACATCTCGTGCCGAGAATCAAGCCTTATACAAAGAGGTGTCGGACTTGCGTAGAGAGATGTCCGATCTTGCCCATAAGGAGCCTAGTGTCAAACCATTGATTAGGCCTGCTACCTTGCCCCCGCCTCCTTCGTTCCAACCTGGAGGTTCGTTTGCAGCCCCTTCCACGTCAACTGACGTAGCTCCCACGGTACACATACTGCAAACCCATGGCATACCACTAGCTCCTCCCGAAAGGTTTTACGGAGACCCCAAAAAGTTTGAGACATTCCTGAACCAATGTCGTCTTCACTTCCTCTGTAAGCCTCAAATCTTTCAGGATGAATCATCCAAGACAGCCTTCGTGATGTCATATATGGGAGGAAATGCATCCAGTTGGACCATTCCCTTGTTGGAACGGAATGATCCAGTGTTACATAATTTTTCTGACTTTTGTCTTGAATTGCGAAAACTATTCGACAGAAAGTCCCACATGTTATCCTTAGATCGGGAGTTGATGACTTTACGCCAAGGATCACAGGATCTGTTATCATATATTACAACCTTTAATCGACTTATAATAGAAACGGACTGGCCGGCTCAGAAACGGATCTCTCTGTTTTATCAGGGCCTTCGGGGACAATTGAAGGACGTGTTAGCACAGGTGGTGCAATTGCCTTCTACCTGTGAAGAACTCATTGATTTGACAGTACAACTGGACCACAGCCCACAGGTTGTTGGAACGGAGAGGGGATAGAAGCAGAGGGGACACTAGGTACTCCTATCCCCTGGTCAGACCCCGGCAAACGGGTGAAGAGAAAACCAAGGCCCAAGAAGGGCCGGAACCCATGCAGATTGGAGTAATTCGGGGTCCCCTTACCAGGGAAGAAAGGGACCGGAGACGAAGACTCAAATTATGCATGTATTGTGGTAAAAGCGGACATTTTCTTAATGAATGTAGAGCTCAGAATTCTACTTCTGGAAAGAACACCTTTCCCAGAGCACAGGCCACCGTGAAGATGGAGGAGCCGTCGGAAAACTGAAGGTCTTGGATCAGAATGAGACCTCTGATTCAAGACTCCCGTCCACTCCGGTCTCCCCTTATGTAGCTAACACCCTTCACCCTGCAGTTGCGCACATGAATATCAACGTGTCTCTACAAGTGATGAATCAGAAACCCTTTCAAGTTGACGCCCTATTGGATTCGGGGGCTACAGGGAACTATATTGATCAAGCTTATGCGGTCAAAATGGGTATCCCCTGCGATAAGAAAAAGACGCCCGAAACCGTCAAGGCAGTGGATGGCACAGTCCTTTCGTCAGGGCCTGTGGTTCAGCACACCCTTGCGTTGTTAATGGAATACGGAGCGAATCACTATGAATACATCCAGTTCGATCTCATAGATGCCCCTCAATTCCGTCTCATCCTAGGTATGCCTTGGCTTACCTTGCATGACCCCTCGGTATGCTGGTCAACACGCACGGTCAGGATGACATCCAATTATTGCAAGGAACATTGTCAGAACAAGGTGATTCTCAACATTTCTCCTGAACCTTCACCCGCCTCTTACTTGGCAGGGTCCTGCAATGTCGACAGATTTTGCTGTGCCACGGTCTTACCGGTTGAGTACCATGAATTTACTTCCTTGTTTGATAAGAAAAAAGCTACTCATCTGCCTCCACATAGGGCATACGATTGCCGTGTGGACCTTGTTCCGGGTGCGGATCTCCCTTGCAGTAGAGTGTATGCCTTGACTGAAAAGGAGACACAATATCTGAAAACCTACATCGACGACAATTTGGCTACCGGGTTTATAAGACACTCCACTTCCCCTGTCTCCTCGCCTATGTTCTTCATCCCCAAGAAGGATTGTGATGAGTTGCGACCATGTATAGAATACAGAGCCATCAACAGAGTGACGATTAAGAACCGTTATCCTCTGCCCTTGATTCCCGTTTTAATGGACCAACTCAAGGGGGCACATTACTTCACCAAACTCGACCTTCGAGGGGCATACCATCTTGTGAGAGTAAAGACCGGGGATGAGTGGAAGACTGCTTTTAGAACCAAATTCGGCCTCTACGAATATCGAGTGATGCCTTTTGGCCTTTGCAACGCCCCTTCCGCCTTCCAGTATTTTATGGATGAGGTGTTGCGGGGGTGTTTGGAGTCCTTTTGCATCGTCTATATTGACGATATTCTGATTTATTCGGCCACACTCCCGGAACACATCACACATGTGAAGAAAGTATTGGAGAGGCTTCAACGGAACTCTTTGTATGCCAAACTCGAGAAATGCCTTTTCCACGTCCAACAGGTGGCTTTTCTGGGCTATGTGATCGACGCACAAGGGTTTAGGATGGACATGAGAAAAGTCGAGGCCATTCTTACCTGGAAAACCCCGCAGACTGTCAAATCCGTTCAGAGCTTTCTTGGCTTTGCCAATTACTATCGGCGCTTTGTTCAGGATTTTTCCAAGATAATACATCCTATCACGTCCCTCTTGAGAAAAAACGTTTTGTTCAAATGGGGGGCAGAAGCAGAAAAGGCATTTCAACTCCTCAAGGAGAGGTTTACTCAAGCGCCTATTCTTCGGCATCCAGACCCACAGCTGCCTTTCATTCTTGAAACGGATGCCTCCCAGTATGCTCTTGGTGGGATTCTGTCACAGCGTCATCCTTCCACAGGGCAACTCCATCCAGTGGCATTTTATTCAAAAAAGCTCACTCCCTGTGAAGTCAATTACACCATCACGGACAAGGAACTCCTGGCTATAAAAAGAGCATGTGAAGAGTGGAGACATTACCTCCTCGGGCCGTGCATACTGTGGAGATCATTACGGATCATCGTAATCTACTGTTTTTGAAAACAGCAAAGGCCTTGACGCCTCGTCAATTGAGGTGGACCCTTTTCTTCTCGGACTTTGACTTTGTTATCAAGTAGAGACCTGGAACTTGGAATGGTAAAGCAGATGCTCTCTCTCGGTTGGGGAGGATGACACATTGAGGCCCGTTGAACCTCATTCTATACTTCAGGGTATCGAGAACTCCGAAGCATCTATCGCATTGATCACCTCGGACGACTTTCTAGAGGACGTCAAAATCGCCCTCACTGATTTTGATATACCCTCATGGGTCCTAGAAGAGCCCGCTCACCGCTGTGAAAAAGATCAATTAGCGTATCATTACCATGCTTTATACATTCCCCAAACTGAGTTGCAAAACAAAGTGTTGGAATGGGCCCATGATTCTGTACTGGGAGGACACATGGGTATTTACAAAACCACCGCTACTGTGGAACGATCCTTTTGGTGGCCTAGTGTCCGGACCGATGTGAAAGAGTACGTCAAAAATTGTGCGATTTGTGCGCAAGGGAAATCTTGTCATGCTAAACCAGCGGGATTGTTACACCCTTTACCAGTTCCGCCTAAACCCTGGCATACCCTGTCCATGGATTTTATTGTGGAAATGCCATCCTGTGAGAAACAGACAGTTATCCTAGTGGTGGTAGACCATCTCACCAAGATGGGACATTTTATATCTTTACCGGGTTTGCCTACCTCTGGGGAATTAGCGAAAGTATTCTTACAAAATATTGTGCGTCTGCATGGTCTACCGAGTGTGGTGATAACAGACCGGGGTACGCAATTCACTTCTCGATTCTGGAAGGCTCTATGTACCATCTTACAGATCGACGCTCGCCTATCGTCCAGCTACCATCCGCAAACGGATGGTAAGACAGAACGGTTGAACCAAACCCTAGAACAATACCTTCGCTGTTTCATATTGCAAAACGCCACTGACTGGACCACCCTTATGTGGTTGGCGGAATTTGCATACAATAACGCGGTACACACCACTCTGGGATGTTCTCCTTTCTTCTGCCTGTACGGATTCCACCCGAACATGCTTCCCTTTGAGTGGCCTGCTGACTCCCTAGTTCCTGCCATCCATGAACACCACGCTCATCTCCGGGCGATCCTGATTGAGGCTCGGAACAATTTGAAAAAGGCTCAAGACGCCCAGAAGACTTTCGCTGACAAAAAAAGGTCCCAGGAACCCGAATATAATGTAGGCGATAAAGTCTGGCTTTCCACACGCCACCTGCACCTGAAAGGAATGAACAGATTGAAACCTAAATATGTTGGTCCTTATGGTATCTGTGAGGTGATAAATGCTGTGGCCATGAAACTCTCCTTGGCCGCGTCATGTCCATACATCCTGTGTTTCATGTGTCGCTTCTGCGGCCTTGCCTACCTGGTGTCCGGTTACCAGTGCGCCCTGGCCCTGTGGAGGTGGAGGGGCATGAAGAGTACGAAGTAGGGTCCATCCTGGATTCTCGTACAGTGCGAGGTAGGGTCCAGTATTTAGTCGAGTGGAAGGGCTACGGCCCCGAAGACCGAACATGGGAACCCGTAGAGCATCTGCATTGTCCTGATTTGGTTGACCTTTTCCATGAACGCTATCCTGGTAAGCCGGGACAACCGCCGGGACGGCGTTCCTCGAGAGGGGGTTCTGTAGCGATCGCCCACGGCAGGGCAGCCGGTTGCAGCAGACATCGTGTTACATACCACCTAAGTAAAAACTACCAGTCCCAGAAGGCCATGCGGCACTGGGATCTGGCACAATGGGAGGATCTTATTTAAACTCCGCCCCTGGAACGAAACGGGGCTTGTCAATCTTGTTCCTGGTTTGTCTTCCGCATGTTTGTTTGTTTGGAGTCTTGCCATGGAGCGTCCGTGACTCGCCTACTTGGTCAGAGTTCCAGTGATCCGACGCGACGACGAAGTGCCAGCGTGGTCAGAGTTCCAGTGATCCGCCGCGACGACGAAGTGCCAGCGTGGTCAGAGTTCCAGTGATCCGCCGCGATGACGAAGTGCCAGCGTGGTCAGAGTTCCAGTGATCGGCCGCGACGACGAAGTGCCAGCGTGGTCAGAGTTCCTGTGAGTAAAACAGAACCGTGTTGAATTGGAATCCCCGAGGAGAGCGGGCTCGCTCTCTTCCGTTTCATTTTATTTTCATTAGTTTGGAGCAACGTTTAGTACCTTGTGCAGTGCACACCTTCCCTTATTTGTTGATCTATTGGAATTCTAACATAACTGTTTCAGACTGCAGATAGACTACGGCTATCTATACCCAAAAAGTTTATTTTGGGTCTTTCTGGAAACGTTACCTTGCCTATCGCTTATCGTATGAAACCCCACTTACCTGATTCTCTTGACGGATCGTGTTCGAGAAGTGGAGTCAACTTTTCGACACATTGGGTAGACTCTACATCCACCAGTATATGATTCAGGATTCATTCACGGAGTCCCGATTGGAGGAATTGGTGAGTCTCGGAACACAGGGGAAGGGGGATTACTCTTGGCATTACTGATCTACATTATTCTCTCTGTCTTCTCATCCACCTCCAGGGAGGTCTTACCAGTAATCCGCTGAGCATATATCTTGACCTGAAGATACCTGAAAATACCCGCATCCCTTCGCCATCTCACCTTGCGGCCTCCGACTGTGCTCGCTCCAATAGTGGTGGTCTTCCCATTGTTGGGTGTTGTACGGAGGGAGGTAGTGAGGACTGTCATCCCCTCGTCTCTGCTGGGCATTGGAGTCAGGTTAGTGGCGCGTGTGTGTTCTTGCGCTGCTTTCAATCACGACATGGATTCAACCCAGATCTGTAACTGGGGGTGAGTGTCTGAAAAGTTTCAGCACTCAGTCCATCATCTCCTTGTGCTTGCTTTGTTTGCCCTAAGTTGGCAGGATATGCCCAGACGAGGGCCCCTTGCTCACTTTGCCACTGGATTCAAGCTAGCTTGGCTGATGAATGGTGTTACCCAGAAACCAGTCCTACAATGCTTGTTTCCGGTTTAGGGAAGACCTGGCTTGGCAGTTCGGGCTGGACTGTTCCCATGGGGCACAGGGTCAAGACTGATTTGCAAATAGCTGGGTCTGAACTGAGGTGGCTAAGTGAGCTAAAGAATGATGATGGATTCAACCCAGATCTGTGACAGGGGGTGAGTGTCTGAAAAATGTCAGCGCTCCGTCCATCATCTCCTTGTGCTTGCTGTATTACAGCCTAAGCAACAGGAGGGGAAGTGTTGCTCTTCGGAAGGGTTAGATTTTCTATTCCCACTCCAGTCAAAGCAAAAGTAGGTAAAGTGCTTGACTTCCGAAGGGTTAGATTTACTATTTCCACTTCTGTAAAAACCACAGTAGTGAAAGTGTTCGAATTTGGATGTATAACATTTTTTATTCCCACTCCAGTCTCAGCATCTGTAGCGAAAGATTTGGGCTTCAGAGGGATTGCATATTAGAATACGGTCCTAAGTATTTTATTATAAATACTTCAATGAATAATTTGAAAAAAAATATGTCACGTGCAACAGATACATATTACAGTATTTAATAAAAACAAGAAAATATTATACATTATAAAATAAAAAGTAAAAAATAATAATATTACTTATAACACCATTCACTTCTCTACAAAGAAAACGTGAGAAAAAATAAAAAAAAATTAAAAAAAGGACCAAAATATTTATTTTAAACTAAAACTAAAAGAAAACAATTAAAATTTCAAACAACAAATCATTTCATATCAAAAGCTATACAACTACTTATCATTAAATTATTTAAGAATTGAAATAACACAAATCATTTACATAATAATGACATTATATTATGCATATTTATCAATTAATCAATTATATATAAATAAAAATTAACATAAAATATATTATAAATGTAATATCTTCACACGAGATTGCCCCACAAGAAAATAACCCAGTATTAAAAATTATATCACTAACAAACAAATAAAAAATAATCTATATAAAACATTACATATAAATACTGCATAAAATGAACAATTATAAAATTAAATATTTTATATATTTATCAAGCAAATATTTCAGTTACATAAGAAAATGTAATTAAATTAATATTAGCTTCCCATCCTATTCCTCTAGAAACCCAACATCCAGCTATTAAAATATAGCTAACTATTAAAATTAATAAAATCAAGTATACAATAATGCTAACGAATGAAACGTAAAAATATAAAATAATTGAAAAATAAAGCAATGTACATATTTAATAACCAAATAAAATTAATTTATAATAAAAATTAACATTAAATATAAATTAAATATAAATTAATTAACTTCCCACCCTATTCCCCTAAAACCCCAATAAGCCATTAGTACATTACATTTTAAATGAGCAATAACATTTACAAATAACCTACTGAAATCCTTACAATTTCAACCTTATTTTTAAAAAAATCATACCAACAATTCTAACATCTAAACTTAATATATTAACTAAAACATATTAAATTTATTGAAAAAGATATTTTTTACAACTATATTAAAGAAAACAATAGTAAAATAAAAACATTATTCTCGAAAAAGAAATTATATACGAAAAATACCATTATTTTTGCCCACAATATTCTGTCGCACAGTATTTTGTCTGCAGCAATATTTTTTGAATTGTCCCACATATATAAACTCAATATACTGTCCAAACACCATGTCAGAACACTCCATTGGCTCAGGATAGAAAGTTGTAAATTAAACAGGGAGAATCACAAAGACGAACTTTGGAATGTTGAAGTAGAAGGCGTTTATAACAGCCATTACAGCCCCTCTGACGCTCTTCTATTCAGTGGAGCTCCTGATATTCTAATATGGCTTCCAGATGCCCGTGAGCACCAAAAGGCACAAGGCGAACAGTCATTAATCCTTGCCCCTTGCACTCACTGCCACCTATTGCTCCCAGATGGGTGATGAGCCAGTTCCTTAGTTCTTGGAAAAATATTTAGCTTCGGCCTCTTCACCTCCATTTTGAATGACAGACTCAGGAGAGGAGCGGAAATGGTAGAAATGTGATGTCATCTGATTCCCTCATATTTGTACCTTCAGCTCAGAGGCTGCGTAACACAATAATACTGCAATGCACAAATGATGGAACTCAATAAGTGTGGGAAAAGTGCCGTTTTTGAAGTGCAATATTTGTATTTACTGTACTTCAAATGTTACCGCTCATTCTGACCTAGACGTTAATTGCATATGCAGATATACCCTGGTGCACATATAATTCACGCCAGATATAATGTGCCTTTTGAGGGAATTCAATAAATTAAATTTTAAAAAATTGGGAGTAGTGCATGCATTTCAGTTCTTACTTCGATTTTGCAACCATGACCATGAACCTCATACTTACAGTTACACCCCAGATTTTAGCAGCCAACACTAAATTTGCACTTAAATGATTTATTTTTTCTATAAAAAATGTTAGTACACTTTTGTATGTTTACAATCATCCATACTAATATAATAAAGAGAGAGCCCAAACCTTTGAGGCGGGTAATCTCAGGAACCACAGCACCAATCACAACACCCAATACAGCTTTGAAAAGGACAGTTGCAACAGAAGGACATAGGCTATGCAGAAGCCCACCATATACATTTAAAAGGTAAAAGAACCCTGCCAGCAAAGTAGTCCCTTGTGGGCGTGTCTGCATTGTGCTGTGGGCGTGCTGGGGGGCGTGTGGTACGTTCCGCCCTTCATGCCATGTCTCATATCATGTGCTAATCCCACCCTGCTCCCTTTAAATACCCCTGCACCCCATATTCATAACCCACCCTTACTCCTTAAAATACCCCAACACCCTTAAACACTAACCCATATTAACCCTAATAATATACCCTGTACCCCACAACCCAAACCTATCCCTAAACACTAAAAATACCCCAGTACCCCAAAACCCAAACCTAGCCCTGAACACTATAAATACCTGTGTACCTCAAAACCCAAACCTACCCCTGAAACCTAAAAATACCCCTGTACCCCAAAACCCAAACCTACCCCTGAACCCTAAAATACCCCTGTACCCCAAACCCAAACCTAGCCCTGAACCCTTAAAATACCCCTGTACCCCAAAACCCAAACCTACCACTAAACCCTAAAAATACCCCTGTACCCCAAAACCCAAACCTATCCCTGAACCCTAAACATAACCCTGTACCCCAAAACCCAAACCTACCCCTGAACCCTAAAATACCCCTGTACCCCAAAACCCAAACCTAGCCCTGAATCCTAAAAATACCCCTGTACCCCAAAACCCAAACCTAGCCCTGAACCCTAAAAATACCCCTATACCCCAAAACCCTAACCTGGCCCTGAACCCTAAAAATACCCCTATACCCAATACCCATACCTATCCCTAAACCCTAAAACTACCCCTGTACCCCATAACCCAAAATTATATCTGAACCCTTAAAATACCCAAACACCCCAAAACATATACCTCAGTACCCCAAAACATATACCCCTATACCCATACTTACCTTATCCAAACATTTAAAAAAAATATGCTTTTACCATTCATGCATTTACAACGAATTTTGTTGTAAATGCATGCGTGGTAAAAGCATATAAAATGTAATGCCATGCGTTATATTGGCATTGCCGAGTCATGGTACTTTCGTAATGAAAGTATGCGGAGTGATGGTATGCGGAAAGAAAGTTGCGGAATAATGGGTGTTTACCCTCCCCCGGTAAGTACATTGGTGGCACGGCGGCCCACATCTCCAGCAACATACTCATATTTTTTCACCACCCATTTGAAAAATGCACAGGTCTCTCTCATTGATGGCCAGCACCGACATACACTTTTAGACACACCTCCCGCCACAAGTTCTAGAATTGCGAACTTTAGAGCTGGGGAGCTACGTTTGAATCTCGGCATCAGCTCAACATCCTGTGATTCCAGGCAAATCGCTTTGTCTCCCCGTGCCTACCACAAATGAATGTGTTCTTCTGTAATGTAAATTGTGCTCATGCCATGTTGTCGAGTTCGTGCTATATAATATTGCAAGGAAAAATAAAGTAGGGAAACTCGAGTTCACACACTACAGAACGCGCGGTGGCGCAGGGTACGCCTAAATCCCCGGGATTCACCTGCCTTGTCAAAACATAGACACAGACTCTTTGTCTGGCGTAGAAGATGGTATTTATTAGCTGCAGCTAGTACAGTGGTCTTAGAAGTCGTCAATACAACGAGGTTCAAAAGAGACTGCCACTTAACTCCGTGACACACAGGTTTATATATCATACAGCACAATGCAAAAATGCAATCACACACGAGCATGAGCTATAGGCAAACGTTATAGACAATACTTTAAGTCCAAAACAACTCAAGTTCCCGAGTATGTTTGTCACTCGACCCTTTAAGCAAATCACAAGTAAATCCACACAATTTAGTTTACTAGCAGAGAAAACACAGCTGTGTGTCGTAGAAGGACAGTCGAGAAACAGGAGAATGCATGAGACATGTAGCGAAGGTCAGCAGATAAGATAACTTAAAGGAAAAAATGGTGCGAAATGACATGTAGTCCGGACGGGGATTAATCAGCTCAGACAGGAATTAGTGTACTCGGCCAGACCCTGACACTCGTTAGTAAACATAGGCGAGGAAGCCACCTGACACGTAAAGCAGAAGCGAAAAAACATCGCGTTCGCCGAGCTGCCTGAGTGAGGGCAACACAAAATGGCGGCGATCTCAAAATGGAGGCTGAGCACGAACGAATTTCTAATTTACGAAACCTCAGACCCTCCTTTTGCCATTACTCAGGCAAAACAAACCAACTCATGCTAATCTGAGTCAGAGTCAATACTGATATTCATGAAATCTTCAAGTTGTTGCTGCACCATCATTCTAATATTCTCCGTCTTCTGAGCAGCAGATCGTGGGACGCACAAGGTAACCAACAGGCCACACACTGCAGGACCACACTGAACGCACAAACAACAAGAGAATATGACAGCTAGAATTGCTCCAATGAATGTTAGGATTTTCCATCCCCAAGTTGACAGTATTCCCCACAACCATCCCATAAAAGACCAATCTCCTTCATCCTGATGTATCGACTCAGAGACTGTGTGCAATTTGGAAATGGCCGGGTATACTGCTGGAGCGTCATCTGGAATATAAATGCAGCAACTAGATCTGATCAATCTACAGACACCTCCTCGATCTGCTAGAATCACGTCTAGCGCAATTCGGTTCTGAAGCGTCATAAAACGGTCTGCTTGAAGCTCTGCTGTAATGTTACCTATCGCACCCGCAGTAACATTAATAGTGATCTCAACCACTCGAACCAATTGCCTAATGTGTCTGCTGTTAACCATTGGTCCCCAAAAGGGAAGGAATCCCTTAAGGAAATCTCCTCCCTCTTGCTCTGCCGTGTCTTTGGCATCGAATACGCCTCTGCTATGTCTAACTCTGTGATGGTCTGACAAAGCCGTATATGTAGGGGGCAGAAGAAAAGCTATGTAGCAAGTTCCAGAAAAGTTAGAAGGTAACCAAGTGTAGGCTCGATCATTACAAACAAAGTATGTTCCTTGAGATGGAACTAGCGGAGGGAAATCAAGAGACGAAAGAACATATGTATATGTACATTTCTGGATATCATCAATTTTCTTGCTATTAATCTGGAGACAAAGATTTCCTTTATGGGGCACAGTCCACACTGGGGAAGACTTGCCTTTTCTAGTTTTATCGCTGAGAATGGAGACATAGTGGGTAACATTCCATCCGTCATAAGCTTTCTTTTCATCCAATGGAATCTTACCCTTCTCTACAATCTTGGCCATTACCACTATGCTTTTTATGAAGGAACTATGACTAAAATCTAAAACATTTCCAGGAGTTCTCACAGGGCTTCTAAGTCTGTTGTGGTATGCGGCCGAAAACATTGTGAAATAGGCCCAAGCTGAACCTTCGTATGAGAAAGGAAGAACCAGATATGGCATTCCCTTTTGTGTATTGTGTGGCATGAGTCAGCACACCCAACAGTCAGTCATATTAATAGCCAACTGATGTTGGTGCAACAACTGAATAAACTTATTATTCATATACTCGGCTCTCCTTATCTGTTCATGTGGGGGTAAAGTATGCATTTTGTGTGAAAAGACAGAAAGTCGAGAAGGCAAAGAAGTCATAGTATTAGCAACATTTCTTGATTGTAAGATATAAACAATCCATCCTGTGCAGGCTAATAAAATACACAAAAACATAAGAACACACAAAGCTACGCCAAATCGGCTACGTAATAGTTTACAATATTTTACTCTCATTTCTTGCTTCCTATTTTCCCTACCTACAATTATTGTACCATCCATCTTTATCTAAAAAAAATGTCGCTCACGGCACTCTTCTCCAATCACTCAGCTAATCACTGCTGTATACCTGAGGCACTAGCCGCTTACGAAAGAACAGAATCAGGTTACAGTCTGAGTCTCCTACCGTGACCCTGCGACGGAGACAGATGGCACATCTAATACTAATATTACACAAAAAAAGGCAAAAAGAACAAAAGAATGTCTTTAATTAATAAAAATAAGTGTTCAAGAGTTCAGTTCGTTGGGTCTTGGCCTTAAATTGTAGCGTGTTTTGCTCGGCACGGTCTGATCTTTAAACAGTATTTCTGGGTTGGTGGTGTCTATTCGACGATGCACAGGCACAGCAGCTTGAAGAATATCGTCATCCGCTTTTTCAGACAGAGTCCCATAAGTCTGAGCATCACTGAACGGGACAAAACAAGCAGAGCATCCGGCCAAGCAAGACCTGTACTGGCTTGAATCTTCGCCAGCTTAAGCTTGAGCGTACCATTGTGACACTCAACCAAACCCGCTGACGGTGGATGGTTTGCCGCATGGAATTTTTGTTTAATTCTGAGACCAGAACATACTTTCTGCATTATCTGGCCTATGAATTAACTTCCATTGTCACTCCAGACAATACGCGGCAAACCAAACCTGGGGAAAAAATTCCTTAATTAACACTTTAGCAGTTGACAAAGCAGTGTTATCTTTCAAGGGGTAGGCCTCTATCCAGCGGGAAAAGGCACATACCACCACCAGAACATACTTGAGGTTGTTACAGTGATCCATGTGAATGTAATCGATCTGCAACACCTCAAAGGGATATGACGGAGGAGGAAAATGGCCTGTTGGAGTTGGGGTTCCTTTTCCTGGGTTATGCATTAAGCAAACAATGCAATGTTTACCCACATTTTCTGCACATTTCGGAATTCCTTCATTCTGCCATACCGGAGCCAAAAGCTTACATATGCCTTTTGCACTAATGTGAGCCGGGCCATGAGCCATAGTCACGACCGGCAACACATAAGCGTCCGGTAACAACCATTGCTGATGTTCTGACAACTCTGTCCAACAACCCGTTGGATCTAACATTCCTGTCCTTTCTTTCCACATGCTCAATTCTTCCTCAGTAGCTTCTCCCTGAATCGTTTTCACACTCTCAATCGTATCTTCACACATTCCAATTTCCCTCACCCAATTTGCGGGGCCTGCCACATACATTCGGCTAGTGGTGTTTCTAGGTGTAGTTTTCGCTCTCTCGTCTGCAAACGCATTTCCACGACCCACATCATCTGTGATTTTCTTATGTGCACTGCACTTTATGATCGCTATCTGTGCTGGTAAAGTAAGTGACTCAAGAAGATCAGTTACCAACTGACCATGCTGAATCTTTGTCCCATGAGAGGTGAAAAATCCTCTCTCCCTCCATAACTTTCCAAAACTATGCGCAACACCGAACGCATACTGACTATCTGTATACACATTCACTCTCTTTCCCTTCGACAGTACACATGCTCTAGTCAAAGCTATTAATTCAGCTGCTTGGGCTGAATTATGTCCAATACGTGCCGTCTCAACAATAGTGCATAAGGTGGTGACAGCATAGGCAGAAGTGGTTTCTCCATTTGGAAGTTTAAAACAAGAACCGTCCACCCATAGGACCCCGTCCGGGTCCTTGAGCGGAGTGTCCTTTAACCCCTTCGCTGCTCATGACGAGCTCAGCTCGTCATGAGGCACACTGGAGCTGTGCTTATGACGAGCTGAGCTCGTCATGAAACTATAGTATTTCAAGCCTTTCAGCACAGGAGGGGAAAAGCCATAGCAGCCAAGGTTTTAAATCAATTCTCCACTTCGTTTCTTCTACACTGGAGCAGAACACAGGGCAGTACGTAAATCAACAAAACTTTTCTGACATTCATCCGTCCAAGGTAGCAGATGGGGCGTATCTTTCAGCGTTAATGCCACCAATGGTTTCGCTAAGAGAGAAAAATTAGGAATCCATTGTCTACAATAGGAAGTGATACCCAAAAAGGCACGCACTTCTCTGTGTGGTGGGTACAGACATCTGTGAAATAGCGTGAATACGTTCTGGGGTCAATCGCCTTCCCTCCTTCGACAAGAGATGACCTAAATAGGTCACTTCTTGTCAGACATATTGTAACTTGGAGGGCGATACTTTATGATTCAAAACAGCCAAATCATGCAACAACGCCACAGTCACACTCCTACACACATCTTCGTATCAGCAGCCACCAGCAAATCATCCACATACTGAACAAGCGTAGCACCTGGAGGCAAAGGAAAAGTATCAAGTTGACATTTAAGAGCTTTACTGTAAATAGAGGGACTTTCACAATAACCTTGAGGAGCTCTCTTGAAGCGAAAACTTCTGCCACCTAAAGAGAAACCAAAAATATCCCTACTCTCCTCAGCAATGGGAATGCTAAAGAAAGCATTATTAAGGTTGATCACTGAAAACCAAGCTGCCGAAGCAGGAATCATCGTCAATAAGGCTGTAATGTCCGGAACAACAGGAAACTGTGGTACCACTATTTTGTTAACTTCCCTTAAATCAATAACAAATCTATAGACAGGAGGCTGTGAAGGATCCGTCCTTTTAAGGATCAGGAGAACAGGGCTATGACAGACATTGCCTCTAGTCTCTTCAACCACACCTTTCTGAATGAAGTCCTCAACAATGGCCAATAAAGCTCTCTCTCCATCACTAGAGATACGATATTGAGGAATGCGTGGCATTCGAACATTATCCTTAACTGTGACGACATACGGTGGGATCGCCAGACGGCCCACGTCATTCGGACCCGTGGCCCAAAGACTTTCTGGGAGAGAACATAACTCAGGTGGAAACTTGTCCCGAGATAAATACATAGGGGACATTAATGTTTTTCCAAACGTGAGATGCACACCAGAAGGGGAACAAAGCAATGTTGCATGCAACCTTTTTAGCAAATCTAAACCCAATAAGTTCTTGTTACAACCAGTTGTCAATATCAGTGGAGCTTCCAAATCATAAGAACCAATCGAAACAGGCAGGGGGCAAGAAACCGGATTACAAACTGGAGCACCAGAAAATCCCACAGAAGTATTTATTAAGCCAGACAAAGGGGCCCCAGAGAGTTTAGAATGAATAATCGAACTTCTCATCGCACCAGTATCCAAAAGAAACGGTTCTGAGACACCCATTGTAATAACAGTGACATATGGCACATCTTGATCTACTGGAATCGACACAACTCCCTCACTTCGTCCTTGGCTGTCCTATTCAGTCTGAAAATTGTCAGCCCTTTCTTCAACGTAATAATCATCATTGTAATACTGCGTAGACGGAACTGCCTGCTGGTCAAAGTAATTTGATGTAGATGGGACATGAGAACGCTGCTCCTGAGAGGGCGTACCTCGTCCTCTTCCCCTAGATCCCGTCTGAAAATTACCACGACCTCGAGAAGCAGACATCCCATTATTTCGCTGTAATAAGAGTAGACTGGACAATTACTTTTAAAATGTCCTTCCTCCCTACAATATGCACATTGATTAGGACCTAATGAAGGTCTCGGCGTAAGATAGTTCCATCAACAAGAGAGTAAGGGTCAGGAAAAACACTCTCATGCCCCTTATAAACCAATATATCAAACAACAAGAGAGTGTTAATATACACAACAAACACAGTAAGCAAGCCAAATTCTGTTCAAAGTGCTACTGAACCTTAGAAAAGACAGTTATTTTCAGTAGGAAAGATAGAGTGCACGTGCTCAGAGATCTAGCTAAAAGGACCCTCAGGCCCCAGTGAAACACTGGTAGCCAGTTGTCTTCATTGGGTCCTCCTTAGTTGCTAGAGAAGTGAAAGTGAGTTAAAAAGAGTATGGACTACTCCTCCAAATTACTTTAATAAGAGGGTAGCTCTAACTCTATTAAAAACAGTGATTGAAAAACATGATTATTTTTCAGGACTATGAAAAGGTTGTGCAAATTTGAACCAATTAGTCCATTAATCAGGTGAAAGAAGAGAATTAATAAGATAAAATACGGTCAACATGTTTCTGCTTTTGGAGCAATAATTCAGCTCAGCATTCGTCAGGACCAATGAAACAATACAATACCACTCACTGATCGGAGCACGCTAAAGCGCTCAGACCCAAGCAGTAATGACACGGAACAATACGACCTGCAGTTGTCGAAGCTCCTTTTAGGAAAATCTTCCCCAATTTCAATTAACTCCTTATTGTAGGAGAAACGATAAGATTCTGTAGGGGTGAATAAAAAACAAAAAGTGTCCAAATTACGAACTCTAAGAAATATGCATCCACCCTATTAGACTCTAGACATGTGCACACCTATACTAGAATCAACTTATATGTAAGCTGGAAGAATTTGTCCTTTTTGTGATTAGAAAAAAGAAGAACAAGCTGGTAATAACTCTGTTATTCATTCAATATTACAAACAACGTCCTGTCTTTGTCCGTTGTGCCTTAAATACCTACATAGAGTAAGTAATTGCATGAAAACAGTGCTCAATAAACCAGATATATGATTTAAAAACTCGAGGTAATAGACCAAGAAAACAAGAAAACACCCTTGCAAGAAGCATACAGAGCACAGTGTGCTCCAAAAGAGGAAAAATCTGCCAGACACTTACATTGTATTAAGAAATAATGTGCCCCATGGGCATAGCGGCAGGAGGAAATCTTCACGTTTGGGCTGTAACGTGAAAATAAAGGAAAAAGGGATAAATAAACCCTTCTCAATGCCACTGGTTGGAAATTCATAAAATTTTGTTAGGTTTTAAAAACGAGGCTTACTTTTCACCAAACGGCTCCCCGCTGGAACACCTACAAGCGGCCACATCCGCCGCCCGTATCGGTAAACGCGGGAATGGAGCCGCGGGTAAAGTAAACATGAAAAGCACGTGATGCGTAAGGGGCGGTACTGCAGATCACGCATCTGACGTGATCGTGTCACAATTTTAAAGGCGCCCGTTTGTTTACAAACGCGGTCCCAAGCAATAATTGCAAATAGACAAGATCATACGAAGAATGCCTCCGCAATCGTGTCACAATGAAAAAAAGGGGGGCCCGTTTGTCTACAGAGAAAAATCAGAGCAATAATTGTAGATAGACAAACTAATGAGAGGAATACCTCAAAGAACGCAATAGATGGAGGCCGAATGTGGGCGGTCACTCCAATAGTTCGAAAAAAGTCCAGAGCAAAGAGGTGTTAAATTAGGACCATAGGGGATAATGTATATGATGTATTTTTTCGGGCAGTTCGTGGTTAATCAGACCTTTTACATAATTCTCAAGGGATACATAGTTCTCATTTCTTTATTACTGGGATGGAAAAACCACAGACCAAAGGGACAGAAAGAATAAATTAGCAAAGAGGGTAGACCGTCTATCTGCGCATGACTGATCCCCAAGGGATATCATCATTTAAGCCATTTTTGTGAGTAGATAGACGGTATATCCATCGCTGCTCCTTTTCAAACAGCGTACCTTCATCAACAGAACTCAACTGTTCAATTATTACCCATTTAACATCATTAGGACAATGAGCCTGCTCGAGAAAATGGGTAGTCAGCTTTGTAGTGTTTCTGCCACACCGGATATTACTACGATGTTCTCCTATCCGTGTTTTTATTTTTCTGGTGGTCATCCCTACGTATCTAAGTCCGCAGGGGCATGTAATCAAGTAGATGATGTTACTTGAATTACAATTAGTGTGGCATCGTAGGTGCCATGTCTTACCCTCTTCTAATTGTAGTGTTTTTGTGGAGGATGTTAGGTGGCACACACTACAACCCCCGCAGGGGAAATGACCAGTTATAGAAGGCAAACCCCAGGCATTCAGAACAGTGGCATCAGGTTTCGGTTGGTTAGTTCTTGGGCGGGTGTGTACCAGGGCATCTTGCAAACTCCTTTCTTTTTTATATGAGAATAATGGTTTCTGCCAATTTCTACCATTACTCGTCAGGATTTGCCAGTGTTTTCCAATGCAACGGCTTACAGAATTAGATATGTTACTAAAGGTGGTAACGCAGGTCAGAGGGACCTCAGATTCACTTTCTTTCACATTGTCTTCCAACAGTGCTTCTCTGTTATTATTTCGGCGTAAGATACTCAGGTTTTTGCAACAGTCTCTGAAACTGTGGAGGCTGCTGAAACTGAGTGTTTTGCTGATGCTGATTCGAACGAGGCGGATACGCCTGCTGTAAAAGAACTTTAGTTTTCAAATCCTTATTTTTCTTTTCTTGCTTCTCCTTCTCCTCCTTATCCCTATTCTCATAATACTGTGCAGTAGCCAATATCTTGGCAGGAGAAGAGACAGCCCATGCACTTTCAGAACTATTCAGTTTATTCGATAATTCAGGAAGCACATTATATACGAACTTGTCCACAAATAATCGCTGGCCACCCTCTACACTCAAATCCTGACCGCTATGGTCTATAAACGTTTCTTCGAAACTAGTGAAAAAATCCGAAACACTTTCATCTTTCTTTTGCTTACACACGGCCAACTTATCCCAATTCACTCGTACCGTCGGCATCATTGTCTTCATTAACTCAATTATTCTACCTGGAAGAGCCATAATCAAATCCTCGGGCTTTGCACCACCCACCTGATTCGCATCCGCAGCTCTAATAGCAGCCCAATCACCACCTAATTCGGCCAAATGATCTTCCCTACGAATCCGTGCCCATATACCTTGCGGAACAACATTCCCAAATAACATATCGATATCGGCCAAATTCATGATACAAGGAACAACTGTTTGGGACAATTATTGTAATATCCAGCAGGATTCTTACGGGGGTCGAGAAGAGTTTGCTTAAGCGCCAATACTTCAGAACTCTTCCAGGGTTCGTGAACCCATATACGCTGGAAATGAGCAGGGACAGCAGGTGGACCAACCACTGCGTCTCTCCATACGGGAGGGACTTCATGTATCGTATAATTCTTACTACCCTTTTTATTAACGGAATCAACCTCGGAAAAGGACAGGGATAGAAACATTGTTCGAAACGCAATGAGTCTAGTTACCGCCTCCTCAACTCGGTGTCCTACAATAAAACCTTTATCAAAATCACCCTGTAATTTCAGGAGGTCCGAAGGGACTGTATATAACTCCATATCCTCCCAACCTCTGATAAGAGTTTGACACATGATGTTGAAAACATATCTCTGCGTGGGCTCCCCCCATTGATGAAAACAACTCATAATGTCATCTATACTATATTCTGGCCCATGCTCAATCCATTTGCGAGCGAGAGAACCCAGATCTATTTTCTCGTCCGCAAAAGGAAGCTGACAACGAGATTGTCATCTAGAAAAAGCTGGAGACATTTTCAGGGACCTAACAAAAGGAGAAATGAAATTTGTAACAGCGTCTGCTATCCTCCTCTGTGAAACAGGGGAATCCCTCGAAAGAATAGGGGGTATTACAAATGTAGAAGGCAATGGAGACTGAGACGTAGCATGTTGAAGAATAGGAGCGGGAGAAGGCGGGGGCTGATGTACAAGCCGTGAAGGCAAAGCAGAAGTAAACAAGGAAGCATTAAGGGGCTGGGCTGGTTGCTGGATAATTGGTAATTGAGCAACCACTTGTTGAGCAACAGGAGGGGGTAACGGAGGTGCAGTCGCATTCTGAACATAGGGCGGAGGTGAACTCAATAAGCAAGTCATTAGGGGATCTTCTAATTCCTTACTTTTATCTGAAGAGGAAGTAGGCAACATCGTATAGCATCTATCTATCGCCATACAATGTTGTCTCTCTGATATCTCCTTCGCATCATCTACTTCGTTATCTTTAAACTGCTGGGCAGCCTGAAGGACTGACATGTCTTTTGCATTCTTATCCTTTTTCGCTTGTTTAATTTCTTTCTGTCTGGCTTCTTTACGCCAGAGGCGAAAGGAGTCAAACATAGCCGGCCGGGCTTTTCTCCTGAACAGAATTGTTTCCAAATTATCCAATATAGCGGGATCGAAGCTACCATGCTGTAGCCAACTCAAAACTCCACTATTTTTCGTATATCGGACCCATGTCCCGTTAAAGGTAATGGGACCAATACCATGTTTCGAATAGAGCTCATAAGTCGGAGTTCCAACCGTAGGAATCAGACATGACTCCTCCAACTGGGAATCCCTTGTACAACCCAAACAACAAAATCTTTTGAACTTGCTCAGCCCAGGCATCGTCACTTCTCTAGACTGATCACAAACAACAAAGGGTATAGATCAATGAAACAGTACAATCGTACTTACCCCTTGGCTTCAGTTATTGCAATGACTGAACAGAGACTAAGAACAAAAACAAAACAAAGGTCTGTGGGATCGACCCACCAAATACTTAACTAAAAATCGTTCTGCGCCAGCAAAGGTCCGTCTATCGTCTCGCTCTACAAAAACTTCAGAAGGGTCCAAGGCAGGATGACAGTCAGGGCAGCAGTCGTCAGCAGCCGTCGGACAGGAGTAGCCGCGCCGTCAAAGACCTTCGGTCCACTTCCAACATGCAGGGGTCGATCACGTGGTGCGCTTCCTCCGGAATTTTCCTGCGGGCTCCTCACGACCCTCGGGCTCAACCGCTACCCACGTTGGGTGCCAGTTGGAGAACCGCAGCCTTAAGGCCCGGTGGCGCAGGGTACGCCTAAATCCCCGGGATTCACCTGCCTTGTCAAAACAGAGACACGGACTCTTCGTCTGGCGTAGAAGATGGTATTTATTAGCTGCAGCTAGTACAGTGGTCTTAGAAGTCGTCAATACAACGAGGTTCAAAAGAGACTGCCACTTAACTCCGTGGCGCACAGGTTTATATATCATACAGCACAATGCAAAAATGCAATCACACACGAGCATGAGCTATAGGCAAACGTTATAGACAATACTTTAAGTCCAAAACAACTCAAGTTCCCGAGTATGTTTGTCACTCGACCCTTTAAGCAAATCACAAGTAAATCCACACAATTCAGTTTACTAGCAGGGAAAACACAGCTGTGTGTCGTAGAAGGACAGTCGCGAAACAGGAGAATGCATGAGACGTGTAGCGAAGGACAGCAGATAAGATAACTTAAAGGAAACAATGGTGTGAAATTACATGTAGTCCGGACGGGGATTAATCAGCTCAGACAGGAATTAGTGTACTCGGCCAGACCCTGACACTCGTTAGTAAACATAGGCGAGAAAGCCACCTGACACGTAAAGCAGAAGCGAAAAAACATCGCGTTTGCCGAGCTGCCTGAGTGAGTGAGGGCAAAACAAAATGGCGGCGATTCTCGGACCATATTCCATGATACTTCTTAGGGCAACCTGGGACCTGAAAGCTTGACCTGAACCAGCAAGAGGAATCGTCACACTGTGGTCCACGGGCACTTGGGAAACATATCCAATGCCATCACGACACAACCATGAGTTTGATCTGATCTGCCAGGGACACTGTACATTAAATTTAGCCGCAGCTCTCCACAACTAATGCCAACATCCAAGGAAGATCAGAAAACGTAAACTGACACGAATCCCTGCTCCCTGAGTGGATGTAAGCAGGTGGGAAATGGAAGGCGAGACTTACCCTTGACAAGCAGGTTTCTTAAGTTTAATGCTGTACTGTCAGTACTTTAGCATCCATACATCATACAATAATGGTTTACATAAAGTCTTGAACAGAGAGAGAGTATTAAGCTCAAGAGTCAGAGTCAAGTATACAAATATTGAAATAGTGTAAAACTTCAAGCCAAATTGTAAACCCATTAAATAAGAGCAAATGTATGCAAAAGAGCGTAAGTGGTGGTTTTGGCCAATCAACAAAAGAGAGATGACAAGCAAGTTTGTGATGGGCAAGGAGAAGCAAACTTTGTAATAGTATGTAGGTCTTTGTCACCCCAATGCATAGATGTCACTAGGTACCTAGTGTGTTCTTTTCTCGTTTTGTCCTAAAGTTAAGGATATATTTGTGGGCCGAAACCATGTATCTGAGAAATAGCCCACATAAAAACAGCACGGTTGTTCTTTCCTCGTAAGAGAAACCGGGTCCAACAGCAAGATTGTGTGAGTCTTTTTCTCTTTCTTTTATTATTTCTATGTAAGTCAACATTTCTTAGGGTCTCAAATATTATTACACTCCAGTTCGATAACCCAGTTCTGTGTCTACCCTGGACTCTCCAGGTTTAGATAGAGTGTGCCGCCCAGATGTAGTCCAAGATGTGATAGGAGGCTTGGAACTCACACACAATTTAACATACTAGCAAGACATAATAAATTAAATGTAAACCATGTGTACATTTTTAAGTGTCTTCATTTGCATATAGGAAACGTAGGGGAAGTTAAAATAATCTTGCCACAAAAAACAGACTACCCAAGAACCTTTTGGGGCGATATAGACCTTTGTGAGGGCCGCAAATCCGCTGCATAATATTTATGCTATAGATATCACACCGGACTGCAGGTAAGGTGAGGACTACTGGATACTCATTGGGACTCTCCAGATGTGTCAGTTACAACTCAGTCAATAAATTGCAACAGTTGCCTTAATCATAACCATGGCAGAAAGGGTTGCCATGGTCACACCAGCATCAACTTGGCCACTTATTATTAGGTTGACAGCAGTGGGGATACTGCAAATTAGATAGTGAGCAATATCATCAGCACCCCCATCAGCAACGCAACAACTGGGGTGGTCCACCCACCACACTGGTCCAACATGGCATGATGGGGATGAAGGATGCCCGTGGCGTGGTAGCTCTAAGCTCTCACTTCCAGAAGCTCAGGCATCCCCATGGATGTCCGCTGCCTGCCTCTCTCTACCAAATGATAGAGAAAGTGGTGTTTAGCTTACAATATTCCTACTCCTTAAAGGGCCATGTTATTCTCTGGAATGGACTTCCCAGGGGTTTAAGCCCCCTCCCCTGCCCAAAGTGCAATCTCCAGCTTGCATATAGTAGAGGAAGGAGAAACCTGTGATTCCCCATTTGCCAGAGGGGGGGATTGGGTATTTACTACCCAAGGAAAGCATAATAATTCCCTCCAAGGCACTGGAGATTTCCTAGGGTATCGTGAAAATATAGGGACAATGTGTGGGGAATAAAGGTACCCAAGGACCATTTATTTCCTTTTCGACTATGTCCGTTTACAAAAGTTGTAAGGAGGAACATTATGAGTCAGAGAGAATGGCTGGTTCAAACTCCCAAATAAAACTGATAAGAGGCACAATGGGATGGGACCTGTAGGCGTGTCACTTCAGCAGACATGCAAGGGTGAATGATCAAAGTGTTCATTAGGTGGGACTAATATTTTTGGCTTCCCCATACGTGTAAAAATAGCTCACCCATCTCCCCTAAAGTATCAGCTTTGGACAGTGAGAAGGGAAGACAGGACTATTTTTTGAGTAACTTGAGAATTCATTTGATTGTTTGTAGTTGAAGAATTGAGTTTAAAGATTGTCACTTTCATGCAGTAGTCAACAGATCACCAGGAGGTGTTTCTGTTATAAATGTTGTGGGGTCAGGGTTAGGAAAAAGGGTTAGGAATTGATTGCAGCCCTGGCCAAAAAAGAAAAACCTCTTGTTTCCAACACAGTTGAGGGAGTCTTAACTGAGCGCTGAGCCCTGACTCACAGACCATGCTAGCCATCGACCATGAGAATGGAGGGAAGAGTTGGCGACATGATGGCAGATTGATAAGTAGATGGGTCTGTTGGAGCACGTATAGATTAGGTGATGTGTACAGATTCTTTTTCATTTTTAAGGAATTGGAGACAGAGAATGTTGTTCTATTTGAGTTCAGACTATTATTAAATATTATCTGTGAGCCTTTTGCCATCTGTAATAAATGTGGTTTTAGGGGGGTGGCCACGGCAGAGATCCTCAAGGATGCTTCTCTGCTAAGTTCCATGCTCTTGGTCTCCACCAAGCCAGCCAAAATGCACACATAGCCCCAAAAACAAGCCCCAAGCAGCATCAAGGAGGTGGTGAAGACCGGCAGATGTCCCTGGAGGAGGAGAATGCAAACTAAGTCTGATGCCGATGCCCCTAAAAAAGCTAATAGCTGAGCGGCCAACCTGTGAGGAGGTTACAAAATGGTGGATGGACATGGTCCGGGCATCCCAGCCGACTGGTGAAAAGCAAGCGCCTGGCCAGGAGCTAGGTTGGTGGACCTGAAAGCAAGGAGAGTGGTGGGATTTGGCCTCACAACAAGCCCTGGCAATGCAGAGCGGGCCAGTCGTGAAGAGGTATCGTATTTAATGCTGTAACACCACCTTGGAGCAGACAAGGGGCCCAGAAGAGATGCTGTCCTGGGAGGAGCGAGGTGCTGAGCCCACTCCTGAGACCACTACCAGGCGAACGGTGAAGGGATGAAGGGCGCAGATTAAGCGCCATGCTTTTTCTGACAGAGACCAGGGCTTGAACCCAAGCTGGGAAGGACGAGCTGAGGAAAAGAGCCCGTGAGGGGGCATTATGCAAGTGATGAAACTGCATGGTCCAGGATCAGACTGAAAGGGACAACGAGCCCCAGTCGTCAAAACACCCCCATGCAGCAATAAATAGGGTAATTCAAAGGCCGCTCCTGAACATGTGCGAGGAGGCCGCAGATTACCAGCACTACAGGGCACAACAGTGATGACAAACAACCCCAAATCATGGGGCCAAACCTAATCTGGCACTTTGCACCCCCCTCTCCTACAGTGAAGACAGGGAGAACAGCGGTCCTTCCTCGCAGGAGACCTGCCATCAGTGCCCGTGAGGCCGCCTGCTGGATCGAATCTTGTAGGAGGTGGAAATTTAGCACCATCAAGAACGGTGATCCAGGGCCCACACACAGAAAAATACAGTCACCACCCAGTTGAGACCTCATTTTCTATTTTTCCTCACTTCAGGCCTACAACATACCTCGCCCAGACATGCCTGTGCTGGCTGTGTTTTCATGCTGCTTTAACATGGCTGGAAATAGAGCCAAGTCGCTCCACACATCTTCTATTGAAGACCTACTACAAAACAGACAATGGCCAATCTTCAAGTGGTGCAGGCCTTTCCCAAGAACAGAGGCTTAGCAAGGTCAGGTGGTACCCAGTGTGGAAAATTTCTTGTCACCCACCTCCCCCCCATATTAAATATTGATTTTTTTTTTTTAATGTGTCATGAGCCCCGCCCCCCAAAAAAAATTTCTTTTAAAAACACATATTTTTGCTATTTTGTCACCCCCCTCAGTGATGATTACCGGGGCGGCCCACACCCACTGCACCCCCCTTCCTATGCCCCTGCCCAAGAACCCGCTAGGGCCAAGGTGCCTGATTCACATGCCCCAGCCACTAGAGCAGATACAGAAACTTCTTTTGCATCAGTTTAGAAAAGACCTCTCATCACTGGGCCAAGAACTGTCCTCCAAATTATCTGAACCGGACCATTCCCTTCAATGGGCCGAACTCTGCCTCGAACAGGTAGAGGGAAATCTAGCTGAACAGGCCCATCAACAGGATGAACAGTCCGGCCAAAAGACCTAGAACCCTGTCTCATTGCAATTACAGAGAACATTGACAACTTTTTAAATCCCGCGGAGCACAATAGCATTCACCTAAGGGGCATCAGCAAAGATATCTCAAACCAGGACTCACAGGCTCACGTCCAGGCCCTATTTGCACACCTGCTCCAATGACCAAATAACTAAGAAACCCTAGTAGATTGAACTCATAGAGTTATTCAGCATTTCAACAATGCAGGAACCTGACGCCCGACATCCTGACAGCCTACACAATTTCCAGGTCAAGGAAAAGATTCTTAGTGAGGCCCAAAAGAAGAGCATCATTTATTCAACATATGAAGAAACCAGCCTTTCACTAAAATAGACTTCACGTTCTGAGCCAATGTTCATAGGCCACGCTTGCGAAAGGTACCTTCAGCCTAATACCCTAGGTTCCAAAATAGGTGTACACACCCTTTCAGATCACACCCCTAAATGGTTACACATGGCCATCCTACCAACCAGACACCCCTCCCCTGACAGTGGGTTCTTATCGACTTGGCTTTCCGGGATCCACTAGTACGCGAGAACATTAAAATCACAATCAAACAATACTTCAAAATTAACAACAATGGCGATGTCTCAAAGTCAACCTTGTGGGACGCCACCAAAGTGGCTATCCGAGGTAGCTTGGCATCCCATTCTGCCACCTTTGAATGCTATGCCTGGAAGATTTAGTGGCCTAACTCAAATTAGCAGAACAAGGGCATAGACAAAGGGGCTCACTAAGACGGTTGAGGGAGGTGACTGTGAGGCGAGTAGCTGCAGCTAGCCATGAGAGAGGCGGCCCAAAAACTTCTCTATATCCAACAAAATTACTACAACAAGGACGACAACGTAGATAGGCTACTAGCACACTAACTAAAACAATCCAAATCCCAAAACCAGGTTAAAAAAATTAATTATAGTGAGGGTAACAAGCTTAACACAACTGAGGAAATCTTAGAGAGCTGGACCACCTACTATTTGACATTATTAGAGAGCAACCTAATTGACTCACAAAACCATAATGATTACCTCCTGGAGAATACCCCCTTGATCCTGCAAGATAGCAATGATTAATCGGAGGAGGACATTTCCCTGGAGGAGGTCCGCAAACCAATTAAAAGCTTGCCCAGCCGCAAGGCTCCTTGTCCTGGTGTCCTGCCTCTTTTTATAAGGCATAAATAGATATATTGGTATAACTCCTGAGAAAGGTATTCAACTCCTTCCTTGAGTCCAAAGTAGTCACAATCTTAATGTCACCATCATACAGCATCTTCATTTTTAAATCTAATAAGGATCCTACAGATTACGGGTCTTACCATCCTATTGAAATTCTTAATTTCAATGTTAAAATATTCACTTCAATCCTGGTCGGAAGGATCCACACTCTATGGCCCAAAATCATGTCCACCTAACAATCGGGCTTCCTCCAGGGTAGGCAGTCTGGGGACACTACCAGATTACCATCACAAATTATAGAGGTGGCCGAAAGAAAGAAACAGCCAATGGTCCTTCTCTCGCTCGATGTGGAGAAGGCCGTTGACAGGGCCAACCGGTCATTCTTGACCAAGGTCCTACATAAGGCCTCTACAGATAAGAGGATGAAAACCTACATGTAACATCCTCTTTGTGTATTCCAGGCATGTGCAGGTTCATTCTTCTTTCATAGTGGATTCTGTGCATGTGCTGTGTTTATTTTTACGGTACAAAAGCGGGTGGTAATGGATGGAGCATCTGAACCAATCAAACACTCACGCCCAGTCAAAAGATCTGGGTTTAATCCATCACCGTTCTTTAGCCCACTCTGCCACCCCAGTTGAGACATGGCTATATGCGAATCAGTCTGACCCTGTGCCTCATGGGAACAGTCCAGCCGAACTGCCAAGCCATGCCTTCCCTGGACCGGAAACAAGCTTCCAAGGACCGGTTTCTGGCATTTCAGCCGTCTTCAGCCCCGCTTGCTTGAATCCAGTGGCAAAGTGAGCAAGGGACTCATGTCTGAGCATACCCTGCCACACTTATGGCGGCCAAAAGCAGTACAAAAGGGGGTGGTAATGGACGGAGCATCTGAACCAATCAAACACTCACACCCAGTCAAAAGATCTGGTTTTAATCCATCACCGTTCTTTAGCCCACTCTGCCACCCCAGTTCAGACATGGCTATATGCAAATCAGTCTGACCCTGTGCCTCATGGGAACAGTCCGGTACAAAAGGGGGTGGTGATGGACGGAGCATCTGAACCAATCAAACACTCACACCCAGGCAAAAGATCTGGATTTAATCCATCACCGTTCTTTAGCCCACTCTGCCACCCCAGTTCAGACATGGCTATATGCAAATCAGTCTGACCCTGTGCCTCATGGGAACAGTCCAGCCTGAACTGCCAAGCCATGCCTTCCCTGGACCGGAAACAAGCTTCAAGGACCGGTTTCTGGCATTTTAGCCGTCTTCAGCCCGGCTTGCTTGAATCCAGTGGCAAAGTGAGCAAGGGGCTCACGTCTGAGCATACCCTGCCACACTTATGGCGGCCAAAAGCGGTACAAAAGGGGGTGGTAATGGACGGAGCATCTGAACCAATCAAACACTCACACCCAGTCAAAAGATCTGGGTTTAATCCATCACCGTTCTTTAGCCCACTCTGCCTCCCCAGTTGAGACATGGCTATATGCAAATCAGTCTGACCCTGTACATCACGTTCTAAGTTTCTTTGAATAATTCTAAGGATGCTTCAGTTGTATCTGGAGTTGTCCAGTCTGCGGATGTATTGCTGTGCTCCAGGAATAAACTACAAGAAACCCCAGTTTTCGTGGGTTCTTTCTAATACCACATCTGAGCCCTTTGATTCTATCTGAAGCTCCCAGAGATGTTTTAGACTCCTGAAAATGTAGGACAATCTATTCTTGTTGAAATGTAGAATAATGTAACGTTGTATATGTGTAATTTTACATATACACCACAAAGTGTAAAAAGAAAGTTGTTACAAAAAAGAAACTGGGTTATTAGTTGTGAGTGGTAAGTACCGTCCTCAAAAACTAACCACCGTCTTTATCAGGGTGACCCACTAGAATCACTAAATAAACTCGAGCCCAACCCCCTTGTAACTATGGCACAAGCAGACAGCCTTAACTTAGAGGGAATGTGTAAAGTATTTATGCAGGTCTAAAACAGTAATAACATTTAAATTCAAAACAATGAAAACCCACAAATGAATTGGAAACATAGGGTTGAATTTAATAAACAAAAGGACATAAAAGTAACAAATAGTACAATAAGGGGAAGTGATTTTTAAAAATGATAAGTAGAAATTGCACCAAGTAACACATTATGTCAATATTAGTCAATTGCCGCACTATCAAAGTATAAAGGTATTCTCTTTGTAGATATATTTTAATGCTCCAAAATGCAGAACACAAATGTGACCCTTCAGTCTTATTACGCAATAGTAACTCATACAAAGGGTAGACCCCGCTATCATGAGGAAGGTTCTACGAAATCAATTTTGAAGTAAAACATAATGAACGTTAAGACACTTTGGTGTGAGTTTGATTAAATATGCCAATGTGCAGCGGTGGTTCCACTGTGGGAGCGTAGGAGCACCCCCAGCCCCTCCTCACACACACACACACACTGCTGGGCAAAAAGCATCAAAAATGAAATGGTAATAAAATGATTTTATTACCATTTTATTGTTGATGCTTTCTCCCAGAAAACGTAGCGCAAGGGCAGGGCTAGTGCGTCACTGCTGCCGAAGATTGGCAGCAGTAAGGATTGGCCACTTACGTTTGTATTGCAGATGTTGGTTAGACCAGCTACCTAGCTACAGCCAAACTGACATGCGCAATTCAAACCTCTCCAACCCGGCTGTTTTGGAGAGCAGGCACAGGCCTACTTTGTGTTTTGGAGCATGGAGCTAGCCCGCTCCAGCCAATCAAAATGCTTTAGAACAGCATCTTGATTGGAGAAGAGAGTTGGCTATGGGCTTCGCTTTCGGCTGACGTGCTGCAAAAGAACGAGGGTGCGCTGTAGAACGTGAAGCGACAGTGTTAGGTTAGTGATTTTTTTTAACGTGTAAATTTATGTTAATGTGTATATTGTTGTGTATTTTTTGTGTATATGTGTGTATGTATGTGTATATGTTTTGTGTATAATTTGCATGTATTATGTGTTTATTTTATGCGTTCCCCTCTTTGTGGTTTGCTACCAACCGCCACAGCCAATGTGACGTGATAACAGAGAGCCCAATTCACAAAAAACGTATGACTTATTTTTCATTCTCAAATGAATAAAGGAGTAGTTCTTAGGAGTTGCAACTGCTGCAGTTTTTCATGCGCACTCACACAGCACAGCTATTTGAACACACATAAAAATAACCTGTGTACATTTATGCTGGTGTAAATATAGCAGGTGTGCACTGTCACCTTCTAGCTTGTTTTTTTTATTTTTAGTTTTGTTTCGCCATAGGGTACCTTTTCTTATTATTGAAAAAAAAAAGCACACATGGTAATGTTTGTGGTCGTTTCCTTCTCAGCTCGTTACTGTTGCCTTTCGCCGTATTTGACAGAAAATCTGCGTCCCACACATTTGTGAATACCCACAAATGTTGATTTGTATCGACTTAATTTCAGTTCTGCCTCGTAGTATATGCAGTAGACCGCTTTGCTCTCTACCATTCCTATGTGACTCTTAGAGTATATCTAGTCATATCCCTTCCCTATGTATATAGAGATAACTCTAATCACTAGTATATGCAGTAGACCGCTGTGCTCTCTACCATTCCTATGTGACTCTTAGAGTATATCCATTTGTATCCCTTCCCTGTGTATATAGAGATAACTCTAATCACTAGTATATGCAGTAGATCTTTGTACTATCTACCATTCCTATGTGACTCTTAGAGTATATCCAGTCATATCCCTTCCCTATGTATATAGAGATAACTCTAATCACTAGTATATGCAGTAGACCTTTGTACTATCTACCCTTCCTATGTGACTCTTAGAGTATATATTTTTTAATGTAAATGTAAATGTAAATGTATTTGAGCTTATATAGCGCACAGCTACCCGCAGTGGGTGTCCCGGCGCTTGCTTAGGGAACCCGTCCTGGTATTCCCCTGTGAGATAGCCCCGGCAGGGTATCCACAAGGTGAAAGCCAGGCATCCCGCCGCGAGGGGTCGTTGTGGAGATTAAGCAAACTATCGCGCAATAAACAGACCACGCAGTTTTCAGCGTAAAAGGCCATTTTATTAGACCAGAAAAGCGAATCTGTACATAACAATAAATCAACAATAACAGTAACAGCAAACCCCCACTCACACTTCCCCCCCCCATTCGTTTCATTCACCCACGTCATCACTGAGCCCTAGCGGCTCCAAACACCCTTCTCTTGGCCGTCAATCACCGTCTTCCAGCCCCCAGTCATTGCAAACTTCCAGTCAAACTTCGGTCCGTCCTGTGCCAACTCCCCCCCAAGGGATGGGTATGCCCGCTCTTGACCCCCTGTCCCTTCGAATCCTGCCAACCAGTGGACCCCCTGTAGGGCGGTTCACTGCCCCACCCCCCCACAGGGCCGTCTGTCCGTCACTGCACGTCACTCCCGCCGACACCATATAGACTCGTTCCACAACTTGCTCACCACATCCCGCAACTCCATCATGTACCACGCATTGCCCAGCCGAGACAGGTGCACACCGTCCTCCCCAAAAGCTAAAGGCTCCTCCAGTCGAATCCCAGGATGCGAAATTACCTTAACGTCCCTGTCTGCACAGTACAGTCTCATTGCCCGATTAAGTTTCCTCCGGGCCTTCTCAATGGCCCCATGTTTCATAGCTCCCCTCCATACTTTCCTGGGGACCAGCTCAGTCCAGGCAATGCAGGCCCCCGCCATCCTTGATTTCAACACTTCCAAGTCCCTCTGCATAAGTTGTAACAATGCCAATCCAGACAGTTGCACCAGGTCGTTCTCTCCCAAATGAATGATTAACAAATCCGGGCATCCCCTCTGTGGGACCATCTTCGCGAGCCAGGGCAGTAGTGCCCATCATCGCATTCCACTCTTTCCCCACCATTTCACCTCGTGCAATTCTCCTCTCAGTCCCAGGTTACGGCCGTAAACCTGCTGGTCAGCATACTTGGAAGCCCAGTACACGAATGAGTGCCCAACGATCCAAGTCACCGTCCTACCGCCCGGGCCACCCACGCACCTACGAAGAAAAAGATGTTAGAACAGGCAAACAAAAACAGCGCAACACCAACAACTTGCCTGGGACCAGCCTATTTCCTCACATACCTCTCACAACAGCGCGACTTCCAACGCCCAATCCTCCTAATCCTGTCCCAGGACCAACCCAGGCGAGCCGCCGCAGTCGCAGTCCCAATGCGAAAGGAATGAGTACCATAACCAGTTCCATCAATCCCCAGGGGTCCCAAAGCCATACGCAGCACCGCCAACAACTGACCAGCCGTCACTCTCGCACCAGACGCATGGCAGAAAATCTCGCCACCCCTGTCCCCGGCCGCCCCCAAAAAAGACCTCCACTCCAGCACCGGGCAAACCGCCCCTCCAGACTCATTCAGCCACACCCATTTGCCCCTGCCCATCTGATCCGTCTTCGAGCGACCCAGCCAGATCCCCAGCCGCCCCGCATCCACACGCACGTCCTCAAACAACCTGCCCGCCCCCGTCTCGTGCCCAACAGCTCAGACACCCGAAACGCCCCGAAAAACATCCATACCATGCACAAACGAAACAGGCCCACCTCAACCTGGTCATAACAGCAATCCAGCAACACCCCAACCAGCCGAACCAACAAATCAAACGTCACTGCCTCCCGCAGTCGACCCCCCCCGGCCCCCCTCTCCCGGCCCCACCCCCGCAACATGCGAGCCAGCACCACATCCTTGGTGGGGTCAAAACCCAACAACAAAACACAGTAAAAGGAAATTCCAGCCAATTTCCCAGAAATCGTAGCAGCAGTCAGACCCCGGTCCATACAGGCCAGCACATAGCTCCTCAAACCCTCCAGCACAGCCGACTCCCCACTCACGACACCATCCACCGTCCAGCCCATAAAAGTACTAAATTCAGACCATGCCAGACGATATGTCCTCCTCATGGACGGAGCCAACGAACCCTCCACCAGATCAATCATCCTCACTCCCCCAAGGCCCAGATGCCAGCCGGCAGCTCGGTCTTGCAGGCGTCCGCTCCCGGCGCCAGGTGTCGGAACCGCTGCCACTGCGAACGAGACAAAGCATCCGCAATGTCATTATGCGCCCCAGGGACATGCTTGGCCCGAAACACCACATTCAACTGCAGGCACGCCAACATGAACCTGCGCAACAGCCGCAGCACTCGCAGGTCCCTCGCCCTTTGGTTATTAACAAGGTCCACCACCGTCATGTTGTCAACGTGAAAGAGCACAGTCCTGTTCCGAAAGTCCTCCCCCCACACCACCAGTGCCACCAGCAATGGGAAGAACTCCAAAAAGGCAATGCTCCTGCCTTGCTTGATCCAGGAGGCCGGCCAGCTCTCCGCACACCACCGACCATCCCAGAAAACACCAAACCCCGCTGACCCAGCCGCGTCAGAGAAAATTTGGCATTGCCAGACCGCCCTTTCCTCATCAAAATCCAAAGGCACCCCGTTGAAATCCTGCAGGAACGTAATCCAAGTCCTCAAATCCGTCCTCACCCCCAGGGAAATCCTCACTCTGTGATGCGGAAGCACTGCCCCCGACATGGCCATGCCGAGCCGCCTGCAGAAAGTCCGTCTTGCCCGCACCACCCTGCACGCAAAGTTAAGGAAACCCAGAAGCTTCTGAACCACCCGCAAAGGGATCCGCCGTTCCCCCACAGCCCACTCCAGACACGTGAGAATTTCCTTCACCTTAGCTGCCGGCAGGCGCGCCAACCATTCCACCGAGTCCAGTTCGATCCCCAGAAACGTGAGGCAACAGCTGGGACCAGCCGTCTTCTCGGGCGCCAAAGGCACCCCAAACTGCACGGCCAAGGCCTGGAAACGCGACAGGGCCCTGCCGCAATCCCCCGACCCCGCCCTGCCCAGGAAGAGGAAGTCGTCCAAGTAGTGAGTGACTTCACGGCACCCACTCACCCGCACCATGACCCATTGCAGAAAAGTGCTAAAAAGCTCAAACAACGTACAGGAGATGGCACACCCCATGGGCAGGACCTTGTCCACGTATATGGCTCCCCCGAACTGCATGCCCAAAAGCGCAAAATCAGCCGGGTGAATCGGCAGGAGACGGAAAGCCGACTTAATGTCACACTTCGCCAACTCCGTACCGGGACCACACAACCGCACCATCCGGATCGCATCGTCCACCGACGCATACAGCACCCTAGAGTCCTCCTCTGCAATGAAGTCATTCACCGACCGCCCCTCCGGCCACGACAAGTGGTGAATCATCCTGAACTCCCCTTCCTCTTTCTTGGGCACCACCCCCAAAGGAGAAATGATCAAATCCGGCAAAGGCCAGTCAGCAAACGGGCCTGCCACTCTCCCCTCCGCCACCTCCTTGTCCAACTTCGCAGCCACCACTCCCGGCAACTCCTTCGCCGATCTCAAATTCTCAGCCCAACGACGCTCCCTGGGACCCTGGTAGCCCACCCTAAAGCCCTCAGTGAAACCCCAGAAGAGCCGCACCGCGGCCTCGCGATCAGGATAGTGCGCGAGCCACGGTGCCATCGCCTCCACCCTAACCGGAGTAGGCGCCCTTCGGGCCAGGCTGGCCCCGACCCCTCGCGTTCCTCCACTGCTCGGAGGGGGTGGTGAGCGAGAGGCACTGCGTAAGGGGGTGTTTCCCGCCGCACTTCGAGCACTCGTGCTTGAACTTACATGGGTACCGAGAGCAGAAACCCCGATTGTAGCTCCAACACGCCCCCGTAGCGGGCCCTCCAGGCTTGGCCGGCTGACCGGACACAATGGTGCTGGGCACAGTTCCGCCCCCCGCCCTGGGCGGGACGCGTCGGAAAAGACCGATACAACACCGGTAAACCACTGGCCGTGTGGGTCGAGGCCGCCGAGTGCGAAGACGCCATCCACTGCATCCAAAGCTCCTGGTCCACCTCACCCCAACTCTTCTCCGGATCCGCGCTAACCCGGGCCCGAAACTCCTCGTCGTAGCTCAACCATGCAAAACCACCAAACTGCATCTGGGCCTTGCGAATGATATCCATATACTTGAACAGCGCAATCGCCCGGTCCAGATACTTCTGGCAATACACACTGGCATAAATCAAAAAGGCCGACGTCTAATTCTCCATAGTGATAGGCACCCTAGGCCGCCTCGTCAGCTCCCACTCCTCCTCCTTGGATCCCTCCTTAGCCCGAACCTCCCGATGCAGCAATTTAAAAACATCCACAAATTCGTGTTTCCATATCTTGTCCCTCATTTTCTCCGACAAGTGCGACCCCAAAGGCATCGCCAACCCCATGTAAGGCATTTTCTTAGGGACCTTCACCCCCTTTTCCTCCTTGCCATCACCTTTGTCCGTTTGCACCCCCAAAGTCACCGACTTACCATCCACCTTCTTACCATCCTCCGGTGGACCGCCTGGCGGCGCCCCCCCCCTCCCTCACAGACCCATCCCCCACACCCACTGACCGGCAGGTGCGTTTTCGGCCATCCCCACCCCGAGGAGCGTCATCCCAAACCGCCCACCAGGCACCCTCACCTGCCAGTGCCGCCGTCCGCTCCCGGGGCCTTCCTCTGGACTCCTTTCCACGCACCATCACGGATCCCGCCTGTTTCCTCGTCCCGGGCTCGACCTGCAACACACCAAGGTCGTTGTCTCCCGCTGCGCGGCCTACGCCTTCCAATTCATCCCGCACCTCCCCCTCTTCCAATTCCTCACTCTCATCACTGTAATCCAGCTCAAGCACCGGTTCCAGATCCACTCCCTCGCAGGCCACATCTTTCACAGCACGCTTCACACCCTTCTGCGCACATCCACGGCCACGCATTCCGGTGGCGCCACGTGCTGAAGTCGCCCGATCCCGCGGAGGAGGGACAGCCGCCGCGGACTGCCCTACTTCTTCCGGCCTGCGTCTCGGAGCCGTGGTGCGCCCCGCTAGGCCCCCCTTTGCTCTGCCGACAACCGCCGACTTGGAACCCCTCCCGCCCCCCAGGTCGCTCGAACCTGGCAGGGCCCCGGCACCATCGGGCCTCAAAGCCGTGCTGGCCGTCCCTACTCCGGCCGCGCCCCTAGTAAGGTGGGCGGCCGGCCCTGACTTCTGCAACCTGGCTTTCCTGGCCTCCTCTTCCTGCCTCTCCGCCTCCCTCTCCTCCTCAGAGGTGGGGGTGGGAGGACCCTCATTCTCCGGGCCCCAAACTGCACCCACTCTGGCCCTCGTCTCCTCAGCCCATCTGACCTCCTGAATCTGCTCCAGAATCTGCTCCCCGCGCGACCGCTCTTCCCAGGAAACAGAACCCCAAATCGGTGGTGGGGGGGGTGGGCCATAGCCAAAGAAATCACCCCCCCGGGGGAAGAAACCCACCTGCTGAAAACCCTGCACCCAACCCGGGCCGCTAATGGGGACCAGAGCGGGCGAAGCGCTCCGGACCGCCGGAAACCCAGGCGCCAACGGCCTCACAACGGCCGGGGTGCCTAGCCTAGAGCCTCTGGACAAGTCGATAGGGGCCTCCCCCAACACCTCGCCCGGCGCCCGAAGCACAAGTCCAGAACCATCCCTGGAACAGAGTCATCCTCCAGGCGGACCAAAGGCCCAGAGGCCCTAACGCCCCCCGGCGACCCCACCAGGACCACAGCAGGCCCGGCCGGGGCGCCTGCCTGCCCCTCCCCCTGCACGGCGCCGGCCGGCACCGACAGAGGCCCGCGGAGCGGAAGCGCGGAAGGCGCGGCCATCACGGCCGCACCCGAGGCCCCAGGCAAAAATTCCAGCGGGGGGAACGGCCGCGCGGATGTTGTCCTGCGCTTCCCGCCCCGCGCCGTATCCTTGGGAACACCCCCCCCCCCTCCTAACCCCAGACCCCCCCTCCTGGTCCTGCTCGTCCTCCAAGCAGGCGAACACCGCCGCCTGAACCCCGGCCGAGGCAGCCCTCGTGCCCCTGGTGGCCCCTACCCAGGCTTGATCCATGACCCCAGGCCTAATGAGATCGTCGCGGCCGGCCCTAGCAAGAAGCAACAAGGCCTCACGGACCTGTTCCGCAGACACACCAGACATACTACCCAAGCAAGAGAACAAACCAGAGAAAAAGCTAAAACCCCAGCTGCAGTGAAACAGCTCCGAGCAAAAATACCCCAAAATTAGCACTAGGCCTCAAACTAAGTACTAACTAAACTCCTTTCGAGCTCCCTCCCGATGGTGCCAGGCGCAGAAAAGAGGAAGATCCCTTCCTCCCCCGCGCTTAAGTACCCACCCCCTAACTCCTCCCCTTCCCCTACCTGGCCTATCCCCTGCGCGAAAGACCCCGGGGAAAGACTAGTCTGCAACTCTGCTTTCCCCGGGGCCCGGCATTGCCCAGAGTCGCAGAGTGTGAACCCATGAGTCGAGAATTATCGAGTCCGTGGAATTTTTAGCCCAAGACCCGCCGAGGCAGGGAATTGAACTCTGGTCCAGGGCCGATCTCAGCTTCCGGGTCTGCCGCCTCTAACCCCTGAGCCACACTTCTCCACTCTAACCCCTGAGCCACACTTCTCCACTCTAACCCCTGAGCCACACTTCTCCACACTATATCCATTTGTATCTCCTTGTGTGACTTTACATCTTGTACATTTGCAATTTTTTTCTATTTGTATCCTTTATGTAACGCATATAATCCTAAGTCCTTATGTTTTTCAACTGGTCCTTATGTAAAGCGCTCTGACACCTTCGGGTAAAGTTCGCGCTATGTAAAATCGCATAAATAAATAAACAGGCCCAGGGCGTTTGGCTTCTAAAACACTTTTCTTTCCACTAACTACTAGATTCTGGTGCCTGCCTTCTTTGGTCTCTCGTTTCTCTTTCAATTCTTTTATCTCCCAAATGTTTAAGAGCTTGCAAACTGGATAAAGGCTGGTATGACTTGTTGCCCAAATAACTGGACTCTTACATTTCAGTTGTGCCCAAAAAACTTCACAAAAGCACATGTTTGTTTCGAGAATTTACAGTCTTTACCGAACAGAAATGCGTACATCTACCGCCCTCTGCAGGTTACTTTGGTGTAAAGCACGTTAAAAGAACACTTTACAACACTTATCGCCCCCTTAATTGAGCGTCCGAGAATAGTCTTGCGTTTCGCACTTCCTTTTAACCGAGAGTAACACCACACTCCCGGAGTATAATGTGTGCTCTGCGACAGCGCTGATATAAATAAACCCACGTCTACAAATCACGCTCTTAAAGCTGCAGCGTGACAGACCGGAATAGAAACCAAGGCTCCGGCATGGAACTGCAGAGATGACGAACTTCTTTCGATCGTTTTTTGTAGAAATTGTTTCTGTCACTGTATTATTGGACTGTCTCGGAATAGCCGTCTGTGCGTTTTGCTCACGCACGTCCCAGCACGGAGCACGCTGCTAAAAGGGTGATCCACAATGGACCGGAGCAGCGCCTCGGGGCCCATCAGAGGTGGTGCAGGCGCATATTTCCTCAGCGCCTGCACGGCACATGTCGCGGGCACATTCCATGCGCACGTGCTGGCCTTTGGTCGATTACTGTGGAAGGCTGTGCGCTGCCAGCGCAAGGATGCTCGTCCTCAGGGCTTTAAGTGGGCCGGGTCTCACCGGGTCTGAGCACCGGCAGTTTTTTAAAGGGGGCCTCGAAACGGGTCTCCATCGGGCTCTGTTTTGTGACCTGGCACGGACTGCAGTGACCACAGGCACATCGACGTGCGCATGCTCAATCAATCAATCAGTCATTTGTTAAGATCATTACATACCCGCGAGGGTCTCAATGCGCTAGGGGGGCGCTACTGATCGAACAGTTGCTCACTTTCCGCAACATTGTCGTGGTGTTACCGGGGCTTTAAGTGGAAGCTTCTTCAATATTATATACAAGCCATAGTTACTGCTTATTTATCTTATGCAACTAAACTATTGACAAATCCAATCGTCCTGACTTGTTGTAAGTATGATGTTACTTGTTGTATCATATATCTGGAGGCAAATATAGGAACTGTAAAATACAAGTCGGGCGGCACACCAAGCTAAGCACAGATTTGTACCTTACGTATTTTTAAGCCACGCCCTTGATTACATTGGCCACGCCCATTTGAGACCCCCCCCCCCAGTTTTTTTATCCCACTTAAAGCCCTGCTCGTCCTAAATTACGTTACATTAATACTAGATGCAAAAACAATTGCTCTGCACACCTTCTCTTCATCCGCACGTGCTTCCTCTGGATGTTCTTGAGAACATACTTATCATCATCCCTTTTACCTTGTATGGATTTTATATTGTTAACTTTAAAATAAAGGTAGGCTAGACAGCAAACTAAAAGAGAAAGCCGAGCCAAGGGTCATACTTGGTGCAAAACAGCCCGTTTCCGAGCCGCAAGAGAGCAGAATTGCTGTGTACCGTACCGCGGGTACTACTGGCCCCAGTGCAAGCAAGGAGGAGGGTCCCTGGTTGCTCGTTGGGAAGTAGAATAGAGCACTTGGGGGCAGAGCGCCTGTTAGCCCTCTGGACCCTGGTGCCATTGCACCTGTTATGTTATATGGTACTTGTAGAACGCATGGCTACTCAAAAGAGTGTCCCGGCGCTAGTCAGCCGTAGCCTAATAACAGTTGTAACAGAAAGAAAAACAAACCTAAATTTGTTGCGGCAACATCCAGGTTTTAAGTTGTCTTCTTAAAGTCATGAAGTCAGAGGCCTGTCTGAGTGACATCTGCAACATTTTCCAGACATGGGCAACCTGTACTTGGAAAGAGCGTCCACCGCTACAGGGGCGGGAGAATTTGGGAACAGCTATCAGATGTTGGTGAGATGATCTAAGAGTTCTCCCAGGTGCATAATGTAGAACTCTTTTTCTGATGTGGTGGGCCCCCATGCAATAGCGAGCCTTAAAAGACAGGACTAAGGCTTTGAAATGAATTCGGTTATGGACAGGTAGCCAGTGCAAGGCCTTCAGATGGGGAGAGATCCTGGTTCTGGGTCCTAGCATGAGATCCCCCCCTAGCAACTGCATTTTGGATGACCTGGAGTTTGTTTAACTCTTTCGATGCTGATGACGGAACCCCTCCGTCATCAGCTGCGGTGGCGCTGTGCTGATGACGGAGCGGTTCCGTCATGGCCCGCTCGCCGCGCCTGCGCTGGGTGTTCCATTGAGCGGGCGGGGCCATGACGGAACTGCTCCGTCATGAGCACAGCCCAACCGCGGCTGGTGACGGAGCGGTTCCGTCAACAGCATGCGCCAGCCGCGCGGCCGCCCCTCCCCCTTAGCGCTGCGGTGGAATAGCTGCCGCAGTGATGTGGTTAATAGGAACTCTGGGCAGCCCAGGTACAGAACATTTACATAATCCAGCCTGGAGGCAATGAGGTCTTGAACCGCTGTCTTTCTGTGGGAGAGAGATAGGTTAGCAGGGGGGAGGAATTTCCTGAGCATTCTCAGGAGGCCGAATCAGGATCCTGCCACAGTCTGTAATTGGGTTTTCATGGATAAAGAGTCATCCAGTTTCATCCCCCAAATTCTTGACTGCCCTTACCGAAGACTGAAGGGGTGACATGTCAGCAGGCCACCATTGCTTCCATTCGTCCTGAGAGGGAGATCGGAAAAATATATTTTCAGATTTCTCGGGGTTGCATTTTAATTGGTTGAGTCTGAGCAAGTTAAAGACTTATCTCAGACAATTTTTATCTTCTCACCATCAAAGTCATCGCCCTTCTTGTATGTGAACAACAGCTGAGTATCGTCAGCGTAAGAGATTATTGTTGCATCACAAGCTTCAACCAAGGGGCAAGGGGGGCCATATACAGATTAAACAATGTCGGGCTCAGGATGGTCCCTGCGGAACACCCACTTTCAGAGCTGGGATGCGAGCGGGAAAAGGGGGAACCAAACCTCTTTGTTTCTGTCCTCTAAAAATGAAGAGAACCACTTCTACACCGTGCCCCCAAGGCCGCATTCCTGCGTACCTGCCTTCACCGTTGATCGCTATTCCCCAGGCAACAAATGCAGGGCTAAAGTATGATGCTGTTAAAATTCAAAAAAGTGTTTCACTTTAGAGCACGGGTACTCATAGTACGGCCCGCGGGCCAGCAGCGGCCCGGCAAGCCTTCCGTGGCGGCCCGCGGACCATGAGCCAGAGTACCCGTGTTTACTAAGACTGTCTGCAAACACTCTGCTGCTCTGTGGGGGGCAGGCAATTTATTCCGGCGGAGCTGCAGGGGCGCCGAGAGGGTGTGAAATAAAGCAATGCCCCATTCACAATCAAATGGTCTTTTTGAAGACCTGTGAAATACTCGGGTGAGGCTGTGTGTCTGTGCGCGCTGGGAAAACAGGCTGGGGAAGCTGTCACAGCCCGGGTGTCACAGGCAGGGTGGGGTGACAGAGGGAGGTAGAGGGACAGAGACAGAGGGAGGGAAATGCAGACAGAGAAATGGAGACAGAAAAAGGTAGACAGACAGAGGGAGGAGGGCGATAGAGGGATGAGGGATGAGGGCGACGGAGTGCGGGAGGCATAGTGAAGGAAGGGGATTGAGGGAAGGGGAATGAGGGAGGGAGTGAGGGAAGGGGAGTGAGGGAAGGGGAGTGAGGGAAGGGGAGGGAGGGAAGGGGAGGGAGGGGGGAAGGAGAGTGAGGGAGTGAGGGAAGGGAAGTGAGGGAGTAAGGGGAGTGAGGGAAGGGGAGTGAGGGAAGAGAGTGAGGGACGGGAGTGAGGGAAGGGGAGTGAGGGAAGGGGACGGAGGGAGGGAAGGAGAGTGAGGGAGTGAGGGAAGGAAAGTGAGGGAGTAAGGGGAGTGAGGGAAGGGGAGTGAGGGAAGAGAGTGAGGGAAGGGAGTGAGGGAAGGGGGGAATGAGGGAGGGAGTGAGGGAAGGGTGTGAGGAAAGGGGGGAATGAGGGAGAGAGGGAGTGAGGGAAGGGGAGTGAGGGAAGGGGAGTGAGGGAGTGAGGAAAGGGGAGTGAGGGAAGGGGAGTGAGGGAAGGGAGTGAGGGAAGGGAGTGAGGGACGGGAGTGAGGGAAGGGAGTGAGGAAAGGGAGTGAGGGAAGGGGAGTGAGGGAGGGAGGGAATGGGAGTGAGGGAGGGGTTGAGGGAAGGGGGGGTGATGGAAGGGGAGTGAGGGAGTGAGGGAAGGGGAGTGAGGGAAGGGGAGGGAGAGAGGGGAGTGAGGGAGAGAGGGGGTGAGGGAGGGAAGGGGAGTGAGGGAAGGGGAGAGTGGGAGGGAGTGAGGGAAGGGGAGTGAGGGAAGGGAGTGAGACAAGGGAGTGACGGAGGGGGTGAGGGAAGGGGGTGATGGAAGGGGAGTGAGGGAAGGGGAGTGGGGGAAGGGGAGGGAGGGAGGTGGAGTGAGGGAATGGGAGTGAGGGAGTGAGGGAAGGGGAGTGAGGGACAGGAGTGAGGGACAGGAGTGAGGGAAGGGGAGGGAGGGAAGGGGAGTGATGGAAGGGGAGTGAGGGAAGGGGAGTGAGGGAGGGAGGGAAGGGCAGTGAGGGAGGGGGTGAGGGAAGGGGAGGGAGGGAAGGGGAGTGAGGGAGGGGTGAAAGAAGGGGATTGAGGGAGTGATGGAAGGGGAGTGAGGGAGAGAGGGGAGTGAGGGCAGGGGGAGTGAGGGAAGGGGAATGATGGAAGGGGAGGGAGGGAAGGGGAGTGAGGGAGGGAGGGAAGGGCAGTGAGGGAGGGGGTGAGGGAAGGGGAGTGAGGGAAGGGGAGGGGAGTGAGGGAATGGGAGTGTGGGAAGGGAGTGAGGGAAGGGGAATGAGGGGGGAGTGAGGGAACAGGAGTGAGGGAAGGCGAGTGAGGGAAGGGGAGTGAGGGAAGGGGAGGTAGTGAGATTGAGGGAAGGGGAGTGAGGGAGGGAGAGGGGGAATAGGGGGAAGGGGAGTGAGGGGAAGGGAAGGGGAGTGAGGGGAAGGGAAGGGGAGTGAGGGAGGGAAGGAGAGGAATGGAGAGGGAAGGGAGAGGGAGGAAGAGGGAGGAGAGGGAGGGAGAATGAAGGGGAGGGAGAGGGAAGGAGATGAAGGGAGAGGGAAGGAGAGAGGGAGTGAGACAGTCAGAATGAGGGTGAGATAGGGAAAGAGCGGGAGTGAGAGGGAGCGAGACAGAGGGAGACCGGGGAGGGAGAGAGGGAGATAGAGGGATGGAGGTAGGGAGGCAAAGAGAGATAGATAGAGGGAGGGAGTCAGAGAGAGGGAGATAGAGAGAGAGAAGAGAGAGAGAGAGGTGTGTATGCCGGGTCTGGTAGCTCAGTGGAGGAAGGCGTCTGCTGCAGGGACCTGTGTTCAACCTCATGGTCACAGTTTTTTTGTTGCTCTAGCCCCGCCACCCCCACTGACCCCGCCCCCACCAGTGCGGCCCTCGGACACAAACCACACTGTAAATTTGGCCCCTGAGAGAAAGTTTGTGAGTACCCATGCTTTAGAGAATTAGATTTTAGCACTGTATTGAGTAGCATTAATTAGAAGGGATATTTTCCAAGCATGTTCTTAGAAAATGTCAGCCCCCTCTTGGCCCCCCAATCCTGTAACAACAATGCCACTGGTGATTGAAAGCACAAAGTTAGTTGTCATGTGCCCATGGTATGTTATATAGGTTGCTCATATGGATGAAGAAACAGTATGGGGCCGATTCACAGAACTAACTTAAGACAAAATCCTAAACTTACTACTTTTGGTATTTACAGAAGTTAGGATTTTGCCTTAAGTTTGTCTTAAGACAGATTTAAGACAAAATCCTAACTTAAGTCTGTCTTAAGTCTGTCTTAAGTTTGTCTTAAGACAAACTTAAGACAAAATCCTAACTTCTGTGAATACCAAAAGTAGTAAGTTTTGGATTTTGTCTTAAATTAGTTCTGTGAATCGGGCCCTATATTTTTATCAAACCAAAAGCCAAAAATCTGAGAGTAAAGTGGCAGACTGATCTATCCTTTTCTGCCCAAATTCAGCAGGTGACAGCTGCCTGGTTTGGCAGGTTAAGAAACCTGCGAAAGTTTATACACCTACTGCCAGAGAACTGTCGTCGGGCAGTAGTCCATGCCACAGTCCCCTCTCGCCTGGACTACGCAAACGGCCTCTATCTGGGTCAACCGGCTTACCTGGCACATCAAAGAACTACATTGGTTACCGGTGGCCAGTAGAATCAGATTTAAGGCCTTAACCCTAGCTTTTTGGGCAGTCCATTGCTCATGCCCCAGATATCTGAAGCGGAGATTAGTTGCGTATAAGAAAACTCGGTCACTGAGGGCTAACTCTCAAAATCTGCTTTGCACCCCCCAAGTAAAGAAAAATCGGTTAGGTGGCAGATCTTTCACGTTCGGGGCGTCTACAGAATGGAATTCCCTGCCTAATGCCCAGCGCCTGATTGACTGTGAATCGCAATTCAGGAAAGCAGCAAAAACATTGCTTTTTAACCAAAATTAATCTCCTGGGACCTGGGCCGTTCGGGATTTTGTGCGTCACCTGTTGCTATAGCGCCGGGACACCTCCTTGGAGGTAGCTGTTTGTGCTCTATAAATGGCTGTATTATTATTATTAAACCACATACTTGAAGGTGTTTCCTACAGCACATATCCTCGACTTGATGTGTTTCAAGGTGCTCTTCAATGTAGTGATAATGGAAAATGAGGTAGAGCGAAATACATGTTTTGCCGAAGATGGGAGAGTGACTGAAAGCTTGAGACAGGCCCTGTCTCAGCTCGAGGTCCTCTTGGACCCGCGAGCCCACAACGAGCCGAGCTTTCAAGTGGCACCTGTCTGCTACCCCCAGCCCGCTGTACTCTCATGCACCAGGAAATATAGGCAAAGCAGTAACTTTTCATGTAAAAGAGGCCAGAGAAACAGGTGGTCATTTGGTGGCTGAACAGTACAATATGGAAGTAGAAAACCTGGAATCAATGCCGGCTTCCCTGTTTCATACAACTGTGTGAACCTTGCCAAATATTTTATTTTAAAGAGCCCTCTTTTCTTAAAATTATCACATATAAGAACACCTTTGACGGAGCGAGTTTAGAAAACCTTGTGCGTTTAATGTAATAGTTTATAATATTGCCCCATCTAACTATCTAAGCCACACATTATAGAGTGCACATGACAAGTGACTTGGGGGCCAAATATACACAGCATTGTTCTGATTGAAAACGGCCCAATTTACACAATTGGGCTGTTTCCAACAGGAAAAATGCGTTTTTCTAAATGGAGAAATTCCGATTCAGTAGCTTGTTACTGAATTCCATTTTGCCTTTGCGAATCGGTATTTGGAAGGGGCATGTTTAGGGCGTCCCAAATACCGAATAGGTATGGTATGTATTACTGTTTTGTGACTAAATTCTGGTTGCAAAACAGTAATAATCTACCACAAGTTTAAAACTGGTGGTAAACCATTTGCAAAGTGTAGGAAGGTGGAATCTGACTATATGGGTACCCCCACTTTTTTCCTGGTGTTTTGCTGGTTTTTGACTTAGTTGGACTAGGACCTTCCTATTCAAGGCCCCAGTCTATCTGCTTTCTCTATAAACTGGACTCCATGTACTTTAGGTACATACCATATCGGTTACTGGGTCTTCCTTGTGACCCCCTGTATAGTGTACCCTAGGTACCCAGGGCATAGGTGCACCCTAGGCCTACCAGGGGTTGCAGCATGTATTGTGCCACCCCTGGTTTGCCTTCCAAACTGACACCACAGGTCTGTTCACACAGCTTGGGTAAGGTGGTGTAATCACCCCTTACTTAGATATAGTATACATATATATATATATATATATCTATAGACACATACACACTTATCTGTCACTCCTATGGCAGGCCTCGACAATCCTGGTGGCAGAGTGCTTGGTTTTATGTGAAAGGGTGCCCTAGCATGAGCTGAGCCCCTCTGCAGCTTTCGGAACCATCTCCTTATAGCTGTTCTATGATATGACCATACCATATACTCTAAGTGCATTATAATTCTCACGGTTAATGCTAACTTTGGTTTGGCTTTATCAAAACATGTCGTGTAAGGTGTCAAACACTTTGGAATACAACTCCGCCCGCCAGTCCTGGCGGCGGGGGTAGCATTCCACTTTTCTAGAGAGAGAAGACATGTAGTTACTGGTAAACCCGGTTAAAGTTATACAGAGCCTCTGCATCACAAAATGGATGCTGCTGCCACGACAAGAGCCTGCCCTCCTGCTGCTGGACGAAACTCAGGCAGGGGAGGCCTGAACAATAGGTTTCCTGTCCAGGGAGGTGCTGGCACCTCCCCAGACAGTCTTTAGTGTATTGGGGCAGGGAGGGCTGCATTCAGTAAGAGGGCTGCATTCAGTAAGTGCTTTCCAGACACTGCCTGGGGCACACTAGGTGCTCCATGCATTTCCCAGTTCAAACCGGTTGCTAGGGCACTCTGCCCAAGCTCTGGTGCGAAACTGGACAAAGGGAAAGGGGTGTAACCACCCCCTCCACAGGTTCACCCATATGAGGGATCTTTGCCATTGTCCTGCCCCTAAACTTAGTATAAGTATAGAAACCCAGTCCCTAGGACTTTAGATTACCCTGGACAAAAATCAGAAACATATATCCTGGACCTTCGACATTCCATTTCAACTGGAAGACGGAAGACATCTCCCTTGTGGTCAAGGAGTGACCATCCTGTTCAAACAGGCACCAATAGCAACTTTGCAGGCCTGTATTTTCGAGGCTCCCACCGGATCCCGAAAAATCTGCGACACAGGACATAGACTTCCAGACATCTGACACTGCTCGATGATCCCAGCAAAGCGGAGACCCGTGGCAGACACGAGAGACATGGGACTAGAACTCCTGGACATCCTGCATTTTGCTAACTGCATCGACTACCGAGGTATTTCGCAGTTGTGCATTGGGGTACGAGAAGCCCCAGCCCCGAGAACCATTTGCACCAAAGCTCAGCCCTCCACACTCAGGGCCGGACTGGGAACTGAAAGCAGCCCTGGCAAATTTTGCCAGACCAGCCCCCGTCCGGCACGTAGCGAGCCAGCCCCCGTACGGCGCTTAGCGAACGCGCACAGCGAATCTAGCCCGACGGCAACTGGGGGAGTTTGGGGGGGTTTTGGAAAACGACAGACCAAAATGGTGAATTGTACAGCACATTTTCATTACATATTCAAATTGTATCAACTTTCAAAGCCCAGTAAACAGTAGATGATGACCTTAAAGGACATTAGGTTACCCACCCAGTCATATCTACCCATAGGTATTCTTTCAGAGAGCACCAAAAATAGACACAAGTAGTGAATCAGAGAGAACAAAGTAAAAGTGAGACCAGCCCCCACATGGTGTGTAGCGAGCAAGCCATTTCAGCCACCAATGGGGCAACATGCATGTCAGACAGAGCACGACTGTGCTACCTGTACGTCCCAATATTGACAGCAGGCAACACTTAAACCAAAAGGTCCATAGTCATAGAGACATTTTAAGGTTATGGACATGAGATAAATGCACATCCACCAAGTCTGAAATGGAACACATTACACAGTCTGTGCTTATTCCAACACCAGCCAAGGATCCAGCCTTCCTGGACCAAACTTGGACGCCTCTGAGTCAGCATTTTCAAAACTTGTTGTAAACTGCAGCAGATCCAAAGGAAGAGACAACTTTTTTTACATGACGTTTGTCAGCCTCACTTTCCTTTGGTCCTCAAAGTGCAAACAAATGTGTGATCATACGATTAACTCCAAGGTTTAAACACAACTGTGTTTTTAGTCAAAAATAAGTAGACTTCACTGTTAGGAGTTATCACTAAGGCACATGATATGGCAATTTCAATGGACATCATGGGGTCAGGTTTGCAGGATGCACTGTGTACAGTTTGTACTACAAAGATGGCCTTTCTGGCTCTGCCAGTCATTTACAACAATAAAGTGTGGCTGCATCTCAGTGAATAGTTTCTCAAAATAAGAGCAAAAATAGCTTGGTGCAGCCTACAGATTCCATGCCCAATCCCTCAAAGTTACAGCAATTGTTGATCACTAATATTAATCCAACCCATGCCTAGGCCGTGATTAAAGTAGGAGAACGAACAAAGCTGCCAGCCAGCCTGCTACATTAGCTTAGTTCAGTTCTCATACTTTAATCGCGGCCTGCCGGCCTGGCCGCCCGCACCATGTGCACCAAAGCAAAAATTGTAATCATGATAATGATTGATTCATCATCATAATTACAAATTTTTGATTTATTGCCTGCACCCGCGACGGTCCTGTCATCAACATGTACACACATAGCTCAGCTGTGCATATACGGTGGGGGTCCGAGCCCCTCAGCCTGAGTTGTGCACTCAGCTCAGCCTCTCACAGGTCATAGACCGCAATTGCAAAACACTTGCAGTTTACAACCTACTTCAAGTAGGCGGTAAGCTGCTTGGAAAGCGGAAGGAGTCACCAGGGGATCCCTTCCTGTTTGTGAATGGCTGATAAAATATTTTTTAAGAGCAGGCAGTGGTCCCACGGCCCGCTGCCTGCTCTTAAAAAATGAAACAAACGTTTAATTTTTCTTTTTTAAATGTATCTTATGTAACGTCCCTTTGATGGGAAGAGGTGGTTTCTGAGGTGGAAGTATAAGGCAAGTAACTCTACTCAGCCTACCTCATTGCCAGTCTTCAGAGAGAATCTCTCTTCATTACTACCTGCAGATACCCCAGACTCTGTAGCACACTCCCTTCCCGGCCTGATTATCCATTTTCATCCATCCATCTCCCATGCACCTTAGCTCACAGCTGACCTTAGGTCCCAGCCCCATATCAGCCACAATCTGACTCCATTTTCATTATTCCCGGTAAAAATCATTAGGAAATTACCCTCAAACTTAAATCATTGAATATATATCAGGAAAATAAATGAGTACACACTTCAAAATATATTCCACAGTTGCCCTAATGACCCGACTGCTAATTAAATAAACAAAAACAGAAGGGCTATGACAGGACCGGCTTTAGCGCTCGTCCAAAAGTCTTCATTGGTGCCCCACCACAGACCTCTTTCTCTGTAGATACCTTTACTACCACCCTTCAACAGTGCCCCTCATCTCTCCAAAGCCCCTCCCCCTCATGTCCTGCTCATCAGACTCCCTCACTACCACCCTCCATCAGTGACCCTCATCTCTCTGTAGCCCCCCTACACCCCATTACAACCTCCTTGGATTCCGTCATTGCCACCCTCCACCAGTGCTCCTTATCGCTCCATAGACCATCCCCCCACGCCCCCTCCTCAGTTGCCCTCACTGCCACTTTCCACTGATGCCCCTCATCTCTCCATAGCCCCTCCAACTCATGACCTACTACCACTCTCCACCAGTACCCCTCATATCTCCATAGCCCCTCTCTCATATGCACTTCATATGGTTGTATAGTGCTACTCATAGTGTAGGGTGTTATAGTACTTCACATTGTGGCCACATTATGAGACAATGAATCATACAAGTATGTAACTCAGCCTATAGGCAATGTCGCATTAGCCAATGAGGATTACCAGTAGTAGGAATCACATGTCATTCATACTGGTGGGCAGAATGTTTTAAGAGTTTGGTCTGGAGAAGCACAAACACAAGATTTAAAACATACCACAGTGGTGGTGTGGTGGGGGGCTTTACTGATTAAAATGTATTTTTGCCCCAACAAACTCTTTATAGCAACAGTAGAATAATGAAAGACTGAGGAACGGATCATGGCTGACGAAGGGCAAAACATGACAAATAATGCTCCCTTCCCCAGAGGAGCAACTAGAGCCAGATTTCAGAGGGAGGGGCTATCAAAGATTTCATGGGGGCTGATTCTTCCAGCAATATGCAGAGTGGAGATGCAGTGGCTCGAAGAAGGGGTGAAAACACAACAAAGCCTCGTAGGGAAGTAAATTGTATTGTATAGTAATTGCATTTATATATCGCTAGAGGCGTCTAAGCACTTTTTCGGCGAGTAGCACGCTATTCTGGAACACATAAAGGATTAGTGTTGAATTAGTATAGTGAAATTTTAAACTAATTTGAATGGTGGACATGTTAGTCAGTTATTTGGACTATGCTGTTTATGTACACATTATCCCAGGCACACAAAATGTGGGCGAGCACACCGTCCCCTATGCATGCTCTCTTCAGCACATAAGGCAAAGTGGTGACAAACACAGATACAAAATTACTACTGACAAACCCAATTACAGGAGCAAATGCTAACACATGGACACACAAGTCTTGTCAGAATAGTCAGGATAGTCAGACAAACAGGTATGTGAAACAGACAAACAATACAACAGATGTGGCAGTAGACAAATACGAGCAGATGGACAGGGGTATTGGTGTCCAGACAGAATACGGGCCCGAATCAGAGCAAACTGACTCCTAAGGAGACATCAGTACCATTTTTGCATTACAGTTTACTCTCAGTTTACCCTGTTTCAAACATCAAAATGCAAAACCTTTGAGTACAGCCATTCCTGGTTGCCTAATTATTCCTGGGGCCCTTGACTTAAATTCTCATGTTCAAAGGATCAGATAAAGTAATTCATAAGGCACCAGAAAAAGATTTAGGAGACTGTATGACGGCTTCCAAAGTAATAGTTTAGGGGAATTCGACAGTGTATCTTCCCATTCTCGGGGTCTTTACTAGAAAGAATTCTCAAGTTTAATAAATTATTTTTGGCAAACTAGACAGGTGGCGAAGTGTACATTCTGTCACAACATCCATCTCCCATTATGCCTTCGACAAACAGAACCTTGTTTTTATTTCTTATGTTATGGGGCAGTAAGCCACGGATATCTTCCATTTTCTTTCAAGAGCAGGAGGCATGGATTCTCATCCTTCAATTGACTTCTTCATGTGGTTGAAGTTCGAAAATGATCTTCAGCCTTCGAGTCTAAGGGTTGTGGTTGCTGGATCCCAAAGCTGAATTAATGGATGGCTTCCATACTCACCGCAAAAAGCGCTTTAATGCTCTTTAACGGGTCTTAAACACCATAAAAAGGCATGTACAGTTACAATTCCATCTCTTGGACAAGTAGATATTTTAAAATATACAGTAAGTAAGTTTGTGGTGCCTAGGTAGAGAGTAGGTATGTGCGCGTGAAAAGGGTGTATGTATAATCTTATAGATACCAAACCAGCTTCTTTCTTCATCACTCTGGTTTTGAATCGAGAGATTCTCTCATTCGTCGAGCTACCGCCTTTGTAAATCACTGACTGCTCCGCATAGGGGACTCAAGTGGAACCGGTACAGCTTTGGAGCATTTATTTACTCCGTTCAGCCAGACCACGCGGAGCCCCCTATGTCTTGTTGCCTTGTCTCCCGTCGAATGTGTGCCTCACTGAGGGCATCGACACACCTCTGCATGCTAGTACTCTGTGGTTTCCAGACCTCCAGGACCCATCTCCAGAGCCCCCACCCTGCTGCCAGGAGCACCCAGGATTGCAAACATAACCTGGTGCCAGCAGGGAAACTAGAGGTAATCAAGGCCCTCTGACTTCGCTTCATTCTTGGAAGCAAATCATTAAGGGCCGCATTATGAATGCCTCTTAATTTCGAAGGGGCCAGTACCAGCAATTTCGGACCTATCTCAAATGTAAGATTAGTGGGAGCACAGCTAAGAGCAGCAGCAACAAGCATTTACAATGCAATGGTTTTGCCTTTGTTAAAGTTTGAGCTGTTGGCAAAGCTCTTGACCATTTTTTTTAACATAAATAAATGGCATTGTTATTTGCAATGCCTTTAGCTTTATCTTTTGCAAATGACACTCACAAACACCTACAGAGAGCCCCCAACACACACCCACACAGAGCTCCCCCACACACACTGCGAGCACCACCACACTGCGAGCCCCCCCACAGACTGTGAGCCTCCTCTATACACTGCGAGTCACCTCCTACAAAGCCCCCTCCACACACAGAGCCACCCCGCCCACACATAGAGAGCCCTCCCCTTGTTTGGCAATGTACACTAAGCCCTTAGAGTTTTATAAAGCTTTGGAGAGAGTTATTTGCAACTGTTCATTATAAAGAATATATTCCTTTCTAACTATACAATGGTGTACAATATATCTTATTGAAGCCACTCTCAGATGGACGCAGGCAGCTGCTTAGAAAGTTTTTTAACCCCTTCGAGGCTATTGACGAGCTGGGCTCGTCATCGCGCTTACCTGTCCTGCGCGGATGACAAGGCCAGCTCGTCACGTAACGCGGTAACTTCGAATTTGCCGCGCACAGCGGGAAAAGCCGCCGCAGCGATGCGGTTAAACAACATACACAACGAGGTCAAGGTTTTAGAATGTGAGTGCATGTACTGTTGTAAAACATTAATAAGGCACATGTGGATGACACAGAACCATGCATAGGCACAATATTGCACAGTGACTTTACTAGTTTAATTAACCCCATAACTTCTGAAGAATATGAAGATTGATGTATCAAAAGTTGCATGGATGAATGGATGTGTGAAAATGTGGGTGGATGATTGATTGGTGGATGGATAGAAATGTGGATGTTGAAAGGATGGATGTATGGATGGAAGGATGAAAGGGTGGAGGGATGCAGGATGGATTGTTGAAAGTGTGGATGAATAGATGAAAGGATGCGTGGAAGGATGAAAGTGTGGATGGAAGTACGGATGGAAGAAAACGTGGATGTATGGATGGATAAAATGTTGCATAGATGAATGATGTATGGATGTGTGATAATGTGGTAGGATGAATGATGTATCTCATTCACATTTTTTAAGTTCTAATGAACGTGGGATATTTTTTTGCCATTGTTTCTGAAGGTATAAGACAGATGAATTTGCTACAGAACATAGAATGAGTGCATGTGGTATAGCTTCTTTAAAAAAAAATTGCACAGTAACATATTTTAGGCATTTTGCTCAATTTGCTATAGAACATAGAATGAGTGCATTTGTTGTAGTTTCTTTAAACTAAATTTGCACAGTAACATATCTTATGTAGTTTGTAAATAATAATGCAGAGACAAGATAAGGTTTCAAATTTTTATTTAAGTAAATATATTTACTATTATTGTATGAAAGCAAATTAAACTTTACTGAAAATACTTTTGCATTTTTTATGAAACGTAATTTGAATATTTCCTATTTTTACTTCCATTTACAGTAAAGTATTGTGTCCTTTTTTCAACTTATGAAAATATATATTATACAAGCCACTCTCAGATGGACGCAGGCAGCTGCTTAGAAACTTCTTTAAACAACATACACAATGAGGTTAAGGTCTTAGAATGCGAGTGCACATATTGTTGTAAAACATGAATAAGGCACTTGAGGATGACACACAGAACCATGCATAGGCACAATATTGCATAGTGACTTTACTAGTTTGAAAAACCCCATAACTTCTGAAGAATCTGAAGATTGATGTATAAAATGTTGCATGGATGAATGATGGATGTGTGAAAAGGTGTGTGAATGTGTAAAGGATGGATGTATGGATGAAAGGGTGGATGGATGCAGGATGGATTGTTGAAAGTGTGGATGAATGGATGCGTGGAAGGATGAAATGTTGGACGGAAGGAGGCCGGATGGAAGAAAAGGTGGATGTATGGATGGATAAAATGTTGCATGGATGAATGATGTATGGATGTGTGAAAATGTGGTGTGAAAGTGTGGATGGATGTATTGTTAGTAGAATGAAATGGTAGATGGATGTCTTAATAAAAATGTTGCATGAATGATGGATGGATGTGTGAAAATGTAGGTGGCTGTATGATGGGTGTATGGATTGAAGGGTGGATGAGTAAAGGATGGATGTATGGAAAGATGCAAGTGTGGATGGATGAAGGAATAAGAGGGGTGGATAGGCAAGATAGAGAGTAGGGGAAAGATGAAAAGAGAGAAAGATAAAGTAGGAAAGATAAGGAAGAGAGAGAAGTATGATAAGGAAGAGAGGATATAGAGGTGTAGAAAGGAAGGTAGAAAAAAATATAGAAATGTAAATTACACAATGTGAATTTTATTTGAAGTTGTAAAGAGTGTATTAGAAGCATTGTTTGTGGTTTTAAGCAACTACAAAACAACAATAGGAGAGGCAGGGAGATTAAGGAACACTCTTAGTCCCCTGTTAAATCTAAATAAACAAGAGAAGAGACGTTAAATAAGTCTCAAATTGCCACAGAGACGGAGCGAAGCAACTGGGGAATCGCACACCCACTTTATGTGGAAAGGAAAGCCCTCACACACCGACCTAGTCAGTGTCATGCTTCATCATTGGGCCCCACCAAAGAGGCCGAATGCCTCTTTGGTGTGCTACGACGCCAGAAGACTGCGGAGCGGGTTGTGTGAAAAGGGCATGCTGTGAGTTTTATAATTAAAAGTGCCTAATGTGTATCTACAAAATGTTTAATTCTTGATCCTTAGTACACAAATGAAAGAGTTATGTGTCTGAATTTAATGCCAAAGGTAATGGATTTGTTAATTCAGAATAATAATTAGTCAGTCAACATGTTTCATCCTTTACAGTTGTTTAAATTTACCTAGGCATTTATCAGGACAGAATTATACCCCGGCGGTATGGACTCTCTAATCGTCCACCCTGACCTGGGGGCGTGAAAGTGAAAAAATCAAAAGTGATTTAGTGCATAAAAAAAGGGGGAAGAGCAAGTTGCTCATTCCAAAAATACTCCTAATTGCGGAGTGTTTGTGCACCTGTAAAAGAAATAACACAGACAAACATATAAAACCATCACACAATTAGTTGTAAATATAGGTCATTGCGTTTGTCCAGGGTGCTCCATAGTTGTGGCATAGTGTTCCTAAATAAACACTATAGTTAACACCATCTATATATCTATATAGCCTTATAGGGACGATACCACTAACTTTGGGAAGTGAAGTGGAAAAATGTGTTGATGAAGAGAGAAGACGCATGAGAGATATCAAGAGAGATGGAAAGCAAGAAGAAAAGTAAGTGCAGAATGGAGTGAGAAGATAGCAAATAAGGAGTGCAGGATAGAAAGTGAAGACAAGATGGAGACGTAGATAGAGAGTGAAGGCAGGAAGGAGAGAAGACACAGGAGAGAGAGAAAAAGGGAGGGTAGGATGTAGGGCATGAGCAAGGAGGAGGAATGGAGCAAGAGGTACAGTAGAGTGAAAAGAAAGGAGATAGAGATAGATAGAATAATGTTTTTTTGGTACATGAAAGAGAGATAGAAAGAGGACAAGAAGCAGAGGGAGTTGTAAAAGGAGGGGGCAAAGAGGGGCAAGAGGAAAAGAGATAGTTCAGGAACGGGAAGAGAGAGAGTAGATAAAGAAGAAAGGCGCGAGAGTTGAAAAGGAAGAGGGGGTAAGAAGAAGAGGGAGGCTAATAAGGAGAAGGCGAACACGAGAGAAAGAGAGAGAGGGCAAGATAGAGAGGAAAGGCACAAGAGAGAGGGAAGGCAAGATGTAGAGGGTGAGCAGGATAAAGACAAATTGGGAAGAAAGACAAGAAGGAGAGAGAAATGGAGAGATGGTAATGAAGGGTAGGAAGTAGAGAGAGATGAAAAAGGAGAGAGGGGCAAAGAATGGGCAATAGGAAAATAGAGTGCAAGAAAAGAAGGAGAGAGAGTTGGTGACTGAAAGAAGAGAGTGAGAGAAGGCAAAAGAAGGAGAGAGAGTTGGTGACTGAAAGAAGAGAGTGAGAGAAGGCAAATAGAGAGTAAAGGCACGCGAGAGAGTGCAAGAGAGAGAAGCATGATAGATAAGGAGGAGGAGAAAGGACACATGAGAGAGGGAGAGATCAAGAGAGGGGAGGCAGGAAGAAAAGTAAGGGCAGAATGGAGTGAGAAGGCAAAATACCGAAAGAGTAAAAGATAGAAAAAGAAGCCAAGATGAGGAGGGAGTAAGAACAGGAGAGAGAGAAAGCAGGAAGTAAAAGGAAGGTAGGAGGTAAGGCATAAGCAAGAAGAAGGGAGGGAGAGAGCAGATGGAAGAGGGAGCAGGAGGGAGAGGGACAGAGGAAACAAGCATTGGAAATGCAATAGGTCTCGCACCATTAGAGTTAGTGCTTTTAGAATTGTTTATGGTTTTTTTTTGTAAATGTTTAGCATTTTTGTTTCCTGTAGCCAATGCTAAAGAATTACAAATAAAAAAAGCCATAAATATTTCTAAAAGCTGTAACTGAAATGGTCTGAGAGCTATTGCACTGTGTGAGGGTGAGGTGTTGAGGGTGAGTGAAGGTGAGCGTGAGGGTGGGTGAGGGTGAGTGAGGGTGAGGTGTTGAGGGTGAGTGAGGGTGAGTGAGGGTGAGGTGTTGAGGGTGAGTGAGGGTGAGGGGGAGTAGTTGATGCTGAGTGAGGGTGAGTGAGAGTGAGTGTGAGTGAGGTGTTGAGGGTGAAAGTTTGAGGGTGAGGATGTTTTTTTTTTTTAAATTGCGAAAATAATTTCTTTGTTATTTACAATGCCAATAGTTTTATGTTTCGTAAATCTGACACATATTGTAACCCAAAATGTGTTGTAGCACTGAGTGGTGTGAGGGTGAGTGGTGTGAGGGTGAATGGTGTGAGGGTGAGGGGTGTGAGGGTGAGGGGTGTGAGGGTGAGGGGGGTGAGTGTGAGGCGGGTGAGGGGGGTGAGGGTGAGGGGGGTGAGTGTGAGGGGGAGGGGGGTGAGGGTGAGGGGGGTGAGGGGTGTGAGAGTGAGGGGTGTGAGGGTGAGGGGGGTGCGGGTGAGGGGGGGGAGGGTGAGGGTGAGTGTGAGGGGGGTGAGGGTGAGTGGGGTGAGAGTTAAGGGTGTTGAGGATGAGGGGGGTTAGAATGAGGGAGTTGAGGGTGAGGGGGGTGAGGGTGAGGGAGGGTGAGTGGTGTGAGGGTGAAGGGTGTGAGGGTGAGGGTTGTGAGGGTGAGGGGTGTGAGGGTGAGGGGGGTGAGTGTGAGGGGGGTGAGGGGGGTGAGGGTGAGGGGTGTGAGGGGTGTCAGGGTGAGGGTGAGGGTGAGGGGGGTGAGGGTGAGGGGTGTGAGGGGTGTCAGGGTGAGGGTGAGGGTGAGGGGGGTGAGGGTGAGGGGGAGTGGGGTGAGGGTGAGGGGGGTGAGGGGTGTGAGGGTGAGGGGTGTGAGGGTGAGGGGGGTGCGGGTGAGGGGGGGGGGTGAGGGTGAGTGTGAGGGGGGTGAGGGTGAGTGGGGTGAGGGTTAAGGGTGTTGAGGATGAGGGGGGTTAGTAAGAGGGAGTTGAGGGTGAGGGGGGTGAGGGTGAGGGTGAGGGGAGGGAGGGTGAGGGAGGGTGAGTGGTGTGAGGGTGAAGGGTGTGAGGGTGAGGGGTGTGAGGGTGAGGGGGGTGAGTGTGAGGGGGGTGAGGGGGGTGAGGGTGAGGGGTCTGAGGGGTGTCAGGGTGAGGGTGAGGGGGGTGAGGGTGAGGGTGAGGGGGGTGAGGGTGAGGGGGGTGAGGGGTGTGAGGGTGAGGGGTGTGAGGGTGAGGGGGGTGCGGGTGAGGGGGGGGGGGTGAGGGTGAGTGTGAGGGGGTGAGGGTGAGGGTGAGTGGGGTGAGTGTTAAGGGGGTTGTGGATGAGGGGTGTTAGTATGAGGGAGTTGAGGGTGAGGGGGGTGAGGGTGAGGGTGAGGGGAGGGGAGGGAGGGTGAGGGAGGTTGAGGGGGTGAGGGAGTGTAAGGGAGAGTGAGGGTGAGGCTGAGCGGGTGTGAGAGGGTCAGTGAGGGGGTGTGTGAGAGGGTGAGTGAGGGGGTGTGTGAGGTGGTGTGTGAGAGCGTGAGTGAGGGGGTGTGGGAGGGGTGTGTGAGAGGGTGTGTGAGAGGGTGAGGGTGTGTTAGGGTGAATGAGGGTGAATGAGGGGGTGTGAGGGGGGTGAGGGTGGGGTGTTGAGGGAGTGAGTGTGAGGGTGTGAGGGGTGAGGTTGAGGGGGTGAGGGTGAGGGGGTGAGTGTTAGGGGGTGTGAGCGTTAGGGGTGTTATTTTTAGGGTGTGTGAGGGTGAGGGTGAGTGAGGGTGTGTGACTTTTCAGGTGTGTGACGGTGCGTGAGTGTTAGTGTGTGTGAGGGTGAGTGAGGGTGTGCGAGGTTTTGTTACACAGAGGGTGTGTGCTGGTGTGTGAGGGTGAGGGTGTGTGAGGGTGAGTGTGAGTTATTTGGAGTGAGTGTGAGTGAGGGGGTGTGAGGGTGTTGTTGTGAGTGTGAGGTGAGTGAGCATGTGTGAGTGTGATGGGGTGTGAGGGTGAGGGGGTGTGAGTGTGTGTAAGTGTGAGGATGAGTGATGTTGTTTGCGTCTGAGAGTGTGTGAAGTGTCGTGAGTGTGAGAGTGTTGTGATGAGTTTTAGGGGAGCGTGTGTGTGTGAGGGTAAGGTGTTTGAGGATGAGGAGGTGTGTGTGTGTGAGGGTGAGTGTGGGTGTGTGAGGTGTTGTTAATCAGAGGGTGTCTGAAGGTGTGTGACGGTGTGTGAGGGTGAGGGTGTGTGAGGGTGAGTTTGAGTCATTGGGAGTGAGTGTGAGTGAGTGTGAGTGAGGGGGTGTGAGGGTGTTGTTGTGAGTGTGAGGGGTGTGAGCATGTGTGAGTGTAATGGGGTGTGAGGGTGAGGGGGTGTGAGTGTGTATGAGGATGAGGATGAGTGATGTTGTTTGCGTCTGAGAGTGTGTGTGGTGTAGTGAGTTTGAGAGTGTTGTGATGAGTTTTAGTGGAGCGTGTGTGTGTGAGTGTAAGGTGTTTGAGTTTGAGGGGGTGTGTGTGAGGGTGAGTGAGGGGGTGTGACGTTTATGGTGTGTGACGGTGTGTGAGTGTGAGTGTGTGTGAGGGTTATTGAGGGTGTGAGAGGTGTTGTTAGGCACAGGGCGTGTGAGGGTGTGTGAGCGTGAGGGTGTGTGAGTCTGAGTGTGAGTTATTGTGATTGAGTGTGAGTGAGTGTGAGTGAGGGGGTGTGAGGGTGATGGGGTGTGAGGGTGAGGGGGTGTGAGTGTGTGAGTGTGAGGGTGAGCGAGGGAGTGTGAGTGTGAGTGAGTTGTTGTGGCTGAGAGTTAGAGTGTGTGAGGGTAATGGTGTGATGGTTATTGTGCGTGTGTGAAGGTGAGGGGATGAGGCTAAGGCTGTGTGAGGTGGAGGGGTGTTGATGGTGATAGAGTGTGAGGGGTGTGAGTGGATGCGGCTGTCCGGTGTAGTGAGTGTGAGCTTGTTGTGAGGGGTGTTATTTTTTGAGGGGAGTGAGGGTGTGCGAGTGTGTGTGAGTGTGAGTGTGAGTGGGTGTGAGTGTGAGTGTGAGTAAGTGGGTGTGAGGCTGAAGGTGTGTGATGGTGTATGAGGGAGATGTTGTGTTAGGGTTATTGAGGGTGTGTGAAGGAGTGTGATAGTTTTGGTGTGTGAGGGTGATGTTATGAGTGTGTGTATGTTAATATTAATTAAGTAATATGTGTTGTGTTTTACAAAAGGTGTTAGATGTTCCCTTTGTATTCCTTCTGTCTTATGTGTATATTTGTATGTAATGTAACTGTGTATGTTTTGTACTAACTGAGTGGTATGTGTTTAACGTGTTTGTGGAGTCCCGTTTTTTTTTTTTCTTTCAAAATGGCCGACGCAATGCGTCACTTCGACGTTGGCTATGTTTAGCGGTCTAGTTTTTTTTTGTGTTGTGTGTGTTTATTTTTTTTTACGTTAATTTTTAGCCAATCGGAGCGCGACGTTTTTGACGTAGCGTTCCGATTTGCATACGTCAACGGTGGAATTCCCCAGAGATCGAGAATGTTGGTGCGCGGAAGGCGTGTTCTTGTTCCTGTGGTGTTGCTGCGTCGTTTGACAGGTAAGAATGTATTCCAAAGCTTGTTATTATGTAATGTAATGTAGTATATATACTATGTTTAAGTTAAAGACTTGCGAAATGTATTTTTTTCGCTCGTAATATTTGTAAATGTTTGTAATGTAACGGAAAGTTTTGTTTTTTATTGTTGATATGTAATGCATATGTTTTGTTAAACTGTAATGTAATGTATTTTTTGCTGTTTTTTGTTATTTGACGTACAAAAGCTGTTTTTCGAACTTTGAAGTGCTAATTTTTTTTTAATATATTGATGTAAGTTGTGTCTGCATTATTTTTTCGGGTGATGCTGAAGTAGCCGGATTATATGTTATTGACGTACTTGATGTATGAAAGGAAACTTTGTGTATTTGCTGACTTTATTATTCGTAGCAATGTATGAAGTGGATGTACAGTGATGTAATGTTTTTTTTGTTTGCTTTTTGTGAAAGAATAGTTCTATTTTCGTAATATGTTTCTTATATTAGAAGTAATTACGTGTGAATAACTGCTATTGTTGTATGCGTACGGCTTTTTGTGTAACTGTCGACTATTGTCTTTAATCCGTCCCATTCTCCGGATGAATAGTGCTTGTTTATTGCCCCCAGAAAAAGTTGGCTGTTTCAGAATAGTTGTATTTTCGTAATATGTTTCTTATATTAGATTTAATTCCGTGTGAATAACTGCTATTGTTCTATGCTTACGGTTTTTTGTGTAACTGTTGACTATTGTCTTTAATCCGTCCCATTCTCCGGATGAATAGTGCTTGTTTATTGCCCCAAGAAAAAGTTGGCTGTTTCACTTTTGTCTTTGTACATCCTCGTCCTCGCTTCCTGCCACATATTTGTATTTGTTTTGTTGGTGTAATATTGTTGTAATATTGTACGAATTTTATTTACTTTTTGGCCCGAAGCCTGATTAACATCCTTGCATCCTGTAGGTCACTTTTGGGAAGTATATTTTGTGTATAACGTATCTGATGCACTACTCCGTAGACCCCCTTTTTTTCCGTCGTGAAAGTTGTTTATGTGTATGAAAATGGCATAACATTCATAAATTTGCAGAGTGGGTGAATGATGCAGAGTGGGTGAATGATGCAGAGTGGGTGAATGATGCAGAGTGGGTGAATGATGGAGAGTGGGTGAATGATGGAGAGTGGGTGAATGATGCAGAGTTGGTGAATGATGGAGAGTGGGTGAATGATGGAGAGTGGGTGAATGATGGAGAGTGGGTGAATGATGGAGAGTGGGTGAATGATGGAGAGTGGGTGACTGAAGCAGAGTGGGTGACTGAAGCAGAGTGGGTGACTGAAGCAGAGTGGGTGACTGAAGCAGAGTGGGTGACTGAAGCAGAGTGGGTGACTGAAGCAGAGTGGGTGACTGAAGCAGTTTGGGTGACTGAAGCAGAGGGGGTGACTGAAGCAGAGGGGGTGACTGAAGCAGAGGGGGTGACTGAAGCAGAGTGGGTGACTGAAGCAGAGTGGGTGACTGAAGCAGAGTGGGTGAATGAAGCAGAGTGGGTGACTGAAGCAGAGTGGGTGACTGAAGCAGAGTGGGTGAATGAAGCAGAGTGGGTGACTGCCGTTTGTGGATGTGTGTTGCAATAGGTCTTGCATTTGGAAAGTTTGTGCTATTGGTATTGTAAAGGACTGCATTTTTATTTATGTGCTTGTTTTGAAAATAGCGAATTAATATGTTTGTTATTTACAATGGCAATAGTTTAATCTTTTGCCAATGTGATACCAATTGTAACATAATATGTGTTGTGAGTGAGGGTGAGGTGTTGAGGGTGAGTTGTTGTAGGTGAGTGAGGGTGATGTGTTGAGGGTGAGTGAGGGTGAGGTGTTGAGGTTGAGTGAGGGTGAGGCGTTGAGGGGGAGGGGTGGAGGGTGAGGTGTTGAGGGTGAGTGAGGGTGAGGTTGAGTGAAGGTGAGGGTGAGGTGTTGAGGGTGATTGAGGGTGAGGGTGAGGTGTTGTGGGTGAGTGAGGGTGAGTGATGGTGAGGGTGAGTGAGGGAGGGTGATTGAGGGTGAGGTGTTGAGGGTGAGGTGTTGAGGGTGAGGGGGGAGGTGTTGAGGGTGACTGAGGGTGAGGTGTTGAGGGTGAGTGAGTGTGAGGTGTTGAGGGTGAGTGAGGATGAGTGAGAGTGAGGGTGAGTGAGGGGTTAAGGATGAGGTGTTGAGGGTGAGTGAGGGTGATGGTGAGTGTAGGTGAGGGTGATGTGTTGAGGGTGAGTGAGGGTGAGGGTAAGGTGTTGTGGGTGAGTGAGGGTAAGGTGTTGAGGGTGAGTGAAGGTGAGGTGTTGAGGGTGAGTGAGGGTGAGGTGTTGAGGGTGGGTGTGGGTGAGGAGTTGAGGGTGAGTGAGGATGAGTGAGAGTGCGGGTGAGTGAGGTGTTGAGGGTGAGGTGTTGAGTGTGAAGTGTTGAGGGTGAGTGAGGGTGAGGTGTTGAGGGTGAGTGAAGGTGAGGGTGGGTGAGCGTTAGTGAGTGAGGGGGAATGAGTTGTTGAGGGTGAGGTGTTGAGGGTGAGTGATGTTGAGGGTGAGTTAGGGTGAGGGGATGATGGTGTGAGGGTGATGGTGAGTGAGGGTGGGCGAGGGTGAGGGTGTGAGGCTTATTGAGAATGTGTGTGGGTGTGTGAGGATGTGTGAGAGTTTGTGAGGGCGGGTGTGTGTGAGGGTGGGGGTGTGTGAGTGTGGGGGCATGTGAGGGTGTGTTGTTGAGGTCATGAAGGTGAGTGTGGGTGAGTGTGGGTGAGGGTGAATGAGGGTGAGGTGTTGAGTGTTAGTGAGGGTGAGTGAGGTTGAGGGTGATGGTGAGTGTGAGGTGTTGAGGGTGAGTGAGGGTGAGGTGTTGAGGGTGGGTGTGGGTGAGGAGTTGAGGGTGAGTGAGGATGAGTGAGAGTGAGGGTGAGGTGTTGAGGGTGAGGTGTTGAGGGTGAAGTGTTGAGGGTGAGTGAGGGTGAGGTGTTGAGGGTGAGTGAAGTTGAGGGTGGGTGAGCGTTCGTGAGTGAGGGTGAGTGAGTTGTTGAGGGTGAGGTGTTGAGGGTGAGTGATGTTGAGGGTGAGTTAGGGTGAGGGGATGATGGTGTGAGGGTGAGGGTGAGTGAGGGTGGGCGAGGGTGAGGGTGTGAGGCTTATTGAGAATGTGTGTGGGTGTGTGAGGATGTGTGATTGTTTGTGAGGGCGGATGTGTGTGAGGGTGGGGGTGTGTGAGTGTGGGGGCATGTGAGGGTGTGTTTTTGTGGTCATGAAGGTGAGTGTGGGTGAGTGTGGGTGAGGGTGAATGAGGGTGAGGTGTTGAGGGTGAGTGAGGGTGAGTGAGGTTGAGGGTGATAGTGAGTGTAGGTGAGTGTGAAGTGTTGAGGGTGAGTGAGGGTGAGGGTAAGGTGTTGTGGGTGAGTGAGGGTGAGGGGTTGAGGGTGAGTGAGGGTGAGGTGTTGAGGGTGAGTGAGGGTGAGGGTGATTGCGGGTGAGAGTTTGAGGGTGAGTGTTGCTGACTGAGGGTGAGGCCTTGAGGGTGAGTGAAGGTGAGGTTGAGTGAAGGTGAGGGTGAGGTGTTGAGGGTGAGTGAGGGTGAGGGTGAGGTGTTGAGGGTGAGTGAGGGTGAGTGATGGTGAGGGTGAGTGAGGGAGGGTGATTGTGGGTGAGGTGTTGAGGGTGAGGTTAGTGAGGGTGAGGTGTTGAGGGTGAGGGTCTGAGGGTGAATGAGGGTGAGGTGTTGAGGGTGAGTGAGGGTGAGGTAGTGAGGTCGCACTCTGATGTTTATTTTTTCTCTGACTTGGCTTTTGCTTGTGTTGTTTGGACCCGTATGTGACTTGTTTCGCTGCGATGCTTTTTTTTTTTGTTTGTTGATTGTTGTAGTTAAAAGTATTATGTATGCACTGTTTATGTTCTGTTTGTGTGTGTTTTTTTTATATTTTCTACATTTCAGGGAATGAGCTGCTACGATCGACAGGTAATGAGAATTTTATTTTCATATTATTAAAGAGTGCCTTTGTGAGTTGTTATACTTTTGTTTATGCATTTCCTTATTGTGATGTTAATCTAAATATTGTTTTCGGTCTTGCTTTGCTCGCACTTACTTTCTGTCTGGCTCCTTTCTTTAGAGTGTGTTTTGTATTTTATCAATGGCTGCTATTTAGTTTTATTTTTTGCCATGGATTGAGTTCCGTTTTGCCGTACGTGTTTTTCGGTCGCACTTGCCTTGTGTTTGGTATTTTTCTCTTCCACAGCCTCCCTGATGTTTATTTATGCAGCACGCAGCAATAGCACATTATAATTCGGCACCCCCACAGTACCATTGAGCAACATCAGATCATCACTCTGCCCCACTAGAGCCGTATTTAGCACACCCCCAGTCTCATTTAGACATACTACTGCAGTACTGTACAGCACCAAAGCATGCTTGTATATCTGTAATTGTGTGTGCTACGTAAAAAAAGTTGTTAGAAAGCGTGCACTTCCGGCTGGTGGTGTGTGTGACTGTTGAAAGCGTGGACTGATGCCTGTTTGTGTGGGTGTATGCATGGTGAAAGGATGCACTGATGACTGTTGTGTGTGTACGCCTGGTGAAAGTGTCCATTGCTAGCTGTTGGTGTGTGTGCCTGTTAAAAGCGCACATGTTTGGATTGTATGACGTTTGTCTGCTGAGTAATGCTGTAGTGGTAATGAGTGGTGCTGTGGTGGTAAGTGTTTGTGTGTGGTTGTAGTGTGATAGTGTGTTGTTGTTGAATGATGCTGTTGTGGTGGTGCAGAGTGATGTTGGTGTGTTGCTGAGTGATGTTAGTGTGGTGCTTAGTAATGCTGTTGTTGTGATGTGTTGTTCTGTGCTAGTGATGAGTGGTGCTGTGTTGGTGTTTAATAATTACCACCACAGCATAACTCAGCACCACAACAGTTGCACTTCTCCCAACAACGGCATCACTGATGTCCACGAATGCAACACGCAGCAATACCACTTTATCATTCTGCACCCCCACAGTACCATTGAGCAACAACACAGCATCACTCTGCACCACCACAGCCGTATTTAGCACACCAACAGTCTCATTCATACATACTACTGCAGTACTGATGACTGTTGTGTATGTACGCCTGGTGAAAGAGTCCATTGATAGCTGTTGGTGTGTGTGCTTCTTAAAAGCGTCCATGTTTTGATTGTATGACGTTTGTCTGCTGAGTAATGCTGTAGTGGTGATGAGTGGTGCTGTTGTGGTAAGTGTTTGTGTGTAGTTGTAGTGTGATAGTGTGTTGTTGTTGAATGATGCTGTTGTGGTGGTGTAGAGTGATGTTGTTGTGTTTCTGAGTGATGTTAGTGTGGTGCTTAGTAATGCTGTTGTTGTGATGTGTTGTTCTGTGCTGGTGATGAGTGGTGCTGTGTTGGTGTTTAATGATTACCACCACAGCATAACTCAGCACTACAACAGTTGCACTTCTCCCAACAACGCCATCACTGATGTCCACCAATGCAACACGCAGCAATACAACTTTATCTTTCTGCACCCCCACAGTACCATTGAGCAACAACACAGCATCACTCTGCACCTCCACATCCGTATTTCGCACACCAACAGTCTCATTTATACATACTACTGCAGTACTGATGACTGTTGTGTGTGTATGCCTGGTGAAAGTGCCCATTGATAGCTGTTGTTGTGTGTGTGACTGTTAAAAGCGTACATGTTTTGATTGTATGACTTTTGTCTGCCGAGTAATGCTGTAGTGGTGATGAGTGGTGCTGTGGTGGTAAGTGTTTGTGTGTGGTTGTAGTGTGATAGTGTGTTGATGGTGAGTGAGGGTGAATGAGGGTGAGGTGTTGAGGGTGAGGGGATGATGGTGTGAGGGTGACGGTGTGAGGGTGAGTGATTGTGGGCGAGGGTGAGGGTGTGAGGCTTATTGAGAATGTGAGTGGGTGTGCGAGGATGTGTGAGAGTGTGTGAGTGCGGATGTGTGTGAGGGTGGGGGTGTGTGAGGGTGGGGGCATGTGAGTGTGTGGTAGAGGTCATGAGGTTGAGTGAGGGTGTGTGAGGGTGTGAGGGTGAGTGAGGATGTGTGATGTTGAGGGTGTGAAGGTGTGTGAGGGTGGGGGTGGGTGAGGGTGCGTGAGTGTGATTGAGGGTGAAGCGTTGAGGGTGAGTGAGGGTGAGGTGTTGAGGCTGAGTCAGGGTGAGGGTGGGTGAGCGTTAGTGAGTGAGGGTGATTGAGTTGTTGAGGGTGAGGTGTTGAGGTTGAGTGAGGGTGATGTGTTGTGGGTGAGTGAGGGTGAGTGGTTGAGGATGAGTGAGGGTGAGGGTGAGTGAGGGTGAGGTGTTGAGGGTGAGGGGCTGAGGGTGAGTGAGGGAGGGTGATTGTGGGTGAGGTGTTGAGGGTGAGGGTGAGTAAGGGTGAGGTGTTGAGGGTGAGGGGCTGAGGGTGAATGAGGGTGAGGTGTTGAGGGTGAGTGAGGGTGAGGTAGTGAGGGTGAGGTGTTGAGGGTGAGTGTGGATGAGTGAGAGTGAGTGTGAGTGAGGTGTTGAGGTTGAATGAGGGTGAGGGTGAGTGAAGGTGAGGGTGAGGTGTTGAGGGTGAGTGCGGGTGAGTGAGGGTGAGGGTAAGGTGTTGTGGGTGAGTGAGGGTAAGGTGTTGTGGGTGAGTGAGGGTGAGTACGGGTGAGGTGTTGAGGATGAGTGAGAGTGAGTGAGTTGTTGAGGGTGAGGTGTTGAGGTTGAGTGAGGGTGAGGTGTTGAGGGTGAGTGATGGTGAGTGGTTGAGGGTGAGTGAGGGTGAGGGTGAGTGAGCATGAGGTGTTGAGCGTGAGGGGCTGAGGGCGAGTGAGGTGTTGAGGGTGAGTGAGGGTGAGGTATTGAGGGTGAGTGAGGGTGAGGGTTTGAGGGTGAGTGAGGGTGAGGTGTTGAGGGTGAGTGAGGGTGAGGTGTTGAGGGTGAGTGAGGATGAGTGAAGGTGAGTGAGGGTGAGTGAGGGTGTGATTGGCATATGTGAGTCTTTAGCATGTGTTAATGTTGATTATAATGTAATGTGTCTTTTTGTTTTTTGTATGTGTATTGGTTTTATAAGTGTTTAGTGCATTTACTTAAACTGTGTTTTATTTGTGTTCTGGTAAAGAGTAGTACGCTATGTATTCCCTTTACATTTGTTACGTAAGGGATGTTAGCGTTCTATTTTTTTGGTGATGGTGATGTAATGTTTAGCGTGACGTAATTTTTAGCCAATCGCAGCGCTACGTTGTGTGACGTAGCGTTGCATTTGACGTGCGTCAACGGGGCGTTTTCTAGATTGATGTGAATGTTCGTGCGGTAAAGGTGTGTTATTCCTCCGTGGTTGTTGCTGCGTCGTTTGACTGGTAAGATGTACATGTTTTAACATTGAGTACATGCATTTGAATGTATTAATACTTGTGTGTATATACGTATTAGTAATAATGTTTTATTAGGATGTATGAGTGTTTTATTTGTATTGCGCCTTGTGTATTTTCGACTTTTGAGTTACAATATACTTTAGTACTGTTGTAAAAGATAGATGCTTTAATAATGGGAATGTTTATAAATGTTACATAAAGCAATGTATTTTTTTGTATGTGTTATGTCTTTTAAATTGCGAACGTTGTAATTTCGCTCTCACTTTCCTTGTGTTTGGCATTTTTATTGTTATTTATGCGAATGGTGGCTCGTGTTTAAGTTGATTGTTCGCCATGCATTGACTAATGTTTGCTAGTGTCTTCCTGGTATGTAGTTCCTGTAGTTTCGTTTCGCCTGAGGTGGCACTCTGATGTTTATTTTTTCTCTGACTTGGCTTTTTCTTGTGTTGTTTGGACCCGTATGTGACTTGTTTCGCCGCTATGCTTTTATTTTGGGTTTGTTGCTTGTTGTAGTTAAAAGTATTATGTATCCACTTGTTTATGTTCTCTTTGTGTGTGTTTTTTTAATATTTTCTACATTTCAGGGAATGAGCTGCTACGATCGACAGGTAATGACAATTTTATTTTCATATTATTAAAGAGTGCCTTTGTGAGTTCTTATACTTTTGTTTATGCATTTCCTTATTGTGATGTTAATCTAATTATTGTTTTAGGTCTTGCTTTGCTCGCACTTACTTTCTGTCTGGCTCCTTTCTTTAGAGTGTGTTTTGTATTTTATCAATGGCTGCTATTTAGTTTTATTTTTTGCCATGGATTGAGTTCCGTTTTGCCGTACGTGTTTTTCGGTCGCACTTGCCTTGTGTTTGGTATTTTTCTCTTCCACAGCCTCCCTGATGTTTATTTATGCAGCACGCAGCAATAGCACATTATAATTCCGCACCCCCACAGTACCATTGAGCAACATCAGATCATCACTCTGCCCCACTAGAGCCGTATTTAGCACACCCCCAGTCTCATTTAGACATACTACTGCAGTACTGTACAGCACCAAAGCATGCTTGTATATCTGTAATTGTGTGTGCTACGTAAAAAAAGTTGTTAGAAAGCGTGCACTTCCGGCTGGTGGTGTGTGTGACTGTTGAAAGCGTGGACTGATGCCTGTTTGTGTGGGTGTATGCATGGTGAAAGGATGCACTGATGACTGTTGTGTGTGTACGCCTGGTGAAAGTGTCCATTGCTAGCTGTTGGTGTGTGTGCCTGTTAAAAGCGCACATGTTTGGATTGTATGACGTTTGTCTGCTGAGTAATGCTGTAGTGGTAATGAGTGGTGCTGTGGTGGTAAGTGTTTGTGTGTGGTTGTAGTGTGATAGTGTGTTGTTGTTGAATGATGCTGTTGTGGTGGTGCAGAGTGATGTTGGTGTGTTGCTGAGTGATGTTAGTGTGGTGCTTAGTAATGCTGTTGTTGTGATGTGTTGTTCTGTGCTAGTGATGAGTGGTGCTGTGTTGGTGTTTAATAATTACCACCACAGCATAACTCAGCACCACAACAGTTGCACTTCTCCCAACAACGGCATCACTGATGTCCACGAATGCAACACGCAGCAATACCACTTTATCATTCTGCACCCCCACAGTACCATTGAGCAACAACACAGCATCACTCTGCACCACCACAGCCGTATTTAGCACACCAACAGTCTCATTCATACATACTACTGCAGTACTGATGACTGTTGTGTATGTACGCCTGGTGAAAGAGTCCATTGATAGCTGTTGGTGTGTGTGCTTCTTAAAAGCGTCCATGTTTTGATTGTATGACGTTTGTCTGCTGAGTAATGCTGTAGTGGTGATGAGTGGTGCTGTTGTGGTAAGTGTTTGTGTGTAGTTGTAGTGTGATAGTGTGTTGTTGTTGAATGATGCTGTTGTGGTGGTGTAGAGTGATGTTGTTTGTGTTTCTGAGTGATGTTAGTGTGGTGCTTAGTAATGCTGTTGTTGTGATGTGTTGTTCTGTGCTGGTGATGAGTGGTGCTGTGTTGGTGTTTAATGATTACCACCACAGCATAACTCAGCACTACAACAGTTGCACTTCTCCCAACAACGCCATCACTGATGTCCACCAATGCAACACGCAGCAATACAACTTATCTTTCTGCACCCCCACAGTACCATTGAGCAACAACACAGCATCACTCTGCACCTCCACATCCGTATTTCGCACACCAACAGTCTCATTTATACATACTACTGCAGTACTGATGACTGTTGTGTGTGTATGCCTGGTGAAAGTGCCCATTGATAGCTGTTGTTGTGTGTGTGACTGTTAAAAGCGTACATGTTTTGATTGTATGACTTTTGTCTGCCGAGTAATGCTGTAGTGGTGATGAGTGGTGCTGTGGTGGTAAGTGTTTGTGTGTGGTTGTAGTGTGATAGTGTGTTGATGGTGAGTGAGGGTGAATGAGGGTGAGGTGTTGAGGGTGAGGGGATGATGGTGTGAGGGTGACGGTGTGAGGGTGAGTGATTGTGGGCGAGGGTGAGGGTGTGAGGCTTATTGAGAATGTGAGTGGGTGTGCGAGGATGTGTGAGAGTGTGTGAGTGCGGATGTGTGTGAGGGTGGGGGTGTGTGAGGGTGGGGGCATGTGAGTGTGTGGTAGAGGTCATGAGGTTGAGTGAGGGTGTGTGAGGGTGTGAGGGTGAGTGAGGATGTGTGATGTTGAGGGTGTGAAGGTGTGTGAGGGTGGGGGTGGGTGAGGGTGCGTGAGTGTGATTGAGGGTGAAGCGTTGAGGGTGAGTGAGGGTGAGGTGTTGAGGCTGAGTCAGGGTGAGGGTGGGTGAGCGTTAGTGAGTGAGGGTGATTGAGTTGTTGAGGGTGAGGTGTTGAGGTTGAGTGAGGGTGATGTGTTGTGGGTGAGTGAGGGTGAGTGGTTGAGGATGAGTGAGGGTGAGGGTGAGTGAGGGTGAGGTGTTGAGGGTGAGGGGCTGAGGGTGAGTGAGGGAGGGTGATTGTGGGTGAGGTGTTGAGGGTGAGGGTGAGTAAGGGTGAGGTGTTGAGGGTGAGGGGCTGAGGGTGAATGAGGGTGAGGTGTTGAGGGTGAGTGAGGGTGAGGTAGTGAGGGTGAGGTGTTGAGGGTGAGTGTGGATGAGTGAGAGTGAGTGTGAGTGAGGTGTTGAGGTTGAATGAGGGTGAGGGTGAGTGAAGGTGAAGGTGAGGTGTTGAGGGTGAGTGCGGGTGAGTGAGGGTGAGGGTAAGGTGTTGTGGGTGAGTGAGGGTAAGGTGTTGTGGGTGAGTGAGGGTGAGTACGGGTGAGGTGTTGAGGATGAGTGAGAGTGAGTGAGTTGTTGAGGGTGAGGTGTTGAGGTTGAGTGAGGGTGAGGTGTTGAGGGTGAGTGATGGTGAGTGGTTGAGGGTGAGTGAGGGTGAGGGTGAGTGAGCATGAGGTGTTGAGCGTGAGGGGCTGAGGGCGAGTGAGGTGTTGAGGGTGAGTGAGGGTGAGGTATTGAGGGTGAGTGAGGGTGAGGGTTTGAGGGTGAGTGAGGGTGAGGTGTTGAGGGTGAGTGAGGGTGAGGTGTTGAGGGTGAGTGAGGATGAGTGAAGGTGAGTGAGGGTGAGTGAGGGTGTGATTGGCATATGTGAGTCTTTAGCATGTGTTAATGTTGATTATAATGTAATGTGTCTTTTTGTTTTTTGTATGTGTATTGGTTTTATAAGTGTTTAGTGCATTTACTTAAACTGTGTTTTATTTGTGTTCTGGTAAAGAGTAGTACGCTATGTATTCCCTTTACATTTGTTACGTAAGGGATGTTAGCGTTCTATTTTTTTGGTGATGGTGATGTAATGTTTAGCGTGACGTAATTTTTAGCCAATCGCAGCGCTACGTTGTGTGACGTAGCGTTGCATTTGACGTGCGTCAACGGGGCGTTTTCTAGATTGATGTGAATGTTCGTGCGGTAAAGGTGTGTTATTCCTCCGTGGTTGTTGCTGCGTCGTTTGACTGGTAAGATGTACATGTTTTAACATTGAGTACATGCATTTGAATGTATTAATACTTGTGTGTATATACGTATTAGTAATAATGTTTTATTAGGATGTATGAGTGTTTTATTTGTATTGCGCCTTGTGTATTTTCGACTTTTGAGTTACAATATACTTTAGTACTGTTGTAAAAGATAGATGCTTTAATAATGGGAATGTTTATAAATGTTACATAAAGCAATGTATTTTTTTGTATGTGTTATGTCTTTTAAATTGCGAACGTTGTAATTTCGCTCTCACTTTCCTTGTGTTTGGCATTTTTATTGTTATTTATGCGAATGGTGGCTCGTGTTTAAGTTGATTGTTCGCCATGCATTGACTAATGTTTGCTAGTGTCTTCCTGGTATGTAGTTCCTGTAGTTTCGTTTCGCCTGAGGTGGCACTCTGATGTTTATTTTTTCTCTGACTTGGCTTTTTCTTGTGTTGTTTGGACCCGTATGTGACTTGTTTCGCCGCTATGCTTTTATTTTGGGTTTGTTGCTTGTTGTAGTTAAAAGTATTATGTATCCACTTGTTTATGTTCTCTTTGTGTGTGTTTTTTTAATATTTTCTACATTTCAGGGAATGAGCTGCTACGATCGACAGGTAATGACAATTTTATTTTCATATTATTAAAGAGTGCCTTTGTGAGTTCTTATACTTTTGTTTATGCATTTCCTTATTGTGATGTTAATCTAATTATTGTTTTAGGTCTTGCTTTGCTCGCACTTACTTTCTGTCTGGCTCCTTTCTTTAGAGTGTGTTTTGTATTTTATCAATGGCTGCTATTTAGTTTTATTTTTTGCCATGGATTGAGTTCCGTTTTGCCGTACGTGTTTTTCGGTCGCACTTGCCTTGTGTTTGGTATTTTTCTCTTCCACGGCATCCCTGATGTCCATTTCTGCAGCACGCAGCAATAGCACATTATCATTCGGCACCCCCACAGTACCATTGAGCAACATCAGATCATCACTCTGCCCCACTAGAGCCGTATTTAGCACACCCCCAGTCTCATTTAGACATACTACTGCAGTACTGTACAGCACCAAAGCATGCTTGTATAGCTGTAATTGTGTGTGCAACGTAAAAAAAGTTGTTAGAAAGTGTGCACTTCCGGCTGGTGGTGTGTGTGACTGTTGAAAGCGTGGACTGATGCCTGTTTGTGTGGGTGTATGCATGGTGAAAGGATGCACTGATGACTGTTGTGTGTGTACGCCTGGTGAAAGTGTCCATTGCTAGCTATTGGTGTGTGTGCCTGTTAAAAGCGCACATGTTTGGATTGTATGACGTTTGTCTGCTGAGTAATGCTGTAGTGGTAATGAGTGGTGCTGTGGTGGTAAGTGTTTGTGTGTGGTTGTAGTGTGATAGTGTGTTGTTGTTGAATGATGCTGTTGTGGTGGTGCAGAGTGATGTTGGTGTGTTGCTGAGTGATGTTAGTGTGGTGCTTAGTAATGCTGTTGTTGTGATGTGTTGTTCTGTGCTAGTGATGAGTGGTGCTGTGTTGGTGTTTAATAATTACCACCACAGCATAACTCAGCACCACAACAGTTGCACTTCTCCCAACAACGGCATCACTGATGTCCACGAATGCAACACGCAGCAATACCACTTTATCATTCTGCACCCCCACAGTACCATTGAGCAACAACACAGCATCACTCTGCACCACCACAGCCGTATTTAGCACACCAACAGTCTCATTCATACATACTACCGCAGTACTGATGACTGTTGTGTATGTACGCCTGGTGAAAGAGTCCATTGATAGCTGTTGGTGTGTGTGCTTCTTAAAAGCGTCCATGTTTTTATTGTATGACGTTTGTCTGCTGAGTAATGCTGTAGTGGTGATGAGTGGTGCTGTTGTGGTAAGTGTTTGTGTGTAGTTGTAGTGTGATAGTGTGTTGTTGTTGAATGATGCTGTTGTGGTGGTGTAGAGTGATGTTGTTGTGTTTCTGAGTGATGTTAGTGTGGTGCTTAGTAATGCTGTTGTTGTGATGTGTTGTTCTGTGCTGGTGATGAGTGGTGCTGTGTTGGTGTTTAATGATTACCACCACAGCATAACTCAGCACCACAACAGTTGCACTTCTCCCAACAACGCCATCACTGACGTCCACCAATGCAACACGCAGCAATACCACTTTATCTTTCTGCACCCCCACAGTACCATTGAGCAACAACACAGCATCACTCTGCACCACCACATCCGTATTTCGCACACCAACAGTCTCATTTATACATACTACTGCAGTACTGATGACTGTTGTGTGTGTATGCCTGGTGAAAGTGCCCATTGATAGCTGTTGTTGTGTGTGTGACTGTTAAAAGCGTACATGTTTTTATTGTATGACCTTTGTCTGCTGAGTAATGCTGTAGTGGTGATGAGTGGTGCTGTGGTGGTAAGTGTTTGTGTGTGGTTGTAGTGTGATAGTGTGTTGATGGTGAGTGAGGGTGAATGAGGGTGAGGTGTTGAGGGTGAGTGAGGGTGAGTGAGGGTGAGGGTGAGGTGTTGAGGGTGAGTGAGGGTGAGGGGTTGAGGGTGAGTGAGGTTGAGGGTGAGTCAGGGTGAGGCGTTGAGGGTGAGTGAGGGTGAGGGTCTGAGGGTGAGTGAGGCGTTGAGGGTGAGTGAGGGTGAGGCGTTGAGGGTGAGTGAGGGTGAGGTGTTGAGGGTGATTGAGGATGAGTGAGAGTGAGGGTGAGTGAGGGGTTGAGGGTGAGGTGTTGAGGGTGAGTGAAGTGGTGCTGTGGTGGTAAGTGTTTGTGTGTGGTTGTAGTGTGATAGTGTGTTGAGGGTGAGTGAGTATGAGGGTGAGTGAGGGTGAGGGTGAGGTGTTGAGGGTGAGGCGTTGAGGGTGAGTGAGGGTGAGTGAGGATGAGTGAGGGTGAGGTGTTGAGGGTGAGTGAGGGTGAGGAGTTGAGGGTGAGTGAGGGTGAGGGGCTGAGGGTGAGTGAGGTGTTGAGGGTGAGTGAGGGTGAGGTGTTGAGGGTGATTGAGGATGAGTGAGAGTGAGGGTGAGTGAGGGGTTGAGGGTGAGGTGTTGAGGGTGAGTGAGGGTGAGGTGTTGAGGGTGAGTGAGGGTGAGGTGTTGAGGGTGAGGGTGAGGGGCTGAGGGTGAGTGTGGGTGAGGCGTTGAGGGTGAGTGAGGGTGAGGTGTTGAGGGTGATTGAGGATGAGTGAGAGTGAGGGTGACTGAGGGGTTAAGGGTGAGGTGTTGAGGGTGAGTGAAGTGGTGCTGTGGTGGTAAGTGTTTGTGTGTGGTTGTACTGTGATAGTGTGTTGACGGTGAGTGAGGGTGAGTGAGGGTGAGTGAGGATGAGTGAGGGTGAGTGAGGGTGAGGGGTTGAGGGTGATTGAGGGTGAGGTGTTGAGGGTGAGTGAGGGTGAGGGTGAGGGTGAGGGGCTGAGGGTGAGTGAGGAGTTGAGGGTGAGTGTGGGTGAGGCGTTGAGGGTGAGTGAGGGTGAGGTGTTGAGGGTGATTGAGGATGAGTGAGAGTGAGGGTGAGTGAGGGGTTAAGGGTGAGGTGTTGAGGGTGAGTGAAGTGGTGCTGTGGTGGTAAGTGTTTGTGTGTGGTTTTAGTGTGATAGTGTGTTGAGGGTGAGTGAGGTTGAGGGTGAGTGAGGGTGATGTGTTGAGGGTGAGTGAGGGTGAGGTGTTGAGGGTGAGTGAGGATGAGTGAGGGTGAGGTGTTAAGGGTGAGTGAGGGTGAGGGTGAGGGGCTGAAGGTGAGTGAGGGGCTGAGGGTGAGTGAGGGTGAGGCGTTGAGGGTGAGTGAGGGTGAGGTGTTGAGGGTGATTGAGAATTATTGAGAGTGAGGGTGAGTGAGGGGTTGAGGGTGCGGTGTTGAGGGTGAGTGAGGGTGAGGTGTTGAGGGTGAGTGAGGGTGAGGTGTTGATGGTGAGTGAGGGTGGGTGAGCGTGAGGGTGAGGTGTTGAGGGTGAGTGAGGGGTTGAGGGAGAGTGAGGGTGAGGTGTTGAGGGTGAGTGAGTGTAATTGAGGGTGAGTGAGGGTGAGGAGTTGAGGGTGAGTGAGTGTGAGTGAGGGTGTGATTGGCATATGTGAGTGTTTTGCATGTGTGAATGTTTATTTTAATGTAATGTGTGTTTGTGTTTTTGTATGTTGTTGTTGTTGAATGATGCTGTTGTGGTGGTGTAGAGTGATGTTGGTGTGTTGCTGAGTGATGTTAGTATGGTGCTTAGTAATGCTGTTGTTGTGATGTGTTGTTCTGTGTTGATGATGAGTGGTGCTGTGTTAGTGTTCAACTATTACCACCACAGCATAACTCAGCACCACAACAGTTGCACTTCTCCCAACAACGTCATTTGTGATGTCCACCAATGCAACAGGCAGCAATACCACCTTATCATTCAGCACCCCCACAGTAACATTGAGCAACAACACAGCATAACTCTGCACCAGCACAGGCGTATTTAGCACACCAACAGTCTCATTCATACATACTACTGTAGTGCGTGCAAGCTACAAAGTATGTGTATTTTGTATTTGTTTTTTTAATGTGAGATGGATTGGCTGAATGTTGTATGTGGGTGTGACTATGTTGTATTAATTGAGTGTATTAGTTATAATTTCCCTTCTGTAGTGAAAAAATTACCATAGAAGTTTAAAATTTGTATTCCACACCTTTTTATTTTTGAAAAAAACACAAATATTTATTTTTTAACTTCGTACAAAAATAAGATAGCCTGGCAACATGCGAATTTTAGTCAGAACATATGTCATCGTCTTTTTCTTTAAGAATATTTATGATTTTGCCATTACAAAACACCACTTCAAAAGTTTGCGGCAAAAAATGGACAAGGGCATCCCCGATGTTGTCAACTTCATCATCTAACATAAACCATTTAATTAATATCTCGTTTTCGATGGGCATTGATTGATATTCGTCTGTGTTTGTCACCCTTATTGTGATAATACTAGTTTCATCTGTGGTGCTTTCAACGCCATAAATTTGAATGTCCATCTTTTCCTCTGGTGGGGCTGTTACCTGTTGAGAGAAAACAAATGCAACAATTAGTTACTACATTTGTATACTTTATGTTTTGTGTAAGGCCTATAGTGGGTGAAAGGGACAGAGTGGGTGAAAGGGACACAGTGGGTGAAATGGACAGAGTGGGTGAAAGGCTCACAGTTGTTGATAGGGCTTGAGTGGGTGATAGGTTCAGAGTGGGTGATAGGTCCAGAGTGGTTGATAGGTCTAGAGTGGGTGAAAGGGCCAGAGTGGGTGAAAGGGCCAGAGTGGGTGAAAGGTCACGAGTGGGTGAAAGGTCCCGAGTGGGTGAAAGGTCCCGAGTGGGTGAAAGGTCCTGAGTGGGTGAAAGGTCCCGAGTGGGTGAAAGGGCCAGAGTGGGTAAAAGGGCCAGAGTGGGTGAAAGGGCCAGAGTGGGTGCAAGGCCTAGAGTGGGTGAAAGGGCAAGAGTGGGTGAAAGGCCAAGAGTGGCTGAAAGAGATATTCCCAAAATGTTTGGTTTGTTGTGCTTACCTCCATTTTGCTATGGCGCATTGTATTCAATATTTTTTTGGCAATTGAATTCATGGACAGTGACGTGAGTGAGGGTAACATATTTGCCAAGATGTATTTTAAATAGTGATGCTTCTCTCCACAGTGTCACTTTTATGTCATCTGTTGCATCTTTTATTGTAATCGATTTGAGTGGGGTATCTTGCCCATTGATAAACACAGTCTTTGCGTCCTCTTCCTACACAAAAAGTAAGCATTCTATTAAATAGTGACTGTAAAAACACATAGTACTAGTGCGTTGTATGAATGGCAATATAATGTATCATATTTAACGACCCAAATGAACATCCTTTCTAAAAGATTGCATTGTTTATTGTTAAAAATGGCTTTGTAGAGAGTACTTGTATTTGTAGTATACACCAAAGCACTGGCATATTATAGTTTTCAAAACTCGTACTTTCTACATAGTGTGAAAGAGTGTATAATGCTATGTTTTTTGAGCTTGTTAGTGAAGTTACTAAAGGTGTAATGTGTGTGTAAGCCAACTATGCATTTTTTTAGTAGACATGATGACATGAGTGAGGGTGAGGGTGAGGGTGAGTGATTGAGGGTGAGGGGTTGAGGGTGAGTGAGGGTGAGGGTGAGTGAGGGTGAGGGGTTGAGGGTGAGTGAGGGTGAGTGAGGATGAGGTGTTACGTGAGGGTGAGGGTGAGTGTGAGTGAGGGTGAGGGTGAGAGATTGAGGGTGAGTGAGTAATTGAGCAAATTGAAGATCTTCTTTTTGGCGCATAATTTTTGTTAATTCAAAAATTTTAAAATGTTCTTTCCATAAGTTAGCACTTAAAGGACCATACATCTGTGTAGAATCCTGAAAAATGTATCTGTCAAATACAGGTTTTAATTGGTAAAAGTCACCAATGGCTAAAATAGAAATTCCTCCAAATGGTTCATTAGATGATTTTATTTCTTGAAGCCTGTTATGTATAATATTTAACATATTGTGTCCTACCATTGAAATTTCATCAATAATAACAACTCTAACATGCATCATTTCCATTTGTAGAGCAGTTCTATGTTCATGACTCAGTTGTTTATAAGTCAAACTTTGCGACACAGGTATTTTGAAAGTGCTATGCAGTGTTTTGCCATTAATATTATGGGCAGCCTTTCCTGTTGGAGCAGTAAGTAAGATATAAACATTATCAGGATTTTCACCTGCCTTAGTGTTATAGTAGCGTAGTAAAGTTTGATATAGTGCAGATATTACAAAACTTTTCCCAACACCAGCCCCTCCAGTGCAAAAAGTATAGCATGGAGTGCTTGTAGTTTTAAACCAATGCAAGTGATGGTAAACAAATTTAAGTTGTTCTTCCGTTAAGTTTTGCATAAGTTGTTGGTATTTTTCATTGGGTAAAATAACGTTAGTTGAGCTTTGTTCTTCGGTTGTAGTTCTAATTCCTAAATCTAGAGCCAAATCATATCTATTATTATTTTCAGGATTTTGGTCTTCTGTCTGTATATTAACAGTTGGTGATAGAGGAGGTGAAATTACATTTTCATGACACTGTTCATGAATAATGTTTGTAACTTCGCCATGCTGTTTGTTATAGATTTTTAGTTGTGTGTCAACAAATGTTTTAACTTCCAGATACCTATCATAGTAAGTTTCCTTGTTGATTAGTATTTTTTGTTCTTCCCTCCATGGATAGTGCAACATTAATATTTCTCTATAATACTCTTCTGGTTCATTATTTTTGCTAAATCTGCAAAAGCGTATTATTTTCCCTTGTCTGCGCTTATTTAAAGCATAATCATAATTCTGTTTCTGTTGTTCTTTATTTCCGTTACTACATTCTATTTCTAATTCTTCCTCATCTGAGCTGTAAAAGTTTTGTTCTGCAAGTAAATCTTCGCAATCATTGATTTCTTTCCCATGTGTTTTTTTCTTCACATAGTTGAAATTAGCCGCATAGTCTGCTAACGTGCACATCTCTAATGATTGTGGCCGTTTGCAGTACTTAATAATAATATTTTCACATTGAATGTCAGTTGAATTTTCTGGCAAGTTATTAATCGTTTCGATATCATGCATTAAATAAGTTCTTTTCTCTGGACGGCTAGTATTGATAAATACAAATGATCGTGAGCTTTTCCGTAATGGTATTTGAAGAATTAGATATGCTGCTTCTTGAGCACTAATTTCTGTGCAGTTGAGGAATTTGTTTCCTATGTGTTTAAGTTGATCTTTGATATTACTATTGCTTGTTACCTCTTTAGCAGCTTGCGCTAGAAGTTTGCTAATTCCTCTTTGCGATTTACTGATATATGAGATAATGTAGACAGCACAAGCATAAGGGTCCAGTATAAACTGCAAGTCTATGTTTGCTCGCCAAGCTTCTAAAAGAGTACTATTGTAGTTATTGATGAAGCATTCGCCTGGTGTTCTTTTAAAAAAAATAGTTGTTTTTTGTAAGCTAGTTTGTATTGAAGTAATATATTCTTTATCATCCATTTTAATGAAGTCTAAAAATTCCTCAAAAGAAAGTGTATTAAAAGTAGTATTATTCATAGCTTCATGTATTATTTTCATATTATCTTGCCATTGCTTATTTGTCTCCTCAAGTGTTAATGGCTCTAATATGAGCGTTCTTGACATTGGATATTTTGGATATTGATATTTGCATGTCCGTTGCTGTTTACGTCTGCAATTTTTTGTGTGACCATGCCTTTGTAGATTTATTAACGGTTGTAAAACAGGGTTCTCAGACTTATGACAAGTGATATATTTGTCAATAAAGCTATTGACTTCTTCCACTGGTGAAACAGCATACAGTGGTGCTTTGTTTACCCAGAGTAATGCATGTATATGTGGAGAACCTCTTTGTTGGAATTCGACTCTGTAAAAGTAGTCTACTATTTCCCCAATTGGATTAGTGCCATTCAGCAAAACACAATTAAAGAATTTCCTAACTTGATAGTCAAACTGTCTCGCACATGTTATTGGATCTTCTTGTATTAATTTACTTTTAGTTTCCCAAGACATGTTTAAGAATTCTTCCTCTGTACATTCCTTTAAGTTTCTAACTCTCAATAGTATATTTATTAAATGGTGCCATTTTGTTTCAGCAGCAGATAAAGTCAAAAAGAAAGTGGGTATGCCAAGTTGCCTTATCATTGCAAAAATATCTTTTTTGCAACCTTCCCAATATGGAGGTGAACTGCGTATAGTTTTTAATACTTTGTAACCCTCATTAAACTGTAAAACATTGCCAATATTATATTTAATGTCTTTAGCAGTTATTTTATTCCCATCTGTAAAATGTTTTCTGATGGAAATGTTGATTTTACCATGGATCTGCTTAATATGTAATTTCTTCAGTTTAAAAAACACATTAGTAATAGATTTAGCAACTCTTCTATCATAACTCCTTAACTCTGCTTGGCAAATAGTACTATAATGTACCGGTATGTGTCTTTCCTTATTGTTAGGCCTTCGTTAACCACAAAAAATAGTAGGGAAAGCCAAAAACTCTGAATCTTTATCCTCATATAAACCTCTTGGCGTGTTATGTTCAGCTGGAGCGAAACTTAACACATTCAGCGAATTACTAGTAATTGTTTCATTTGTTAACATAGTATCCAAATTCCCAGCTTCTATGTTGTCTGAACTATCAGATGAATTGTTTGTCTCAGAAGTCTCATTGTGAGATTCTATTTCTGGAGGTATATACTCCCAGTCAGGGTTAATAGTAACACCATATTCATTAAACATTGTGCTATTTTTAGCTAGCCATGTAGCTGCCTTTTTTACTGTATTGGGTGAGGGTGAGTGAGGGTGAGGGTGAGTGAGGGTGAAGGTTTGAGGGTGAGTGATGGTGAGGGTGAGTGAGGATGAGGTGTTGAGGGTGAGTGAGGGTGAGGGTGAGTGAGGGTGAGGGTGAGTGTGAGTGAGGGTGAGTGAGGGTGAGGGGTTGAGGGTGAGTGAGGGTGGGTTAGGATGAGAGATTGAGGGTGAGTGAGGGTGAGAAGTTGAGGGTGAGTAAGGATGAGGGTGAGTGTGGGTGAGTGAGGATGAGGGGTTGAGGGTGAGTGAGGGGTTGAGGGTGAGTGAGGGTGAGGGTGAGGGTGAGGCTGAGGTGTTGAGGTGTTGAGTGAGAGTGAGGGTGAGTGAGGAGTTGAGGGAGAAGGGTTGAGGGTGTGAGGGTGAGGGGTTGAGGGCTAGTGAGGGTGGGGGAGGGGTTGAGGGTGAGTGAGGGTGAGTGAAATTGAGGGTGAGTGAAATTGAGGGTGAGTGAGGGGTTGAGGGTGAGTGAGGGTGAGGGGTTGAGTGAGGGTGAGTGAGGGTGAGTGAGGGTGAGTGAGGATGAGGGTGAGGGTGGGTGAGGGTGAGTGAGGGTGAGTGAGGGTGAGTGAGGGTGAGGGTGAGGGAGGGTGAGGGAGGGCGAGGGGTTGAGGGTGGTTGAGGGTGAGTGAGGGTGAGTGAGGGTGAGGTGTTGAGGGTGAGTGAGGGTGAGGCATTGAGGGTGAGTGAGAATGAGGGTGAGTGTGGGTGAGGGTGAGGCGTTGAGGGTGAGTGAGGGTGAGGGTGAGTGAGGGTGAGGGTGAGGGAGGGTGAGGGGTTGAGGGTGAGTGAGGGTGAGGGTGAGTGAGGGTGAGGTGTTGAGGGTGACTGAGGGTGAGGCGTTGAGGGTAAGTGAGGGTGAGGGTGAGGTGTTGAGGGTGAGTGAGGGTGAGTGAGGGTGAGGGTGAGTGAGGGTGAGGTGTTGAGGGTGAGTGAGGGTGAGGCGTTGAGGGTAAGTGAGGGTGAGGGTGAGTGTGTGTGAGGGTGCAAAAATAACGACCCCCTTAAAGTAGTGTCATTATTTGTATTAGGAAAATAGTTGAGCATTGCTGAGGATGCGGGACTTGAATGTGTCTGTGGGTAGTTTTAAATGCTGGAATTGTTGTTGGGGATGGAGAGGGAGTGAGTGTGTGCGTGAAAAGTTAATAGTGAGAGACGTACCAAAAACGGTGTGTGTGTGTCATCTTGTAACTTAGATTAGTTACTGTATTGCATTGAATATGAAAATGAATGCGGTGTGCGTGTAATATTGAAAGTGTACCCAGTTAGTGTGCAAGTAATGTACAAAGACAGAGAGGGAGTGAAGGGGAGGGAAATGGAGAGTTATGTACAAAGACAGAGAGGGAGGGAAAGTGAGGGAAAGGAAGGGAAATGGAGGGAGAGGAAGAGAAAGGGAGTGAGATGCAGAGTGATAGGGAGGGAGACAGAGAGGGAGGGAGGGAGAGAGGGAGAGAGAGAGAGGAGGAAGGAGAGAGAGGGAGTGAGACAGAGGGAGGAACACAGTTAGAGTGAGACAGAGGAAGACAGGAGAGAGGGAGGGGGAGCTAGAGGGAGGGAGAGAGAGCTATAGAGAGGGAGGGAGACCGTGAGAGAAAGAGAGCGAGAAAATTATGTGTATGCCGGGAGGGCTCAGTGGACGAAGCCTTCGGCTGCAGGGTCCTGTGATTAACCTCATGGTCAGTTTTATGTTGTTGCTGTAGCCCCGACCCTTACCCACTGACCCTGCCCCCACCGATGCGGTCCTTGGACACAAACTAAACAGTAAATTTGGCCCCTGAGAGAAAGATTGTGAGTAGCCATGTAATAGAGGGTGTGTGTGAAAGTCCCCTTGATCGTGGAATGTGTGTATGAAAAGTTTGTTGTGGTGTGGCGAAGTGTTGCGAACGGTTTATGGCTGTACTATTCCCCCTAATGTTACAATGTGCCTGTGAATAGTGTAGTAAGTGTAAGGTCAAGTGTTTATTTTTTGTAGGCAGCTAATCCTGGCTAATGTGTTATTGGATGTGTGTTTGTGAAAAGGTAATACTAGTATTTGTACGAGCGGCTGTTTTCGTGTGTCCGCTTGTAACTTGGATTACTTACTGTGTGCCAGTAAAGCTGCGAATGAATGCATTCCGCGTGAATGTTGTAAAGTGTAGCCTGTTTGCGTGCAAATAAATGTGCAATTAGAAGTTCTGACTGAAAGTTTGGTGCTGTAGTGGCGAAGTGCTATGATCTTAGATTGCGTTGGAGTCGCACGTGCTGTATAAGGGTGGCAGTCAGTGTTTTGCCTAATGTGACAGGGTGTGTGTGATTAGTGTAAGCTGCAGCTCTGTTCACTCTTGAGTCCGATCATCCTGTTTACTGTCTTGCTGTGAAGCTGTGACAAAAAGCGGAATGAGTGTTCTGTTGTGGTCCCACTCAATTCGGCGTGCGTGTGATATAGTATGTGTTCTTAACCGTGTGTGCGTGAAAAGTTAATACTAAGAGATGTAAAAAAAGGTGTGTATGTGTCATCTTGTAACTTGGACTGGTTACTGTGTTACATTTAATCTGAGAATGCAAGCGGTATGCGTGTAATATTGAAAGATAATATGACAGGGTGTGTGTGATTAGTGTAAGCTGCAGCTCTGTTCACTGTTCAGTCCTATCATCCTGTTTACTGTCTTGCTGTGAAGCTGTGACTAAAAGCGTAATGAGTGTTCTGTTGTGGTTGCACTCAATTCGGCGTGCGTGTTATATAGTATGTGTTCTTAACCGTGTGTGCGTGAAAAGGTAATAGTAACAGACGTAAAAAGAAGGTGTGTGTGTCATCTTGTAACTTGGAGTAGTTACTGTGTTGCATCAAATCTGAGAATGAATGCGGTTTGCGTGTAATATTGAAAGTGTACCCAGTTAGTGTGCAAGTAATGTATGTAGTTGAAGTTGTGAACGAAATGTTCCTGGGAGTGTGGCGAAGTGTTATGATATGAGATTGCGGCCGAATGTTCCGAAAGTGTGTGTCGAGTGTTTTTTTTTTTTTAAAAGTATCGAAAGTAGTTCGCATGGTGTAACGGGGATGTTTGTTCCTATGCATGTGAATGTGATAATGTGTGTGCGCTTTTGTGTGTTAGGTGCAAGCTGAAGCTGTGGGTACTGTTGATCTTGTTGATAGTGTCAAGTAACCTGAAGTTGTGCTTGCAATCAATATGTCGTGCTTGTAATTTAGTAAGTCTTGTTAGTTGTGTGTGCGTGAAAAGGTAACACAAGGAGATGTACGAGAGGGTGTGTGTCAAACTTATGTTGTGCCTTGAATTATTGGAAGAAATGTTCTGTGTGGCGAGTCGAAGTGTTATGAACGGAAGGACAAATTGTGTAGCAGAGTGAACAGTTGGCTGTACTTACATGATATATGTTGGTGCGCAGTTTCTTTCCCCCTATCAAGGAAATGTTGAAAGCGTACGAATAACCTACAAGATATAACGATAAAAAAAAAGAATATGTATCGGTAGGTTTAAACAAAGGTATGACCTGCTTGAGAAATTACGTAGTCCTTTGCTAAGTATTACCATAGAAAATGTATTTTCCCAACGAACATGTCGCACAATAATTTAACACAGGTGCAATGTTGATATAGTAACCGTTCTAATAAACGCAAGTAAATTTATCAATACTGTCCCTTAGATGTATAGAAATAAAAGTTCCATGCACTTACTTTCTAAGATTGAATGGCGTAGTTTTTCAGTGGCTGTTGGTCGATAGCAGCAAGTACAGCGTCGTTCTGTAAGTCCAAGTTCTGTCCTCGCAGGTAAAAACAGAGTATGACTTAAAGTGACCCGTCCCTCTGCTTAAATAGGGGGTAACGATGCAAGAAACTTTTTTTTTTGTTTTTGGTTTAAGAAAGGATCAAAGCTTTTAGTCCTTCCCTTTCCCCAAGGAAAAGTCACACTAGCTGATGTGCGCGACTTGGAAGTGTGAATGTTTGAATGTGTATGCAGATGGAGTTTCGACATTGGCGCGACAGTAGACTTCCCTGGGCAACTCCCTTAAGCGCACATAAGAGTTCGCTCGGAACTGACAAAGCAAAGGGCATTTTTTTTTTTTTTACGTTAGTGTAATTGGACTTCAACTGTCTGCTCGAAGTTACCCTTAAAAATGGCATATATAAAGCTTCCAAAGTATACAAAGTTTCACTTTTAAACATACAACTCTTGTAATATACAGGCTCAAAGTTGTGGCGTTTATGTTTAGTATGAAAATACTGAACATTGCTGCGGATGCGTCCATTAATGTGTGTGTGGCAACGTTAAAATCCAGTGGGTGAATGAGAAAGATGGTCGATGATTTTGTTTGGCAATACTTAATGTAAAGACAGGTGTGGCGAAATGTTATGAGCTGATGCATGGTGCTGAATGGGTCAGAGGCCGAATGCAATATTTGCCATAAAAGTTGTGTTCTTGGTTTTATTATGAAAATCGTGAGCATTGCTGCGTAAGCGGCCCTTAAATGTGTCTGTGGGTAGTTTTAAATGCTAGGATAGTTTTTGCTGTGTGTGTACGTGTTGTAAATACAGAACTTAGCTGCGGATGCGTCCCTTAATGTAAGTCTTGTAATATACAGGCTCAAAGTTGTGGCGTTTATGTTTAGTATGAAAATACTGAACATTGCTGCAGATGCCTCCATTAATGTGTGTGTGGCAACGTTAAAATACAGTGGGCGAATGAGAAAGATGGTCGATGATTTTGTTTGCCAATACATAAATGTAGAGACAGGTGTGGCGAAATGTTATGAGCTGATGTATGTTGCTGAATGGGTCAGAGGCTGGATACAATATTTGCCATCAAAGTTGTGTTGTTATTTTTAATATGAAAATCGTGAGCATTGCTGAGGATGCGGCCCTTGAATGTGTCTGTGGATAATTTTAAATGCTGGGATTGATGTTGGTGTGTGTGTACGGCATGGTATGTAAACTATAGGAGTTTTGTTAAAAAAACATAACGTTTCCAGACGCCATTTTCTCCCTTACTGTAATTCGACTTGAACTGTCTGCTCCAAGTTACCCTTCAAAATGGCATGAGGGGTTGAGGGTGAGTGAGGGTGAGGCTGAGGTGTTGAGTGTGAGTGAGGGTAAAAGTGAGGGTGAGTGAGGAGTTGAGTGTTAGTGAGGGTGAGGTATTGAGGGTGAGTGAGGGTAAGGGTGATTGAGGGGTTGAGAGTTAGTGAGGGTGAGGGGTTGAGGGTTAGTGATGGTGAGGTGTTGAGGGTGAGTGAGGGTGAGGGTGAGTGAGGGTGAGGGGGAGGGGTTGAGGGTGAGTGAGGTGTTGAGGGTGAAGTGTTGAGGGTGTGGGTGAGGGGTTGAGGGTGAGGGAGGGTGAGTGAGGGTGAGGGTGAGTGGTTGAGGGTGAGTGGTTGAGGGTGAGGGGTTGAGGGTGAGGTGTTGAGGGTGAGTGAGGGTGAGATGTTGATGGTGAGTGAAGGTGAGGTGTTGGGTGAGGCGTTGAGGGTGAGTGACTATAGGATTTTTGTTAAAAAAACATCACGTTTCCAGACGCCATTTTCTCCCTTACTGTAATTCGACTTGAACTGTCTGCTCCAAGTTACCCTTAAAAATGGCATGAGGGGTTGAGGGTGAGGGTGAGTGAGGGCGAGGCTGAGGTGTTGAGTGTGAGTGAGGGTGAGGGTGAGAGTGAGGGTGAGTGAGGGGTTGAGTGTTAGTGAGGGTGAGGTATTGAGGGTGAGTGAGGGTAAGGGTGATTGAGGGGTTGAGAGTTAGTGAGGGTGAGGGGTTGAGGGTTAGTGATGGTGAGGTGATGAGAGTGAGTGAGGGTGAGGGTGAGGGTGAGTGAGGGGGAGGGGGAGGGGTTGAGGGTGAGTGAGGGGTTGAGGGTGAAGTGTTGAGGGTGTGGGTGAGGGTTTGAGGGTGAGGGAGGGTGAGTGAGGGTGAGTGGTTGAGGGTGAGTGGTTGAGGGTGAGGGGTTGAGGGTGAGGTGTTGAGGGTGAGTGAGGGTGAGATGTTGATGTTGAGTGAAGGTGAGGTGTTGAGTGAGGGTGAGGGGTTGAGGGTGAGTGAGGGTGAGGCTAGGTGAGGTGTTGAGGGTGAGTGAGGGTGAGGCTAGGTGAGGGGTTGAGGGTGAGTGAGGGTGAGGGTGAGTGGTTGAGGGTGAGGTGTTGAGGGTGAGGTGTTGAGGGTGAGTGAGGGTGAGATGTTGATGGTGAGTGAGGGTGAGGTGTTGAGTGAGTGAGGGTGAGGGGTTGAGGGTGAGTGAGGGTGAGGGTAGGTGAGGTGTTGAGGGTGAGGGTGATTGAAGGTGAGCATGCCTCCATTAATGTGTGTGTGGCAACGTTAAAATACAGTGGGCGATTTAGAAAGATGGTAGATAATTTTGTTTGGCAATACATAAATGTAGAGACAGGTGTGGCGAAATGTTATGAGCTGATGTATTTGCCATCAAAGTTGTGTTGTTATTTTTACTATAAAAATCGTGAGCATTGCTGACGATGCGGCCCTTGAATGTGTCTGTGGGTAATTTTAAATGCTGGGATTGTTGTCGGTGTGTGTGTACGGCATGGTATGTAAACTATAGGAGTTTTGTTAAAAAAACATAACGTTTCCAGACGCCATTTTCTACCTTACTGTAATTCGACTTGAACTGTCTGCTCAAAGTTACCCTTAAAAATGGCATGAGGGGTTGAGGGTGAGTGAGGGTGAGGGTGAGTGAGGGTGAGGCTGAGGTGTTGAGTGTGAGTGAGGGTGAGAGTGAGGGTGAGTGAGGGGTTGAGTGTTAGTGAGGGTGAGGTATTGAGGGTGAGTGAGGGTAAGGGTGATTGAGGGGTTGAGAGTTAGTGAGGGTGAGGGGTTGAGGGTTAGTGATGGTGAGGTGTTGAGGGTGAGTGAGGGTGACGTTGAGTGAGGGTGAGGGGGAGGGGTTGAGGGTGAGTGAGGGGTTGAGGGTGAAGTGTTGAGGGTGTGGGTGAGGGGTTGAGGGTGAGGGAGGGTGAATGAGGGTGAGGGTGAGTTGTTGAGGGTGAGTGGTTGAGGGTGAGGGGTTGAGGGTGAGGTGTTCAGGGTGAGTGAGGGTGAGATGTTGATGGTGAGTGAAGGTGAGGTGTTGAGTGAGGGTGAGGGGTTGAGGGTGAGTGAGGGTAAGGCTAGGTGAGGGGTTGAGGGTGAGTGAGGGTGAAGCTAGGTGAGGGGTTGAGGGTGAGTGAGGGTGAGTGAGGGTGAGTGAGGGTGAGGGTGAGTGGTTGAGGGTGAGGTGTTGAGGGTGAGTGAGGGTGAGATGTTGATGGTGAGTGAGGGTGAGGTGTTGAGTGAGTGAGGGTGAGGGGTTGAGGGTGAGTGAGGGTGAGGGTAGGTGAGGGGTTGAGGGTGAGGGTGATTGAGGGTGAGCATGCCTCCATTAATGTGTGTGTGGCAACGTTAAAATACAGTGGGCGATTTAGAAAGATGGTAGATAATTTAGTTTGGCAATACATAAATGTAGAGACAGGTGTGGCGAAATGTTATGAGCTGATGTATTTGCCATCAAAGTTGTGTTGTTATTTTTACTATAAAAATCGTGAGCATTGCTGAGGATGCGGCCCTTGAATGTGGCTGTGGGTAATTTTAAATGCTGGGATTGTTGTCGGTGTGTGTGTACGGCATGGTATGTAAAGTATAGGAGTTTTGTTAAAAAAACATAACGTTTCCAGATGCCATTTTCGACCTTACTGTAATTCGACTTGAACTGTCTGCTCCAAGTTACCCTTAAAAATGGCATGAGGGGTTGAGGGTGAGTGAGGGTGAGGGTGAGGCTGAGGTGTTGAGTGTGAGTGAGGGTGAGAGTGAGGGTGAGTGAGGGGTTGAGTGTTAGTGAGGGTGAAGTATTGAGGGTGAGTGAGGGTAAGGGTGATTGAGGGGTTGAGAGTTAGTGAGGGTGAGGGGTTGAGGGTGAGTGAGGGTGAGGGTAGGTAAGGGGTTCAGGGTGAGGGTGATTGAGGGTGAGCATGCCTCCATTAATGTGTGTGTGGCAACGTTAAAATACAGTGGGCGAATTAGAAAGATGGTAGATAATTTTGTTTGGCAATACATAAATGTAGAGACAGGTGTGGCGAAATGTTATGAGCTGATGTATTTGCCATCAAAGTTGTGTTGTTATTTTTACGATAAAAATCGTGAGCATTGCTGAGGATGCGGCCCTTGAATGTGTCTGTGGGTAATTTTAAATGCTGGGATTGTTGTCGGTGTGTGTGTACGGCATGGTATGTAAAGTATAGGAGTTTTGTTCTAAAAACATAACGTTTCCAGACGCCATTTTCTCCCTTACTGTAATTCGTCTTGAACTGTCTGCTCCAAGTTACCCTTAAAAATAGCATGAGGGGTTGAGGGTGAGTGAGGGTGAGGGTGAGTGAGGGTGAGGCTGCTGCGGATGCGTCCCTTAATGTGTGTGTATAAGAAATATGGTGGTTATCCAAAAGAAGGCAACATCGGAAATGTTTCACTGAAGGCAACATAGAAAATCTTTAGTCTGTACAAGCGTCGACGTAGAATAGGCCGATTTTACATACCACGCTGTAGAGGGAAGTTGTGAAATACTAGGCATGGTTATGTAAAGTAAATAAGTTTTGTTAAAAAAACATCACGTTTCTAGTGTTAGTATTTTCGTTCAGTGGGATTGTTTACGTTTAGCGAAAAAGCATCACGTTTCTAGTGTTAGTATTTTTTTTCAGTGTTTTTTGGGGGGGGGGGTTTGTTGTTGTTCTCGAGCTAACACCCGGCTCGCAGTCCTTCCCTTGCCCCAAGGAAAAGTCACACTAGCTGATGTGCGCGACTTGGAAGTGTGAATGTTTGAATGTGTATGCAGATGGAGTTTCGACATTGGCGCGACAGTAGACTTCCCTGGGCAACTCCCTTAAGCGCACATAAGAGTTCGCTCGGAACTGACAAAGCAAAGGGCATTTTTTTTTTTTTTTACGTTAGTGTAATTCGACTTCAACTGTCTGCTCGAAGTTACCCTTAAAAATGGCATATATAAAGCTTCCAAAGTATACAAAGTTTCACTTTTAAACATACAACTCTTGTAATATACAGGCTCAAAGTTGTGGCGTTTATGTTTAGTATGAAAATACTGAACATTGCTGCGGAGGCGTCCATTAATGGGTGTGTGGCAACGTTAAAATCCAGTGGGCGAATGAGAAAGATGGTCGATGATTTTGTTTGGCAATACATAAATGTAAAGACAGGTGTGGCGAAATGTTATGAGCTGATGCATGGTGCTGAATGGGTCAGAGGCCGGATGCAATATTTGCCATAAAAGTTGTGTTCTTGTTTTTATTATGAAAATCGTGAGCATTGCTGCGTAAGCGGCCCTTAAATGTGTCTGTGGGTAGTTTTAAATGCTGGGATAGTTTTTGCAGTGTGTGTACGTGTTGTAAATACAGAACTTAGCTGCGGATGCGTCCCTTAATGTAAGTCTTGTAATATACAGGCTCAAAGTTGTGGCGTTTATGTTTAGTATGAAAATACTGAACATTGCTGCAGATGCCTCCATTAATGTGTGTGTGGCAACGTTAAAATACAGTGGGCGAATGAGAAAGATGGTCGATGATTTTGTTTGCCAATACATAAATGTTGAGACAGGTGTGGCGAAATGTTATGAGCTGATGTATGTTGCTGAATGGGTCAGAGGCTGGATACAATATTTGCCATCAAAGTTGTGTTGTTATTTTTACTATGAAAATCGTGAGCATTGCTGAGGATGCGGCCCTTGAATGTGTCTGTGGGTAATTTTAAATGCTGGGATTGATGTTGGTGTGTGTGTACGGCATGGTATGTAAACGATAGGAGTTTTGTGAAAAAAACATAACGTTTCGAGACGCCATTTTCTCCCTTACTGTAATTCGACTTGAACTGTCTGCTCCAAGTTACCCTTAAAAATGGCATGAGGGGTTGAGGGTGAGGGTGAGTGAGGGTGAGGCTGAGGTGTTGAGTGTGAGTGAGGGTAAGAGTGAGGGTGAGTGAGGGGTTGAGTGTTAGTGAGGGTGAGGTATTGAGGGTGAGTGAGGGTAAGGGTGATTGAGAGGTTGAGAGTTAGTGAGGGTGAGGGGTTGAGGGTTAGTGATGGTGAGGTGTTGAGGGTGAGTGAGGGTGAGGGTGAGGGTGAGTGAGGGTGAGGGGGAGGGGTTGAGGGTGAGTGAGGTGTTGAGGGTGAAGTGTTGAGGGTGTGGGTGAGGGGTTGGGGGTGAGGGTGATTGAGGGTGAGCATGCCTCCATTAATGTGTGTGTGGCAACGTTAAAATACAGTGGGCGATTTAGAAAGATGGTAGATAATTTTGTTTGGCAATACATAAATGTAGAGACAGGTGTGGCGAAATGTTATGAGCTGATGTATTTGCCATCAAAGTTGTGTTGTTATTTTTACTATAAAAATCGTGAGCATTGCTGAGGATGCGGCCCTTGAATGTGGCTGTGGGTAATTTTAAATGCTGGGATTGTTGTCGGTGTGTGTGTACGGCATGGTATGTAAACTATAGGAGTTTTGTTAAAAAAACATAACGTTTCCAGACGCCATTTTCGACCTTACTGTAATTCGACTTGAACTGTCTGCTCCAAGTTACCCTTGAAAATGGCATGAGGGGTTGAGGGTGAGTGAGGGTGAGGGTGAGGCTGAGGTGTTAAGTGTGAGTGAGGGTAAGAGTGAGGGTGAGTGAGGGGTTGAGTGTTAGTGAGGGTGAGGTATTGAGGGTGAGTGAGGGTAAGGGTGATTGAGGGGTTGAGAGTTAGTGAGGGTGAGGGGTTGAGGGTTAGTGATGGTGAGGCGTTGAGGGTGAGTGAGGGTGAGGGTGAGGGTGACTGAGGGTGAGGGGGAGGGGTTGAGGGTGAGTGAGGTGTTGAGGGTGAAGTGTTGAGGGTGTGGGTGAGGGGTTGAGGGTGAGGGAGGGTGAGTGAGGGTGAGGGTGAGTGGTTGAGGGTGAGTGGTTGAGGGTGAGGGGTTGAGGGTGAGGTGTTGAGGGTGAGTGAGGGTGAGATGTTGATGGTGAGTGAAGGTGAGGTGTTGAGTGAGGGTGAGGGGTTGAGGGTGAGTGACTATAGGAGTTTTGTTAAAAAAACATCACGTTTCCAGACGCCATTTTCTCCCTTACTGTAATTCGACTTGAACTGTCTGCTCCAAGTTACCCTTCAAAATGGCATGAGGGGTTGAGGGTGAGGGTGAGTGAGGGCGAGGCTGAGGTGTTGAGTGTGAGTGAGGGTGAGAGTGAGGGTGAGTGAGGGGTTGAGTGTTAGTGAGGGTGAGGTATTGAGGGTGAGTGAGGGTAAGGGTGATTGAGGGGTTGAGAGTTAGTGAGGGTGAGGGGTTGAGGGTTAGTGATGGTGAGGTGTTGAGGGTGAGTGAGGGTGAGGGTGAGGGTGAGTGAGGGTGAGAGGGAGGGGTGGAGGGTGAGTGAGGGGTTGAGGGTGAAGTGTTGAGGGTGTGGGTGAGGGGTTGAGGGTGAGGGAGGGTGAGTGAGGGTGAGGGTGAGTGGTTGAGGGTGAGTGGTTGAGGGTGAGTGGTTGAGGGTGAGTGGTTGAGGGTGAGGGGTTGAGGGTGAGGTGTTGAGGGTGAGTGAGGGTGAGATGTTGATGTTGAGTGAAGGTGAGGTGTTGAGTGAGGGTGAGGGGTTGAGGGTGAGTGAGGGTGAGGCTAGGTGAGGGGTTGAGGGTGAGTGAGGGTGAGGCTAGGTGAGGGGTTGAGGGTGAGTGAGGGTGAGAGAGGGTGAGGGTGAGTGGTTGAGGGTGAGGTGTTGAGGGTGAGGTGTTGAGGGTGAGTGAGGGTGAGATATTGATGGTGAGTGAGGGTGAGGTGTTGGGTGAGGGGTTAAGGGTGAGTGAGGGTGAGGGTAGGTGAGGTGTTGAGGGTGAGGGTGATTGAGGGTGATCATGCCTCAATTAATGTGTGTGTGGCAACGTTAAAATACAGTGGGCGATTTAGAAAGTTGGTAGATAATTTTGTTTGGCAATACATAAATGTAGAGACAGGTGTGGCGAAATGTTATGAGCTGATGTATTTGCCATCAAAGTTGTGTTGTTTTTTTGTACTATAAAAATCGTGAGCATTGCTGAGGATGCGGCCCTTGAATGTGTCTGTGGGTAATTTTAAATGCTGGGATTGTTGTCGGTGTGTGTGTACGGCATGGTATGTAAACTATAGGAGTTTTGTTAACAAAACATAACGTTTCCAGACGCCATTTTCTACCTTACTGTAATTCGACTTGAACTGTCTGCTCCAAGTTACCCTTAAAAATGGCATGAGGGGTTGAGGGTGAGTGAGGGTGAGGGTGAGGGTGAGTGAGGGTGAGGCTGAGGTGTTGAGTGTGAGTGAGGGTGAGAGTGAGGGTGAGTGAGGGGTTGAGTGTTAGTGAGGGTGAGGTATTGAGGGTGAGTGAGGGTAAGGGTGATTGAGGGGTTGAGAGTTAGTGAGGGTGAGGGGTTGAGGGTTAGTGATGGTGAGGTGTTGAGGGTGAGTGAGGGTGAGGGTGAGTGAGGGTGAGGGGGAGGGGTTGAGGGTGAGTGAGGGGTTGAGGGTGAAGTGTTGAGGGTGTGGGTGAGGGGTTGAGGGTGAGGGAGGGTGAATGAGGGTGAGGGTGAGTTGTTGAGGGTGAGTGGTTGAGGGTGAGGGGTTGAGGGTGAGTTGTTCAGGGTGAGTGAGGGTGAGATGTTGATGGTGAGTGAAGGTGAGGTGTTGAGTGAGGATGAGGGGTTGAGGGTGAGTGAGGGTAAGGCTAGGTGAGGGGTTGAGGGTGAGTGAGGGTGAAGCTAGGTGAGGGGTTGAGGGTGAGTGAGGGTGAGTGAGGGTGAGGGTGAGTGGTTGAGGGTGAGGTGTTGAGGGTGAGGTGTTGAGGGTGAGTGAGGGTGAGATGTTGATGGTGAGTGAGGGTGAGGTGTTGAGTGAGTGAGGGTGAGGGGTTGAGGGTGAGTGAGGGTGAGGGTAGGTGAGGGGTTGAGGGTGAGGGTGATTGAAGGTGAGCATGCCTCCATTAATGTGTGTGTGGCAACGTTAAAATACAGTGGGCGATTTAGAAAGATGGTAGATAATTTTGTTTGGCAATACATAAATGTAGAGACAGGTGTGGCGAAATGTTATGAGCTGATGTATTTGCCATCAAAGTTGTGTTGTTATTTTTACTATAAAAATCGTGAGCATTGCTGAGGATGCGGCCCTTGAATGTGGCTGTGGGTAATTTTAAATGCTGGGATTGTTGTCGGTGTGTGTGTACGGCATGGTATGTAAACTATAGGAGTTTTGTTAAAAAAACATAACGTTTCCAGACGCCATTTTCGACCTTACTGTAATTCGACTTGAACTGTCTGCTCCAAGTTACCCTTAAAAATGGCATGAGGGGTTGAGGGTGAGTGAGGGTGAGGGTGAGGCTGAGGTGTTGAGTGTGAGTGAGGGTGAGAGTGAGGGTGAGTGAGGGGTTGAGTGTTAGTGAGGGTGAAGTATTGAGGGTGAGTGAGGGTAAGGGTGATTGAGGGGTTGAGAGTTAGTGAGGGTTAGGGGTTGAGGGTGAGTGAGGGTGAGGGTAGGTGAGGGGTTAAGGGTGAGGGTGATTGAGGGTGAGCATGCCTCCATTAATGTGTGTGTGGCAACGTTAAAATACAGTGGGCGAATTAGAAAGATGGTAGATAATTTTGTTTGGCAATACATAAATGTAGAGACAGGTGTGGCGAAATGTTATGAGCTGATGTATTTGCCATCAAAGTTGTGTTGTTATTTTTACTATAAAAATCGTGAGCATTGCTGAGGATGCGGCCCTTGAATGTGGCTGTGGGTAATTTTAAATGCTGGGATTGTTGTCGGTGTGTGTGTACGGCATGGTATGTAAAGTATAGGAGTTTTGTTCTAAAAACCTAACGTTTCCAGACGCCATTTTCTCCCTTACTGTAATTCGTCTTGAACTGTCTGCTCCAAGTTACCCTTAAAAAATAGCAAGAGGGGTTGAGGGTGAGTGAGGGTGAGGGTGAGTGAGGGTGAGGCTGCTGCGGATGCGTCCCTTAATGTGTGTGTATAAGAAATATGGTGGTTATCCAAAAGAAGGCAACATCGGAAATGTTTCACTGAAGGCAACATAGAAAATCTTTAGTCTGTACAAGCGTCGACGTAGAATAGGCCGATTTTACATACCACGCTGTAGAGGGAAGTTGTGAAATACTAGGCATGGTTATGTAAAGTAAATAAGTTTTGTTAAAAAAACATCACGTTTCTAGTGTTAGTATTTTCGTTCAGTGGGATTGTTTAAGTTTAGCGAAAAAGTATCACGTTTCTAGTGTTAGTATTTTCTTTCAGTGGTTTTTTTTTTTTGGGGGGTTTGTTGTTGTTCTCGAGCTAACACCCGGCTCGCATCCTGCTGTTCTAAATTAGCACATCCCCAAAGGAACTTCACAAGTGATTACAATCTTGACGACGGCGCTTAAAGTAGTCTAGCATCCTGTAGTTTTGTTGACGAAAGCCTTGGAGTCTGTGGCCTGGCTTTGTGTTCATGTAAATGGTATTAAAGAATGGTCCCAGCAGGTCCAGCGTATTGTTGGGGGTTATGGCGGGTTGCGAGGACTGTTTAGTCACGTGGATGTGCTAGAGGCTCTGTGATGTCACGCTGTGTCGGAGGAGGGAAATAGTAGGCCCGTTGAATTGAACTGACTCTGTGTGTTTCATTTCGTTTATAAACATGTCAAAATATTACATGTTTTTTAGGTGCAATGCTATAGATACAAGCGCTATTTTTGGCGTAGCACGCTGTAGAGGGAGGGGTGGGAAATAGTAGGCCTGCTGATTGGGGAATGTACAAGGCGATGTAGCTTGTAATGCGTCTGTCATTATTTTTTTTTGTCGACGATTTCAGTTTCAAGTCTTTTTGTGTTCTGAGAGCCTGGCTGTGTGCAGGGACAGAGAGGGGAGGTGCTGGCGTCTGGGGAGGGGGAGTTGAATTGCGAGCCTAGCTGTGTACGGGAACAGAGGGGGGAGGTGCTGGCGTTTGTGGGTTGTAATATTAACTGTTTTTTCGGTGCAATGCTATACATACTATCGCTATTTTTTGCGTAGCACGCTGTAGAGGGAGGGGTGGGAATAGTGGTAGGTGTGGGCGGAAAATCCGTTCCGCTCGCGGATTTTGCGGATTTTCGGGAAATTCACAATCCGCGAGATTCGCGAATCTCCCGCAAAATCCGCAAATCCGCGAGCAGCGGATTTTGCTCGCACTGTTCGCGTGAGTTCGCGTGAGTTCGCGCCCCGCGAATAAGTGCAAAATTGCAGAAATACGATTTTAGCAAAACTGAAAGTAACTACTTACCAGGTTCAAAAGTTCAGGCTCATCATTAGTAGCCATTTCCTGTAGTGCTTCCTGAGGGGCCCCTCCAGAGTTCAGTTGCCAGTTGAAACTATTATGTGACCCTGCTCTGAACCTCAGAATAGTTACACATATGCCACAAAGGTCCTGAATTACAGCTAAGGGAGACAAGCAGGAGCCAGGCTGGAAGTTAAAATCCATTAATCAGCCCCTAATTCATTATTGTCAGTTGGGGCAGGGCAGGTGTTGTAACTAATTTTGCAACAATGAAAGCACTTAGCAAGTGCAAAAGATCACTAATCAGGGCGCACTAAGGAAGCAGGTGCCAGCTAAAAAAATATTCTGTGACACATTAATCAGCCCCAAATTAATTCAGGTCACTTGAGGCAGGGAAGGTGTGCTTTGCTTTGCCGAAAATAATGTACACTGGACAACCAGAGGGTGTGGTGATGAAACAGAGGGTGGCATGGGTGGGCCAGAGGGTGGCATGAGTAGTCAGAGAGTGGCAGTGGTGACAGAGAGTGGCAGTGATGAAGAAGAGTGTCCTAAACAGGCTGGACACGTAGAAACAACAAGTTCGCAAAACTTGCGACCCGACAGGTAAGTTCGCAAATTGCGAAATTGTAAAAACCCTCGCGAACTGGCAGAAACACGGGCGAACACAAAAAAAAAAAAATCCGCAAATTCGCGGGAATTCGCGGATTTTGCGGATTGCGAATCCGCAAATCCGCAAAATTCGCGAACGCGAGATCCGCAAAATTCGCCCATGCTTAAATAGTGGGCCTGCTGATTGGAGAATGTACAAGGCGATGTAGCTTGTAATGCGTCTGTCATTATTTCTTTTTGTCGACGATTTCAGTTTCAAGTCTTTTTGTGTTCTGAGAGCCTGGCTGTGTGCAGGGACAGAGAGGGGAGGTGCTGGCGTCTGGGGAGGGGGAGTTGAATTGCGAGCCTGCCTGTGTACGGGAACAGAGGGGGGAGGTGCTGGCGTTTGTGGGTTGTAATATTAACTGTTTTTTAGGTGCAATGCTATACATACTATCGCTATTTTTTGCGTAGCACGCTGTAGAGGGAGGGGTGGGAATAGTAGGTCTGCTGATTGGGGAATGTACAAGGCGATGTAGCTTGTAATGCGTCTGTCATTATTTCTTTTTGTCGACGATTTCAGTTTCAAGTCTTTCGTTTATTGTGCTCTGAGAGCCTGGCTGTGTGCAGGGACAGAGAGGGGAGGTGCTGGCGTCTGGGGAGGGGGAGTTGAATTGCGAGCCTGGCTGTGTACGGGAACAGAGGGGGGAGGTTCTGGCGTTTGTGGGTTGTGGAAGAGATGTCGAAGGCTGTAGAAAAGTTTGTTAACAAATAAGTATGTTTCATTGTCCCAAAAAATAGATTTGGGGAAGTTAGAGTTGAAGACGAAAGTCATTTCTGCTGGGCAATAGGTCTTGTTAATGGTAAGACTTTCGTGTGCCAGACAGTTTCACGGAAGACAAGCAGTGCTAGAGTGGTGGTAGAGAAAATGGGGAGGGGGCGGATCCGGAGGTGCGTCGTGAGGGGGAGTGGAGGAGGAGGGGGGAGTAGAGTAGGGGAGGCACGGCCTAACGGCCGTGCAATCAAAAAGTGAGGAGGCGGAGCTGGGGGAGGCTGTGACAGAGAGAGCAGGCAATGCAGGCGGCTGGGGGCATGTGCACGCGCTTTGAAGCTCATTGCGCATGCGCATTGACCTTAAATTTCTCGTGCACTGCAAGGAATCGCCACGATTCCTTGCAAGTTGGATAAAGAGTGGATAAGCCCCCATAGTCTCGCAAGCTCGATGCGCATGCGCATCGACAGGCGAGACCTAAAAAAGCATAAAGGAGATGGAGATAGAGATAGAGAGAAGAATGATAGGTAGGGAGGAAGAGGAACACAGAGTGTTGGAAAGAGGAAAAGAGAGAAAGATAAAGAGTTAAAAGAAAAATAAGAGAAAGTGCAGGAGAGAAAAGCATGATAGAGAGGGAGCAAGAAGAAAGGAGAGAGAGCAGATGGAATAGGGGGCAGGAGGGAGAAGGAAGAGAGCAGAAAGGAGAGGGAGATATAGAGAAGAGAGAGCGGTAAAGAAGTAATTTTAAAAAAAGGGAGAGTGCAAGAGAGAAGCATTCTAGATAAGGAGGAGGAGATGACGCATGAGAGACATTAAGAAAAAGAGAAAGAAAGATAAAGAGAAATAGAAAAGACAGACAAGAGAGAGCAAGTAGGAAGGAGAGAAAGAGAGGGCAGATAGAATAGGGGGCAGGAGGGAGAGAGACAGAAGAGGGAAGAGAGCAGAAAAAACAGTGAGATATAGGGGGCACGAGGGAGAGAGACAGAAGAGGGAAGAGAGCAGAAAAACAGTGAGACAGAGGAGAGAAAAGAGTGAAAGTTCAAGTAATAAAAAAAGGAGAGAGAAGCATGATAGATAGATAGGGAGGAGGAGAGAAGACGCATGAGATTAAGAGAGAGGGAACGCAAGATAAAGAGAAATAGAAAAGAAAGACAAGCTAGAGATAGAAAAGGAGAACATGAAAGTGATATAAAGAGAGGGCAATAAGCAGAGAGTTAGAAAAGGAGTGAGGGGCAAAATGTTAAGAGATAGTTTAGGAACAGGAGGAAACAGAGATTGTGACGGAAGGAAGAAGGTGAGAGAGGGTAGATAAAGAAGATAAGCACAAGAGTGTGAAGGTAAGATGGAGAGAGTGGGCAGAATAGAGAGATAAAGGCATACAAGAGAGAGCGAGATATAGGGAGGAGAGAAAAGAAGGAGATGGAAAGGGTATGCAAGAAGAAGAGAGGGGCAAAATGTAAAAAGAGCAAGAAGGAGAGAGATAAAGATAGAAGGAATAGGAAAAGAGAGGGCAGGAGAGATAAGCATGATAGATAAGGAGGGAGAGAGCAAGCAGAAGGGAGAGAGTACACAGGAAATGGAGAAAGAAGGAAAGTAGGAATAAAAGTGAGAGCAGAATAGAGTGAGGGAGTAAGAAAGAAAAAGAGTGCAGGATATAAAGGAAAGAAGATGGGAAGACAGGAGAGAGGGTAGAAGAGAGGGGGTGCAGAAAATAGAGTAGAGGGGAAGAAAGAGAGATAGGAGAAAGAGTGAGGGAAGAATAGAGCAGGAGTAAATAAATGAGAAAGACTGATGGCAAAATGGGGAAGGAGATGCAGAGTAAATGCAAGAGAGAGATAAAGAAAGGCAAGAATGCAAAATTGAAATGGAAGGCAAGAGAGAGGGAGATGTATGTTGCGTGTGCTAGCTTAGTATGTAAGCATTTTCTGCAGTGACCTGTAAAGAAGATGGTGATGAAGATATAGGGTGAGAGGGCAGAAGAGAGAGGATGCAGGAGAGAGAGGGAGAGCAAAGGAAAGAGAAAGAAGGAGAAAAGGAGAGAAGAATAGTGTGAGAGTGAAAGAAAGAAGGACAGTGAATGTAAAATTGTGAGGGAGATGCAGAGTAAATGCAGGAGAGAGAGATAAGGAAAGGCAAGAAAGAGAAATTGAAAGGGAAGGCAGGAAAGAAGGAGATATATGAGAATAGAGTGAGGGAGTAAAAGAAAAAGCGTGCATGATAGAAGGAAAGAAGATGGGAAGACAGGAGAGAGAAGGTATAAGACAGGGGATGAAAAAAAGAGGGAGAGGAGAAGAAAGAAAGTAGGTGTAATAGTGAGGGAAGAATAGAGCAGGAGAAAATAAAAGAGAAAGACTGATGGCAAAATGGGGAAGGAGATGCAGAGTAAATGCAAAAGAGAGATAAAGAAAGGCAAGAATGCAAAATTGAAATGGAAGTCAAGAGAGGGAGATGTATGTATGTTGTGTGTGCTAGCTTAGTATGTAAGCATTTGCTGCAGGGACCTGTAAAGAAGATGGGGATGAAGATATAGGGTGAGAGGGCAGAAGAGAGAGAGGATGCAGGAGAGAGAGGGAGAGCAAAGGAAAGAGAGAAAGTAGGAGAAAGAAGGAGAGAAGAATAGTGCGAGAGTGAAAGAAAGAAGGACAGTGAAGGTAAAATTGTGAGGGAGATGCAGAGTAAATGCAGGAGAGAGAGATAAGGAAAGGCAAGAAAGAAAAATTGAAAGGGAAGGCAGGAAAGAAGGAGATATATGAGAATAGAGTGAGGGAGTAAAAGAAAAAGTGTGCATGATAGAAGGAAAGAAGATGGGAAGACAGGAGAGAGAAGGTATAAGAGAGGGGATGAAAAAAAGAGGGAGAGGAGAAGAAAGAAAGTAGGTGTAATAGTGAGGGAAGAATAGAGCTTACCTGAACGTCGTTACGCCACGGAGGAGACCCGACACGGAAACACTAGAGAGAACAGCCCAAAAAAAGAAACATATTAGAAGAATATAAACAAAATAGCCTGAACACCTGTAAGAGAAATACGAATTGCGTTACAATATACAACACCTGTAAGAAAAATACAAACTACATTACAATCTATCTACACCTAGTCGCACTAATACATGACCACATCGAGAGAACAGGCCAAAAAAAGAAACATATTCGAAGAATATAAACAAAATAGCCTGAACACCTGTAAAATAAATACCAATTCCATTACAATTTAAATCGCGTACCTGAAATCCCTTGTCCCACGGAGACGGAGACAGCGAGCCAAGGATCCCAAGACAAAATGGCGACCGGAAATAGTTACCCCACCGTGCCGCGTCCGCCAAATACCTGCAAAGAAAGGAAGATAAATGAAGTCAAAATTCCTTTTCAAACTTAAAAAAACTTCCGGGCATTCAAAAGGGACAGTAATTTATTTGTTACAAAACACAACATCGCTTACCTGAAAGTCGTTACGCCACGGAGGAGACCCGACACGGAAACACTAGAGAGAACAGCCCAAAAAAATAAACATATTAGAAGAATATAAACAAAATAGCATGAACACCTGTAAAAAAAAATACCAATTACATTAAAATTGAAATCGCGTACCTGAAATCCCTTGTACCACGGAGACGGAGACAGCGAGCCAAGGACCCCAAGACCAAATGCCGACCGTAAATAGTTACCCCACCGTGCCGCCGCAGCCAAATACCTGCAGGGAAAGGAAAATAAATTAAGTCAAACATTTCGGGAATTGAAAAGGGACATTTTTTGGGGGGGTTACAAAACACAACAGCGCTTACCTGAAAACCGCCACGGAGAAGGAGACCCGACACGTCACGGCAGGCTACACGGAAACACTAGAGAGAACAGCCCAAAAAAGAAACATATTAGAAGAATATAAACAAAATAGCCTGAACACCTGTAAAAGAAATACCAATTACATTAAAATTGAAATTGCGTACCTGAAATCCCTTGTACCACGGAGACAGCGAGCCAAGGATCCCAAGACCAAATGCCGACCGGAAATAGTTACCCCACCGTGCCACCGCCAAATACCTGCAAGGAAAGGAAAATAAATTAAGTCAAACATTTCGGGAATTGAATGGGGACATTTTTTTTGGGGGTTACAAAACACAACAGCGCTTACCTGAAAACCGCCACGGAGAAGCAGACCCGACACGTCACGGCAGGCTTCAACCAATCAAAGGCAGGTCCCGGCAATGCCGGAAATAGTTACCCCACCGTGCAGCCGCCGCAAAATACCTGCAAGGAAAGGAAAATAAATTAAGTCAAACATTTCGGGAATTGAAATGGGACATTTATTTTTTTGGATTACAAAACACAACAGCGCTTACCTGAAAGTCGTTCCGCCACGGAGAAGCAGACCCGACACATCACGGCAGGCTTCAACCAATCAGCAAGAAGGCAGGTCCAAGAAGGCAGGTCCCGGCAATGCCGGAAATAGTTACCCCACCGTGCCGCCGCCGCCAAATACCTGCAAGGAAAGGAAAATACATGAAGTCAAACATTTCGGGAATTGAAAAGGGACATTTATTTTTTTGGATTACAAAACACAACAGCGCTTACCTGAAAGTCGTTCCGCCATGGAGAAGCAGACCCGACACGTCACGGCAGGCTTCAACCAATCAGCAAGAAGGCAGGTCCCGGCAATGCCGGACCAGATTCGGGGGCGTTCCCGGCTTTTGGCTGACGTCGCGTGACGTCGCCAAAAGCCAAAAAATCTCGGGAACGCCCCCGAATCTGGTCCGGCATTGACGGACAGGCCCATCGTCCAATGGCTAGGCTCCATTTATGGAGCTAGCCAATAAATGACGGGGGCCGTTCCTAACTCCACTACAATACTCATTAGGTTTTCGCCTGCGCGAAAAAGCTGCGCAGAGCGCAGCTTTCGCCAGGCAAAACTTAAAAACTGCCTGTGAAATAAAGGAAGGAAATGAGGACTAACCGGGTGCAGTATTTCAGACTCTGCAGATAATTTCTTATCTCTAAGTGGACGGTCAGGCTACCCCTCCCAAGATTCAATCAGTAACTCTAGTGGCAGATCACCTGACCTAACTAATATGAGTGATCCAAGTAAATGGTCTTTTAAAGACCTGTTAAGTACTCAGGTGCGGCTGTGTCTGTGCCCGGAAGCTGTCACATCGCGGCGGCCACACACAATGACCAGGGTTGGAGGAGGAGCCCAACTTCAAAACAATGGGAAAGGGGGCATAAAAGTCAAAGCATGCATAATGATCAGTCGGAGCTCGCAATACTCGCGGGTGGGGGGCAGGGCCGCAGGGGGACTCACAGGGGTTACCGCCGGGTGGGGGGCAGGCAGGGGGACTCACGGGGGTTGCCCAGGGTGGCCCGAAGAAGACAATGAAAGCATAAGCATTGATTGATCCAGATGATGTGGGTAACTAAGCTCATTGAAGAAGCAAGCAAGGGCAAGGCTGAACAAGGCACTAGCCTCAGCTGAGGAGAGGCCTCATGTAACATACAGAGCTGTGCTGTGCATATACGGTCAGTGGTGGTAACTTACCACTGACCGTATATGCACAGCACAGCTTTGTATGTTATGTTACACACACACTGATAACACGGTCGGTCGGATTGGAATCAGGCCTGATTGGAATCTCTCTCCGTCCAGACCACCACCACTGCGCGATGCTCCCGCCCGCTAACTGTTTGTGAAGACTAGAAGAGTCATGATAATGATTAATTGATACCGGGGCCAGGCCGGAAACACTTACTAACTCACCTCCTGCTGTTGGTGCCAGTGGCAGACACAGGGGGGCTACTTCGGCGGGCTAGCCAGTGCAATAATTAAATTATGGCCTCTCCGGTCTCTACTACTCTCGCTCTCATTACTCGTGATGCTGGCTGCAACCTGTAGGCAGACTGCGCAGTTTTAATTGCCCAACGCGCATGCGGGCAGCGGGAACATCAGCCGCACCCTAGAGAGGCGAGCAGACGCGCCGGAGGAAGCAGGGCAAGGCTTAATTCTGTGCGCTGCGCACAGGCACCTCCCTCCTCCTCCTGACGTGTGTTTAGGTTGCACTTGCAGTGCAAACGGTCACCGCCGGTCAATCAGGCTTGTTGCTGGCCTGGCGCTAGTAGTATTAGTATGGACGGCAGGCCTGCTTGGATCTTGGAAGTCTGAAGACTGAGACTAGAGTCTTCTCAGACACAAGTCACACGACACCGTGACCTGGTATGACTTCTTCTCTCTGAAATAAGTGACGCTGTGACTGTCGGGCCGAAAATCGGCCCCATCCACAAAACCGGCCACCTGATCCAAAACCGGCCCCCAACCCCTCCAGCCTACCGGGGGATTGCCCGGTGCCCGAAAGCACCAGTCCGGCCCTGTCCACGAGTATCCCGTGAGGCCCGCTCTTGCATTTCAGCTTGACGTGTCTCCTCAGTTCCTAGTCTGTTGGCTAGTGAGCCCCCTGAAGACTCCATTTTGAATCTAACTTGCTTTCCGGGTTGCTCCAGGCTTGCTCCAGCTTCCCTACAAAGGAGAAGCGCCACAGACCTTGCTGGTCTGCACCGAAGCCAATCTTGACATCTTGCATAGATTGCATTTTGCCAAGGCTTGTTGGGTCCAATCTGGATACCGATACCGCAGTCAACTAGATCCTTTGTGGGACAGCTCAAATCCAGCTTCTGGTATTCGTCAACATCTCCTGGTCCCTGTGGCTGAAGAGACAAGCTTCACCTTTCTACCTGAAATTACCGACATCACCTGGTTCCTTCCTGGTTCCATCCTGGTCACTGGAAAGTGACCCAGACTCTGTTCCTTCTGCTTTTAGGTTCTTCAGATCTTCGATCTACCCTTGGATCCCCCCGTACACTTTTCCTCTGGTCGCCTGCAGCACTTCTTTGCAGCTCTCCATTGAAATCGACGACGAAACCCGACATCAAAACACACCTATGCACCCGGCTTCCGTGGGTGAGGATATGTTACATTATGTTATTAACACTTATAGATCGTGTGATTACCCTTGGGTGTCCTGGCGCTAAGCATTGGCTTCCTGAAGCTAGCTGAGTTATTACTGTGAAAAAAGCCACGTCTTCAAGCTCTTCCGAAACATGAGGAGATTTGGAGCGTTTTTAAGAGCTAATGGAAGCTCGTTCCAGGCTCTTGAGGTACAGTGGATAAAGCTCCTGCCTCCCCAATTGAGTTTTTTTTATCCTGGGAATTTGTGTTAATTTGGCACTGGCAGATCTCAGTGTCCTCCTGGGCACATACCACTGGAACTTATGCCTGAGGAATTCTGGATCAATACCTTTGATAGCCTTAAAGACTATACAAAGAGCTTTAAAACGAGATCTTTGTTTTATGGGAAGCCAATGTAGCTTCCGGAGCTCGCCTTTGACAGAGGCAAATTTGGGGATACCAGACAGCAGCCTGGCTGCTGTATTCTGGACTAACTGAAGTCTACACGTCTGACATTTTTGCAGATTCAAGTATAGGCTATTACAGTAGCCCAGCCGCAATGTTATCAGAGCCATGACCACTGTCTTCAAACTGTTCTCTGTCAGAAAGAATTTTATTTTCCTTATGATTCTAAGAATCATAAAACAGACTGAGGTCACCAGGCTAATCTGGTCCCCCATAATAAGCCTATCATCCACAACTACCCCAGGATTTTCTTGTTTGGTGTGGGACAGGAAGACAATTCTTCTGGCCACCATTCTGGTTTTATTAGAGTTGAGTTTCAAACAATTGGAGGACATCCAATGGGATATGGCACTCATACACTCATGAAAGTGCTTCCCGGTCTCTTTCTCACCTCCCTTGCTTATGGACAACACAATTTGTGTGTCGTTGGCGTAGGAGGTAAGCTGGAAGCCAAAGGATCTAATAACTCCTGCTAAAGGTGCCACATATATATTAAAAAGTCGTGGGGCTCAAGGAAGAGCCCTGTGGCACCCCGCTCGGGAGTATGAATGTCTTAGATGAATTGCCATCCAGATCCTCTGTTTGGGACCTGTCAGCTAAAAAGGATCGTATGAGTTTCCATGCAAGTCCTGCCACACCGATCCCAGACAACCGGTCCATCAAAATTTTATGATGGACCGTGTCAAAGGCCGCCGACAGGTCTAGCAGGATCAAAACGGCACTTCCTCCTCCATCTACGGCGTCTCTGATTTCCTCCGTAGATTTCAACAGGGCCAGCTCAGTGCTGTGATCAGCCCTGAACCCATATTGCGAGGGGTCCAGAGAGTTGTTACAATGAAGGAAAGCACTGAGTTGGGTGTTCATCACCTATTCCAGGATTTTACCGGGGGGAGGAAGCCGTGAAATAGGCCTATAATTATTAGGTTCTTTAGGGTCTGAATTCTGCTTTTTCAAGAGCGGGAGGACGGAAGCTACTTTCCAGATTTTAGGAAAAATCCCAGAGGCAGGGAGTCAGGGCCATCCCTATAACCTCTGGTACTTGTTTGATGACCCAGGCAGGGCAAGGATCACTAGGGGCTCCTGATCGAATTTGGGTCAAAACCCTAATTAATTCTGGAATCTCCAATGGTGTAAATTGATCCAGAGTTCTTAATGGATCTCTGCTTTCCAATCCATTACTATTATTACTTGCCTGTGTATTTTCATTGACCTCAGAAAATGAGGAAAATATCACTTCAACTTTCTGTTTGTAGAAAGCGGCAATTTAATTGCAAAATTAATGGTTACTATGACTCTTGGGACTGGAGGGTAAGGTAAATTTTTTCATAGTGTTAAGAAGTTCCTTAGAGTTGGACTTGGCTGGGGGTCGGAGCTAGCTGCGACGCAAGATGGCCGCGTTGTAAACAAGCTCCTCGGGGACGCCGCTATAAATCATACTGATCCTGCAAAAAGCTGAGCGAACACAACCCAAATCACCACCGACAGCTGGAGAATTGCCATAACTACAATCGGTATTAGGCAGAGTCAGCTGGCACACGGTATAAAGCAGCTCTGGGACACACAAAAGGCGGAGGCCTGTACCGGCCCGGAAAACTGAAGCACCGTCCTGTCGTACCACCAAAGGCCGTGACGTCGAGCACGCAACCCGGACGGAGGAGAGCGGAAAGAGCCCGCCGCCGCAAAGAGACTACGTGCGAAGGATAACAACACCCCTAAGAGCTCCATACGCAGCGAGTGCAAGGTGGCAAATACTGCGCTCACTATTGGGACGGTAAAACGATCGCTAACAGAAAGGGGAGGTGAGGCACAACAGGGACGAGGGCGCCAGAGTAGAATATAGGCTGACGGCACTCGGGTGCAGCCATTCTACCGCGATCGAGTGAACGCAGCCAGAGGGGCAAAGCGGCAAGAGCCAAGGGAATAAAAATCACCTTATTGATCGGAACAGGTCAAGGGATCTTGCACTGCCTTCACCATCATAGAGGCCCGGTGCACGTGGGCGAAAAAGCTGACCTCCTTTAGATCCCAGAAACACAATACTGCGACAACAGCAAAGAGCGTACAAGTACCAGAAACACCACACAAGAGGGTAGCGAGGCAGGTACAGCAACGCACAAGTAGCGCACATGCTGAGACGTGCTCAAAGGCCCAAATAGCGGATGACACATGGCCAGCGGACCCAGACACTACAGTGGCCCAAGAGATTGAGGACACACCACCGTGCCAAGGGAACGACAAATAGATCGGAGGCTCGAGCCTTCGAGCGATAACCTGCATTGATCTGGACACACTAGTAAGCTACCACGCAAGCGGAGAACAGGCACTGCTGAGGCCGGGAGCAAGACGGTGCAAGAACAGACGGTGCGGGGCAGACCGCGATAAGGCCGACGAAATGGGCAAACCAGACAAGACACAGCCCAAAATCACGTTGGAGACCCAGAAAAAAATGCAAGGAGTAGCAGACACAGACCGGCAGGAGCCCCGAGGGTTGAGAACACTGCTCACAGAACCTCTTGAGGATAATGTCCAATCGATGTTTCTGTCCATACAGACATCACTGTCCAACATTGACGGCAAAATCGACTCGCTCACCCACAGAGTAGACCGCATGTCGTAGAGGATGGACCGCCACAGAGCGCATAGACATGGAGGAACGGAGAATATCGGATATAGAAGACACCAGCAACCAGATGTGCAACAAACAAACAGGGATGGACAAACAACTGATGGCCCTGCTGGCAAAAACAGAAGATTTGGAAGCCAGGTCTCGTCGATCCAACATACGCATAATGGGAGTGGCAGAAAAAACAAACACAGGCCCAATGGAGCAATATGTTGAAAACCTCCTGATAACGCTCCTGGGTAGAGACACTTTCTCGGAGGTCTTCCTTATTGAGAGGGCTCATAGATCCCTAGCCACGCAGCCGCAAAGAGACTACGTGCGAAGGATAACAACACCCCTAAGAGCTCCATACGCAGCGAGTGCAAGGTGGCGAATACTGCGCTCACTATTGGGACGGTAAAACGATCGCTAACAGAAAGGGGAGGTGAGGCACAACAGGGACGAGGGCGCCAGAGTAGAATATAGGCTGACGGCACTCGGGTGCAGCCATTCTACCGCGATCGAGTGAACGCAGCCAGAGGGGCAAAGCGGCAAGAGCCAAGGGAATAAAAATCACCCTATTTGTGGTAAATTTAAATTACCTATACTTAATTTATGCGGTAAAGTTCAATAAGAATAACTCAGTCAAAAATAAGAGGCAGAATCCGTGGTATTTGAGGTTTTTTTAAAAGGGGTTTTATTCCTTAAAAAGGAATTGGTTCGAACCAGGTTAATCACAATTCCGTCACCACGAAGGTTCGGGAAGGGACAGACAATACTTTATTGACAGTTAATCATATATATAGTCAATGCATTACAGAAATGGCAGATGCAGAAGGCATAACAGCTGAGAGGAGAGATAAGAATACACATACGTAATGGAAAGGCGTTACAATAGGCGTGCATGAAGGCGTGTACTACAAACGTCATTAAGAGGATGTCACAAGTGGGTGGATCCATAAGAGAATCCTGCAGTGTCAGCAGAAATATATGGCAGAGATGCGCGCGCAGGCAGCATGACGTGTGATTGACGTGTAACTGGAGGGTGAAGGGGACTTGACATTTAGCCCTACATGAGGAGACGGAAGTCTGGGATGTCAGATCAACCTAATCCCAAATCGTAACTAATATCTCATGTTTAAGGAACTGTATTATCTGGAAGGAAAGGTCTCTCGGGCAGAGGCTATTCTATACTGACTATTAGTGCGTGTATAAGCGTCTACGTGTCTGCATGAGATGCGAGGGGGCATGGGCCTACCATGGTAACAGGAGCTATGAATTACTTGCACAGAGACAGTGAGGCCGGGCCCTTTGCTCTGCAGCTGGAAGGATGTTTACCTATACTATTAGACAGGAATGTATTTTTCGAGGAGCGGAGCAGATAACTTGAAGGCTGAATACAGTCTTGGCAGGCAACAGGCCGAGCCAAGTACCGTAAGCCGCGCAGGGAGTAAGACAAAGGTCACGGATACAGATGCAGGTCCAGGCTGGAGCATTCAGAGGCAGAAGGCAGGAAAAGGCTTGATGGCAGAATTCAGGGCCTAACTCGCCAGAGCTGAAAAACGTGTAAAGTACACCACATAAAGAAGTTGGCAAGGCATACTTAGGAACGGAATATTCGACCCATTCATGGTGGATCTGAAAGAGGACATGTTAACGTTGGATGCAAATGTATTTGCGTCTTCATAGCTGGAAGTGGAGGGAACATGCATGTACTTGTAGCACGTACATGGAGCCGTTGGGGTCTAAGATAGGGGACACAATTGATCATGAAAATTCATATTTCCTCATTCCCTCCTTGTCCCCCACGGACCCTTCATGATATATCGATCCTCATGAATCGATCAATCTGTTCACGTAACATCATTTGTTCTTCTTTCTTCTTATGGCGTTTTGAATGGGAACTTGAATGTGTAATACATGATGTGGCACACAGGCCGCAAATCGCTGGCCCACATTGTAGACATAGGCAGCAACTGAATACTATGAGAAGGGCAATACCTAGGAAGGATAGGACCTTCCATCCCCAGGCTGTCAACGTGGTCCAGAACCAACCGGACCAAGTCCAGGTGCCTGGATTCTGGTGTATCAAACTTGCAATCTTATGAAGACGGGTTATAGCTTTATATACTGATGGCGCGTTTTCTGGAATGAAAACACAGCAGCTCGATCCGATGACTCTACAGGCTCCGCCCCTATCGGCTAGGATGACGTCAAGGACAAGACGATTTTGAAGACCAACAATCCGCATAGCAGACTGCTCCTCTGTTAAGTTGCCTAGGGCAGAAGTAGTTTCATTCACTACTGCTTCGAGGGTTCTAGTTAATTTGTGTATCAGTTTACTATTAAAGACAGCACCTAAGTAGGGAAAGAAACCTTTATTGAAGTCTGTGTATTGCTCCCATGCCGTTTCAGTGTAATCGACAATCGGGAGATCTCTCCGGAGTCTATTGTTTACTAGATGGGTATTTCTATGATAATCAGGAGGGGCTAGGAAAACAGGTGGCAGAAGGAATGCAATGTAACAGGTACCATCCCAATCTAGAGGTAAGCGTATATATGCGGTATGACCACAAATGAATTAGGAATGACGGGTAGCTCTAAATGTAGACTTGCTTTGATCACTGAATTCGACCACAGTAGTACATTCACTATGACCCAAGTGTATTGAACCATTCTTTCTAACACATAATTCACCTTTGACTGGTAATACTGACATAGCAGGCAAGACTGGTGCAGCTTCGGATTCAACATTCAGAATCATGAGGTTAAGTGTAAAGTTACCTAATCCATATACTTCATTTTCTAGATCAGTTCCTGTCCTTGTTGGAAGTCCCTCCTTGTTAGGGTAGCAGGCTTTAAGCAAAACTAAGTTCAGGTTTCCCCAAACCCAATTGCCCTCGTAAACTACGGTATCTGAATCTAAAGAATTAATCAAACTAAACCATGCACCACATGAACCATTGTGTGTGAACGGGTACGGAAAAAGGGGCAGAACTCCCTTGTATTTCTGGTAGGGAGGGAGTCGGCCACATATCCAACAATTTGTAGCGTTGTTGGTCTGATGGGAGTGATGTAACATACTAATGAATGTGTTGTTGCGCAACGCAAGTCTGTAAGACAATTCATGTGGAGGTAATTCACTAAAAGAATGTTCGGCAGTGACGTTGAAAGCAGAATGTGCACGCTTGAAAATAGGGTAGTAGATGTGCAATAGTATACTTGCAGCAATAATCAGAAGACTTAGAAAAAACATAATCAATAATGTCACTATACAGTGACTACGAAGTGATTTACAATATGCACGTTTCTTGAGCTGTCTCTGTCTATCTCTCTCTCTATCTCGGTCTAGGGGATACATGTCAGAAACTAATTTAACCGATTCACCTAGGGGAGGACTTAAACAATTAAACTGTCTGACTTGCTAGACCGTAGTTTCAGTTTATACTCTTGGGAAGCGGTTTTCTCAACCAGGGGGAGTTTTGAGTCAGTCTGTGGAGGAGGGCAGGGCTGAGAGTTCAAATCAGAAGGAAGTCCATGAAACTTTTTAATGTGGCTCGAGTGCAGCCACCCTTTCCGGCCCTCAATCTTCACAGCGGTCCTCGTCATCAGAAGAACCAATTTCGGTGTTTGCCAGCGGGGCTCCAGCGGGCTTCTTCGGTCAAAATTCCGCACAAAAACGAAGTCCCCAGGGACCACTTCATGGGGCTTCACCTCGGTGTTGTCGGGAAAGGCTGCAGCTACCTGTGAACGACAAGATTGTAGTGCAGACATCAAGGAGGCAAGGTAATCTGTCAGCATAATACAGTCAACATCCGTTATTTTACGAGGTATAGGCGTCCCCCACATATTTGGTGGCCTACCGAAGACCACCTCATACGGGGATAGCCCTGTCCGAGAATGCGCTATCATTCTCATGTAGAAGAGCGCATCTGGCAAAGCTACTATCCAGTCAACTCCTTTCTCTCTGCAGATTTTTGAAAGTCGTATTTTCAGAGTCTGATTATGGCGCTCCACGAGACCTGCTGCCTCGGGATGCCGGACACAGTGGAATTTCCACTGATAACCTAACAGGAGTGTAATGTGTTTCACAAGCTCGGATGAGAATTGCTGACCGTTATCTGAGTACACGATACGGGGCAAACCATACCGTGGGAAAACTTCGCGAACCAGCTGCTTGGCAGTGGTCGGAGCAGTGTAATCTGGGACTGGATATGCTTCTGTCCATCGGGAAAGTGCACATACGACTACGAGGACATATTTGAATCCTCGACAACGTTCCATCTGGATATAATCCATCTGGAGGACTTCAAAAGGGTGATCGGGAGGTTGAAATCCACCTTGCTCTACAGGAATGCTTTTACCTGGATTGAACTGACAACAAATCATGCAAGTACGCACTTTCTGTTTGGCTGCTGCTCGTAAGTGTTTATTGAACCAGATGTTTTGAATACTGTCTAGCATAGCTTTTTCTCCTAGGTGTGCTGGACTATGTATCGTGTTAATGATGACTTGAACCATAGAGTCGGGGAGAAACCATGTAGATTTTCCCTTCGTCATCCATCCCTGATCTGTTTGGATCCCTCCTAGTTCAGTCCATTTCTTGATTTCGTCTGGTGTAGCATGTGTCTGTATGTCAATTACATCATGTGCGGGATCCCTAACTGTCATGCAGTGTGTCGGTGTCGGAACTATTGTCTTTGTCACGTCAGTTACATGAGTTCGATTCTGGGCAGTTTGCTTAGCTGTTCGGTCTGCCAGGTCGTTACCCTGGGAGATGGTATCGGTGACTTTTGTATGTGCCTTACACTTCATGATGGATATCGCAGTAGGCAGATGTATTGCATCTAACAGAGCTTGAATGAGGGGACCGTGTTGGATGTTGGCACCGTGAGAAGTTAAATAACCTCTCTCTCGCCAGAGGACTCCGAAGTCGTGAACGACTCCGAATGCATAACGTGAATCTGTGTATATGTTGACTTTCTTATTTTTGGCTTGAATACAGGCTTGTGTCAGAGCAATGAGCTCTGCTGCTTGAGCTGACAAGGTGTCGATACAATTGGTTTCAATAACTTCGGTGTCTGTCGTGACTGCGTAAGCGGCCACTAATTCACCTGTACTTGTTCTCATACATCAACCATCCACATAAAGTGTCAGGTCTGGATCTGGTAATGGAATGTCTGTCAAGTCTTGTCTGGGTTTCGTCGTAATAGTAATGACTTCAATACAATCATGTGCCAATGGGTCTGTTCGACTTAATGGCAAAAGTGTAGCAGGATTTAATGTACTACAGCGTCTGATTTCTATGTGTGGCTGAAACAATGTCAATTCATAACCTGTCAGTCTTGCTATAGTCAAGTGCTGGGTCTGTGTACGGTTTAAAAGAACTTCCACAGAATGTGGAACTTGCACTGTCAATTGATGTCCTAATACTATGGAATCACTTTGTCTGATGGCTAAAGCTGTCGCTGCAACTGATTTCAAGCACGCAGGCAGAGCCTGGGCTACTGGATCCAATGTGCTAGAAAAGTAAGCACACGGTTTGTGTGAACCTGCTTGTTCCTGAGTGAGTACTGACAAGGCAGAACCTTCACGTTCTGTGACAAAAAGTGTAAAAGGCTTACTGTAACATGGTGTTGCTAAAACAGGTGCTTGACATAAGGCTTTCTTTAGGTCTTCAAAAGCTTGTGTATGTTCTTGAGTCCAAGGGAGGACAGTCGAAGTCGCTGCCTCCTGGGTTGTCAACTGAATGAGTGGTTTTGCTAGAAATAAATATTGGGGAATCCATTGTCTGCAGTACGAAGTGAGGCCTATAAAGGCCCGCACCTCCTTTTGTGTCTTGGGTGGTGACATGTTTACAATTAACTGGATGCGGTCAGGTGTGAGCTGTCTCCCCCCTTTGGACAGCAAGTGACCAAGGTACACAACTTGCTGAACACAGAATTGCAGCTTCGAAGGGGACACCTTGTGCCCCTTGTCGGCCAGAAAATGTAAAACCGTCAGTGATGCTTTTTCACATTCAGGTTCGCTTCGGGCGGTGATCAGCAGATCATCGACATACTGAAGCAGGGCAGTGTTAACAGGCATGTGGATACTGTCAAGTTGTCTTTTCAGTGCTTGGCTATAGATGCTGGGGCTTTCTGTGAATCCTTGAGGTGCGCGTGCAAATTTGAAACTTCGTCCATTTAAACAGAATCCGAACAAGTATTGGCTTTCCGGATCGATTGGGACGCTAAAGAAGGCGTTCTTGAGGTCAATTATAGTAAAGAACGTCGCTTCTGAATCAATAGCTGTCAGTAATGAAGAGATATCTGGAACCACGGGATACTGTGGTACAATGCATTTATTCAGTTCGCGCAGATCAATAACTAATCGATAAACTGGTGGTGCATTTGGATCAGTACGTTTAAGAATTGGAATGATAGGAGAATTACATACATTGGAGTCGGTTTCCACGACCACTCCTTGTGCAATGAGCTCGTCAATGATTTGCAGTAAAGCCACTACAGCATCTGGAGGTAACTTGTATTGTCGAATTCGTGGTAATACCACTCCTGCCTTGAGTGTGACTCGATATGGTGTAATGTGCATACAACCTACATCAGTGGGGCCTTGTGCCCACAAATGTGCAGGGACATTCTGTAACCGGTGATCCATGTCTCTCAATACATAGTGACCTTTAAAGTCTCGCAGAAATAATCGTACTCCTTCCGGAGAACAGCATATTATAGCTCCTAGAGCTTTCAGTGTCTTTGTACCTAACAAGTTTTCCGGACATGATTTTGTAAGCAATAAATCTGTAGTCCGTGTCAAAGGACCAACTGCAAGAGGAAGAGGTTGCGATACTTCGTTAATAATAGGCTTTCCTGAAAATCCAAGGGAAACATTCTGTGAGCCTGAGAGGGGTGCCCCTGGAACCTCATCGTGACTAATAGTTGTTCTGCTTGCCCCTGTATCAATTAAAAACTTTCTGTCTTTCCCTAATACTTGACTGTGTACATAAGGACCCTCTTGATCTACAGGAACCTCAATAAGAGGCAAGCCGACCTCCCTCTCTAGGCTGTTTCATGTGTATCGCTGATAATCGGGGTAGTCATTTTGTGCATACTGGTACATCTGTTGTGTCGTGTTTTGTGTTGCGGCAATAGGCTGTGGCTGTGGTACTGCTACGGTCTGTTGTGAAGCTTGCATAGGCTGTAAGTTTTGTATATTCTGGGGTACTTGTTGTTGGGCCTGATCTTGTCTAGGTGGACGCGGTCTCTCCTTGGTTTTACCCGTGGAGATATTGTGTTTCAGAACTGCACAATCGTTTATATAATGACCTGGCTGTTTGCAATAGTTGCATGTCCCTTTAACAGGAGCCGTCGAATGACTGGGCTGGGTCGCACCCTTTTTATGACCGTCAGCTGGAACTGACTGAGCAACTAACATTTTCATTTTCGTGTCTTTCATACGTCTTTGTTCGTGTTCTTGTTCTTCTCTAATTCTATTCTGGTGGTACTGTAACATTTGTAACATTTGTGAAGGGGTATTAGCTTGCCAAGTGCTCTCGACTTTCAGTACTCTGTTCTTAACCTGGGGCAGGGAATTCTCGACTAGCTTTGTTACAAAAAGATGTGGGTATGATTCGCTACTTGCTTTCAGGCCGCTGTTAATACCAAAACATTTTTCAAATCGGGAATAAAAATCACTAGTGTCTTCATCGGGTTTCTGTTTGCAAGCTGAGATTGCACCCCAGTCATACTTTTTCTTAGATAATAAACGTGGCAATACTTGTACTAACAATCCTGGTAATGCTTTGACTTTGTCCCCAAGCCCTAGGCCTGCGACTCGGGTATTCTCTTCGTTTTCTAATGCAGCCCAATCAATCTTTTGGTCTCCCACCTCCCATTCTTTTTCTTTGAGTTTCTCGTAAATACCGGCAGGCAATAATACTTTTAATATTTTCATAATGTCAGGATAGGTATAATCACCCATGAGTAACATGTCTTTTATTTCACGATGAAAACCTGCTGGATCTTTGTCATGGCTGGGTACTAATTTTTTCATTTCCAATAATTCTATTTTAGTTATGGGCGTGTACACAAACACGCGTCTAAAAGTATTATCATCATTTTTAACTGGGTGCACTTCTCGCAAGGGATTCTGTCTGTCTATGTAATACATTTTTCTTTCCATGGATGGAGCTGAATCAGGCTGTGGACACAGGAAGGCACTATATCTGTGCCGCTGTTCTAGAATTATTTTATTCAGATCGGTACCTAGACCTCTCCATTTATGCATGAGTAGCTCTACTAATATATCAGGCAGGGGACCTGGATCGGAGTGTTGACTTCTATACAATATGAGTAGGTGTTGTATCATATACATACCAGCTAAACGCTGTTCGCTTGGCGAAAGATTCAAAAACGTGTGTGCTAGCGCATCATCACTATATTTTTCAGAACTGTCAGCCCATTGTACTGCTGACCTGGCTAATTCTTGTTCGTCCATAGAATCGAGTACATGGTACCCCATTCGTTCTCGAAGTCTATTGTCAGTGGCCTGGAATAAGTGTTCAGGGGTTCTCGGATTAGACATGGCTGCCTGAAAAATTCTTTTACTTTCTGGACGTACTGGACGCATTGAATTATTAAAAGATCTTCCTTTACCTACATAAGCTATCATTTCTCTAGCTGGTAATTGTAATTGTCCTGTTGTCGTTTCTTGTTGCTCCTCCTCCTCTGAGGATTCGATCTTGTCTGAATCTATTTCTGGTTCCGGCTGTCTTCTTTCATGTATTTTTATTACTGCGTTTCTGATCCTTCGGTACATGTTTTCTATACAACTCTGTTTATCATGTTTCCCGACTGCTATATTCTGACCCCATTTGTTAAGTGCTTTCATTTCGTCCGGGTCTGCACCCGGCCTATCTTGGTTTCTTATTAGGCAGTTTATAAAAAAACGTAATAACATCCCTTGAGTGTCAACTTTCTGGTATGCCATGGCGTTGCCAATACTTTCGGGACCCTCCCCTGTTTGGATGAAATGGTATATTTTGTCTAGATGATCGACCATCCCTGGTAGTAACATTAAAAAGTTTGCAACTCGTCTTAGTCGTACTGATGACAACATCATTCTGTCGTCATTCTTTTTACCGGGTACTGGATCGTATCTACAGTCTGTAAGAGGCTCATTGAGTATGTTGTAATTCTCTGATTTGGGTGTACGTTGTGTTGCTAAATCCCTATAAGTCAATCGATGTGCTTGTGGTGGTGTTTGAACACCTCCTGTCGCACCTCCTGAGGTGCCAGATCCAAAAGGATTCGTTGGGTGTAAAGTAGGGAGAATAGGTGCAGGAAGAAGTGGAAGAACGGGCGGAAGGGTTGGAACGGGAGTAGGAGTATGTTGCTGCGGAGGTGGGGGCGGATTATCTCGGGCTTGAGCGCCGCCAGCAGGGGGTGTGCGTGGCGGCGCGACATTAACATATTCGGGGGCTACATCGTCTAGATAGGAGGAAAGGAAAATGTCCTTTGCGGTCTTGTGATGCATTTTGGTCGGAAGCAATGGAGGTGGCAGATCTTTTGGTACTTCCGGGGTGGCCTTAGGTAAACCCTCGGCCAGAAGAGGATACATACCATTCATAAGGGTGTTTCGTTGTCTATCTACTTGTTCTGTTTTTACTCGGATACCTTCCTCAACTAATACATTTTCTCGGGCCTTGTCTGAATCCTCTCTACTTTTCTCTTCTTTTCTAAGTGCTTTTTCGGTGCGTCTATGCGATTCTTTATGCCATAATTCAATGGCATCTTTCTGTGACTGTCTGGCTTTCTTTTTCCATAATACTTCTTCTACTCTCATGATGCAATCTGCATCCCATGTCCCAGCAGCGGGCCATCTCTGATTCTCTGCTAGATCCTTGGTGTAGTCCACCCATAAATCAAGATATAATACGGCATCTAAGCCATGTTTGTGGTACATAAAGTACCCTGGAGTGTCTCTAGGTGGAATAGGAACGGCTTCCTCGAGTACCCCTTTTCTAGTTTTTATCTGTCTTAATTTGGAGAATAACGGCATCTTAAGAATCTGGCTACTTGATTCTTACTCGGACTTGAACACAATTAATACAATATTCACAGTAATGAAAATCGAACAATCACTCATACCACGACATTTTGAAACACATTAAAACATTTTAAAACAAACAACAATGATTAGAATAAAACTAGCTAACTGCATAATACTAGATGTACTGCTAAACAGTACAGATACACCGCTAAAACAGTGCAAACCGGATATACTGCTAAACAGTACAGATACACTGCTAAACAGTGCAGACCAGGTCTGTGCACCCAAACCCGTCTTGACCGGCACAAATTAATGCGCACGTCTAGATGCGTCCCCAGCAATGGTACTCACCGGGAAGCACGGAACGGAAGGCCTCGGAAACTCTGGACTGGACTGGACCGGACTTGACTCGACTCGACTCGTGACGTAGGTACTTCGGAACTTCGGAACCTGGTGGGCCTCTGTATACCTCGGATCTTGCTCTCTCAGCTAGGCTCTGGTCGGGATCCTCCGCACTCCTCACCGCCTCGTCTGGGTGTTGATCGCAGCCTCAGTCACCTCCGTTGGCCTGAGGGAGGTACAGGAAATCCTGCGGGTACGCGTAGTTGTCCGTCCGGCTGTGGCAGGGGACCGGGCCTGCAACGCACCTCCGGCGCGTGGGGTGGGGGAGGGGTCCCTATTCGGGCGCCAATTATGTGGTAAATTTAAATTACCTATACTTAATTTATGCGGTAAAGTTCAATAAGAATAACTCAGTCAAAAATAAGAGGCAGAATCCGTGGTATTTGAGGTTTTTTTAAAAGGGGTTTTATTCCTTAAAAAGGAATTGGTTCGAACCAGGTTAATCACAATTCCGTCACCACGAAGGTTCGGGAAGGGACAGACAATACTTTATTGACAGTTAATCATATATATAGTCAATGCATTACAGTAAAGGCAGATGCAGAAGGCGTAACAGCTGAGAGGAGAGATAAGAATACACAGACGTAATGGAAAGGCGTTACAATAGGCGTGCATGAAGGCGTGTACTAGAAACGTCATTAAGAGGATGTCACAAGTGGGTGGATCCATAAGAGAATCCTGCAGTGTCAGCAGAAATATATGGCAGAGATGCGCGCGCAGGCAGCATGACGTGTGATTGACGTGTAACTGGAGGGTGAAGGGGACTTGACATTTAGCCCTACATGAGGAGACGGAAGTCTGGGATGTCAGATCAACCTAATCCCAAATCGTAACTAATATCTCATGTTTAAGGAACTGTATTATCTGGAAGGAAAGGTCTCTCGGGCAGAGGCTATTCTATACTGACTATTAGTGCGTGTATAAGCGTCTACGTGTCTGCATGAGATGCGAGGGGGCATGGGCCTACCATGGTAACAGGAGCTATGAATTACTTGCACAGAGACAGTGAGGCCGGGCCCTTTGCTCTGCAGCTGGAAGGATGTTTACCTATACTATTAGACAGGAATGTATTTTTCGAGGAGCGGAGCAGATAACTTGAAGGCTGAATACAGTCTTGGCAGGCAACAGGCCGAGCCAAGTACCGTAAGCCGCGCAGGGAGTAAGACAAAGGTCACGGATACAGATGCAGGTCCAGGCTGGAGCATTCAGAGGCAGAAGGCAGGAAAAGACTCGATGGCAGAATTCAGGGCCTAACTCGCCAGAGCTGAAAAACGTGTAAAGTACACCACATAAAGACGTTGGCAAGGCATACTTAGGAACGGAATATTCGACCCATTCATGGTGGATCTGAAAGAGGACATGTTAACGTTGGACGCAAATGTATTTGCGTCTTCATAGCTGGAAGTGGAGGGAACATACATGTACTTGTAGCACGTACATGGAGCCGTTGGGGTCTAAGATAGGGGACACAATTGATCATGAAAATTCATATTTCCTCATATTGATCGGAACAGGTCAAGGGATCTTGCACTGCCTTCACCATCATAGAGGCCCGGTGCACGTGGGCGAAAAAGCTGACCCCCTTTAGATCCCAGAAACACAATACTGCGACAACAGCAAAGAGCGTACAAGTACCAGAAACACCACACAAGAGGGCAGCGAGGCAGGTACAGCAACGCACAAGTAGCGCGCATGCTGAGACGTGCTCAAAGGCCCAAATAGCGGATGACACATGGCCAGCGGACCCAGACACTACAGTGGCCCAAGAGATTGAGGACCCACCACCGTGCCAAGGGAACGACAAATAGATCGGAGGCTCGAGCCTTCGAGCGATAACCTGCATTGATCTGGACAGTGGACACACTAGTAAGCTACCACGCAAGCGGAGAACAGGCACTGCTGAGGCCGGGAGCAAGACGGTGCAAGAACAGACGGTGCAGGGCAGACCGCGAAAAGGCCGACGAAATGGGCAAACCAGACAAGACACAGCCCAAAATCACGTTTGAGACCCAGAAAAAAATGCAAGGAGTAGCAGACACAGACCGGCAGGAGCCCCGAGGGTTGAGAACACTGCTCACAGAACCTCTTGAGGATAATGTCCAATCGATGTTTCTGTCCATACAGACATCACTGTCCAACATTGACGGCAAAATCGACTCGCTCACCCACAGAGTAGACCGCATGTCGTAGAGGATGGACCGCCACAGAGCGCATAGACATGGAGGAACGGAGAATATCGGATATAGAAGACACCAGCAACCAGATGTGCAACAAACAAACAGGGATGGACAAACAACTGATGGCCCTGCTGGCAAAGACAGAAGATTTGGAAGCCAGGTCTCGTCGATCCAACATACGCATAATGGGAGTGGCAGAAAAAACGAACACAGGCCCAATGGAGCAATATGTTGAAAACCTCCTGATAACGCTCCTGGGTAGAGACACTTTCTCGGAGGTCTTCCTTATTGAGAGGGCTCATAGATCCCTAGCCACGAAGCCACCACTGGGAACCAGACCGAGACCCAAAATAGCCAAAATATTAAATTATCGAGACAGAGATGGAGCGCTTCGAAAAGCAAGAGAACTGAAAATGCTCCGCCATAAAGGGATGGACATTGCCCTATATCTGGATTTTACCCAATCAGTGCAGGAAGCGAGAAAGAAGTTCACCGTGGCAAAGCAGAAGTTACGTGAGCTGCAGATCCCATATGCAATGTTGTACCCGGCGAGACTGAAGATTACGGAGGAGGGAGTGACAAAAATATTTAATAAACCCAAAGACATTATGAAGTATCTACAATTGAAAAAATGAAAGGGGGAACGTGGTAATCGCCGAGGGACAGACTTCAAGAAAAAGACTCTATGTCAGATGTGGAATAGACCGCTGAAGGTGACATATGATCTCTACTAGAACATTACAACATATCGGACTAATAACAGCCACAGAAAAGACTGACATGTTGGACTTAAGCTGAGGTGCAAATGAAACGCAAAGGGTCCCAGACGCGATGGGACCAGAGGAATGTGGACGGCGTACACTCCAGAGAACCAGCTAAGTCGAGGAGAGTTGTCCATATTATAAGTTAAAATGCGAAAGTTTTTATTGTTAAGTTGAGCACATATAGCTATGTTGGATTTGGATGGGATTGGTGTTCCACGGCGACATATCCTGCAATTAGGTTGGAGTTCGCGAGTGCAAATGCTAGTATAAAAGTGTGCTGAAGGCCCCCCCCCTTAGCGCACAACCGAACAGGGGGGGTACAGTCAAGGCAGCTCCCACCCACGTGTGTATTACACAAAGTCTTGTTTCAGGGAGGGAACAGCTGGGAGGGTTAGTAGTATGGCTTCGTTGTGAAGTTCTGAACGGAATGGGAGGGGGGAGGGGAGTGGGGGAAAACATAAAATTCACTGTACAGCAGAGGACACATGCAGAATGAGACATCGTAGACCAGGAGATCAGCATAATACACACCTGGACAAGAGCAGATGGCAAGATGTGTTCGCTAATGGCAAGTAACCTGGCACAGACTAGGCCTCTTTCCCTTCTGACATGGAATGTGAGAGGGCTGCAGGACCCTCGTAAGATTAGGAAGGTGATGGCATACTTAGACTGGCACACAATAGATGTGGCTTGCCTGCAAGAGACGCACCCACACCCCCTACGGGAGAGCAGAATAGGGCACAGGTGGGCACAGACATGTGTAACATCGGCATACTCCAGTTATGCAAGAGGGTTCATGTTAATGGTGCGACGCAACATCCCCTTCACACTAATAGACACAATCACGGATAGCCAAGGGCGATATGTGATATTACGCTGTAAATTTGGGGGCACGGACCTTACCATAATATCAATATATGGCCCGAACATAGACTATCTACAGTTCTTCTAATCCATATACGACAAATTAAGAGTTCTGCAGCCGACAATATGGCTGAGATACCCGCCACCCCCTCTCAACACAATCCCCAAGGATGGGAAACCGGAAACAGTTCTGAACTTTTGGAAGGCGGAGGGAGTGACCCTCCCGGCCGTATTTATTAAAATATGAAACAAAATCAAAACATTAAAATAACAGTTTCATATTATGTACAATTTCATTTCCACATTACGATGTTTTGGCTAACCTTAACATATTTCTAATACAAAGGTTCTCCTAGCCGAAACTAACATCCTACAAATACATTTTAACTTGAAATTGTACATCCTAACGTTAAGGGCCAACGGCAAGGTCGTAACCGGTGTCAGATCCCTAAACCAGAATTACCCCCTCACTTGCGAGGGGCGACCGCACAGAGGGCTGTACCTCATGTGCACCTACCAATTTCCCTTGACTTGACGGGGGCCCCAATGAACTCGACGCCATTTTATGGTCGTCCGAGGACTCGTGTGAGGTGTCTAGAAGGTAGCGTAAACCCCCCTCCCCACCCCACACAACTTACCACATCTGCCGTCGCAGATGTCCTGGCCCCGGGAAATTCCCAGGAGGGGCCCGTAGCCCCTCCTATCCAGGGAGGGGCCTTGACCGCCTTCCCTTTCCTTTCGGCGTCCCATCCTTAGAAGGGACCGCCTCCCCGTTGAGGGGCCAATGGCCACCTCCCCCCGAGCGCTCCCATCCGTAATGGGTGACGCCCCCACCATAGGGATCTTCCAATTACTGCTCACCGATCATGACCTTACCGCCACAGGCCGGATAGTTGACCGGCTATCCGGACCCCCCACAAAACTCCTGCCTAAAGGTCATGCTGTAAACTCTTTAACCAAGCTATGAGGTCTCCTATGAGTAACGCATTCCCCACCCGGTACAAATGGACCCCATCCTCCAAATACATACTGTCCCCCTTGATACAACCATGAGGAATAGAATGCAATGCATTTGAACGAAACAATCTACCCAATTTGTTATTTACTTTCTTCACCGAATGATTTAAGGCAGACACCGAATTCGCCCCCCGCCACACCTTACGTGGAATCATATGGGACCATGCAATTGTGCACCCTGGAACCCTTCTCGCCAACCAACTTACTGTGGAAAGTATCGCCTCGAGAAGAAGTCGTCTACCAGTGGTCACCAAATCGTTGCCCCCAAGATGGACTATGATTATAGATGGCGGTGACCTTGTCCGCCCTAACAAACCCTCGAAAAAGGATTGAAACTGGTCAATACAGAGCCCGCCCCTTCCGTAGAAGGTCACCCTGTACCCGTATTCCCCAGCCATGTGAATCATGTCACCTGCTTTGAATACGTCCGCGGCACGCCTCACGTATGAGTGGCCCACGACCCACACCACTTTTTCCGCAGCTGGTGATGTTTGACCGCTGGTTCCCAGGTGTCGGGTCGACTGCACAGTCCGCCCCGCCTCGTAAGCTTGCGAAACTGTAAACCAAACAAAAAACAAGAAGCGTGAGTACTTGATAACAGCTTCACAACATGTGCAACCGCACATACCTTTTGTAACAATTCGAGGACCAACGCCCCAAACGTTTCACTTTTTCCACACTCAGACCCCTGGCTGTAGCCTCAGTAGCAGCCCCTATCCGAAAGGAATGGGTCCCAAACTCACCGGGGTTCAAGCCCACGGCCGAAATTGCCATTGTAAGCACCCGCTGGAACTGAAACCTCGTCAGTGGGGTGGCATCAGCGTGTCTCAACAAGGTCCCTCCCCATGATGCCGCCCTCTGCGCTAAATATTCCTCTACGCAAACCACAGGGCACATGGGAGATCCGGGAATCCGATGTATGACTACGCAATCCCCAATCGCACCCTGATCGGCCTTGGACCTGACAAACGAGACAATCATCGTCTCCCCCTTAATCTGAATGTGCTCACGGCACAGTCCTCCCACCGTATCCCGCTTGTTCTTCGCCACCAGTTCGCTTACCCGCATCGCCCCATGGAATGCTAACGCAAAAGCGGCCCGAAATAACACTGTTTCATACTGGGATGAACATGTCGCAGGGAGTACGGATAATAGCAGGGCCAACCTATCCAGACCTATCGGGTGCCTCTCATCTACTCTTCGACCCTCAAGACGTTGCCACCCACATAGCGCTTTCTGTACAACGAAAGACACTGTCGGGTCCTGGATCCCATGAGCCCTTGCCATAAAGGAAATGGCGGCCCGATGCCTCTGGGCCGTAGCTACTGATTTGCCTGCCTGATGTAAAGACAGCAAAAATTTTACGACAAACTCTTCCTGGCCCCAAAGCTCCCCCCTAGCAGCACCCAAAAAGGACCAATAGGAACGGAACGCCCCTTCATATGCCTTCCTTGTCCTGGGTGCTAAACTCTCTCCCACGAGGTTTTGTAGTTCGGGGCACCGAGAGACCAGAGAGCTTCGGGAAAGGGTGCCGCCACCGGGTCCGCTGTGGGCAGAAAGTCCCAGAAGGCCTGCATACGGAAACGAGAAAGCGCATCAGCCGCTTGGTTCAGTACCCCCGGCACATGTCTTGCCCTAAAGAGCACATTCAATTGCATACACAATAACACAATTTCCTTGAGCAATCTCAGAATCCATTTGCATCGTGCTGCCTGACTATTGATACACTCAACCACGGTCATGTTATCGGACCAGAACACCACAGAGTGGTCCCGAAACCCCTCAGGCCATGTTTTCAGGGCCACCAAAATAGGGAAAAGTTCGAGAAAAGCAATGTTACTCGTCAGCCCGCACTCGTGCCACCATGACGGCCATTTTTGAGCAGACCATTGATTACCGAATATGGCGCCAAAACCTATACTCCCCGCCGAATCTGTCCACAGCCCCAGCTCCTCGGAGGACACCGTCGGCTTGTTCCAGACAATTCGACCATTGAAATCCGCCAGGAATGCCAACCAGATGCGCATGTCCTGGCGAATCTCTGCCGAGAGCCTCGTGCGGTGGTGTCCCTCCTTAAGACCGACCATGGCTTGTGCAATCGAGCGGGAAACGGGGCGGGCCATCGGCATTACTCTAAGGGCAAAATTCAACTGACCCACAGTTTGCTGTAATTGATGCAAGTTCACCTTAGTCTCCCGAATACATGTTTCAAGGGAGGCCCTGAATTTCACCACCTTTTCCTTGGGTAGCCGAAAACAACCTTCTTCTGAATCGAGCTCTATTCCAAGAAACTCGAGCGAAGTTGATGGCCCCACAGTCTTACCTGGTGCCAATGGCACACCAAAATGACTCATCAGGCCACAAAATTCTTTCAAAGCCTGTGCACATTCTGGATCCCCGGCTGCCCCCAGGAACAGAAAATCATCGAGATAATGCATAACATGCTGAAAACCCGTCTTTCTCGTGAATACCCATTGCAGAAAACAACTGAATTTTTCAAAATAAGCACAAGATATGGAGCATCCCATTGGCATACATTTATCCATGTAATAGTGACCCTGAAACATAAAACCAAGGAGACGCTGATCGTCTGGGTGTACCAGGAGCAACCGGAACGCTGACTCGATGTCTGATTTTGCCATCAGCGCTCCGGGCCCCAGGCGATTCAACATGGCGACGGCCTCATCGAAAGATGCGTACCGCACCGAACACACTTCCGGGTCTATCGCATCATTCACGGAGAGACCTCGTGGGGCTGACAAATTATGTATTAGTCTAAACTCACCCGGGTCCTTCTTGGGGACCACTCCTAAGGGGGAACAAACAAAGTTAGCAACTGGTGGTATATCGAATGGACCGGCAACCCGCCCTCGAGTCACCTCTTTCCCAATCTTTACCTGTACAACCGCCGTATTTTGCAGGACCGACAGTTGGTTTTTACAACATGCCTTACCCTGAAAATTCCCCACTGGAATGCGGAAACCATACGAAAACCCGTCTCGCAACACCCCAGCGGAGACATGATCCGGGTATTCATTGAGCCAAGGAATCATTGCCATGGTATCGACCGGGGTAGGTAAAGGCGCCCCTCGGACTATTTCAGACCTGTTTGGCGCTTCCCCTACCACCGTTATCACCCGTTTTGGCTCTGCACATGGTCTCAGGATGCGAGGACTGTCCACACCCCCCACAGTCGTGCCTAAACTTGCATGACCCCTGGGGCCTTGTACATTTTCCCCTATTAAAATTCCAACAGATCCCCTTTTTACCTGCGTTGCCACTCGACTTCGAGTGATGCTCGTTACCTGCACCCGTCCGAAAGGGTGTCCCAGACGAATGGCGGGAAAACTCACCCCCGTTACCCCCCGACAATGGTGCCTTTAACATGCCTGAATTCTCCATCTTTTGCCAAGAAATGGAGTCGTAACAATCCCAGGTCAAAGCTGGGTCGTGCTCCTTGGCCTTCCTAAAAACATTATCATAGCAAAACCACTGATTGCCCTCATATGATTGAGAATACTCCATGATACGTGTCTGATATATGGGCAACTCGGGCAACAACTCAGGCCTTCGTTCCCCCATAATTGAAGTGAATATGCCAAACGCTCTGCCCCAGTTACCTATGTTCTCATCGACCTTAAAGGCGGCCATCTTGGCGCGCCAAACACTCGGATGCAGAAACTCTTTTTGACCCTTCACATGCTCGATCTCGTAGTGATCGGTAAGCAAAGAAAACATGTTTACATACTTATCAGCCCAAATCTTTTCCTTAACTTCAATTGGAATATGCTGGGCCACTTTCTCCCTCCGTGAGGGTACAGACCCCTCCCCCGCAATCGGCAGTAGCCGCTTACCTGAATTAGGAGCTGTAGTTGCTGCCGAACTCTTGCCCGCTGTGGTTTCACCCACCGGAACCTGTGGGGGAACAGAAGATGGTGCCTTCGCAGCCTCTCTAGATTCTCGCAATTGCCTCATTACTGCCCTGGCGTCGTCCGCCGTGGTGCCCTCACTATCTTTCCCCAACCACGCTGCCAGTTGTGCAGCCAACTCGGGAGGCATATCCTCCCCGTTCACAGAGGTGACTACAACGGGGATCGGTTGCCCCTCTTTCGGAACCGGGATTGGCTCCTCGATCGGTGTATCGGGAACCGGGGCCTCTCCCCCAGATGCCCCTCTCTTGGACCTCTTGCCTCTCCCGCTGGGGACTACTCCCGGCAATGCTGGTCCGACGACTCGCTTCGGGCCTCCTACCCCGTTCATTGCCGCCATCTGCTTCTTCATCTCGGCCATGTCCTTTACGAGCATGCGGAGCATCTGATCGGTACCGACCCGCTTTCCGACCTTCTTGCCCGGCATTCTCCAACGAAGATATCTGAAAGAACAAGAACAAAATTACAACGCTCAAAATTGGCTCTTCGTTCCGTCTCGAGCTCACGTGCAGCGGGGAGGTGCAGCTTCAGAGCACAGGAACAAGAGGATGCTTCCTTGGCTTGTTGCTCCTTTTATCCTTCTTCGGGCGGGCGTAAACCCGCCTCCGCCCGCCTCCGGGGGCGTGGCTGGCGGCTTCAGTGTCTAGGACAACCCACTCTAGGGCGGGAAAAAAGCGCGCCCCGGCTACGCCGCTTCGGGCATACCAGCCGAGACTCGCCTCCCGCCCAAGATGGCTTCCCGGGGGATCGGGGTACTCCACCATACGTTCGGGGGGACCGAGTGGTCGCCCCTTTCCAATATTCTATGGGGAGGATACTTTAATACCTGCCTAGACCCCGCTCTAGATAGATCAACAGGATCGGACAAACTAGGCAGACAATCAGCTAGGAAATTACGGGACGGGATGGAGGAATGGATGCTTGTAGATGTATGGCGTTTGAGACACCCAGATTCTAGGGAGGGCACATGCACATCACAGGCCCACAACACGTGGTCCAGGCTAGACTATTGGCTTGCCACGCAGAAGGTTAGCACCTGGATTAAAACAGTGGAACACCTGCCTAGAACACTATCTGATCATTTCCCGGTAAGGCTAAGCCTCGAATTACCTACACATACACCAAGGCACTTTACATGGCGCCTACCATACTCGGCGCTGAAGGATCCAATTTTTCATGGCGAGCTGAAACAGGCCATTATAGATTTTTTTCACAACAATGTAGGGTCGGTAGATAGTTCACGTACACTATGGGAGGCCTTCAAGGTCACCATCAGGAGACACTGCATCGGGAAACAAGCAGGCATACCTAAAGACATTAGACAACAATTAACCATGGTGGAGAGAGACATTCAAAGACTGGAGACTGAATATGCACACAAGCCACACCCCTCAATACAAGCACACATAAGACAGAAAATCACCACATACCACGAGTTTGCGGATACAGAGGTGAAATACCTCTCAAAACAATACCGAGCTAGGGCATACGGAGAAGGAGGCAGACCGGGAATGGTACTGTCACAAAAGATCCGATCGAAGCGAAATAACACGCAAATAACACACATCCAAAATGAAGAAGACGTCATGATCTACGACTCACCCACCATTTTAGAATACTTCCGTAATTTTTACTCCCACCTATACAGTAACAGAACGGTGAAAACGGGGCAGGAAAACCATGAGTACCTGGATGATATAAGTCTAGCCTGGATATCAGACGCACATAGGCAGTTTCTAGGACATCACCTATCAGAAGATGAGTTTAGAGATGCAATAAATTCGCTCCCAAACAACAAAACCCCGGGGCTCGACGGCCTGCCGGGCGAATTTTATAAAGAATTCAAGGATTTACTACCCCGCACATGGCCCACATGCTCGAGGAGTCATACGAGGAGGGGATCCTCCCAGAGACAATGAGAGATGCCCTGTTGATCGCACTTCGTAAACCCGGTAAGGATCTTTCCAAATGCGAATCATATCGTCCCTTATCCCTTATCAACATAGATGTGAAGATCCTAGCAAAAATACTAGCCACTAGAATACAATTGCTTCTGCGGTCCCTGGTAATCCCAGATCAGGCAGGCTTCATTCCCACCAGATCCACCACACAAAACATATGCACATTATTCACGATGTACCAAAGTTTAGACCCAGAGTTACCGGCAGCAGAGGCACTCCTCGATGCCGCGAAGGCCTTCGACTCAGTGGAGTGGGAGTTTATGTTTACGGTCCTGATTAGAATGGGATTACCGTAAACGTTTTTAAAATGGATAACTATGTTATATAACGAACCCAGTGCCAGAGTGCTCATTAACGGAAACACCTCCCAAAGCATCACCATAAGCCGCGGCACCAGACAAGGATGCCCGCTGTCCCCCATACTATTCACACTAGTAGTTGAACCACTGGCCTGTAAAATAAGACAAAAACACCCAAACACGGCTTTGCAGTTCTCTTTATGGCCTATCGGAATCTCGCTATATGCGGACGACATGGTATTGTACCCCCACAACCCAGGCACGAACTTGAATCCCCTGATACGGGAATACATAAAGTATGAACAGTATGCAGGGTTAAGTATAAATTGGGATAAATCGGTGGTGATTCTGCTGATGGAAGTGACCACACAACCTGACCTGGAATTCCCCCTTACCTGGGAAGCGGAACCGGTGAAATATTTAGGAATTTGGGTACACCTGGACCACGGAGTGGTGGTCCAAAAAAACTATGGTGTGGGCCTAACCAAGCTATAGGAAACAGTAGAAAAGTGGATTAAATTGCCGCTGTTGCTGGCTGACAGGATTGCGCTGCAGAAAATGATAATTTTACCCAGATTCCTGTACCTGTTCTGGAACGTCCCAGTGTGGATCACACACGCATTTTTCAATAAGCTACGCACGGTGCTACAGTGCCTGACATGGGCCGGGAAACAACCGCGGGTCAGCTGGAAGACGCTCACGACACCCGACCATCAGGGAGGCTTTGCAGCCCCTGATCTGCAATTGTACTATTACTGTGCACAGGCACAACATGCTCACTACTAGCTGCATCCCCATGACCACATACCGCATATAGCAGTGGAAACGGATAGTATCCGGCCCAAAAAGCTAACACAATTCCTTGCAGACACGGTAAGCTATTACCCAAATGAAACGATTCAACCAGTCAAGTGCACTTCACGGGCATGGCACACACTGGCGAAACGAGCGCAAAAACTACCCCTATATGCGCCGGCACTGCCGCTGGCGAATCACCCCAAACTGTCGGTGACATGTGAACCGAGATGTGTCAGGAATTAGAAGGCATGGGTCTTCGGACGATGAGCGCGGTATTTCCAAACGACTCGTTTATATCCTTACAATGCCCAGAGTTAAACGCCCATAAAACGCCGTTAAAGTTATTTGCATATCACAGATTGAAAGCAACGATTAGAGACTTATATGATACCTTCCTATGACTCTGCAGGCCTTGCAGGTTTTATTAACCGCACCAACACGATCCAAACTAGTCACCAGATTGTACACGGTAGCCCAACATGAACAGATAGGGGGTACAAATAGATCAATACTCAGATGGGAAGCACAGTCAGGGATGACTATAACAGAAGAAGACTGGGTCTATAGTTGCGCACAGATGCAGTTGCTCACATCAAACTGTAATCTACGCATCATCCATTTTAAATATTTACACCAAATATACTATACACCAGAGAAACTACACAAGTTCAGCCTTAGAGACGACGACAGGTGCCAAAGGTGCAAATCACCTCGAGCCGATTTCCTCCACATGGCGTGGGCCTGCCCTGATCTTTTGCAATACTGGCAACAAGTGTTAGATGCACTCACAAATATGGTAGCTGAACACATACCAAATTCCCCGTTGGTGTGCCTACTGGGCACGCACAGGATTAAACAGGTCAGAAGAGGGAAATTGCTGGCAGTGGCGTTATTGTTGGCCAAACGAAGCATAGCCATTAAGTGGGGCAGCAAAAGACCGCCCAGATTTAAGGACTGGGTGTCGGATATGCTCTACTGCAAAGAAACAATGGGGACATACGAGGAGAACCTGCCAATGTCCACCAGACCAAAAGATTTTTGGCAACCATTGGTAGATTACCTGCAGACACTGCAAGGCGACAACTAAAAGTAAATGGGAAAGGGCGGCAAAGTACTCAATTAACACATAACACGAGGGAACGACACAGGTTACACAACGACCTCACGGGGGGAGGGCAAATGTCTCTGCCATGCTGCAGCCGGGTAAACTGCAACAAATCAGATTGAATATGAAAAATGGGTAATGTATAAAGGATAATAGCAAAAGATGTATCAAAAAATGGTCTGAAATGCTTGTTGAAGATGCTGGATATAGACTGAATTGGAGAGTTGATGATGTTTATGTAATGTAACACTCATATTCTGCAAAATGATTGTATAAGTCTGCTGTTTTGGTGAACAATAAAAAAAGAGTTGGACTTGGCTAATGCAATCTGCTTGGAGAAAAACTGTCTTTTAGCTTCAGAAGGCGCTGAATTCCAATACAGCAGCCAACAACTTTGATGATTGGATCTCTTCCACACTTGATACGGTCCTTCCTGTACAGGCTAGTAACCTTACGAAAAGGCCTAGAGCTGCCCCATGGTTTACTCCCACTCTCAAAACCATGGAATTAGCCTGTCGTAAATATGAAAGAGCCTGGAGACAGGACTACTCCAAATCTAGGAAGGATGAATATAGAGCTGCCATTAGGCTCTATAAACAGGAGATAAAGACGGCACAAGCCTCCTTCTACGGCAGCAAAATTAATGCAGCCGCTAACGCCCCAAGGGAAAATTGTCAAGTCACTCATCTCACCTCCTGCGGAATGCCCCTCTGCTGATGGCGCCCAAAACCGCTGCAATGAACTGGCAGTTTTTTTCTCTGAAAAAATACAGACTATATACTCCTCTTTTGGGGATGTTAACAATGATTTGGAACCCCCCATTTCCTCCACCTCTGATGCCCCCGTCTTGTGTAGGCTTGACACAATCCCACCCTTAGACATTCCGGCCCTAGACAGACTCATCCTCAAAGTCACTTCAGGCTCCCCTAACGACCCAGCACCCCCTCAGACCCTTAATAAGGCTATGGACATAATTCGCCCGGTCATATTGGACGTTCTCAACACTTCCATCTCCTCTAAATCCGTACCTCCCTCCTGGAAGTGCGCGATGGTGAGGGCCTTGTTGAAGAAGCCCAATCTCGACCAATCCAACTTGGCGAATTATCGTCCTATTTCCCTGCTCCCTTGGCTGAGCAAACTGCTTGAGAGGCACGTAAATAACACCTTGATAAACTATTTGGAGTCAAATAGCCTTCTACGTGCCTCTCAGACAGGGTTTCGCCCCCTACATGGGACCGAAACCGCCCTCCTAGCGGTAACAGAGGAAGAAAGAGCAGTGTTAGACCAGGGTGGTAAAGTCGCCATCATCTTATTAGACCTCAGCGCCGCGTTTGACACGGTCAACCATGTCACGCTATTACAACGACTGGCGGACATGGGCGTGTCGGGCCCGGCTGTGGATTGGCTGACATCCTTCCTGGCTGACCGCTTCTTCCAGGTCTTTGAGGGCGAGGCAGTGTCGCCTAAACATCCTCTCAGGTGTGGGGTTCCTCAGGGCTCTTCCCTGAGCCCCACCCTGTTTAATGCCTACATGGAACCCCTAGACAGGATTGTCCATCCCTTCGGTGTGCGTATTGTCACCTACGCGGACGATACCCAACTGGTGGTCTCTTTAGACCACTCGGAGGTATCGTCCAACACCCTAGGCCCCTGTCTAGAGGCTGTTGCCAGATGGATGCAATCTTCCCGTTTAAAACTTAACGGGGAGAAGACAGATGTCATCTTATTGGGTAACCCCTCTCCCTCTGTCTTTGCTTCCATCTGGCCACCATGTTTGGGCTCGCCTCCAGTTCCCAAATCCCAAATAAAAAGCTTGGGGATTTGGTTCGACACAGCCCTGAACTTCTCAGCCCAAGCCACAAAGACCGCAGCCACCTGTTTTGGATTGATGAGGATGCTGCGGAAGGTGCTCCCTCTGCTTCCATTTCAGGCAAGGAGGATCCTGGTCCAGGCTCTCATACTATCTCGCCTGGACTATGGGAACGTCCTCTATATGGGAGCTCCCTCCTTTGTCATCCAGAAGCTCCAAGTCACCCAAAACAGTGCAGCCCGTCTGCTCTACAACCTCCCTCGCTGGCAGTCAGCAAGGAATGCCCTAAGGGAACTTCACTGGCTCCCTATAGCAGCTAGAGTACAATTCAAGGCTATGTGCACTCTACACAAAGCCTTCCACCACCTTGGCCCTGCAATTTTACAGCCCTTGGTCACTCCCTATGTTCCGTCATGCTCCCTCCGATCCTGTACCCTCCAGCTGGCCTCCTCCATCAGAGTCAGGAAAGCCCGCTGGGGAGGCCGCTCCTTTTCACACACTGCGGCTAAGTTCTGGAACACTCTTCCTTTATCCCTTAGAGGAACTTCCAATCATCTTTCCTTCAGAAAAGCCCTGAAAACTCTCCTGTTTGCTAAATCCTGCTGATCTGCCCGAGCTCGCACTAAGTAAGTCTCCAGTCATAAGCGCTACGAGGCCTCCGGGTAGATAGCGCTATACAAGTGCAGTTTCAATTCAATTCAATTCAATTCAGTTCAATTCAATTCAATTCAGATAGGCTTTGTTTATAACTTACTATAGATTGTCTATATTTATCCTTATCTGTATCAGTATACATTTTATGCCAGGCCCTTTCTAGCAGTTTACATTCCAGTTTCCTAGCTCTAAGTTCGCAATTTCCAAATCAGTTGGAAGAGGCCGCAGTGAGCTACTAAGGGAGATCTCACATTTATTGATGTCCAATTTTCCCCAAGCTCTAGTCGTTATCCCCTAGTCTAATTTGATTTTAACTGGCTGATTCCTGCCACATTTGAGCTCAAACTGAATATGGCTGTGATCTGACCATGATAAAGGTAAAACTGAGATACTACCCAAATCATGGTTGTTTGAGTATATCCCATCTAAGGTGTGTCCCTTTTCGTGTGTGGGAGTAGTCACCAGCTGATGTAGGTGGCCCGCCTCCATGATTTGTATCAGGATCTGTGTGATTTTCTAGATGAAAATTAAAATCCCCCATTACTGTGTATAAATCTTGACAGAACCCTTCTTCGATTAGGGTACCCACTGACTCCAGGAACCCTTTTTTAGGTCCGGGAGGACGATAAAGGAGTAGACCTTTAAAAATCCTGTGACTCATAAAATGAAAATGAAATGCTAAGGCTTCACATCTAGCATTGGAAATCGGAAGGAAATAAGGTTTTAAGGAGGCATGATAGATTACCGCAAGACCTCCTCCCTTTTTTTGCAACCTATCAAGTGTATAACAATGAAACCCAGGGGGTATGGCCTTCACTAAATCTGGTCCGGGGGCCAGGCCTGTCCATGCTTCTGTAATAAAAGCTAGTTTAATCTCTTGTTCTTCCAATAGCAGAGCACATTCTACACTGTGTTTACCTAGAGATCTAGCATTTAATAAAACACATTTCAGGTCACCTATCATGTTTAAATTTGCCCTCTTGAGTGTTGGAATCCTAGCCTTACACACCGTCAGATTTAAAAAATGGGGAAGTTGTGTCTGGCAGCTGGGGCAGAGAGCGCTTTCCATGCCTCACTCAGTGATAGTCCTGGGATTTAGGAAACAACATGACAAACCCTCACCAGGATTCAGCTTATGCAGTTCCTCTGTTGTGTAGCTAATTTGATTTAGTTTTGGGGAACAAAGGCCAGGGGGACAGGCCCTGTGCCCGGCATGTGCGCGGACGGGCGCAGAAGGGCTTGCCCTTAGCGCACCCGCTGCGCGCGTCCGCGTCGACATGCGTGTTAAACAACTAATAGTTAAGTAACACGAGTACTCTGGTAGTCTCGAGGGTGTTGGCCCTCCTAGTGTCTAAGTCTAAAAGGGTTTCATCGTAGTCCATCCGGAAGTATCCTTAAACTGTAAATTTGTAACTTGTTTGTTTCCCATTGAAAGTCAATGGTAACTCGTGGCTGTGTTTAGACACTGAACATGTCTCCCATGGGCCTCCTACTTCCTAACCTTGGGTTGTTTAGAGTAGCCCCAGCGATTTCCTAGGCCTAGGCCTACTTTCTATTTCAGACATGGTTCTTATACCACTATTTTAGTATATGGTTTGAGAGGCCCCTAGGGCAAAATGTATACTGTGCAACTTATCATATGCTAATTAAGTAACTTGTATTGTACTTTTACCTCTGACCTCATAAACAGTGCAGAAGGGTTGTGTTTAGAATAAATACATATATATTTGATATATACCTTGTGTGGTGTGCTTTCATTTGGTACTCAAGGGATTATAATTGGTAAAACAACTTGCTTAACATCGCCTACAAAGTCTTAGCCTGATGACTGCTGGTCCATGCTACCACTAGGATAGCTTTCTATAAGGTTGACTTTACAACCACCATCAATAAGGGTCGATTAGACTGGTGCAAGGTGCCCACTAGAACTAGTGGACATCATATGCCAAGCTAACACAAAGGAAAGGGTTTCCCAAAGGACTCCTTCCCCTTTGAGAATTCAAATAAAATTATGTTTTCAGAGCAGGCATTAGGAGTCAGACCACTGCCTGCTCAAAAAATGGCATTCAAAGTTTAATTTTTTTCTTTTTCAATTCAACCAATTTTCCTTTGAGGAAAACAGGCTGCATTTAAAAACAAAAAAATATTTCTTTATCAAAAAGAAATCACAGACATGGTGATCTGCTGAACTCAGCAGGCCACCATCCCTGTAATGGCTGCAATTCCAAATTGCGGCCAACCACATTAATATGCATGAGATAAGTCTATTTGTGACCCACTTGGAATCACTAATAAAATTCAGAGTGTCACACATTATGAATGCCGATTTCCTAATTGTGATTTAGAGGGAATCGCAATTAGGAAACTGGTATTTCTAATGATAGTACATCCCGCCCTTGCTCCTTAGTTTGCTATTAGCATTGTTGTCATGGTGGGGGAGGGGTCAGGAATGTTTATAAACTATAGGCCATATTATCAAGAACGGCGATAACATTATTGCTGTTTTAGCTGCAGGAAACTGCTGTTAGAGCGGCGAAAAGGGGTTTGATAATATGCCCTTGAGAATTCCAATAGAAGCCCAGGTTCTAGTGTGAAGGACATCAAACCTGGGCTTCTATTGGAATTCTCTAGGGCATATTATCAAGCCCCTTATCGCCGCTTTAGTGGCAGTTTTCTGCCGCTAAAACGGCGAAAATGTTATTGCCGTTCTTGATAATATGGCCCCATCACTATTAATAAATGCCTCAGTTATATTATTATATGTACTAAGGTGAAATGTGTTTGAATTTTGAAGAAACTTTATAGTATTTTTACATGATGTTTGTTTTTTGATTTGCATACCAGATATTTTCAGGGCTTGGCTCACGCACTGGCTTGTAGAGCCCAGCTACGCCCTTAGCAAGTCTCTGGTTCTCCTCACCCTGTTGATATGCTGGCTCGCCCACCTCTAACTATTGCCTCAGGTCACACAATCTGGTCAAGCAGGGAAGCTGGGACTGATCCTACATATCCTGGTTGTGCAATGAACCCACTAGTAATGTTTAGTTCACAGTCTGCTTAACATTTTTAAATGACTATGTAGGTAGGTGGCCCTGACAGTTTTACTTGTAGCCCCTTGTTTGACGCTGCCCCCCAAATAAAAACAAATCACTTCTAGATAGCCAATGAAGGACATACTGGGGAATCTCCCCTCAACCCCCATCGGCTAAGGTAGAATTGTAAGCAAAAGTGAACATGCATTTTAAAAAAACATTAAGCTGGGGTTTTTTTTGTAAGTCAAAGTGCATCTTCATTGATTGGAGCGAGAGAAAGTGGAACGCACTGTTCGAGTCATGAATTTTCCTTTAAGCGCATATGCTTTCTGGGAGTTGTAGTTCAGGTTCATTATGTATCGTCGCACTCTAGTCGTCGCGCTACCACGCAATGATGTAGGGCGCGGCCGCCATTTTGAGGGCGCATTCCGCGCCAAGAGCCGAGCATTCAGGACGCAGTCCCGGCACTCTCCTGTATTAAATAAATGAAGTATTCAATTCTCTCCCCAGCGTACTTACCTCTTTTGGGTGGGGTAACAACCTCATTACAGTGGCGACGAGGCTGGGATCTGAAGGAAAGGCGACACCAGGACCCACCAGAGTGCAAGGGAGAAAGAACACGTGAAACAAGGACCCAAGGAGACAGCACAATCAACAGGAGAACGTGGCAGAGGACACACCTACACAGGCAAGCAAGTAGAGGGAAGCAACCCACACAAAAAGGGGCCTGTGTAGCTCATATGCAAAGAGGAAGGGGGGCAGACCTACCCCACAGCAGAGCAGAAACAGAACCCCGGGGGAGGAAGAAGCCCACACAGGCACGACCAAGCACCATACAAGTGCACCATATATAGAGGCAAACCAGAGAGAGAAACCATGTCCCACCAGGCACTATCACCCTTTAGAGCACCCATCAGAGATCCAGGGCAGTGGCGGAACGAGACCAGCACGGAGAGGGGGTGCCTTGGAGCCCCAACAGGACCAAACGCTCCTTGGGAGTACAAGCGCGACAGGCAGTCCCAGGGGACAAGAGGCAGCACCAGAAAGACGCGCTGAAATGTGTGCGCAGGCGTCTTCACTCACGACTCCGATCCCTTTCCTACCCAAACCGGGGAGCCCTTGATGAAGTGGGAGGATTGGAGAGAATATTTCATGAACTACTTGAAAGCCTTAGAAGACGAAGGTGGAGAAGCTTTTCCCAGCAAGAGGAGGAAGAGAATATTGCTCCACAACTTAGGCCCAGAAGGGATTAGGGTCTTCCAGAACCTGGTCCCTGCACAACGACAGGCTGTAGATGATGAGGTGTTTCGGCATGCAATAGAAGACCTAAACAACCATTACAGACCGGCAGTGTGCACGTCGATTGATAGATACAACTTCCAACAGAGGAAACAAGCAACGGGAGAGTCCATAGACGACTACGTTGCAGCGTTAAAGAAATTAGCGATCACGTATAAATTTGGGGCCTTGCATGATGAGTTTATCTAAGACCAAATAGTCATGCACACGACAAATACAGCAATCCAAGACAAACTGTGGGTGAACGGAGACGCTACCCTGAAGGAAGTCATAGCCATGGTAAAAAAGGCGGAACTATCCAAAAGATGAGCAAATGCAGCGAAGAGAGAGACCGCCACGAGGCCTATGGTTAATAGAGTCGCCGAAGCAGAACCACCGGAGAGAAGCAAAACAACGGCGACGGAAGGGAAGGCGCAAAACAAATGGCCTCCAAGAACTACACAACCAAAGAAACCGAACAAAGAAGGGGTGAACGCGTGCTACAGATGCGGAAGCCCCTCCCATGCAGCGTATGATAAACGTTGTCCCGCATTCTCCATATGTGGAGAAGCATGGCTCAATGGTTAGATTGGCAGACCCTGATGCAGAGCTCTGGCCCGGGACCAGGGTTCAATTCCTGCCTCGGCGGCTCTTGGACTCAATCTCCCCGACCTGATAATTCTCGTCTCGGTGCCTAGTCTAATCATGGGTCCCACTTTGTGACTCTGGGCAATAGCTTGCTTAATCTCCTCAACGGCCCCAGCAGCGCTTGGATGCCTGGCTTCACCTTGGGGGTGCCCAGGAGTGGACATCTCACAGGAAAGCCAGGAAGGGTTCCACAGAGGTGTGAATACAGCACTACGCGACCTCTGGGTAGAAGGCGCTATATAAATACAAACACATTTACATTTACATTTACATTCTGAGCGAAATGCATGCATTGCGGCATTATAGGACACTTTGAAAAAGTGTGTCGCTGAAAATTGAAAAGGCCAACAGTGAGTTACTTAACGCAAGACACGGGAGTCGAAGAAGAAGGAGAAGAAGAAGACAATGTACTGTGTGTTGAGGAACAAGTGCCGAGCATCGACTGTAGACGCTCCAAGAAACCACAATGTGACATGGTTATAGGAGGCGTACCCGTCAAGATGGCGGCTGACTCTTGCTCCCTGTTCACCATCGTGCAACAGTCAGTGTGGAGCAAAAACTTTAGACCTAGCCTAGGATCACACCTGGAACACCCTGACATACATCCTGTAACGTCTACAGGAGAACCCATTCCAATGGTTGGGTATCGAGTCCTGAAGTTCGAATTCAAGGATTGCAGTGCGGAATGCAAATTGTACGTAGCTGAAAAGGGTCCCTCTGTTCTCGGATGTATGGATCAAGGTGACTTGGGAATGTAATTGAACCCAGGAAGGGAAACGCAAGTCCTGATGACCGGCACGGAGCCTCAACCGAACTTCAAAATGATGAAAGACGAATACCCCACTGTGTTTGGGGGAAAGGTGGGAAAACTGACAAAATTCACGCATAGAATCGATCTTAAGGACGACGTCATACCGGTGTCCCACAAGGTGAGAAATATCCCTATAGCAGTCAGAGAGGCAGTACAACAGGAGCTGCAGAGATTGGAAGACAACAGGATCATAGAACCGATAAACTGCTCAGAATGGCTAGCCCCGCTGGTGGTAGCGATGAAACCCAATGGCAAGGTCCGTCTATGTGTGGACGTCCGTGAACTGAACAAGTGCATAATTGTGGAAAAATTCCCATTACCAAGGATAGAGGGAATGCTGGCAAAAGCAAAAGGGATAAGATGGTTCTCCACCATTGATCTCACGTCAGCATACCACCAGCATACATCACGCGAGCCAGAAACTGACATAATTCATAACACCTTTCGGATGCTACCAGTTCCACCGGATGCCCTTCGGCCTCGCGTCAGCAGCGACGGTGTTCCAAAAACTAATGCACAGACTGTTTAAGGGCATAGAGGGAGTACAATACTTCCAAGATGACATCTTGGTGATGGGCAAGGATCAAACTGACCACGACAAAAAGCTAGCAAAGGTGCTGCAAGTCTTGGAAAGAAATGGCCTGACGGCGGAGTAGGAAAAGTGCAGATTTGGAATGACGTCAGTCACCTACCTAGGCCATGAGATCAGCGAGCAAGGCATAACACCTAAACAAGCCAACGTCAAGGCGATCTGTGAAGCTCCTGCACCAAAGAATAAGGAGGAAGTGAGGTCATACTTGGGGATGGCCGAATACTACAGTAAGTTTGTGCAGCATTTCTCTACCAAGACTCACCACCTACCTCTGCTCACACGAGACAAAACAGCCTTTGCATGGACAGAGGAAGCACACAGAGATTTCCAGAGAATCAAGGAAGACATCAGCAAAGCAGTCCCCCTACAAGGATATAATCCACAGGGACAGTCGGTATTGACCACTGATGCGAGCGAAAGAGGACTAGGGGCTGTCCTCATGCAAAAAAGGAAGGATGGAGAGATGGCGACTATTAGCTTTGCGTCCAGGTCCCTATCACCAACAGAACAGAAATTTAGTGTGATTGAAAAGGAAATTCTGGCAGTGGTATCGGCCATGGGGGAATTCCGCCAAATGCATATGGGGCACGAGGTTTCAGCTCAAGACAGACCACAAGCCCCTGGTCAAAGTACTCACATCCAGCGGTCATGCAAGTGCTACACCTCGCATTGCCAAGATGACTTTGAAATTGTTAGACTGCAGATATGATATCAAGTACATCCCAGGAACTAAGAATAAGGAGGCTGATTACCTCAGCCAAGCATCAGCGATGGAGGAAGCACTGACTAACGCGGACGAGAACGAAGTCCGAATAGCCTTTGCAGAAGACCCAGAGAAAGTGATAAGCGGCCAAGAATGGGAACAAGCCTATGGTAATGACCTCGATCAGGGGACGTTTCTGTTTAGAGGGGATAAAGTCGTCCCTCCTGCGTCATTGATCCCGCACCTGCTGGCCGTACTGCATGAGGGACACCTGGGCATTGTGAAAACTAAGACAAGGACCAAGCAGGTATACTGGTGGCCGGCAATGGACACCCAGATCGAAAGACATGTAAGGGAGTGCGACCAGTGCCAAAGAGCAGATAAATCTCAAACCCTACTGCGGCAGTCACTGGGGAAATTCGACAATCCGGCCAACCCTTGGGAGGAGTTGTCCATAGACATTCTAGGACCTGTACTGGATGCACAGGGTACCCCGAAGTATGTAAGTTTTCTCATTGATCGGTACTCAAAATGGCCAGAAGTAGACATACAGGAGGAGATGGACACAGACACAGTTCTCTGATTCCTCACTGCCACGTTCCTCAGAGAAGGCATACCCCGGTCCATTCTGAGTGATAATGGACCCCAATTTACTTCAGAAAAGTGGTACAAATACATGGAACGTAACGGGATAAAGGTAAAACACACATCTATATACCACCCGGCGGGCAATGGGCTAGCCGAAAGATTTAATTGTGTCATAATGGGTTCCATACAAGCAGCTATTGAAATAGGCAAGGATTGGGAAAAGGAAGTTCGGAGTATGCTATGGGCCTACAGAATCACACCCACGGGCACAGGGTACAGCCCATCCCAAATCCTGAGAGGACGTGACCCCTTCACCAAGGACAATCTGGTGTGGAAAGAAAAGACGGTCACTAGTAAATGGTCACCAGCAGTGGTGCAGCATAACTTGGAGAGAGCGCAGAGAATATACACGGAACACTACAACAAGAGATACAATGTGAAGGTATACCTTGTTGTAAGAAGGAGAGTGGTTCTGAGTCAAATTTTCCCAGTTGAGAAGGAAAGGAGACAGCAAATACAGTGTGCCCATGCAAGTAAAAGAGGTGTACGACAGAGCAGCATTGCTCAGCGACGGAAATGTATGGTCACCAGATCGCATGTCCAAATACAACAAGGTATTGCAGTGGTCCTGTGAAGAAAGATCGAAGGCACTAGAGAGCCAAAGCTCACAGACAGACAGACAGAGTGGCACCGGGTGGAGGAGAAGAAGACTCAGGAACAGAAAGAAGTAGAGTTGAGCAGGAGGAAGGAGATAACCCCATCGCAGAAGAACAGCGGGGAAGGACCGATGAGACTCCTGAGAGAGATAGTCCTAGAAGAACGGAAAAGAGACAGACAAGCACGGCTGAGAGCAGCTCAGAGAGTTTCACCTCCACTCCGGTAAGACGTACACGGGCAGGGAGAACAGTTGTAAGGCCTGCCAAATACAGAGACTATGAAGTGGAGTGAAGTAACTTTTGCCTGAGAAAGACTTTGTTATTGGTTATATAAAGAAGGGAGATATGTAGCGTCGCGCTCTAGTCATCGCGCTACCACGCGATCATGTAGGGCGCGGCCGCCATTTTGAAGGCGCATTCCGCGCCGAGAGCCGAGCATTCAGGACGCAGTCCTGGCGCTCTCCTGTATTAAACAAAAAAAGTATTCGAATCTCTCCCCAGCGTACTTACCTCTTTTGGGAAGGGTAACAACCTCATTACACATTATGCCAATAAATGCCACCACTACACTACATCACCCAACATCCCTAGACTTTGTTACAGACCACACCCGATTCCATCACACAACACGAGTAGGGTGGACTCCCGTCTCATAAGGGCCAGGATACATAATAATATGGGGCACAGCCAGCACCCTAAAAACATTATTGTGCCTTTATTAGACGTGGAAGTGCCCATCATCCTTGCTGGCTGGGATACGGGGAGGGGAAGGGGTTGGGAGTCCTTGCATCTTAGCACACTCAAGCGAAACGATCCAATATGATATCAGCTGCAGGCTAGCGCTGCCTAGTCTTGTCCTCTGGCACCATCCCGTGGCAGCACTGCAAATTACATCTTATGTTTTTACCTGTAAAGTGTGTTGGTGGGGGGCGGTTAGGATGTGCATCCTAATGCTGTCACAGTGGCAGATAGTGGGAAAACACTCTTCGTGCACATAAAGCGAAGTAAAGGTAGCAAACCTCAACAATAAATAACTGACGCTCCACGCATCTTCTATACAAGGGACTGACCGGTGCCCCGAATAGGCGGTAATCCTACATTATTGGAACAACACAAAATAACAACAGGTGTTTCTTCGAATAAGTGGTTTGTTCTACCAATCACAAATTGATTAAAAAGAAAGCATTGGAAAAGCTAATAGATCTGGCTGTTGCAAGCTAATGAAATGGTTATTTTTTATGATGAGCATATTCCATTAAAAAAAAGGGAAAAATGAAAACATTGTTGCCACCTACCTGTGACGGCCATATACTTGCAATACGCATTTTAAATAAAATAATTTAAATATTGCAAATACATTTATTAGAACAGTGTGAGCGTTTCTTAGCAGGCCAGGTAGGTGAATTTCGAACAGGTACAGAAATCTGTTCTATTTTCAACAGGACAATATATTTCTTATCAGTGCAAAGAAAAGGTACCATTGACTTGAATTACTTCAGGTTGAAGACATAGTTTAAACATACATGGTGGACAAAAAAATATTTAAAGAATTGAAAGAAAAATAATGGCAACGTTAAGAACTGAAACCCACCAGTCCAGGAGCTCAGGTGCACCTGTTTTGAGGCAGCTCTGCACAAACGATCAGAAGCATGCTGTCACTCAACTTGCAAAAAAGGAAGGAGAGTTGAGCATGCATTACATTGTGGTTGGCGGAAGTAAAATATTAATGACAGTTGAAGAGACCTATGGATGAAGAGGGTTGAACCAAAGCCCTTTACGTATGATGCATTTGTATTTTTTCTTTAGGAATTCCTTGGATTGCATGATGCTGGTGAGACCGCTAAAGCTCTCTCTACCCTAGGCCTAAAATATTTCCCCTTAATTCTTCTTCTCAAAATTGGTCCTAACTCATCCTCAACATCTGTTTACAGCCAGTTACACCTATCTTGCATAGCAGATATTTGTGTTCCTTTTTGTAGTAGATACATCCATTTTATTGTGGCAAACCTAAGGTTTCAAATAGTGATCATTACACATCATAATTAGGGCTCCTAGTTTTATGGTGTTTTTTTTTAATTTTTCGTCTGTACTTATATATACTTATTTTTTGCTCATTTTATCACCATTTATCCGTATTTATTTTGGGTTTTGTGAAAAAACTGAGCTAAACCTGTATACTTCCACGTGTATTTAATTGATACATTTTCACTCATGCTTAAATAACTGAGAGATTTCAATGATATGAAAACCTACCGATGATAAATCAATACACTTATATGAAAACATATACATATTAATATAAACTTTGTGAATACCTACTGCCGTTTAAGCATCTTTACTAAAGTGCCTCTCTTTTTTCAACAACCTTGCCTGACAATCCTCACAGCTTTTCGCTTGTCAGCCATGATTGACAGTGTTTAGAAATAAAAACTATAGAATTTCCATTTTATCCACATTTAAAAATAAAGACGGGCATGAAAATAAATGGGTTTAAGTCTGTGTTGAACTGTAAAAATCAGTGAAAACTGAAAATAGGGGGGCATATTAGCAAGGACATGTGGTATTTACTGCAAAACGTGCTTAGCGCGTTTTTTTTATCACCGGATATTATCGCAGAGATAACATGCTATTAGCAACGTTTATCTTTAATGCGACAAAATATCCCGCAATAGCGGCTAAATGCGTGAATCTCGCTGGAAATCCAGGGATATTCAGGCATTAACGCTAATGGGGACTTAACCTGAATATCCACCTCCCATTGGATAAACAGGTTAAGTTATGGTCTGAGCAGGCGTTAGGTTCTGGCGATAATCGCGCTTAGTGTGACTTTTTTAATCCCACAGCCTGCCTTGCTAATAGGCGATAGCTGTATTAGCCACTGCTTTCAGTCGCTAACAGGTTGGGTACGCCCACTTTGCATGTCATTAGCGATAAATATTGCTGACATGCAAAGTGGACCCCAAACCGGTCTCTATCGCCTAAAAGCTGTCGCTAACTACTGTTAGCGACAGCTTGCTGATAGGGCGATAAAAATATCGCCGCTTTAGCGGCAAAAAGTGCCGCTAAATCGGCGATATGGCCCTTGCTAATATGCCCCTGGGAGCCTTAATTACAATGCTGCTATCGGCTTGTAAATTGTACAAAAACACGTGCTTGTGCTCTTGAAAGAAAATTGAACATCCTTAACATGTTGGAAACATTTTGAATGCTTTTCAATGAACGACCTGTAATATCAGCATGTGATGCAAAGGTTTTGCAGTTGTGTGTGGGAGATAACATGCAAAACGGAGCATGACAAGACTCCAAGCACACACAATTAGAACAATAAATAATCAGACTCACAAAGATTGCCAGCAAAGAAACATTATAATCTGACACTAAAACTCAGCAAAAAGTGCAAAAGTCAATAGGTCTCAAGTGTTTATGGTACATGTGTTATTTGTTGTAATTTTTTTTGTTTTGTCCGGAGTTTTATATAGCGCAAACTTGACCCAAAGGTATCGGGAGAGGGCTTTACGTAGTACCAGTTGCGTTACATGAGGACACATTCATTTTTGTTTGGCACGCGGAGATTAAATGATTTGCCCAGAATCACAGGATGTTCAGCATCGTTGCCGAGACTCGAACCAAGTTCCCTAGATTTGAGGACGACCGCCGTAGCCATTTGGCCAACTGTAACGGATGTAAGTTGTTCTGTAATATGTTTGAATGCACAACGGAAAACACACAGGCACCCAAATGTGCACTAACAATATCAACAGACAATATGCGCACATACACTGTCCAAATCCATGCAATGAGTCAACACATATAGGGTCACCGCTAGACACAGATGCTGGGTGGGTGCCTGCTGGACTTCTGTCGGTGTTTATTTATTGAAGGATGAACAGATGGGACTCGGAGAATAGCAGCATTCTAGCTACTAAGTGAAGATTATCATAAATGCAGATTCAAAGGAGAAGTGGAAGTAGAGGATTCTGTGAAACTCTCCAGCATAAGAGGTTAGGCTCTGAATGAATGAATGTAACACTTATTAAGCGCAAAATACACCACAGAGGCATCTTAGAGCTACTAGAGTGAGAGAGGAAAAGAAGGAGCAAAATTATAGCAATGTCTTCTAAACTATTCAGAACTGATCCTAACAGGTGGGTCACCATTTGTATTTAGGCAAAAAGATAGGTTTTTAATTTGTTATGAATGACTCCATAATGCACAATTGCTCGGAGGACATTGTGACATAAAGTCACTCAGCTCTACAACCTGAGTTCTGCCAGTCAAAAATGATTTTAAATCTTTCCACCACCCCTGCACAGTTTTCCAGATTTTGGGTAGTGATGTGGAGAAGAGGAGGAAAAGTCTAACAAAATAACTGTACCGAAACCAATACCATCCACAATGAAATGGCGACTTACAAACATTATAGCACAGTGCACTTCAGTACACTGCTGTTGACACATTTTGAGCCCTTCAAAGCCAATTTGCCTCCACTTACACCCCACAAAACATGAGCAATGAAGACACATACAGAGGGAGTAGGAAGCAAGATGGCAGCCGTGAGGAGCGGCTGAGCAGCAACCTCAGCAGTGCAGACAGACACTTCGGCAAAAACTCAACAAACTTTTGTACCTTGGAAAAACACGCCATGAGCTTTCTATGAGCTTACCGGGCAGCTAGGAAATCGAGCTGCTCCAGCTCCGCAGATTTTTCCGGATCGCAGATTGCAGGTTGTACGGAGAAAAACGCCAAGGCGCAACACAGCATACAGCACGGCGGCTCCGATTTTGCATCTCATTTCATCTCAGCGTCTCGGGCAGCTAGGAAATCGAGCTGCTCCAGCTCCACAGACTTTCCGGATTGCAGATTACAGGTTGTACGGAGTAAAACGCCAAGGCGCAACATAGCACACAGCACACAGCACGGCAGCTCCGATTTTGCATCTCATTTCATCTCAGCGTCTCGGCGTCTCGGCTCAGCTGCCTGGATGTTCTTTGCTGATCCCTGTTACAGGGTGCTTCCCCCTGGTCTACGGAGGGTTGCTGCATCACCCTTCCTGAGGTCTGGGCTGGTCTGGAGATCCGGCGGAGTTCGTGGAGTGTGGAGGCGGAGCCTCACAGGTACGGGATCGGGAGAGAGGAGCAGCTGCAGCGGCTGCGGTGCTAGTGGTTCAGACAGAGGCAGAGCAGATCCGAGAGGCTACAAGGCTCACGAAAGCAGAGGTCGGATCAGAGTGAAACAGCAACTTTCACTACTCTCGGCACTTGTCTTACTAATGGCCCCTAAAGTCAACACCGGAGGTAAGCCATTACCAAAAAAGAAAAACGCTGATAACGCTGGCATAGCAGGTAGCACCACAGACATCTCCGTGAATACTGTGCCTATAATAATTAGCACAGGGCTTGAGGTGGCAGTGCCAGAAGCAGGACCAGGGAGGCGGGCAAAGCAGCAGTCGTCCTCAGGTCCGAGTACACCAAAAGAGATGCGGCCGCCCGCTGCTAGAACTAGACAAGCTACAGCTACAGCCACTGCCACCATAAGTGTGGTAGACATGATGAACCGGAACGAGAGGAAAAAAAAACTGAAAGAGATGGAACCGGCTATGGTAGACCTAGTGGAGGCCCCAGTGGTCCCTGAGGCGACATTATCTGCATTACCGGCCACTCAAGAAGTTGTAGAGCTTGATCCTGGTTCAGACATTGAGGCTATATCACAGCCAGTTTCTCAACCCCTACAGTCTCAATCCCAATCTCAAAGGCAGCTGCGGTCATGTCAGCCAGTTCGGGAGGTTGAAGTAGTGGGTAACACCTTGAGTGGCACTCAGGTTTCGACATCACAAACGGTGCATACAATTGGTGCGACTACGGAGGAAGGTGAGGGGGCTGGTAACGGGGCCAGTGAGTGTACAGATCTTATATCAGCTAAGGACATGCTAGACTCGCTACCAGAAGGCATGGTAGAGCGTATCTCCATATACCCAACAACTAATAACGGAGGCACTCAAGAAGGTTCTATAACATGTGAGGCACTGAAAGAGGCATTGAAAGAGGCTACCACGGTCCCAGACGAACCTGCTCAATCAGTGGACAATGCAACTATCATTTATTCTGGATCAATACATGGAGAAAAGGAGAAGGAAAAGGAGAAGACTCCCAGCGAATGTTTCTTCTCCGTGACAGAGGAGGCCGATTGGTCAGAGGATGAGGAGCTCCATAGCTCTGATATCGATTGCAGCAACCCAGAAACGGAAAGTGATAACGAGGAAGGGATTCCTACAACCACCATCAAAAATATGCCTTCTCAAAGGGATCACCCAGAATTAACATGGGATCACTCTCCTACCATATCTCTTCAGGGAAACCCTATTCAGGGGACGGCCCAGACACAGCATCAGGAGACCACGCAGCTCTCAATGATGTCACTGATGGCAATGATGGAATCAATCCATCAAGGAATAACAGCACATAGAGAAGAGACTCGAGCAGACAGCCTCAAGGCCCAATCTGCAATGCGGAAAATGAAAGGAGTGGTAAGGAAACTCTCAAAGGCCTGTGTAAATATAGGTGACAGGGTCTCAAATCTAGAAGAAAGGATTGTTGCCACTGAATCAGAGGCTGCGGCCGCCACGAGCAGAGTGGAATCCCTTGGCGCACAAGCAATAGATGTCCAGTGGAAGCTGGAGGCCTTGGAAAACCATCAAAGAAGGAACAATCTCAGGGTCCTTGGAATCCCGGAAGGAATCGAAGGGCAGGACGTCAAAGCCTTTATAGTCAAAACCTTCGAGAAAGCCTTTCCGGATATCGCTGGTTGGAATTGGACTACTGAAATCCAGAGAGCGCACAGGACCCCAGCTAAACTGAGACAGAATACCAGAGAAGGCGACAAGCCCAGAGCTATCCTAATCTACATAGGCAACTTTCTTCTACGCCAGTCCATCTCAGAGAAAGCGAGACCAGACGCCAGAAGAACCTTTGAGGGAGGCTCTTTCTTTGTAAGGCCTGATTTTTGTCACGCCACCGTTGAACGGCGTTGGAGGCTGAGACAATTAATCAAGCCCTTTCAGGACAAAAGAGTACAGGTCTATCTCATTAATCCTGCCCAGCTAAAAATAATTCATTTAGGCAAGACCATGTATTTCTCTTCAGAAATCAAAGCTCGGGAGTATTTGGACTCAATTTAGTATGGTGCATAACTAATATAGATTGTGTAGTGTAGGGACATCCTACATACAATATATCATAGCCACTAGCGGAATGTGTTGTATTACTAGCCTCTAATTGATTCATATAAAGGAAGGATGCAGCCTAAGGGGGGGCGAGCATTACAGTTGTATAGTTCAAATCCTAACTAAAGGTCAGGGTTTATAGAGCTAAATGTGTCACGATAAGGTGGTTCATGGTTCGCTTATGAGTTGAGGACATGTTTCTAATAAGTAGTCTGCAAAGTGTCCACTGCTGGGTTGCACCCATCACACGCACAGACTCAGTCTGCGCGCTTCACTGGGGAGAGGGTTGGGGTCAGGGGGGTTAGGGGGGGGACAAGGTTTGGAGTGGGGTGGGGGGGTGGGGGAAGCAAAAACTAAAAAGGAAAAAGAAAGTTCATGCAATAAATGTGTTTCTCAATATAAGTGTAAAGTTTAGAGTGGATACGTTCAGTCACAAAAAGCTCAGGAGAAAACGTAATTGGTTAGAGTGCTGGCTTTGCTCCCTACAGGGCTATGTCTAGTATCAGGGTAGTTAGCCTAAATATTGGTGGGCTGAATAACTGGAAAAAGAGAGGTAGGTTTGAAGAGTATATAAAACTGATAAGGGCAGATATCATATGCTTACAAGAGACCCACTTACCTTGGAAAAAGAAACACTGGCTAAATTTAAGGGGTTATGAAATTTTGTCCTGCTCTTCACAGACTTCAACGGTAAAGGGGGTAGCCATTATAGGTCGGGTAGGTCTGGGAGGGGCAAAAAAATCAAAGGCTGATGCATTGGGAAGATGGGCAATATGTGAACTGAAACTAGGCATAACTCTGTGTACAGTATACAGTTCTAACCTGGATGATCCGGGGGTGATGGATCATATAGAGAGGGAACTTACTAACTGGCCTTCACCTATAATATTGTGCGGTGATCTTAATAATTCAGCAGATTTTACAGGGGATACCCCATATATTGGTCGTAAGCCCCGGGTATTCAGGTCGGTGTCCTCTATAATTCAATCTTATGGGTTGAGGGATGTGTGGGGGAGCCTAAAGAAAGATGAACCCGGGTTTACATACTTCTCACACCCATTTAATAAACATACAAAGTTGGACTATTTTTTAATATCAGCAACTTGTCTTCCTAATGTAAAAATCGCAATGCTGCCTAGGCTAATATCAGATCATAACCCCCTCATTCTTACTGCGACTATGAATATACAAAGGGAGAAGATCAGACCCTGGACTTTTGACAGGAAGCTTTTAGCAGATAGCAATTATCTAGCACACATCAAGAACTGGGCCCAATCCTACTTCGATGCGAACAGATATAGTGCATCCCGGGTTATGGTCTGGGATAGTTTCAAAGCTGGCCTGAGGGGAGAGACAATCAGTTTTTCGGGTAGGATCTGGAAAGAAGCTAAGGAAGATAGAGAACGTCTTTTGGTCAAACTGGCGGAGGCAGAGGAACAACATAGGAGAGACGTTTGCCAGGGGACACAGGGTAATCAGAGCTTAGAAAGGCTGAATAGCATAAAGGCAGATATCCAACGGCAATTGGCAAAAAAAGCAGCAGCAGAATATAAGACCCGCAGAGCCAGTATGTATGAAACAGGGGAGAATGCAGGCAGGGTTCTAGCGTTAAGGATAAGACAAGCTACATCAAAAAATGCTATTACTGAAATTAAAGAAGGTGATCAGATTTATAATAAACCAACTGAAATTCTCGAAGTTTTTAGGAGGTTCTATCAGGATCTTTATAAGGAAGAAACGGATATAGACGACTCGGGTATAGATTGGCCGGATACAGGCACTAAACTTACGCCTAGCGAGATAGAATCTTTGGAGCAGAATATCACCATGGATGAGCTCTCCCAGGCATTAAAAGATCTATCAGCAGGCAAGGCTGCAGGGCCTGATGCCATACCTCTGGAGGTCTATAAACACTTGAAGGAAGAAACGGCACCTCTTCTGTTAGATTTATTCAATGGGGTTATAAATACCGGGATTATACCAGAATCTTGGACCAAAACCAATATAGTGGTATTCCACAAAAAAGGGAAACCCAAGGAAAGTCCAGGGTCTTATAGGCCCATATCGTTAATAAATAGTGATAATAAACTATATGCTAAGATAATGGCTACACGTCTGGGGGGGATTATTGCGACTCTCGTCTCGCCTTGGCAGCATGGTTTCGTCCCTGGTAGGGATACTACCGACCATATTAGAAGGGCCATAACCCTGTTCGATATCCATGCTGCGGGTGCGGGGGGGGGTCGCGATGATCCTCCTCGACGCAGAAAAAGCGTTCGACCGAGTCAAGTGGAGCTTTTTGTGGAAAGTGATGGTTGATAGAGGATTTGGTCCTAGATTCTTGCAGGCAATTAAGGCTATGTATTTTAATCCAACAGCCAGTATCCAGCTTATGGGTGAAAGTTCCAGGCAGATTCATATCACGAGAGGCACGAGACAAGGGTGTCCGTGCTCACCCATTCTTTTCGCTCTATATATAGACCCCCTAATTACCCTTATAAAGAATAACATCAATATAAAGCCGGTTGTTACTAATGGAATTCATACCAAAATCCTCGCATATGCGGACGATCTAGCCATAACTACCACTGATCCAGATAGTGCAATGAGAGAAATAATTAGTATTACTTCTGACTTCGGGAGGCTATCTGGGTATCGTCTCAATGTGGCCAAAACACAGGTATTATGTTCAAGGAACATAGTCAAGCTAGACGATAGATATGTAGACTCAGCAGTTTACCTAGGAATAACAATTAATGCACAGCCAAGGGAAATCATCAATGATAATTTTTTGCCCTTACTTGATAAGATGAAACAGGACCTAAAAAGAATTGATACCCTTCATTTGTCAATCATAGGTAGGGTCAATGTCATCAAAATGACAATGTTCCCGAAGATCCTATACAAATTCAGATCTATACCCTTTAAAGTAGATGACCTATTGATCAAGGAAATGGAGACAGTCTTCATGAACTTTGTTTGGCAATATGGTAAGGTGAGGAGATCAATTAAATATATGTCTCTCCCCCAGGAAAAGGGTGGGTTAGGAATTCCTAATCTTAGGTTCTACAATTGGTCTTGCCTTCTGACAGAAATGGCTATACTCTTTTTTCCTGATATTAGGCCACATAGCCACGGAGATATCCCATCTATCTATCAGCTGGCTCTAGGGAGTGAAGCACACGGGGTATTGTTAAGGAAATACGATAAACGTTTTTATAAGACAACAGGCTATAAAATTTTGGAAGATATCTGGGGGTTATGGTCCTCTGTTCAGAAGAACCAGAGCATTCCAAAGTTTAACAAACACACTATACTCTGGAATTCAGGACTATTCCCACATCTAAGTAGAGATGGCCCTTGGAGACACTGGGAAAGACAGGGAATTACGACATTAGGTCAAGTGATGACAAAGGATGTTCTGAAGCCCCTTGAACTTCTAAAGTCACGATATCTACTCCAAGGACATCAAGAGTTCAAATATAAGCAGCTGGCCAATACAATAAAATCAAAAAGACCTAGAATAGACATTTCAAAAGATTGTACAATACTAGACTATATGAAGGGAGGTGGCTGCAGAATCAGATCATTCTATGGGCTATTCTTGGAAACGCTTCCTGATGATATTCTTAAGACAGAGGCCACTTGGGCTGTTAAACTGAGAGATCCCGACATTGATCTGGATAAAGCTATCCTAATGGATAAAAGGTTCCTACGTTCCTCAAACTTAAGAGCACAGCACTTTAAGACTCTCTTCAACTTATATTACACTCCGGCTAAATTGTATGAATGGGGAAAGAGGGAGGATAGTAATTGCCCTAGATGCGGTAATGGTCCGGCTGATCTTCTACATATGTTTTGTAGCTGTGGGAAACTAGGGACAATTAAAAATGAAATTGAAAAGTTCCTAGAGGGGCTGCTAGCTGTCAAAATAGACCTATCCCCTACACTTTTAATAATTGGGTGTGACGCTAGACTGGGTTTAAGCACAGAATCCGAGGCACTTGTTTTTATAGCAACAGCTGTTCTTAGAATCTTAATTGCTGCCGCATGGAAGGATGTTGAGGCCCCAACCTTCCAAATGTGGATGTGCAGGATGCTCGGGATTCATAACATCGAGTCAGAGCTATACGCTTTAAAGGGTGCGAAATCCAGGGAAATGGGGTTAAGGATTTGGGCGCCAGTGGCATCGTGGAGACAGCTAAAAAGTGGGGGCCCATAACATCTAAAACATTTAACGAAGCCATTACTAGCGTATATTATCTTTATTTTTTTTTCTACCCCATGTTATGTCAGCTGAGTCTTTTACTATTACTATGTCTATTTATCTTCGTGTCTGTATATTTATAATCTTGTATTAATACTTACTGTTTTGTATAGAGTACATTATATTGTCATGAACTTTCAATAATAAATAAAAAAAAAAAAAAAAAAGAAGACACATACAGAGGGGCAAATCCTGGGGATAAAGATGTGTTCTGATAGGTGCCTTGGTGTTTAAAAACACCTCGATCACCGGAGAAGGATAACAGACTCACAACAGCAATGTGTGTATTGTGCACCAAGTACATAAAGTACTGTACCGTCTGGCCAGAAGGCTGTGGGATATAGGACTAAAGACTCAGCTAGCAGCAAGCTAGCAGATGTAAAACCATTTTCCCTACAATTCAAGCTGGAAATGAAACCCAGATGGGTGAGGCTTCCACGAAAAATGCAAAAAGACAATCCACTGATAAGTCCTGTGCACCTGTGGAGATAGGTGGTCGTTAAAGGATCGTATTGGCCACAGCAGACACTCTCAATAACCTTGTTTTTTACAAAAGAGGTTTATGTTATGTTATGTTACTGAGATTTAAACAGCGCGCAGCTACTTGAAGAGTGCCCCGACGCAAAACATTAATACCAGCACCAGCAGTGATTAACCTATGAAGACTGTCTTTAATTTTGTCTTAAAAAAAGTAGGGAGATCGATTATAGTACATAGCTCTGAAGGGAGTTTATTCCATGTAACGAGCCCAATCTAGGAGAAGTATCTGGCACCTATTCTGACTTTACAAATTTTAGGGCCTCTAACTAATCACTCAGAAGAGGAACGTAAAGCTCTGGAAGGTACTTAGGGGTATATTCACAAGAACGTGTGCAACTTTACAAATTCAAGACTATCACGGGAAAATAACCCTGTGTCAACATGGAATTCACTACAAGGTGGTAACATGCGATAGTCTGCCGAAACCGCAGCCAACGCCCGCAATACAACCACCTCGACGGATATAAAAACACAAACCATAACACAAAAAAAAGTGCAATGAGCCCATTCGAGATAAGGAAAGCTGGGATAAGCACCGCCAGGCCCGACACACACAGCAGGTGGGAATAAGCACAACAAAAGCCTGAAAAAGAAAGTCAAACCAAACAGAAAACAATAGCCAAGCACAATGGAGGCAATCCAATCCACCAGACAACCCCACAAGCTCCATTGGCAACAAGGCCATCTTGGACAAGGTGAATGCAGTCTGAGAGTGGAGTAGTATAATGGAAGAAAACCAGAACATACGGAATGATGCGAAAGGCCCAAACAAGCAGAAGCACGCCAACAACAAGATGGCAGCAATGCACATCGGAGGTGGGAGTCCAGCACCACACCAGGAGCTGGATGACATGGAGGAAATGGTGTCCACCACATCAGTCTGGAGATGGTGGCAGGACTCAGGGACCAGAAACTGCCTAAAATAACCGACACAACAGCAACAGGGAGAGGAACCAGTGGGGACTGGGTGGACGGGGGGAGATGGGCACAATGGCACACATACACAATTAAGCACAGCACAACTGCAGACAAACCATACCCAAGAGTAACAACACCAACCAGGAGCATAAGTCACACAACCCGGCAATATCACTCCACTGAACAAGCACAGAAGTGAAAACCACACTGCCTGAAAGGGAGAAGGGTAAGCCAAATCTCACACACAATGCAGCACACACACATTGGAAGCAGAGCACCCCAACATCGAACACAATGTGGTACAAACACCAACATTTGCACAACCGAACACAGGAATCAAGTGCACTCGCCTGTGGCCGGTAAATGGCCAAACGCATCTGGCTAAGCACAAAACAGGGACATGATAATGCACAAGTACAGACCCACAGTCCTGATGGGGTAGCAATACACGTATGGCAGGGAGCGAGAGAGTCTGCGACACACACATTGGCATACAAATCAAGACACAACACAGTTGGAGACAAGTAAAAGTGCGGAAACTTTATCAACAAGTGCGTGTCAGTACGGCCAAGAGAAGTGCTAGGATATGCAGACCAATGCAGCAGCATGTCTGAATGAGGAACGTAGGAAAGCGCCCATGTAAACCTCAGGGGAGTTCATCACCAACACAAGTCAGTGCCAACCCATGTTGGATGTCTGCGCCTGGATCATGAGTCCTGGTCAATGCATCTATGTCCACTTTCGTCTTGGGACATGTGACCAGATTCCCAACATGCAACCAGGCGTCGGGACACATGCAATGGGTCACATCCAGTTGTGGCTGCAGGTACCTGTCACACGTCCATGAACGCGAGTGCAGCTGCGTAGGCCAACCTCCAATGAACGATCGTTGTCCACTACATCCGACATGTCGACATAATCCATTAGCTGACCCGGACAGATGTGCTGACTCCAACCACTGGACCCAATGTGCACCAAAGCCCAATTGGGAAGTGGCTCAATGAGCTCACTGCACACAACAACTCGTGCAATCTCCCAGGTCCGGTTTCCAGCCTGCATGCCAAACATTCATGCATGCCATAAACGGGCAACACAGTGACACTCCTGGTCATGGGCCAACAGGGGGCGCACACACACGTCGTAATCCAGGTCAGCTACCGTTACGTTGGAGAGGCAGACATCCATGAACCGCTCGAATATGCATCAGCGACAATGCAAAACAAGCTGAATGCAGGTGACGTCCGCAAGGCAGAAGCTCAGCTGGTAACTGATCTGCAGCACTGCCAACGGCAGTGCCCCCAGTACAAAGCAGCAGACGTGCACGGTACAGGTCCCCGTGACTGGAGTCGAGCATGTGTCCAGGATGGTCTGCCGTTCAGTGGCTCTGCTTGAAGCGGCACTGGCTTGCCCTGCGCCAGTCCTGTGGATGAAATGACACAGCTCAGAGCAATGAGCAGTGTCTGTGTGCAATGGGTGCAGGCCTGGGGTGGGGTGGGAGCACGTGTGAAGGCCATTTCACACACTCTAACTACGACCAAGGACTTCTGCGTGTGGGATGTGTACACATTGGGCTCACGTTGGGAAGTGCGTAGTGTGAGAGACACAAGCAAATGCTATTGTATCTGTCAGGGGGTGCTGGCCACATGCAAGTTCCTGCTCAGAGCTGCAGATGTGCTACCGCCGGATAGTTCATACAAAGGACCTTTCATCCCTACAGTAACTCACCATCTGCATGCATACAGGAGATGTACAGAGACCTGTAGTGGGCAATGTCCTCCTCTGGCATTGGGTCTGGGCGGCAGGTGCATTTCAGGTGGGTCCGCTGTCTTTGTGTACGCTGCCTATGTGGTATTCCCGGGAAGGGGGAACGGGAAGGGTCCTGGGGGCGGTGGCGGGCCTGGGGTGGTTGCGGTGGGTGTTGTGGCCCTCAAGGGTATCCGGGTTGCATGATCATTGTCTCCATGGCCTCTGTGGGTCTTCCGGTGTCGCTCTTGGCTGGGCTCCCTTTAATGCTGCAGGTAATTGTCCTTCTTAACACCAGCAAATGCAGGTGTTAATTCCCTGCTACTACTGTGGCTAATCGCCTGTTTTTGGTTTGCATCGCAGATCTGGCAGTTCGTTGTGAAAGTGGTGTTGTGTTTTTTTTGTGTGTTTTTGCACAGGAACACCTCTGCATCTCATTAGGGTTAGTTGGTGGTGTCCACCTTGGAGATACATTTTGGGGCAGTTATTGCGGGAATACTGGCGATTTCTGCAGTTTGCACCAGCTTGTGAATGGGGTGTTAAATCTATCTCCACTTTTGATGCATTAAGGTGGAGATAAATCGGAGATAAGTGCTTGTGAATATCCTCCTCAGTCATTAATCTTCTCTGTCAGATAGCTGGCACATGATCCATGCAAAGCTTTATGTACTAGGGCCATTGATTCAAACAGAATCCCTTTTTTATGGGAACCTAATGGAGGACATTCAGATGAGAGGACATATGTGTTCTTAGGGGAAGATTAAGATGCATCAGGGCTGCCGAGTTCTCTACCACCTGAAGTCTGCCTAGGAGGTACTCTAGGAGACCTAGGTAAAGAGCACTTCCGTAATCCAATTTAGAAGCTATTAATGTTTGGGTTACTGTTCTCTTGGAACACTCTGACAGAAGGGGCAAGAATTATTTCATCATCCGTAGCAGCCCGAAGCAGGAACCTGTCAGAGCCTGGATCTGAGGTTGAAAGAAGAGGGCACTATCAAATTTAAAGCCTACATTCTTTACTGAGCCCTATTGAGGGCCTGGGAGGGGACCATCCTTCGGCCAAAAGGATCTCGATGAGTCTGGTGAAAATGAGCTGAAGACCATAATCTCGGTCTTATCCAGATTTCTTTTTAGCTGATTAATGGCCGACCACTGAAATACCTTAGAAAGGCAGTTTTTAATAGCCTCCCAGCAAACTCTTCTCCCCTCCCACAGGAGAAGACAAGCTGGTTGTCATCTGCATAGGAGATTACCTAATGGTGTAATGTAAATATTGAACAAGGTAGAACTTAGTGCTGAGACCTGAGGTACTCTATCCAACAGTTCACACACACTTTGGAAAAGAAAGGAGGCATCCAGACATCTGGTTAGTTAACACAAACTGCATCTAGCAATTTGTCTACAGGAAAGTTCGTTAACCAGGACGGGATAACCATTGAATGTGTTCTCAAATTGCAATACGGAGAGTTCTATTTTTTTTATGTGGCAAAGAAATGTAGGCTGGGATAAAGTTTCTCTGGACTGCCACACCTTGAAGATGAATTGCAACCGGGCCCTGCGGCAAGAAACACACTAAGAGCAACAATTCATCTACTGATAGCGAAAGCATCATAGGATGCCACTGCGAAAGCCCTGACTTACCAATAACGTACGTTTAACATCCAGGTTGAGCTATTACAAACTCTGGATAGCAATGATGTAGTAACATTCTCTAAAAATCAAAGTGTGAGTAATTTAATTGATTGTGCAAAGGGGGATGTGGGGTTAAAAAGAAAAACTATTGCCCTATCCAGCACTGGTGGGCCGTAGTCACAAAGGTACATTTACACATAAGTAAATCTACAAATGTACATTTATTCTTACATTTTGTAGTAAATGTACTACTTATGGCTATTCATTGTCATGTAGTGTAAATGTACTCCAAAGTGTAGACTTACATGACTCCATCCCCTGAAACAGGAGGTGAAGCCAAAGTCATGAGTGCAAAGCAAATTCTAGTAACTTCTCACAAGTAGACAGAGGTTTCTATCACTGCGGCGGTATCTCCCTTATAGTAAAATATGGAGAAATTTAAAAAAGTTTATTAAACATTAATCACACTAGTAAAAATCTTTTTGGGTTAAATAATAATGTGAATTGATTATATATGCTACAGCACTCTTAAGTTAATTTTGAATTAACTATCTATTTAATGTAAATATATTAAACAAAATTAAGATTACTATTTTAAAAACTTATTTTAAAAAACACACCTAATGTAAAACGCTTACATTATATATCAAAATTACTTAAAGTTAGCGTAGACTTCATTTAAATTAATTTAGTATTTAAAAAAGTAAGTTATATTTGATTGCAAATTAACAAATATTAAAATATTTTATAATAAAGAAATAGGCGTTTTTTATTCATACATCATTTTTCGACATGAAATCAAATTCATATATATTTTTAAGTGTTGAAATACATTTCTTTATTTTGACGTTATTTTGCATTAGATTCTATGTTAAGTCTCAGCTTCCATTATTTTCTATGGGAGTGTTGCAGTACCAGTCGTTGGCATGTGTGGTGCTGACTTACCACAGGTTTGAGCTGGAGTACTTTTACAAATGTTTGGAGACATTTTTGACTGTGTTAGTATTAGACGTGCAGTTAGTAAATAGGAATGGATATACTTTTTTGTGGGTGGATGCCGGTCCCTCCCAAAAAAATCCCTCCTTAATCCTCACTAAAACCTTCCTTATTCCTGTCTAAACTCCACCTATTTAAATATTCCCCATTTTTGAGACCCTCTCCTATTGCACCCATATTTATTACAAAAACGAATACATACATGTGCGTAATTCTCAGGCGTTTGGCTTTGATCCCAACTCAGTAAACTTATGCAAGGCCGAGACCTTCACACATAGGTTTATAAAAAGAAGTTTGTAGCATGAGAGTAGTTCTATTGTAATACTACTAAATGCACTACAAAATACAGTTTAGGAATAGGCCACTACGTCTTGGCGCTCAGACATCATGGAGTGGCTTCATACCACTACCAGTACCAACAGGTTCATTCCCTATCCAAGAAATACAGGCGTCTTAATGTTGTGGCAAAGTATACAGATATTCCCAAAGATTGTAGAAGCCTGTGAACGAGGCCAGAAATGAATCCCATCTATTAAAGCAGTTTCATGCTGGGCTGTGGTACATTTGGTAAGTTGATGGCACTCTCGCTTTTTCTAGAATTTTCAATCAATTTAACGGAAGCCTTGTATGCCTCCTTTGTCGGCTTTTGTGCTGCCTTTGATTGTTATCGTAGGTGCTTTTTAGGTTTTGACTGGTGATGCGCACGTAGTGCGCTTGCGCCAAAAAACCTTATGAGTTGTGTGTGGGGTCGAGTATACGCCCCCTCCTCCCATTGGCTAGCTCCATAAATGGAGGCTAGCCATTGGGAGAAGGCTCTGTCCGTCAATCTCGGACCAGATTCGGGGGCGTTCCCGAGAATTTTTGGCTTTTGGCTACGTCAGCCGAAAGCCTGTTCTCGGGAACGCCCCCGAATCTGGTCCGGCATTGAAGGCACCCGGAAGAAGTCCAGGTGAGTGCTTGCTTTTTTTTTTTGCTTTTTACCGCTGCCTCAGCTCCCGTTCCTGCCCCCCTGCCGCTGCCTCGCTCTCTGTGTCTCCCCGGCCCCGTTCCCGCCCCCCTACCGCTGCCTCGGCTCCCATTCCCGCCCCCCTACCGCTGCCTCGCTCTCTGTGTCTCCCTGGCCCCGTTCCCGCCCCCCTACCGCTGCCTCGGCTCCCGTTCCCGTCCCCCTACCGCTGCCTCGCTCTCTGTGTCTCCCCGGCCCCGTTCCCGCCCCCCTACCGCTGCCTCAGCTCCCGTTCCGGCCCCCCTACCGCTGCCTCGGCTGCCGGAGTTGCAGGAGAGCCCCACTGGCTGAAAGAAGATGCTAGGCTACTCTAGGTATGTCGCTACATTATTTTAAAATGAAGTTAGACTGTTAAACACAAATTTTAAAATGTGTAATCTTTTTGCTGTCACGGTAAGGGCCTTTTGCAACACCCAAGACTCGTTGTTGTTCAAATCCGCAGATTATGCAGCAGGCGATGGATTGTGTGGCAAATGCGGCAAATATACAAGTATGAGAAAGACGCCACAGCCGTGCAATCCCATATTTTCAGTGGCCTGCTTATAACTAACTGGGTCTCATGGCATCCGAGACCTCGGCACAGTATGACACAAGCGGTCCTGTGTCTTGCTGGTTTCGCCATTCATCCTTCTGAGGCCAATCGAATTAGCACATTGGGCTGGCTGATAGAGTGGCGCCTTGCCCCCGCATCCAGCATTCCTCGTCCCAGTAATTACGGAGAGCAGTGCGGGGGAATCGGATAATGAAGCATTTGCAGGCAAACGTCTGGTTCTGGGAGAATGGCGAGGCTAGCACCGCATCTGGGGTGGCCGGCTCAGCGTTCATCCTGCTGAAAACGTTCGAACCAGCACTATTGACGAGGGTGATAACACAGATGTGACACTTCTGCAGGCCAGTGCGCCGGAACGGCAGTGCTGGGAGAAGGCTGCATAATGAAAGAAGTGTCAGCGCCATTCCATGCCGGTGCCTCTGAAAGGGGTTCGGTGCTGGGGTACAGTTCTTTCTGAAAGGTCGGGAGAGCTGGGTTGGAGTCAGTCTAATGTTAGACCGGGGCCTCCCAAAGGTACCGAGCGCCGCACAGTGCTCAGCCAGTCCCATGCCAGGCATGCGGCCCCGACAGGATATGTAGCGCTGAGAAGTCAGCGCCACCTCAGGCTGCTGCCCTGAAAGGGTTGGGGCGGGTAGCGCCACGTCAGGCTGGGGCCCCTGAAAGGACCGTAGAGCCGAAACAGGTAGCACCACTTCAGGCTGGGACCTCTGAAAGTACCATAGAGCCGGAACAGCCAGCGCCTCGTCAGGCTGGGGCCCCTGAAAGGCCCGTAGAGCCGGGACAGCCAGCGCCACGTCAGGCTGGGGCCCCAGAAGGGTCCGTAGAGCCGGGGCAGGTAGCGCCACGACAGGCGGGCGGCCCTCAAAGGACTGTAGAGCCGAAACAGGTGGCACCAAGTCAGGCTGGGGCCCCTGAAGCATATATGTAGGGCCACTAGGGAAGGTAAATCAAGGGCGCTCAAAACCACATCATATAAAAATTAATTCATATTAATAAAAATGTGTTACTGTTGACCAACTAAATTACGTTTTGGTATTTTTATTGCACAATAACACATATTTTGGTATATTATAGCACAAACACATGTTTCGTAGAAAACAGGGAAATATTTCACGATTTCCTATGAAATACGGATTCTATCATCATAATGACAGCCCAAAACCTGTCGCAGACCTTTCCCACTGTCGGCGCTAATAGGAATACAGAGCAAGGTTATCTAAGTTATGCAGCAAGCTTGTGTAAATTATGTTAAAAAAGGCACATTATGGGCCATATATTCTAGCGGTATAATTTTTATACATTTGAGTTACAAACACATTTTTTCCGTGGCAAATTATGTTACAAATGTGATAAACCCCTAGTTCTTTGGTAAATGCTGCAGCTACTGATTCGCATACATTCACTGACTCTCACCATTGGACATTGTTTTATCAACAATGTATTTTTAAAAGGTAAACCTAACCATTCGTATTCCAAGCAGTTCCAATGCTAGTTGCACCTCACTGAAAGCAGCGTTCTCAAGTCAACTACTGTAAAAATGTAATGTGCAATGTGGTCTTATATTTCCATCTCGGTGGTGACATTTGAAAATAAATTGGGATCGTGGCTTGTTATGTTACCAGACCCCCATGATGTCGGTATTGGGCCATATTACACAGTTGCCTGACTGACACACCAACACACGCGCGCTGTTGTCTGCTTGTGCCTCCGTGTGCCCCTGTTGCCTGCTTGTGCCTCCATGTGCCCCTGTTGCCTGCTTGTGCCTCCGTGTGCCCCCGTTGCCTGCTTGTGCCTCCGTGTGCCCCTGTTGCCTGCTTGTGCCTCCGTGTGCCCCTGTTGCCTGCTTGTGCCTCCGTGTGCCCCTGTTTCCTGCTTGTGCCTCCGTGTGCCCCTGTTGCCTGCTTGTGCCTCCGTGTGCCCCCGTTGCCTGCTTGTGCCTCCGTGTGCCCCCGTTGCCTGCTTGTGCCTCCGTGTGCCCCTGTTGCCTGCTTGTGCCTCCGTGTGCCCCTGTTGCCTGCTTGTGCCTCCGTGTGCCCCTGTTGCCTGCTTGTGCCTCCGTGTGCCCCTGTTGCCTGCTTGTGCTGTGTGGGTGTGTGTGGAGGGCTCTGTGTGGCTGTGTGTGTAGGAAGCTTTGTGTGGCTGTGTGTGTGGGGGGCTTTGTGTGGCTGTGTGTGTGGGGGGCTCTGTGTGGCTGTGTGTGTGGGGGGCTCTGTGTGGGTATGTGTGTGGGGGGGCGCTGTGTGTGTTTGTGTGTGTCATTTACGAGAGATAAAGCTAGTGGCATTGTAAATGACAATGCCATTTATTTATGTTAAAAAAACATAAATAAAAATAATGTCAAGAGCAATGCCAATAGCTCTAACTTTAACAAAGGCAAAACCATTGCATTGTAAATGCTTGTTATTGCTTAGACTTGTACGTTATGGAGTTTCTCTTGGCTTACTAATGACTATTCAAGAACTCAACCACAATATGTGGGGAAGAATCAAAATTGTAGATAATACCCTTCTTGGACCAAAAATTTAAACCAGCCTTATGTCAAGGTAATTCTGCACTCTCGTGCCCCTGTTTTTAATAAGTATGTTGGGGATTTAGAAGCATCACTTTAGATGTTAGCTGTATTTCCACCAAAAACTGGCCAGAGAGCTCAAAATGCCTGTCTTGCTAGCCTCAACAAGATTATAACTCCAACAGTCACTGATCAACTTGCATAGATACAGCAATATAGATCACATTAATCCTAAAGTAGATGAATTTTTTTTTTACATAATCATTAAAAGAGTAGAATTTGTCAATTTTAGCACGCAATAGAGCAAGTCCAACCCAATAGACATTTGAGTGTGTTGTTCAGTGTGAAGAGGGTTCAGTATCATGTTTCTATTAAATCAATATTGAACTCTTTGATCTATGCCTTTTATCGGATAGGATAAAATGTATTAAGCACACTTATACCTGAGGGTAGGCAGACGGGGTAAAGGGAGGAGCGTAAGACAGCCAACTAGGATGAGAAAAGCGATGTTTTCAGCAGCTTCCTGAAAGCCGGAAGAGAGTCCGCATTGGAGATGGGGAAGGCAGGGAGTTCCAAAGTTTGGTGGCCGCTATTCAATAGTCTTGGAAGATTTCTGTCCATCCTTTGGGCTAATCGAATAGATGGAAGGGTGAGTTACTCCGTAAAATAGGATAGGGATTTGAAGACTTTCCAGATTAATGCCTCACTTAGCCCGATGTAGTACAGATCCTGAAATTTTCCATATTTCACAAAGGACTATACATTTCCAATTGACACTTCAATTTACGATGTGGCTGTGAAGGAGACTTTCTGAAGTTATCAGTTAGGCTCAGGAACTCTAGACTAAGCATGGTGTAGGAGCTGTTATGGTCAGAGGCAGTGCTTAATTTGAGCCGGAGCTTTCTGGTGCTGAGCACCAGCACTTAATTTTGTCTTAAGTTTGTCTTAAGACAAACTTAAGACAGACTTAAGACAAACTTAAGACAGACTTAAGTTAGGATTTTGTCTTAAGTCTGTCTTAAGTTTGTCCTAAGACAAACCTAAGACAAAAACCTAACTTCTGTGAATACCAAAAGTAGTAAGTTCATTCTGTGAATACCAAAAGTAGTAAGTGCATTCTGTGAATACCAAATTAGTAGTAAGTCTAGGATTGAGTCTAAAGTTCATTCTGTGAATCGGGCCCTAACATCTCTCAAAGACATACTACAATGATAGATGCTTTTTGCAACAATTTGGACTTAGAAGTATGAAGAACCTGTGAAGAATCAGTGAAAAAAAAACAGTATATAATGTGTACCTGTTGTTACAGATGGTCTGCATTTGGATGTTATTTTGCCCATCAGGGCACCATGGGTCACATCCCTGATCAGAGTCACACTCCGGCTGCTGTTACCTTCCGTTTCCCTAACTTAGGCCCCACCAAGGTATCAATGCATAAGATGTTGCATCATTACTGCACAGTGATGGTGACTGATGATGCCTCATGTGTCACTGACAATGTCACAAATAAAAGGAGGCGCACTCTGTGACTCTGTAAATTTTGTAAACATGTCACAAGATTAGGGCCCTGTTCCAGTTGCACCATGTTGGAAATGTTATGCTCCATAATTTTTATTATTTCGAAGAACAGGGGTCCTAAGGAATCAAGATATAACAAAAAATAGCAATATAGACTACAGTAAGTACTATATTTTTGAAATACGTCCAGCCGGGCGTAAGTTTATTCATAAGATAACATGAAGTTGTGTTGGCCCAAGAGGAGGCCAAAAATAGTGGCAAGATAGGGTACAGTCCTGTACCTATCCCGAAAGGTTAAGAAAAGATAAACCAGGAAGAGGGAGATAGAACAAGGAAAAAACTTTTCAGGCAAAGCAAAGAGTTTTTGAGCCAAAAGGTGACTTGTAGTTACAGTAAATACAGTTGCAACAAATTCACCCTGCAGTGCCAACAATTTCAAATAACCATATTAAATAATATTATTTAATATGGTTATTTGAAATTGTTGGCACTGCAGGGTGAATTTGTTGCAACTGTATTTACTGTAACTACAAGTCACCTTTTGGCTCAAAAACTCTTTGCTTTGCCTGAAAAGTTTTTTCCTTGTTCTATCTCCCTCTTCCTGGTTTATCTTTTCTTAACCTTTCGGGATAGGTACAGGACTGTACCCTATCTTGCCACTATTTTTGGCCTCCTCTTGGGCCAACACAACTTCATGTTATCTTATGAATAAACTTACGCCCGGCTGGACGTGTTTCAAAAATATAGTACTTACTGTAGTCTATATTGCTATTTTTTGTTATATCTTGATTCCTTAGGACCCCTGTTCTTCGAAATAAGTTAAGTAACCCACGGTCCGAAGGTCCCCTACTGGGTTCCCTTGTGTCCTAAAAAACATAATTTTTATTAATCATTTGTTAATCCGAGTGTTAATGTATGGTCATATAGGCATAAAAGAAGCCACACCTTGTGTAATCGAGGTAGAATCATCAGCTAATAGTGTGTCTGTGTTAACCAAATATGCTACTTAACCATGGCCTGATTTTGAAATGTGCTTTCGTGTTTTCTCTTTCTCTTGCAGGTGCAAGATAGCCTGCGTTAGTTAGAAGAGTTGTTCATTGATTGCTTTTAGAAACGTTAGATAGACTAATTGAAAGTCTGTTGTGATTTACACCATGCATGGGGATGAGAAAGATCCTCATGCACCGAATGTATGACGTTACATTGCATACATTCACAACTGGGTATTTTACATCACGTTCGTTACAACGCTGGAGGGCGCTGGACTTAGGAATAGTATGATTTACTATTCCAACTCCAGTCTACGTACAGTAGGGAAGGTGTTGGAATAGTAAATCATACTATTCCTTAGGTTAGAGCGCCATCCAGCGCAAGTCCTTGTAACAACTTGCATTGTAATGACCTCAATAAAAACACAGGGGCATATACCAAGCAATAGCGATAATTATTGCTATTGCTTGGTTAGAGACCAAAATTTACCGCCGAGCTGCGGCGATTTTAATCGCAAATAAACCTTGGTATTACCAAGGTTTATCGCAAATGCGATTAAAATCGTCCGCAATGCATGAATATCGCTGAAAAGTCAGCGATATTCATGCATTACCGAGCTAATGCTCTTAGCCATCTTAAAAAAATGTGTATAGGGAGTTATCCTTTCTGGAATGAAAAGGATTGGGTGAACAATCTTATAAAAACAGAGTTCCTTCTCCTGAGTTCAATGAGTCATTGATGGTATTGAGATCCCAAGAGTGACGTTTACATCAATGCGAGGGATTTAAATGTTACACCGCTTACCAAATTTACAAATAAGTGTAGCCATGTTATCCACCTCCCATTGGATAACATGGCTAAGAACTGCTCAGGGCAGGTGTTAGCTTTTGGAGATATTTGCGCTTAGCGCGAATTTCTCCAAAAGTTGGTAATAGGAGATAGCGATGTTAGCGAATGTTTCCAGTCGCTAACATCTTGGCACGCCCACTTTGCATGTCATTAGTGATAAATATCTCTGACATGCAAAGTGGGGCCCGAGATGGTCGCTATCTCCTACTAGCTGTCGCTAACTGGTGTTAGCGACAGCTAGGTAATAGGGAGATCATTTTATCTCCGCTTTCTTGGCTTTTAAAGCCAAAAAAGCAGAGATAAACCCCCTTGATAATATGCCCCACATTGCGATGCAATGCCCGCGTTGTAACAAATGTCCCCCTCCTGTACCATGCAGTCCAGACCGCACTGATACATGCAAGGTTGCGCAGCAAGGTGCGATGACGAGAATTATGGAAGTTTACCTGTTCCAAGACGGCGGTCCAACTTGATTGTTCTGAGTTTAGAGGAGCAGGTGGGAGGATGTTTTAAACAATAACACAATTTTTACTGTGTGTCTTTGAACAATTTTTGCAGATCTTTCCCTCACTCCTGGAAAGGAGATCCTGTACGGACTTTGCTGAGTGAAGACCTTACCATAACTCTGACATTTAATCCTTGATTAGTAGTTCTTGAGTTAGGCCCTTCCCTGTCCTTGAACCTTCATTTGGTTCACTTCAGACTGACACCTTCTGCTTAAGATTAACTCTTGTTATTCTCAGATTGTTTAGGGTATTTCCTTTTTGGAACCGATACTTCCTCTGTTCTGCATTCTCTACCTTATAATGATTTGCTTTGTCATCTATCTGATATGTCTTGGTGGATTAAAAAAATATTATTTTTTTTGTTACTTGTTGCATTACCTTGGCACAATATGTTTGGTCACTACAAAAGAGCAGGAAGGTATAGGAAATGGTGCTGCATCAACTGATAGCAGAGGAGGGTTTTTTTCTGAAGTGTACTGAGCTAGAAAATACAGCAGTAACAATAGAACTTGCCCTGGTCCAGCCCATGTCCCTGAACTCCATGGTACAATTTGGAGCATTGACAGCATTCAGGAAGTTCTGAAAGCGGTTGCCCTGTCCGAGGAGTGGGCACAAGGAAGGCTATGCGCTGTTAATTGTATGTTGTCAAGCTTTACATTTTTTGTGGTGATGTTGTGTGTCTTGCGGTGTGATGTCCCCTTTGAGTACAAGAAGGCTGTGAAGCTGTATGGTAGATTTAAAGGGGCTCTCTTTTGCTTGTTTATCCTAATGCATATGTGCTTATTGCTAAGAAATTGATTATCAGACTCGTTGCAGTCCAAGATCCTAGGTTAGATATTAAGGGGACGATTCAAAGAACTAACAAGACAAAATCCTAAATTTACTACGTTTGGTATTCACAGAAGTTAGGATTTTGTCTTAAGTTTGTCCCAAACCCAACCCAAACCCAAACCTAGCCTAGCCCTGAACCCTTAAAATACCCCTGTACCCCAAAACCCAAACCTAGCCCCGAACCATAAAAATAACCCTGTACCCCAAAACCCAAACCTACCCCTGAACCCTAAAATACCCCTGTACCCCAAAACCCAACCATAGCCCTGAACCCTAAAAATGCCCCTGTACCCCAAAACCCAAACTTAGCCCTGAACCTTTAAAATACCCCTGTACCCCAAAACCCAAACCTACCCCTGAACCCTAAAAGTACCCCTATACCCCAAAACCCAAACCCTAAAAATAACCCTGTACCCCAAAACCCATACCTATCCCTAAACCCTAAAACTACCCCTGTACCCCATAACCCAAAACTATATCTGAACCCTTAAAATACTCAAACTCCCCAAAACATATACCTCAGTACCCCAAAACATATACCCCTATACCCATACTTACCTTATCCAAACATAAAAAAATACATGCTTTTACCATTCATGCATTTACAACGAATTTCGTTGTAAATGCATGTGTGGTAAAAGCATATAAAATGTAATGCCATGCGTTATAATGGCATTGCGGAGTCATGGTACTTTCGTAATGAAAGTATGCGGAGTGATGGTATGCCGAAAGAAAGTTGCGGAATAATGGGTGTTTACCCTACCCCGGTAAGTACATTGGTGACACGGCGGTCCACATCTCCAGCAACATACTCATATTTTTTCACCACTGATTTGATAAATGCACAGGTCTCTCCCATTGATGGCCAGCACCGACATACACTTTTAGACACACCTCCCGCCACAAGTTCTAGAATTGCGAACTTTAGAGCTGGGGAGCTACGTTCGAATCTCGGCATCAGCTCAACATCCTGTGATTCCAGGCAAATCGCTTTGTCTTCCCGTGCCTACCACAAATGAATGTGTTCTTCTGTAATGTAAATTGTGCTCATGCCATGTTGTCGAGTTCACGCTATATAATATTGCGAGGAAAAATAAAGTAGGGAAACTCGAGTTCACACACTACTGAATGTGCACTCTTAAGTGCATCAGCAGTGCACTGTGAATCGGAGCGTTTCACAGGCCTGTCACAAATAAGAAATGCTATCAAAACGAAATCCTACAAAACAATATACTACTGGCCGGCAGCAATTCATATCCGGACAACGTCGGGACGGGCTGCTAGTTACTTATAAAAAGCAGGTAAAAGGAAACATTACACTCTGACAATGAGGAAATAAGTAAATTGATAGGTACATAAAAAGACAATTCCAGTGAAACATAAATAGAGTAACTTCGAAGTTCTTGGTTATTCTCATTGGGTGGCTCCCTGGTATTGATTAATTAGGTCAAGTTTAGTATCTGTGTGTTTAAAGTAAAGGTGTGCTGCAAATTTTAGGGGTTTTTCATACCAAGGTTTTTCATTTGGTGTTAAGCCAGTTGAAAGTGGTAGTAGCAGAATGTCATTATTCTGATGAAAATCCATCAATCGCCCCAAAAAGATGGTCCTATTCATCTATATATTCACAACTTTATGTGGTCGCCAAACTTGAAAAAAATATGGGGTAGGGCAGGAATGTGAAAAAAAAAAGAAATGGCATCTTAGTATTATGTCCTGCACACATCTGGAAGTTATTGGTATAATCTGCCATGTTTCGCCTACATCCTAATACAAACATATACATATAACAGGTTATCAGAAAGCTCATTCATAACTAACAGGGAAATAATACAAGGCAACAAAATGAGTGTTATACTTACCTTCTCCTTCAATGATTAGGTGGTAACGATCCTCTGAGCCGATCAGGATATTACTTGTGACATTGGAGATCAGAAGTAAAGTTAACTTGTGAAGAAACACAAAAAGTCTCTCAGGTTAGAGAAGAGCTGTTATATTAAATGGGGGGACCAGAAGTCAGCATATAAGCTCCTTACTATATCATGGTCCAACAGTTCTATGAAAAGATCTCCGGTAAAGTGCCAGCTTTTGGGTGCCCGTTTGGCATTGCAGGGCTGGCCCGTGAAGGACCTTGCCCGATGATGAAGCATGACCCGCATACAGGTGTGTGAGGGCACTTGCTCCTTTTGCAGCATATTCCCCCTCTGATAATTGGTATTTCTACACCCGTATTCCACTGTTTTTAAGAGGAACTGCATACTCTTGTTGGATCAGAGAAGAGCAGTGCCAAGATTGAACAAATTGAGAAATACAAATCTGTGACATGATGCTCTCCTAGACAAAATAATGGAAGCAGGGTAAGTCGTATTTCTTCAATTGTGTCTTTTTTACCCTGATATGTCATTCACTACTAATAATGAATGTGAACATTTCTGGGAGAAAATTCCTGAAGGTCATGAGGATGTTTCCTCATGGTAGCTGGAAATGAACAAGGGTCCCTGGGACTCCAAGTAAAATATTGGGCTTGCATGGAGGGGTGATGCCAGCAAGGTAACACTAGGCAGCACAATTTGCTCTTGTGCTCTCAGGGAAAAAACTTATCAAGCGCTTTGTCACTCACCTTTCTATGTGCAGGGTACCAGTGAGGCTGGGGTCTAAACCACAATCCGAATAAGACCCATCTGACTGGTGATTGCCTGCTTTTGACAGCCTTCTGCAGCTTGAGAGAGGCTTGTGTGAAGTCCTGCTAGAAATGTTGGCTTCCATGGGGTCTGTAGAAGTAAGTGGAATTTGGATATTTTAAAGTTTGTTTTGTTTCTGCTGGGGTTGTCAGCCTTGATTTCTCTTCGGCTTCCTTCCTCCTTCCTCCGGGGATTTTTTTTAGCATTAGGCCATATCTCTGCCTCTAAATAAATATATAAAATAGTGCATGGCTACAGCTTTTGTCACCAATTACCATTCTAGCGATTTTGGCATCTTTTTACTCATTGAAAGCCTTTGCTGCCAGGCACATGTCGCCATGTGGATTACAGGGCCTTCTGTGATTATCACCCTTTTTGGGTTACAGGCACACATCATTCCACCATCACTGTGGCTAAGCTGGGAATTTGTTATTATAATAACAGTTTGTGAGTCTCCCTCTCACATACCCTCACCCATCTCAACCGCTGGTGCTGCTTTCCATAACGTAAGCTGTACCTCGTTTCCCTTCATGCATGACATAAAAACATTACACATATGCTCAAAACAACTCAACACCCTTCCAACCACATACTTCCAAATACATGTTGTAGCTTGCCATCTATGTTGGTAAGTGCTTCAGCGCCTCACATATGGGTAGTAAGCGCTAAACAAATGCTGCAATACCATACAATATCTTAATTGGACACATCCAAGTAAAACACACTTGAAAAGCTAAAATCCCTTTAGAAATGCTTCCAAATTGCTGATGTGGGTTACACAGCATTGAATATGAATCTTTAAGGCTGCTTGGTGGGGTAATGTGATTTCTGTTGTGATCAATGTGCAACCTCGAGCAGTCTAGCTGAAATAAGGTTGGCATGAAAGTTCAGACCTCATCTTTCATGTAGAATTTCATCATAAGTGTACCTATTTAATTGCTCACTTAACAGGCTGTCCAGCCTACGATTAACGTATCATTAAACTGGGTAATAGTAATGTATGCTTTTCGCAACACAACAAACTACGTTTCTCGAGGATAAACCTTTGAAAAGGAAAGCTCCAAATGGCTTTCTTGTTGCCAAGTCTGAAGATGGGGATTAAGGAATGAGTTAGTGAGCATCATTGCCATACTAGGCTGCACCTTTACATGCAAGGCCAATGGGAACCCCTTGCACAATTTCCATCTTCTTTCTGATATCTCCACAAAGTGGATTGGTGCTCAGTACATGCAACAAACAAGGCTAAATACGCGCCGGGCTTTTATCATTGTGCGTTGACGCTTATAATTGGGGCCTAGGATTGGATAGTAAATCTGTTGACAAACAAAGACTGGAGAGGAGGCAAGCAAAGGCCTCAGTTTGTTCACAGTTGATAGCAGAATAGTATTGTGAGCTGCACCCTGGCTGTATAGCTGTAGACCAGCAGTTTGAATCTGCAGTAACAGTAACTCCTTTAAAAAAGTGGAATAAAACACCTTTATATGTACGTGATAATTCAAATGACAGCTAAAAATAGCTTTGTCACACCCCCACATGGGTATTGTACGTTTCACCATTGCGTTAATATCCAATGTGTTGTGTGCCTCTTTTCATGCTAAATATTCTAGGCAAAAGCTCAGAACAACATCACCATTAACAAACATTGGCAAAGCCAATAGGTCTAGCCTATAACAAATATTGACTTTGACAATGTTGAGTTGCCGTGTTGTACACCAGTGTGGCTGCTATTCAGCATGGTTAAAACTTAGTGGCATAGAGTGTCCTTGAGTAGAGTGGTAGGAGTAGGGTGTCAGACTGGATTGGTTGGAGTAGTAGTTGTAAAGTGGAATAGGGAGTGTAGAGTGTCATATAGTTGAGTAGAGGGGAGTAGAGTTCAGTGGTAGAGAGTGTCGTAGAGCGCAGTGTTATCAAGTGCAGAGTCGTAGAGTGGAGTGTCGTAGATTGGAGTGGGGTGGACTGAGGTAGTTGGTGGATTGGGGTGGATTGGGTTGAATTGGGATAGAGAGAGTTGGAGTGAGTGGAGTGAGGTGGACTGGGTGGATTGGGTAGATTGGAGTGGGATGGATTGAAATGGGGTGAGGTGGATTGGAGTTTGGTCGACTGGAGGGATTGGAATAAATGGGGTGGTCAGAACTGTGGAGGTTTGGATTGGGGTAGAGGTGGGTGGATTGGAGTAAAGTAGAGTGGACTGAACTGCAGTGGGGTGTGTTGGAGTGGGGTGGACTGAACGTGGTGGATTAGACTGGAGTGGGTTGAGTAAAATATGGAGGGAGGACAGGATTGGGGTGGGGTGGATTGGAGTGAACAGGAGTGGGGTGGACTGGAGTGGGGTGCAATGTAGTGAGATGGGGAATGGATTGGGGTGAATTGAATTTGGGTGAATTGGGTTGGGGTGGGGTGGATTGAAGTAGATAGAATTGCAGTGGGGTGAATTGGATTGGGGTGGGTGAACTGGATTGGGTGAGGTGGGTTGGATTGGGGTGAGTGGGTTGGATTGGGGTGAGTGGGTTGGATTGAATTGGGGTGGGTTAAATTGGAGTGCAGAGGTTTGGATTAAAGTGAGGTTGACTCGATTTGGGTGGATTGGATTGAAGTGGGATGGATTAGATTGGAGTGGGGTGGATTGGATGGAGGTGAGGTGGGGTGGAGTGGATCGGAGTGAGGCAGATTGTTTTGGGTAGGAGCAGGTAGACTGTTTTGGATAGAATTGGGGCAGATTGTTTTGGATTGGAGTGGGGCCGATTGTTTTGGATTGGAATAGGGCAAATTAATTTGGATGGGGTAGAGCAAATTGTTTTAGATTGAATGGGTGAGATTGTTTTGGAGTGGAGGGGGCAGATTGTTGCGGGCAGATTTTTGGGGGATTGGAGTGGGGTGGATTTGAATGGAGTGGGATGGATAGGGGAGGGAGGGCTGGAGTGGGATGGATTGGCTTGGGTTGAGGAGGTAAGGAGGATTGGATTGGAGTGGGTCGGTGGGATTGGGCTGGTTTGGGGGTGGATTAAATTGGTGTGGGGTGGATTGTGGTGGATTGCAGTGTGGCGGGGATTTGAGTGTGGCGGGGATTGGAGTGAGGCGGGGATTGGAGTGTGACGGGGATTGGGGTGTGGCGGGGATTGGGGTGTGGCGGGGATTGGGGTGTAAATTGCAAAAAACACAGTTGATGGACAGAATGTAGAACAATGTCATACATTCACCCCAGTACAAGGATCTGGGCCTAAATCCATCGTTTTTTTGCACTCCACGCCACCCTGGGTTAGACACTGGCTATATGCAAATCAGCTCTGACCCTGTGCCTCATGGGAACAGTCCAGTCCGAACTACCAAGCCATGTCTTTCCCAGACCGGAATCAAGCATCCAAGGACCGGTTTCTGGCTATCAGCCTTCATCAGCCTGGATAGCTTGACTCCAGTGGTGTGGCAGATTGTTTTGGAGTGGGGCAGATTGTTTTGGAGTGGGGCAGATTGTTTTGGAGTGGGGCAGATTGGATTGGTGTGGGCAGTGGGGCAGATTGTTTTGGAGTGGGGCAGATTTGATTGGTGTGGGGCAGATTGGATTGGTGTGGGGCAGATTGGATTAGTTTCGGGCAGATTGGATTGGTGTGGGGCAGATTGGATGTCGATGTCGATTGACCCGCCTTTAGTGGAAGCGGCGTGTAGGCGGTTCTTAAAGCGACCGTGTGCACGGTCACGTGATTTACGAAAATATAAAGTTTACCGTAGCGGCTACTGTCACATGACAACATCGATGAAAGCACACATTCCCAGATAATATTTTGTAATCTTCTTTGTTTACACTATTTGATTACACTTTCAGCTGCCGATTACTTAGGAATCACTATTTAGCGCTAGCCGCTACGGTAAACTTTATATTTTCATAAATCACGTGACCGTGCACACAGTCGCTTTAAGAACCGCCTACACGCCGCTTCCACTAACGGCGGGTCAATCGACATCGGAGGACACCAGCACTCTACTCTTTTTTCTCACGAGTAAGTAAAACCGGAGATTCTAATGCATTCTTCCAGTAATCTGAGTACTTTATCACGGTTTCTCCGTTACAAGTCACCTCGCACTTTTTCATGACGATCTTTATGCACAATTCCCTCGAGTATTGAGCACCGAATTTCGTTACAAGTCACCTCGCAATTGAGCACTTCTGTATTACGATCTTTATGCACAACTCTCTCGAATCTCGAACACCGAATTTCTTAAACCCATTGCACTCTAAGTGACTATAACCGTGCAACCTTCGTTTTTTCGTATTTCACAACGAAATAAATTATTCACGTAATCACCTTTACAAATGTTTACCCATATTATTTGACAATGAATTGAAATGCTAAGGTCCTGTTTTTTGCTATTTTTAGGCCCCTGATGAAGGGTCACTACTTTGCTTTGACCCGACATGCATTGGGCAATGTGATGAAAGAGAAGATTATATATTGAATGAAGTACTTCTTATGAAGAAAATAGTGAGAATCATGATATAAATAAACAGTGATTACAACTGAACGTCAGTCTCATGGATTAAATGATGTGATTTAAACATGTTGATGTAAGAAGAAAAACCTCAGAGTTTTACGTAAAAGAAGCGCACAGGCCTTCCGTGAAGAGTTGTTTTCTCTTCACACATAGTACTGTATTTGATAAGGCATGGCAGGCACCATGCAACAGACCTAGCGCCTTACCTGAAAAAGAAAAATTTCTGAATCAACCAAGATAATTTGAGTGCAGCAGGACAATATACTTTATTATCTCTCTGTGGTCGACATGTTTCTTGCCTAGTGGTTATAAATACCGCAGCAATTCATCAGGACCTAAGAAGTGAAAAAACTATCTACACTATGTGATGCTTGCTAATTGCTAGCTACCACTTTAGAAGTACACTACCTGGAGGCTTTCCAGTAGTGTTGTTCGAGGACCTCCCTGCAGCTGGAGTGTCTCCTTAGCTGGTGCAGCGAGTCAAGAGAACACCTCATTGGATGGTGTCATGTCCGTTGCGGGATCTCGGAGTCTCACCTAACCTCTGCGTCTGCACAGGGATGCTGAGAACAGCCACTTGTTTAAATTTTGCCTGGGAAAGATTATTAATTCTGTTGGCTGAATCAGAGGAATTTTGTAATTTCTCGTTACTCTCGTAATGTGGAATTACTAGTAAATTCTGCCGCTTAGCCAGTGGAATCAATCTGCAGTGTTTGTTTTTTAAGCAGTGCTGGTAAAGGAGGCAGTCCCTCTATGTTTAAAAACTACTGCAGATTATCTGCAGTGATTTTTAAACATAGAAGAACAGCTCCCTCTTCTGGCCCTGTTTAGTAACTGTATGCACTAGAGAGGAGTCCACTACAGTGTATACCCCTCGGTGCCCTTACATACTCTGCAGTGATTAAAGCATAGTATGTAAGGGTGCTGAGGGGTATTCACAGCAGTGCATACCCCTCTGCACCCTTTCATAGTCTGCAGTAATGCCTACAACCAAAACTACCTGCCCAAATAGATGAAACAAGGCCCCAGAGGGGAATCCTTAAATAAACACACTGTCACCAGAGCAATTTAAGTGCATTGAAGATCAGTCACACCAAGTAGTACAAAAATATATAAATTGTATTGGATTTTTAACAATTTTTCCAAAAGGGTATCATATTTAACATAATACAAGTAAATGCATCAAAAGCAGAGAATTTCAAAATATACCACCCCACACTCCTCTTTCGTACTGCACATTCAGTCCTTCAAAATAACCAACACTCAACACACAACTCCATATCTCAATCACACAATTCACCACATTCACAAAAGCACAAAGGATGCATCAACGCCACAGGATGGTCCTGAGACCGAGTAGTATGGCTCATCAAGGCAAAGGGGATAGGGGTAGGTATCATACAGCTTCCCCTTCGCAAAAAACGCCAACGCGCGTTTCGGTGTGTGGCCCCAGCCGGGGCTACACCTTCATCAGGGCGAAAAACGAAACAATAAATAAAGAGAGGGTGGGAAAACAGGAATCCTGTAAATGTGAATAACAGAGAATATAAGTACACATTTTCAAAATAGTGACTGATCTTTCTTTTACAAAAATTCTTAAATCGCTTCATAACTACAATGCATACTTAATATGCTCAGGGACAGCCATACTGTAATACATCGCATAAAAAAATCAAACACTGAAAAACTGGAATAGTAAAAGCAACATGGTTCACAGACAATAGAATAATATATGATCATCTCACAATCACAATCTCAAACAAAGGTGTTGGTGTATCTACACTTACATTCAACACAATAACGAAAAAAGTGTCAAACACCCATTAGGAGGAGAAAAAAAGAGAAAGAAAGATAGTTAGTCCAATTTGAGAGACCAGGAGTAAAGAAAGAGAAGAACACTGAAGTTCAGATGTGCCCAGTAGTATTAGAAAGCCATTAAGCCGTGATAGCAACAGAACACATTCTGTCCTATCACCAAACCCATGGGTGAGGCCAGAGGTGAAAGGGGGGGATGCTTAGTGGGATATGATCTCAAAGGGGCGCTACCAAGGGGCGGGAAGGTTGTAATCCAGCAGCCTCGAGAAGCAAAGTAAGGGGCACCGGACAAGTAATTTCACTTGATGCAGAGAAAAGAAGCTCTGTTCGGGGGAGCTAAATTAGATTAAGTAGGAGTGTCTCTAGGCTCATGGCGCCCTGGGCAGGGAGCGTAGGTACGGGGCCCCGGAAAAGGGGGTCCGGGCGGGGCGGAGCGCGGAGGCCAGTGAAGAAGGGGGGGGGGGGGGGGGTCAGGGTGTTTGGAAGTGGAACAGACCCGGAGGCCGCCAAATTCCTGCCAGGGGCCACCACGCAAATATGTATCCATCCTCAGAGGATTATTATAGTAAGGATATATATTGACGTGGTGGCCCCTGGGGGTTGGTGGCCCTGCACATGCCTAAGGCCGCCCCTGGATTAAGGAAAAGAAAAATAACTTTAAAGGACTCTCAAGGTGATATGAAAAGAACAGGAGGATGAGGAAGCGGGGATGGGGTGAGAAAGCGAAGGAAAGGGAAAAAAAGGAGGAAGGGAAAAAGGAGGGGCGTGCGGGGGGGAAGGGGAGGGTGGAAAAAAAGGGGGGAAAAAAGAGAAAAAAGGGAGGAGATGAGAGAAAGATCAAGGGGAAAAGAGGTAAAGAGGTTTTTTTTAAAATATATATAACCGCCCGTTATTAAGTAATACTAAAGCGATACCTACCAAGTAAATACCAGAAAATTCCTAAATTGAGCACAATCCTGGGATTAGGTATCTTTTTTTGAAAGCCGGCAACACACGGACATTTAATCAGGAGCCAGGGGCTTCCACTGGTAGAGGTTTTTAACCCCCTCCAATACGTAGATTCTATAACACAATAGAAGTAGATTCATATATCAACCATGCAGGGAGGATCCCCTAACTCGCATACAGGCCAGCCTCTCTTAGTAGAACCCGTAAGTCCAAATGGAAAGTTAAACAATTCTCGAGCTCGCTACTGTTAACGCAGAAGTCAACATAGCTACTGCGTTCTACTTGGGGGACGGACAAAAAGACGCCAATATCTACTTGAGTGAAAGGCGGCTAAATGTCCATGCTAGCCATGATTGTATGCACCCAACCATTCCCTCCCTAGGTAAAAAAACTGCTACCCATGTACCCGGAACCGGGTAGAGTCGCCAGATAGAGAGGGGCTGTAATTCAAGAGCCTAAAACCCCTAAGCACCTAGGTACATGACAAAGGGTCGATGGACTCACCGGGGGTTCTCAGCAATAACAAATCGGCAATGTGGCACAAATAGTCGGGCTCCTCGCTTCTAACTCGTTAGTGGCGGCGTATATAGGCTTGCAGAGTAACGTCCATTTAAATCCTGGACGGCTCCGCCCCCCAAAGTGCTGATGCAGGAGAAAGCATATTCATGGAAAGAGGACAGGACGCTCCTATAGACTAAAGCGGAATAAGAAATTTCCTAGTTAGCACAAAGGAAAGTTTCAATTCTATTAAGGACGCGGAGGCGAGGATTATGCATAGCCTTTCTTCATTTTATTGAAAGCAAGTTAAAAGTAAACAGAAAAAACACAGGCTTTGAACTACATAACCCATGAGGCACATAGGTAACCATGGGAGCCAGTCCACCAATCACAGTCCATCCAAATAGGTAAAGGGAATCCCTCGACGTAGTCCTTCCTCTTTCGCTGCTGCAGGAAGTTAAGTCTTCCCCAGTCTAATCCATCTTCTGATCAGATCCTAGGATAATAGAAAGCGTTATAATCTCTTTTCCGTAAAAGATTCGTAAAAGAAAGCAGTAAAGCACCACAAAGCAAAGATGAAATGCAGAAGCAAAGGCATAACAGCAATATAAACATAAGTTGAAAACAACGTGCAAAGGATATGTAACCAGATCAATATACAAAATGCCATAATTATTCACAAGTAAAGATACTTTCCTGATATGTCGAAAAGGACACGCAGCAAGGCCTCCAAGCATAAGGGAGGGTGGCTAGAAAAGCCAGGGGGGATGATCCTCGCCTCCGCGTCCTTAATAGAATTGAAACTTTCCTTTGTGATAACTAGGAAATTTCTTATTCTATGTCAGGAAGCGGAGGCTTATGCAAGTTCAAAGCTTACTCACCACCAGCGCAGGGGCTTCATGAATTGGTTTAAAATAACACTTTTTAAAAGTGGATTCCGAAGACCAATCAGCCGCATTCATAATGCCCTCCAACCTGCCACCTACCTGAACAGCCTTGGAGGCTATAGCTCCCTTAATGGAATGAGCCCCAAAATGCCTGACATTAATACCAGATTCTGTCATAATCCATTTGACCCACCTAGCAATGGTAGGGGAAGATATTGCATGAAACGTTTTTTAATGGCAATCAGAAGCTGCCTTTCGCCCGGAGGTCGAACCTACAAAGTCATATCTTCGTAAGATTTCAGGCATCAAACAACACACAATTTAGAAGAGTCCGGAAAATCAGGATAGGTTACTGACCTTGTACTCAATTTAGTCCTCTTGGAAATGGTAAAGGTAACCCCTTCCGGGGAAAAAACACGAGCGGTAATATCAAGGGCCCTGACATCAGACACTCTCTTACAAGAAATAAGACAAAGGAGAATAGCAAGTTTAGCTGAAATCTCCTTTCGAGATAGATAATCATTATCCTGCCAGGATAAGAGCAAACTAAGGACCACATTAACATCCCAGAGACCTAAGTAACGAGGCACTGGAGGACACAAAAGACGAATTCCCTTCAAAAGTTTACAAACCAAAGGGTGCTCCCCAACCGGAGCCCCATCCACGAGCGAATGACCAGCAGAAATGGCTGACCTAAAAGAGTTGATAGTGCAATAAGCCAGTTTCTGATGAAAAAATTCTGTCAGGAAGTTTACAACCTTGGCAACGCAGGCGCCCACGGGATCCAAGTGTTTCGCCACACACCAACGAACCCACCATCTCCAAGCTGATCTGTACCGCTTGGTAGTACTCGGGGCCCAAGCCTGCTGGATGAGGAGTTCAGCGTCTCTCGAAAGCGAATCGTCAGCCCATCGTCTCCTGAAATCCTCCACGCCATAAGATGTAGATGGCCGTGGAGAACCAGGGGATGAGGAAGACCCAGGGTATCCGAGAGGATGCTGGTGAAAGACGGCAACCAAAGAGGTTTGTCCCAAGACAATTCTAGAAGGGACGGAAACCAAATCTGGGCTCACCAAATTGGTGTAATCAGGATCAGAGAGGCATTCTGCCTGCGGACCTAGGCTGCAACTCTCTGGATGAAAAGGAAGGGAGGAAAGGCGTAAGCTGGGGTCCCCGACCAATCCTGAAAAAAGGCGTCCACTGCTTCCGCTCCCGGGTCCGGCTTCCAACTGAAAAATCAGGGAACTTGGGCGTTCCACCTGGAGGCAAAGAGATCCACCAGAGGAAGGCCCCAAAGGGACACAATCTGAGAGAACACCACTGGATCCAGTTTCCAATCGCTGGCATCCCTGAAATGCCTGGAGTTCCAGTCCGCCACACAGTTCTGATCTCCCGGGAGATACTCTGGCGTCACCGAAATCTGAAGTTGAAGGCAGTAATGCCAAAAATCCTTGGCGAGATCCGCCAGAATCTTGGAATGGGTACCCCCAAGGCGATTGATGTACCTCAATGTCGTCGTGTTGTCCATTCGGAGGAGGACACAACAGGACACCCTGTTGGTCGTGAATGAACAAATGGCAAAAGAACCCGCAAGGAGCTCTAGGCAATTGATCTGGAGAAGAAGTTCCTCCTCCATCCACCGGCCTCCTACTGAGAAAGAGCCGCATCTGGCACCCCAGCCCAGACAACTGGCATACAACTCTATCCCTAGATCCGGAAGGGAGCCGAAGATCGCTCTCCCATTCCAGACCTCCATATGGTCCATCCACCAAAGAAGTTCCGACTTGGCCTCCGAGGAAAGGGAGATCAACTCTGAATAAGTGAGACTCCTGCGAAGATGCGAGGACTTCAACCACTGCAGGGCCCTGTAATGCAGAGGACCAGGAAAGATGGCTTGAATCGAGGACAATAACAAACCAACAATCCTGGCCAGCTGCCGAAGGGAGATCCTGTCTCGCCGGAGAACCTGCCGAATCTCCTTTTTGATCTTCGATATCTTCTGAGATGGAAGGTTCAAAGTGGCATCCCTTGTGTCAATGCGAAAGCCTAGAAAGATCATGCTCTGCTGGGGAACCAGATCAGACTTCTGAGCATTGATGGTGAACCCCAGATTCTGTAATAGGGAAACCGTAATCTTCAAGTGGAGGAGAAGTTGATCCCTGGATTGGTCCATTAGAAGGATATCGTCCAGGTAAATTATCAGGCGGATGCCCTTGGTGCGGAGATGTTCCACTACTGGACAGAGTAGCTTGGTAAAGCACCAAGGTGCTGAGGAGAGACCAAAGGGAAGAGTTCTGAACTCGTAAGTCTGACCCTTCCACAGAAATTGCAGGAACCTGCAATGAGGAGGGAAGATGGAAACTGAAAGATAATCATCTTTGAGATCCAACTGAACCAACCAATCGTTCTGGAGAAGGAGGTCTCTGAGCAGATGGTTCTCTCCATCTTGAAGTGCCGATAAACCAACCACTTGTTGAAGGATCTGAGGTTGATAACCGGTCTGAAGACTTTTTCTTTCTTTTCTACCAGAAAGATATTGCTTAGAAAGCCGCAGGGATGAAGATGAGAAAGAGCGATAGCGCCTTTGGAGAGAAGGTCTAGAACTTCGAGATCTATCAGCTCGTTCTCTGAGGTTAAAAAAAACAAAGGGCGAAAACGAGAGGTTTGAACGGGGGACCCGTAGAACTCTATGTGAAAACCTTGAACCGTCTCTAACACCCAAGGATCTGACGTTATATCTGCCCAGTTTGCCAGAAACAGAGAGATCCTGCCCCCCAAGCGAACAGGAGAGAGGATTTCTAAGCTTAATATTGAATCCTCTGGAATTCTGGTTGCCACCCGGCCTCTGCCTTGTCCTTTTCCTCCACGAGAACGGTAGAAGGTTCCTTGTCTACCATCGTTCCATCCATTGTTTCGCTTTGCCTGAGCTCTATTGGGACCTTGGTTATACTGCCGGCCGGAAGAGCGACCCCTGCCTCGTCCAGCCCCACCAAAAACCTTTTTGGGGAAAATGTTCTTCATGGAAGCCTGAGCTTTATCCAGAGCAGAAAAAGTGGCCACAAACTTCCCCAGCTCCTTAACGAAAGGATCACCAAAGAGAGTACCCTGTGCAACAGAACCAACCTCAGAGGAAGACAGCTCTCCTAGCTTAGGGTCAATCTTCAAAAGAAGGGAATGGCAACGTTCAGCATAGAGGGCACAATTGGCATTGCCCAAGAGGCACATTGCCCTCTGTGCCCATCCAGCAACATCATCCATTGGGAGAGGAAGTCCGGACTCCAGTGACCGTTCCGCCAACTCAATCATTTTTGTCAGGGGTCCTACAACATCAAGAAGCTTGCCCTGGCAAGCTCTCCAGTCTACACCCTTCCTAGGGTCCTTCATATACTTAGCAAAAAAGGTGTAAAGCTTGGGCTCTATCTCAGGGGTATTTGCAACACCATTGGGGAGAGAAGGTCTAGGGCACTCTGACCTAAGCCGAGATCTAACATCCTGAGAAAGAGGTTGCCTAACTTTTGCAGCAACATAATCCGCAACCTTCTTATCGGGAACCCAATCAGAAGTACGTGGACGAAAGATACAGGTAGGATCAAAAATATCAGTATGAACCTGTTCTCCATCCCCAAGATCAGAGCAAGAAGAGCGTGGATGCCAAGACCTGCCAGAATCCAACATATCATCAGAGGAATTGTCATCATCCTCAAACACGTCATCATCCTCACCCTCTCCGCCATCAGGAAACCATTCCTCAGGGTCGAAGTCTGGGGTGGACTCTCCAACAGTATATCTGGGAAAGTCTTCCTCCCGGTAGGGTGCGCTTCTCAGCGGGCGCGCATTCTTATGAAAGACTTCAGCAAGCTTTCAGAAGCCTTCTAGGTGCCCGGCGTCACGCTTAACAGCCTTACGTGGCACCTGTTGGACAGGCCACATGAAGGGCCGCTCTCCCCCAGCCCAACCAGGCCCGAGAGCCGCCACGACAGTACCACGCATCATCATTGTACACCTGCTGCCCTCTCAGGGCCCCTGCCTGCGAGGCAAGCTAACCTCGTGGGCCCGATCCCCTGCCGGCCCACACGGCCAACCTGAACCGCCATCTTGGACACTTCACCACGAGGTCGCCTGGCCCCCGATCGACCCCGACCCTGGGCCTGGCCCGGCCTCAGACATCTCGGCACCACCATCCACCCAGGAGGTGAGCGGGCTACTTGGCAAGTCAATGGGAGAAAGAGGTGTCGATGGCTCCCCCCGCCAAGTGCCGCTCGCCCATCGCCTCCCCGGGCGCTGGCTCCACCCCCCTGCTGGGTGTCTGGAATCCCGCATCCCGGACCCCCGACCTCCAAGTGCGAGGGTCCGGACATCAAAGCACGCCAGCCCTATAACTGGGGCAGCTCCAGAGCAGGAAGGCAGTTGTATCTTGGAGTCGAGAGACGTAAAGAGGAACTCATCCTGAACAGACTACTGGCGCTGCCGTAGCTCTGTCCTGTGCACCATCATCCTGCCTGTTGGCGCTGCCACAGCCGTCGTAACCTTCATCCTTCATCGTCGTCCGGATCTGCTGGCGTGGCCGCGGACCGTTGTAACCGTCATCTTCATCGGGACCTGCAGGCTCCGCCGCGGACCGTCATCTTTCATCCGACCATCTCGGGACCTGCTTGGCTCCTCCACGGCCCGATCATCAAGAACGCCGAGCTCAAGGATTGAGAGCTATTTTTGGACTCACCGGTAACTAAAGACTGTCCCGCTACCCCTTTTCCTCAACCAAAGACTAAGCTAGAGGGGACCCCTGAGTCCAGACCTCCTTGTACCATATCATCGTAACCTAAGAATTGCATATAAAGTCTCGTTAACCTTCAGTCTTGTGTGGTGTCCGTCTGTGGGGGGGAAGTTATTCATCTGTACAGTCGTTGGAGACGGCTCTCCCTGGAGACCTCTCCCCGTACCTCGGCCGACCCTCCCGGTCCGTCTAACATTGGTGGCCAGCGGCGCGATTCGAATCACCGCATAACGTACAGAAAATAGCTCACCCCACAACGAACCATAATGACAACTAAAGAAAGCGGATCAACCGAGAAGTTCCAAATGGAAAAACTAGAGGAGTACAGCCACCGTGAACTAAAGCAGTTCTGCATCGAACTAGGTATCGCTACCACCGGACTAAGCACCAAGGACGATTTTAAACATGCCCTACAATCTTGGGCAGAGACCGGGGATACCGAAGCCCCTGAGCAAACCACCACAGCCCCTGAAGGGCAAAGAACCGGTCTCCCGCAAGACGAGATCCAAGAAAGAGAAAAAATCCGACTACACGAGCTAGAAATGGCCCGACTCAAGATGGAAATAGAACTCAAGTTGGCCGAACAAAAAATCAACTTAGAGCACCTACGTCTCCGAGAAGAAAGAGAAGAGAAACAGAGACAAAGGGAGCTCGAGGAAAAGAAACTGGCGTACGAGCACGAACGGAACATAGCCGAGATCAACCTGCGCAAACAGAATAAAGAGTTAGGGGTGCCCGAGAGACCACACACCCCGGGGACCGCGGAGAAAAAAGTACACATCCCCAAGGATGTGGTCCGAGAATATTTCCGAGAGGACGACATCCAACAATGGTTTAAGGCCTATGAAATCGCTATGACTGCGCACCGGATCGATAGAACCGACTGGGGTGCCGGCCTATGGGGCAGATTCCTCAATGAGGGCCGCGATACCCTGTTACAGCTCCCAGACCACCAGATGACCTCCTACGACCATATGAAAGCGGCCCTCCTCACCCGCTATGGTCTCACGCCCGAGATGTACCGCCAGAGGTTCCGAGACTGCACACGCATCCCGGGTACAACTTGGGTGGACTATGTAACGTACTTTAGCAGAGCTTTCGAAGGCTGGATCAAAGGAAACAACGTCACGACATACGAGCAGCTGTTCAATCTGATGGTATGGGAGCATCTGTCCAACAATTGCTTCATCGAACTACGCCAACACCTCCTCGACAGCAAGTTGACCGATCCCCGGCAGCTCGCAGCCGAAGCTGACCGGTGGGAGATAACCAGAGTGGGCCGGAATGGGTCCTACGAGCAAAACAGGAACAACAATGGACACCACCGACCGAGAGGAGGGGGAGGGGGCCAAGGACGAGGGAGAGACAACACTCCGGCCGCCCCCGCTGCCAGCACCACCCCCCCGGCCAACCGGGGCAGCACCCCGGCGCGACCGGGGTACAGAGCCAATGTCACATGTCACCGATGCCAGCGAGTCGGCCACTATGCAAATGACCCAAGCTGCCCGCAGTATCAGAGTCCAAAACCCCGCCAAATGGCCGCCGCGGCACTAGGGGAAGAACAGATCCCCGAGGAACAAGAAACAGACCAGCAAGAGTATCAAGAGTGGGAGCCAGCCGCCATGACTCTCGCGTGCTTAGGGGGAAGAGACATGGTCCCGCGGGTCCCCCTACCCGCTAACACCCAGAAGTACAGCCAATGGGTAAGCATCAATGGACAACGGGCCGAAGCCCTTCGAGACACCGGGGCCAGTGTGACAGCCGTCCGCTGTCACCTGGTGACCCCAGAACAATATCTACCGAACACCCTCTGCCCTGTGCGATCAGCCGACAACTCGGAAAGTCTGTGTCGGATGGCCTGCGTCCCCTTTGAGTGGGGGGGAGTCTCCGGCATGCTGAAGGTGACGGTCCGAGACGACTCCCCCGTGGACTGCCTACTCGGAAATGACCTGGAGAGCTCCCCGTGGGCAGCCGTGGAGCGAAAAGAACACTTGGGGATGTTAGGCGTCCCGGACTGGGCGTGCGTCACCACCCGGTCCATGGCCGCCCGGGCCAACCCTCACCCAGAAGAACCAGAATGGCCGGCGCCGCCGCCTCCGGTCGCCCCAGCCGAGACCACCGACCCTGACACCCCCCTCGAACCTGCTCAACCTTCCGACATCGCTAACCTTGACCAGTGGGCCCAAGAGGGGGGACCCACCCAAGAACAATTTCGCCGGGAGCAGAAGACCTGTCCCTCCCTAGAGGGACTCCGCCAACAAGCGCTCGCCCAAGGCGCAGGGGATACTTCCGGAACTCATTGGGTCTACTGGGACAATGATCTACTGTACAGCGAGCAAAGAATCGCCGAGCTGGGGGCCAACAGAGTACTAGCGGTACCCCTCCGTTTCAGAGACTTCCTGTTAAACTTGGCCCACGATGTCCCCCTGGCAGGGCACCTCGGACAAGATAAAACTTACAGCCGCCTAGTGACCCACTTCTTCTGGCCCAAAATGAGAAACGATGTGCACCAGCATTGCCGATCTTGCCCCACGTGCCAAGCCAGTGGGAAGAGCGGCCGCAAACTAAAGGCCCCCTTGCAACCCTTTCCAGTAGTCACGACCCCATTTGAGAGGGTCGGAATAGACATTGTGGGACCCCTAGACCCGCGTACAAAACAAGGCCATCGCTTTATTCTGGTGCTGGTGGACCACGCCACCCGCTACCCTGAGGCTATACCTCTCCGAACCGTGACAGCCCCAGTGGTCGGCCGGGCCCTGATGGGGATCTTCTCCCGTGTGGGGTTCCCCCGAGAAGTCGTCAGCGACAGAGGCACGAACTTTATTTCTAAATACATGAAATCACTCTGGCAACAGTGTGGGGTCACCTACCGATTCACGACCCCCTATCACCCCCAAGGGAACGGACTGGTTGAGCGGTTCAACCGCACACTAAAAGGGATGATCGGGGGATTGGAAGAGCCCCTCCGTCGCCAGTGGGATGTACTGCTGCCGTGCCTCCTCTTCGCCTACCGGGAGGTCCCACAAAAATCACTAGGCTTCAGCCCATTTGAACTGCTATACGGGCACCCAGTGCGGGGGCCGCTCAGCCTGATCAAAGAAGGCTGGGAGATGCCTCCGGCCAAGAACCCTCCAGACGTCTTCCGGTACCTCCTCACCCTCCGCAACCAGTCACAGCGGTTCAGAGACCTAGCAAAAGTCAACCTAGAGGCCAGTCAAGAGGATATGAAAAAATGGTATGACCAGAACGCCTCATCCATTGAATTCGAGCCGGGGCAACAAGTATGGGTAATGTCCCCCACAGAACCTTGCGCTCTCCAAGACAAATGGACGGGGCCCTTCAAGGTGATCGAGCGCAAGGGCCCTGCCACCTATCTGATCGATATGGGGTCCTCCCGGAACCCACTCCGGGTCCTCCACACCAACAGGCTGAAACCTCACTTTGCACGAACCGAACTCAGCCTACTGATGGCCACAGACAACGGGGCTGAAGACGACTCCGAGCCTCTCCCTGACCTCCTGCGGACCCAGGAGCAAGACGGCTCCGTAGATGGGGTCCGCCTCTCGGAGACCCTCACCAGAGAACAACGCCAAGAGTGCCAAGCCCTCCTGTCACAGTTCGCCAGCCTGTTCTCCCTCACCCCAGGTGTCACGTCCTGGTGTGTGCACGATGTGGACACCGGAGATAGCCCTCCTATCCGCCACCGGGCCTACCGCGTACCTGATCGGGTACGGGCCTGCATCCAGGCGGAAGTGGCCAAGATGCTCACGCTCGGGGTCATCGAGCCCTCAGACAGTCCATGGGCCAGCCCGGTCGTGCTGGTCCCCAAAGCAGCCGCCCCCGGAACCACCCCAGAACTCCGGTTCTGTGTCGACTACCGGGGCCTGAATGAGGTCACCCGGACGGACGCACATCCCATCCCCCGGGCAGATGAACTGGTCGACCGAATGGGAGCTGCCCGCTACCTCAGCATCTTCGACCTGACAGCAGGTTATTGGCAGATCGGCCTCACACCCCGAGCACAGGAACGTTCTGCCTTCTCCACCCCCGATGGCCACTATCATTTTACGGTCATGCCTTTCGGCATGAAAAATGCACCAGCGACTTTCCAACGGCTCGTCAATAAAGTCCTGGCGGGGCTCGAAGGGTTCAGCGCCGCCTACCTAGACGACATCGCTGTGTACAGCCACCACTGGACCGAACACCTCCACCACCTCCGAGCAGTGCTGCAAGCCCTTCAACGAGCTGGCCTCACGATCAAGGCCAGCAAATGTCAAATTGGACAAGGGTCTGTGACCTACCTCGGGCACCAGGTGGGAAGCGGCCTAGTGGCCCCTCTACAGCTAAAAATTGCTGCCATCCAGGACTGGCAGCCCCCTATCACCCAAACCGAGGTACGAGCATTCCTGGGCCTCACAGGCTATTACCGAAGGTTTGTAAAAGACTATGGAACCATAGTGGGGCCTCTCACGGAACTCACGTCAAAGACTCAACCAAAGAAAGTGAACTGGACCCCAGAGTGTCAAACGGCATTCGAACAATTGAAGGCCGCCATGTGTTCCGCTCCTGTGCTCCAGGCCCCCGACTACAGCCGGGAGTTCCTCGTCCAGACGGATGCCTCCGACCAGGGCATTGGGGCGGTCCTGTCCCAAGTGAACACCGAAGGCCTTGATCAACCCGTGGCCTTCATCAGCCGGAGGCTCCTACCCCGGGAGCAACGCTGGAGCACCATAGAGAGAGAAGCATTCGCAGTGGTATGGGCCCTCAAAAAGCTCCGGCCCTACCTTTTTGGCACCCACTTCCGGGTGCAGACCGACCACCGACCCCTGCAGTGGCTGATGCATATGCGGGGGGAAAACCCAAAATTGCTGCGCTGGTCCATCTCCCTGCAAGGTATGGACTTCACAGTCGAACACCGGCCAGGACCAGACCACGCCAACGCAGACGGCCTGTCCCGGTTTTTCCGCCTCGACGACGAGAGTCCCCAGGAAGATGGGTAACTCTCCCCGCCTTCAGCTGGGGGGGACGCATGTTGGACAGGCCACATGAAGGGCCGCTCTCCCCCAGCCCAACCAGGCCCGAGAGCCGCCACGACAGTACCACGCATCATCATTGTACACCTGCTGCCCTCTCAGGGCCCCTGCCTGCGAGGCAAGCTAACCTCGTGGGCCCGATCCCCTGCCGGCCCACACGGCCAACCTGAACCGCCATCTTGGACACTTCACCACGAGGTCGCCTGGCCCCCGATCGACCCCGACCCTGGGCCTGGCCCGGCCTCAGACATCTCGGCACCACCATCCACCCAGGAGGTGAGCGGGCTACTTGGCAAGTCAATGGGAGAAAGAGGTGTCGATGGCTCCCCCCGCCAAGTGCCGCTCGCCCATCGCCTCCCCGGGCGCTGGCTCCACCCCCCTGCTGGGTGTCTGGAATCCCGCATCCCGGACCCCCGACCTCCAAGTGCGAGGGTCCGGACATCAAAGCACGCCAGCCCTATAACTGGGGCAGCTCCAGAGCAGGAAGGCAGTTGTATCTTGGAGTCGAGAGACGTAAAGAGGAACTCATCCTGAACAGACTACTGGCGCTGCCGTAGCTCTGTCCTGTGCACCATCATCCTGCCTGTTGGCGCTGCCACAGCCGTCGTAACCTTCATCCTTCATCGTCGTCCGGATCTGCTGGCGTGGCCGCGGACCGTTGTAACCGTCATCTTCATCGGGACCTGCAGGCTCCGCCGCGGACCGTCATCTTTCATCCGACCATCTCGGGACCTGCTTGGCTCCTCCACGGCCCGATCATCAAGAACGCCGAGCTCAAGGATTGAGAGCTATTTTTGGACTCACCGGTAACTAAAGACTGTCCCGCTACCCCTTTTCCTCAACCAAAGACTAAGCTAGAGGGGACCCCTGAGTCCAGACCTCCTTGTACCATATCATCGTAACCTAAGAATTGCATATAAAGTCTCGTTAACCTTCAGTCTTGTGTGGTGTCCGTCTGTGGGGGGGAAGTTATTCATCTGTACAGTCGTTGGAGACGGCTCTCCCTGGAGACCTCTCCCCGTACCTCGGCCGACCCTCCCGGTCCGTCTAACAGCACCACAGAGTGAATGCCACTAGGCCCGGCCCCACTGTCTCCCAGGATACCAGAACCAGTCTTGAAAACATGAGAAGACAGCTTATTAACACTGTCCTGCAGAGGAGCAAGAGCCTGGGCAATAGCCGAAGAAAGGAGCTTGTCAACCTCTGCAGGAGTACGTCCCTGGGGGGGCTGTTCCTCTGCAGAGTGAGCTGCCACATAGTCATGGTTATTACTTGACTGCATTATTAATGAGGGTCGGGCACCCATAAACTGATACACCCTATTAAATACCAAAGAGTATCCCCAACACGAGTGCCTCAAAACAACAAGCCTTTAAAACTGAGAAGGCTGCTGTTTATTATATATTTATTATTTATTGTCACCAGCACAAGAGAAAGAAACCACAAAGTGCTACAACCTGGGCCAAGCCCGTCAAAACGTACCGCAAACGTGATGTCAGTGAAGGGGGGAGAGGCAGAACGAAGAAACAGACGAAGCGCCAAAGCCTCTGCGCGTTTTCACCACGCGCGCGCAAAGGGAGCTGTGGGGAAAAAGAAGCACCGGCAGCGCGTCAAAGAAAACGGCACCACACAGCGCACGCGTGGTAATAAAGACGCTCGAGCCACAGCCTACCACGTCAACAACAGAGCAGGAGAACCCCGTAACAAGAAACAATATGGGAATAACTGTCAACAATAAACTGCCCATGCCAAAATCCCGAAATACGCAGTAGTTTGAAAAGGGACTTAACTGGAGGGGCAGCAATGAAGAAAGAGGAAGGACTACGTCGAGGGATTCCCTTTATCTATTTGGATGGACTGTGATTGGTGGACTGGCTCCCATGGTTACCTATGTGCCTCATGGGTTATGTAGTTCGGAGCCTGTGTTTTTTCTGTTTACTTTTAACTTGCTGTCAATAAAATGAAGAAAGGCTATGCAGAATCCTCGCCTCGACTTCCTGACATAGAATTATACCGCCGTTAACACCATGGTGAAATGAGGACGAATGCCCCTGAGGGGAGGTACAGGAGTATAACAAAAAGATAACGCCAGGTTGAGGCGCTGGCGGGCGCTAGAAAAAATATATAGTCAAGATCCCCCCTAACAGAATAATTAAATAGAGAGTCACTTGATTAGTAGAGAGCACAAGAGCTGTAGCTCACACCGATCAAGGAGAAATGCAATTGACCAAGGTGGGTAGCAAAACAAAAATAATAATAAAAACATAAACCGGTAGGTAAAGTGATACACACTAACAATAAATCAGATCCAAGCTTATCAGCTGAAAATAAAACTGCAAGGGGCAACCAAAGACAGAACCATATTAAAAGCGTCCCTAGGCACCGAGCCAGGGGGGGAGTCAAAGATCAAACTAGCATTCTACATCAGAAAAGGGCTAAAAACTAAACTGATCGCCCTATCTCCCAGGGGCAGTTCTCATTGAAGCCCTTACTTACAGCATTGAGAAGAAAGATCCAGAAGACTTCTCTCTTTTTCCGTACACTCTAGGGTCTTGGCCTGGGTGGGCTAGTATCTTTTCTACGATGGACCATTAAAGGTCCCCTTGAGTGTGTTTTTTATCATGCCAATGGGGTCCCCCTTCTTAGTAGATACTCTGCTGTAATCACTGCAGAGTATGTAAGGGTACCCAGTAATCTGTACAACAGTGCATTTGGTATTTGGCAGCGCTATTTCTTAGCCCAAAATGCACCCACACATCCATTTTTGGATGCAAGGTTGCATTTTGCACTAAGAAAATAGTGTGAGATGTCTACTTTGCCCTGTTGCGTAATTCCACGGAATCTCACAGAATGTTGATGCAATGCCCTGGAATTCCACAGAATCAAGTGCCCGATTCACAGAACTAACTCAAGACAAAATCCTAAACTTACTACCATTTGGTATTCACAGAAGGCACATACTCATTTCGGTATTCACAGCCTGTTGGTTGGAGTGGCGTAGAGTGAAGTGGTGTACACTGGAGTGGCGTGGAGTAGCATACAGTGGAGTGACATACAGTGAAAGAGCATTCAGTGTTGTGAAGTAGAGTGAAGTGGAATACAGTGGAATGCAGTAGTGTGGAGTGCCGTACAGTGGAATGTCCTAGAGTGGAATAGCATATAGTGGAGTAGCGCAGAGTGGAGTGGCACACAGTGGAGTAGGGTAGACTGAATTGGCATATAGCGGAGTGCGGTAGAGTGGAATAGAATACAGATAATACAGTGGAGTGTTGTAGAGTGGAGTGGCGTCCAATGTAAATGAGTAAGTATTTTTTTTTTTGCATAGTTACTTAAAACCATTGCTACAGAGTATCTCATGAAATGTCATTTATAAGTTACAATTTTACAAAAAGTAGTATAAAATAATTTATAAAAAATCTGTAAAATCGGTGCAAAATATTTGTTTAGCAGCATCCGACTCAGTTCTTCATGACTATAATGTTGTTCTGTCCAAAGTTAGCAACCGGTGGTCGGCATCTTCATTTCGTGGCATTCTCTTCTCTGCTTGTCTCAAATATTTTACCAGGTGGCAGTTCAGCTGCATGTCCCCTGGTGCAAAGCATGCCAGCATGGCCTGCCTCCGTGTGCGGATGCATCTCTTGTTAAAAAGTGGCTTTAAGAGCTGTTTTCGTTCCTGTGTTAGTTCTTTGCACGTACAGAGCAGATGCAGCATATCCTCTTGCGCTGTGCCACGCAGGCGACAGATAGAATCTGTTTTTTTTTTTTTAGCCAATGTGGATGCTGCTTCATGCATGGTAGCAAGCCAAGTCGCTACTTCAGGAATTTTATTTTAATGAATTTGGCAAACCCTAGGGCTAGGTATTTTTGAGCAGCGGGAGAGGTATAGGAGCTCAGGATCATCCAGCTTTTGTGATCTTCTGGATAGGGCTGCTTTGTCTTCAATCCAGGATTGTCTCTTTACTGTTTTCTTTGTTATTTATTGAGAAGGCAGTGGCTTATAGATGTTTCCCAAAGCTTGAGAAGGCCCAGGGTGGTCAGGCTTGCTAGTAGGTATTTTGTCGGTGGTGATGTTTTTTCCATTGTAGTTCTGACCACAAATACCAGTTTAGGGTTCCTGGTTTTGATTTTCTTACTTTGTCCCAAAAGATGACTGACGCACCTTGTCTTGCAAGGGTCTGTTTTTGAACACCAAACCCGAGCCAAATCTGTGCTGGAGAGACTCTTGTTGGTAGGCCAAAGATTATTCTGTACACTTTTGCAACCACCCCATCCAAGATTTTGGAATCCCTTCCCCTCTGTGCCTTGCTCCCGCAAGGTACTGTAGGCAGGAGTTTTGCCCGTATTACTTCGACCAGTGGGGCAAGTGAGGGGCCGCTCAGTTTGGAGTTAAGGTTTCTCAATGAAATTGCTTGGGGTTGTCCCTTCTTTTTGATTGTGTCCCTTTGGGCAGCCAAATGTCCCCCTTTGTAGATGATCATCCCCAGATATTTATATTCAGCAGTCCAATTTTGACCAAAGTCGGTTGCAGTTCACGTGATCAAAAGCGGCCCGGTAATCAATAAAGCATAAGTATAGTGGCATTTTTGTAGTCTCTGCCTTATCTAATAACAAAGCCATGGTGATTATGTTTGTTAACGTTCCAACAGATTTGGAGAAGCCAGTTTGGTTTAAGGGTATCATTTTTTAAAATAAATCTTTTTATTTAACAATCATCGACATACAATCAATCATAGAATGAGGTCAATATTAGTATAGGCGTGACAAATTAAGGCAATAATCCTTCACATTGTACACAGTAAGGACATAATATGGAGTGAGCAGGCCATCCAATTCAATACTAAGTGGGGGAACGCGTATGTCTCCATGATACGAGTTCCATGGAGACCATATTCAGGACCACTTTTTAGGGCAACCTCGGGCAACATATACTGTCTTTTCCCTGAACACGCACCAGTCCAGGTTTGCCTCCCATGCCTCTAGTGTGGGCGGTGTTGCCGCTCCCCAGGCCTGAGCGATGTTTCTTTTGGCTAACATAAATTCCAGAGTGGCCCATTGTGTTTGATGTGTATTCAAATCCGTAGGTTCCCATATGTTCAGGAGACATCTATGTGCTTCCGGGTGAATAGTTGCTGTGAGAACAGCCCCCATTACTTCATGTACCTCCCTCCAGTATGACTGAATATGTGCACACTCCCATATGATGTACATAAAGGTGCCTATTTGCCCACACCTTCTGCGACATTCCCCTGCTCCCGCTCTTCCCATCTGCACCAGTCGGGGTCCGGTAATACACACCCTATGCAGGATTTTAAGCTGCACCAGCCTCAGTCTTGCAGGAATTGCCACCACCCCAGGGGAGGACACTGCCTCTTAGCAATCCTCATCATCCATTTCTATACCATCTGCCACCCATTTATTCCATAGTACTAGGAGAGGATCCTCCAAGTTATATATTAAATTGTTATAAATTAGTGATATGGTTTTCTCGGGGAGGTGGCCATCCAGTATCCTATCTTCCAGCGGGGAGAACTCTGGAGGGGAGGAACCCTTTGGGAGGAGTGAGTGTAGTGCATGCCGAACTTGTGTATAGCGAAAATGCTCAGTGTCAGCTAGCTCGTTAGCTAGGCTTTGGAGAGCAGCAAATGTTTTCACTCCTCCCTTTTCCCACATATCTTTAATCTGTGAGATACAGATCAGGTCCCATTTGTCAAAGCCCTTCGAATTCCACAGATTATCCAATCGCGCAGAGTCCCACAGGGGGGTAGCCAACGTCAGTTTATGCTCACATCGAGAGATCTGTTGGCTGCGTGTCACACACTTACCGAGTGACCAGTAGGGCCCATTGGTCAGGTTTCGAATAGAGTGATCTATTATAATTCCGTCCCAGAAGAAGCCACCTATCTATATGGTAGCCTGGGTCGTCAGGGTTACCGTAGGTGCCATGATTGATAGCTGCTAGATGCGCTGCCCAGTAATATTTCTTTATATCAGGGAGGCCGATGCCTCCATCGTACCATTTTAATGTGAGTTTGCCTAGGGCTATACGTGGCGTTCCATTCCGCAATAAATCTCTCTTGAGGAGTTCAATTTCCTTAAAATATGTCTGAAAGACAGGGTTGAGAGAGGTTTGCAGGGCGTAGAGGAAACGGGGGAGGGACATCATTTTAAAAAGGGCAGCCTTACCCAGGATAGAGAGGAGGAGAGATTTCCAACTGGCTATGTCCCGTTTTAACCGCAGTATCGGGGGAAGTCATTTTTTTTTCATATCGGAGTGCAGGGTCTAAGGTGAGAAATATCCCCAAATTATTGTATCCCGGGGCACTGATCTGGATCGGACAGTTCTGGGGTAAAGTAGGTGGGCCTCCCTGGAGGACATATAGGTGGGACTTGGTCCAATTGATCGTGAACCCAGAATATCTGCTGAATATTGCCAATATATCTAGAACTGCAATCAGGGATTTCCTAGGGGATGTGAAATAGAGCAATATATAGTCTGCGTAAAGCGAGATGCGGTCCTCCCATTTAGGAGACTAATGCAAACCTTGAATAACTGGATCCCATCGGATACACGCCGCCAGTGGTTCCAATGCTAAAGCAAACAGGAGGGGGGAAAGCGGGCATCCCTGACGGGTTCCCCAGCTCAGGGCAAATGTGTCTGACTTTTTATTATGAACCACAACCTGCGGCAATGGCATCAAGTACAGGAGGTGTACCCACTGAATGAATTCCGGACCAAACCCCATTTTTCAGAGCACTGCTAAGAGATAAGGCCATTCGATAGTACCGAACACCATGGTTGCGTCCAAGGACACTAGAAGAGCTGGTTCCAGTATGGTGTCCGCTCTACCTAGAACACCATGAACTCGGCGCAAGTTTAGCGCCGTGTTCCGGTATGGTATAAAACCGGATTGGTCCCGGTGTACAAGGCTCGTTTTGATTTTAACTAGACGGTTGGCCAGAACCTTAGCAAGAATATTGGGCTCAGCATTAAGGAGTGAGATCGGACGATATGAAGTACAATCTGTTTTGGGTTTGCCTTCCTTATGTATAGTTACAATGGTGGCTATTCGTTGGTCCATTGGTAGCTCCCCTCTCTCCCTGCTTTCCTAAAACAATGCTTTAAGGTAGGTGGCTAATTTGTCCGGTTTAAGTTTATATAATTCAATTGGAATGCCGTTAGGACCAAGGGCCTTCCCTGAGTTTAGTGATCTGCGCTATTTCGTCAGCTGTCAAGGTGCTATCTAATATCTGCTGATTTGTCAAGGAGATGGTGGGAAGTGCTATGTCCCTCAACAGTTCGGACGATTCTTCTTCGGTGTAGGGTGCCACAGCGGTGTACACCTCAGCAAAAAGCCTAGCAAAGCAATTTGCGATTTCTTGAGGGTCAGTTATGCAAATATTGTTAGCGTCTCAGAGAACCAGGACCAGTCTAATTGCCCATTCTCGTCTATCAAGCCAAGCTATCAATTTCCCCGCCTTATCTCCTAGATCGTAAAGTCTACTGAGCTTCTCTCTCCCCATTGTCTTAGCTTTCTCTGTAACTAGTGCCCTAGATTCATCCTGTTTAAGACGCAATATGTGGAGCGATTCTGGTGTGATCTGTGTTTCCAACTCCCTCTCTAGTCGATAGATCTCATCCTCTATGTTAGATATCTCTTTTTGTTGCTCCTTCTTCTGTCCAGATATTAGGGACAAAACCTGTCCTGAGTTCTGTTTTAAAAGCTTATCAGAGTGTCTGGGAGGAGTCCACTGTGCCCTCGTTCTCACTGAAATAAGTATCCATCGTGTTGACGAGATCCTTACGGGCTTTGGAATTATGGAGATACCAGGGATTGATTGGGACGATTCTGCCCACCCTTACCTGATCCAGGAGTATATGTACCCATAACGGCGAGTGATCAGATATGCCCCTAGCTAAGTGTCTGATTTCGTGAATGTGGGAGATTTGGGGGCTAGGGAACAAAACATAGTCCAATCTGGAAAGGCTGTGGTGGGCTCCGGAGTGGAAGGTATGTTGTATTTTCTCAGTGTTGTAAGTACGACAGAAGAGCTACTAACCCCATGGCCTCAAGGATGTCTGACAGCCATCTAGCGGTGGGTACCAGTTTACGCTGGGGTGGTGGTGCAATCTACCCGAGCTTACTTAATTAAAATCACCTCCCAGTCGCAACAGCCCATCCCGTAGTGAGAGAAGAGTAGTGCACAGGTCCTGGAATGTAGTAGGCTGGAGGCCAGGTGGGACAAAAACAGACACTAAAGTAATGGTCCGCCCCTCCCAAGACCCAGTAATACCTACGTAACGACCCCTGTCATCAGCCCTTTTGGAACCCACACTAAGGGGAAATGTGTTTTTCAACATAATACCCACCCCCCTCGAACTCGTTGTGAACCCTGCATGCGCCACAAGTTTATATCCACATCTGCACATCGCTTTACATGAATGTCCTATCAAGTGAGTCTCCTGAAGGAGGACATCAGGGGACTGTTTCCTGATATATTGGAAAACTATACTGCGTTCAACTTTGTCCCCAAGCCCATTGACGTTTCAGCTCAGAATTTTGGCACTCTTATCCCACTGCGTATGCATTAAGACGAGTGAAAATCCTCATAGCTTCAGTCACGCCTTTCACATAGCTCGTCAATGAAAAAACGTCATCAAAAAACAAATACAAACCTCCCCTCCTACAGCCCCGTTCCCTGCTTCCCTATCCTCTGGACTTGAAACAGCCCGTACTAAACTGGCAGAGTGCCTGTTGCCCAACTTCTGTAATAAGTGAAGAAAATTAGGGTGCGTGGTGCCCCGGCCCCCTCATCCCCTCACCTATGAGTACTTTACGTGTCACTGAGAGGAAATGTTATGTCATTGAGTCTCCTGCCTTTCAGACTAGATTCACCTCCTTTACCAGTATCATAATGTTCCATATTGTCCATCGGTAACTCCACCCTGCCACGCGCTTCTCTCATGGAGGTCTATTGCGTCCAGTGCTCCTTAGTGCGTCTCCATTCGCTCTTTAGCTTATTCCCTCAACGCTGCCAGCCTGATTTCACGCTTTGCGTGTCTCCAACCAGTTCGCTGCTGTCTCTGGGTGGTTGAAAAACCATGCTCCGCCATCTGCTTCCACTCGGAGCTTAGCTGGGAAGAACATTGCATACTTGAAGCCCTTGTCTCTAAGCATTCTCTTAACTCCCAAAAAGGATTTCCGTTGCTTCTGGACCATCTGGGTGAAGTCAGGGAAGAAGGTGATATCAGCATTGTCAAACCTGAGCGGAGGTCTCGCTCTGGCGCGCTGGAGTATTGTGTTGCGGTCCCAGTAGTTGAGGATCCTGGCCAGGATCTGGCCTGGCGGGGGGGCTCAGTTTCGGACTGCCCCCGGGACTCTGTGGGCTCTTTCAATGACAAAGAGGTTGCCAAGTCCTTTAGGTTTGAGATGTTGAAGGATGAGCTCCTCTACAAATAGATCTACTGCCTCCCCCTCCGATTTCTCCGGAACCCCTAATATGCTAATATGCATACGTTATTGCGTCTAAGGCGTCCTTTATAGTCGTCCAGCTTGGTTTCTGTGAACTTTTGGAAAGTCTGCAGCTCTTGAAGTTCAGTTTGTAGTTGTGAGGCATCCTCCACCAAGCTGGTAGTCTTGAGTTACACCTGCTTAAGCCTTTCATAATTTTTATTAAGGTCTGTCCGGAAAAGGTTCACTTTAAGCGTTATGGTGTCCATTTTGTGCTCCAGCGAAGTTTTGATCTCCGCTATTGCTGCCATGAAATCCTTAAGAGTGGGTTCTTTGTCAGGGTTCCCGTGCTCTCCTGCATTTTTATGCTTAGGTGATGGCTCCGGCATGCTCTCTTTTGAGAATGCGTATTTGTCTAGTTTATTAGATTGAACTGTCTTGAGGCCCCGTGTGGGCGCCATTTTATCTTCCTTCGGTTTGTCACTGCACTGTATAGCGGGGCTCACTATCTGGTTTATTTATGGGTGAACCCCGCTCTATGGCGCCGTTAATAAAAACACTGCAGGTGCTGGGTTGAATTTCAGGTGTATTACCCACCGGGCAAGGTTGGTGAGGCTGCAAGCGGTCAGTGATCGTTCCATATCTAGGACTCTGCTGCTTGATGGGTGTTGCCACTGTTGTGTGTGGAGTGGCACTGGCGCAAGGAGAGGGGGGCCTGTATCAGTGTACCCGAACACTCTCTCCCCACCGCACCCGCCACAGACCTCAATTCCGGATTTACCACGTCGATGGTATAAGCTTGCCAGATCGGCGCTTTGCTTTTGCCCTGCAGCTTCACTGTTAATCCTCCCCCCGTTTACTGCCATGATTGAGAATCACCGTGGGGTTCGACCTAGGGAGGACGATCTGGAGCGGGCTCAGAGTTCTGCCACCTGCGTCATTACGCATGTCCCACCCTTCCTCACTCGAGGTCCCAGCGCTCTCTGGCTGTGCAGGCCTCACGCTGCCGAAGGTGTCATCTCAGCGTGGAGATTAGCTATAGGCTCCGTTCTTTCAGCCTTCAACACCCAATGTCTTCCGGTTTCTGTTTTCCTCTGCAGTTGCTCAGGATATGTGGGTCAGATATGTAGATTTGGGTTGGAGTCTCCGTAGCTCTACGAAGCAGCGGCCATCTCGCTACGTTGCGTAGCCACACCCCCTTAAGGGTATATTTGAGTTGTCTTCTGCCCAGTTTTGCAATTCATCCAGCAGAGTGCCTGCAAAAATGTTTGCCTCATTATCCAAAAGGGAAACTATAGGCAGAGTCTTATCGCCCGACTTCAAAATAGGTGAAATTTTCGAGGCACGTAGGAACGAAGGAAGTAGGCCTGTCTGCCATACTTCCATGAACAGTAAACTAAGTGCTTTTGCCCAATAATCGCCATTTTGTTTATAAAGCACAGGTGGTATTCCATTTGGGCACAGTGCCCCTTCTTGTCTTCCCTTCTTTATATAGCTTTTAATTGTTTTGAGGTGATCATTTGAGGGTATGAATCCCGGCAGTGATTTCCAAGGTAGATAGCCCAGTCCTTCTCAGATATATTTGAAGACAGACCCTCGTGTGTTGGGTGGGTAAATCTTTTTATTGTCTCCCAGAACATTGCACTGTCTTTCCGCTTAGAATCTGCATTCAATTTCGCCCATAGAGAGTCATAATTGTCTCTTCTGGCCTCCCAAATTGCTTGCTTCAGCTGTTTTTTCTGCTTTTGTAATTCTGCTAGTTTTAAGGTGTTAGTTGGAGACCACTTTACCTGCCGTAACATATAATTAATAGTGTTATTGGGCCCAATTCACAGAATGAACTTAAGACTCAATCCTAAACTTACTACAATTTTGGTATTCACAGAATGCACTTACTACTTTTGGCATTCACAGAATGCACTTACTACTTTTAGTATTCACAGAATGAACTTACTACTTTTGGTATTTACAGAAGTTAGGATTTTGTCTTAAGTTTATCTTAAGACAAACTTAAGACAGACTTAAGACAAACTTAAGACAGACTTAAGTTAGGATTTTGTCTTAAGTCTGTCTTAAGTTTGTCTTAAGACTAAGACAACATCCTAACTTCTGTGAATACCAAAAGTAGTAAGTTCATTCTGTGAATACTAAAAGTAGTAAGTGCATTCTGTGAATACCAAAATAGTAGTAAGTTTAGGATAGAGTCTTGCGTTCATTCTGTGAATCGGGCCCATTGATCTTATCTTACTCTTTTGGATCCTGGAAAAGTTGGAATTGCCGCTACCGCTGTGCTGTGTCCTTGATTTAATTGGGACGACAAATGAGTTTCCCAAGGCGTTCGTATAGTTTGTCCATTTCTCCATCTCATTGCCACCTTCACGAAATTCTAATAAAAGTATTTCTGCTTGCTGAAAGTTCTCTTGCGTCGCTTGCACAATTTTCTTTCTATAGTTGATTGTGGTGGTCATACCTGGCTGACCCTTCCACCTCATGAGTTTTGGCATATTTGTGCGAAGAGTGAGCTCATGAGGCCGGTGATCACTGTCCGCTTTGCACCTATACTGAATAAAAAGATTTCATTAAAAAGGGTTAGAGACAAAAACGTATAGGCCAGCGTCGAGTTTTTGGTTAGTGAATGATGAGTGAATGCCGGAGGAGTGTCGCCTATGCTTCTACCATTCACAGCTGTGAGGTTTAGATGTTCAAGTTCCTCTATTAGGCTCTGGACATTTTTTGTAGGTATTCTGATGAATTATTACGCTGTTGTGGTATGTTCCATAGCTGGTTCTGTATCATTACCTCCTCCGCTAATGATGAGCCAAGTAGATGTAGAAAAAAATCCCCTGTGAGTATTGTATCTAGTGTTTAAATCTCACTCATGCAGAGCTCTACAAAGTTTGTCAATTGTTTTGTATCCTTGATTTTCCTGTTGGGGTAAATATAAGTGTTTATTATTGCGATATCCTGGTACCCGTTCCCTGATGGCCCAAATGAGGTGGACATTTAGATGGCTATGGATTCTGGTGTACTCAAACCAACTGTGTGAGCTGAGGTTGTACATGTATTATGCACATAAATTACCAGGCCTCCCTGAAGATGACCGTATCTTGCCTTTTTAAGTGCTGGTGAAAAGAAGCATAAGTATCCTTGTAAGTGTGGCGGATCAGTCAACCATGTCTCCTGTAAGGCAATGATGTAGAATGACCTTTAATAGTTTATGAAGTCCCGGTCTGCCAGATTTCTATTTAGCCCATTGATGTTCCATGAGCATATTCGTAATAAATTGATTTCGCCTCCTGGTCGCTTGTACCTGCTGTTCTGTTAATTGTTTCTTGGTTAGTTAGTAATTGTCCTTGTCGGCCATCTCGGTCCCTCATGACAAATTCAATGGAATAGCGTAGTATGGAGTGGTGTAGAGTGGAGCTGCATACACTGGAGTGGTGTAGAGTGGAGTAGCATACAGTAAAGTGATATATATTGGAATACCGTACTGTGGAGTGTTGTTCAGTGGAGTGGCGTAGAGATGGATAGCATATACTGGAGTAGCATAGAGTGGGTTGGCATACAATTGAGTGGCGTAGAATGGAATGGTGTCCTGTGGAAAGGGGCAGAGTGGAATACCATACAGTAGAGTGGCATAGACTGGAGTTGTATACAGTGAAATAGCATAGAGTTGAGTGGTGTATAGTGTGGTGGGTGTTGCGTGCCTGAGTCTGAGGGCACAAAGAGAACAGGCATGGTGATAATGGATAGAGGGCACGAAGGGAGCAGACATGGAGGAAAGGGGCAGTCTCAGGGCACGAAGGGAGCAGGCATGGAGGAAAAGGGTAGTCTCAGGGCACGGAGGGAGCAGGCATGGAGAAAAGGGGCAGTCTCAGGGCACGAAGGGAGCAGGCATGGAGGAAAGGGGCAGTCTCAGGGCACAAAGGGAGAAGGCATGGAGGAAAGGGGCAGTCTCAGGGCACGAAGGGAGCTGGCATGGAGGAAAAGGGCAGTCTCAGGGCACGGAGGGAGCAGGCATGGAGGAAAGGGGCAGTCTCAGGCAGTCTCAGGGCACGAAGGGAGAAGGCATGGAGGAAAGGGGCAGTCTCAGGGCACAAAGGGAGCAGGCATGGAGGGAAGGGGCAGTCTCAGGGCACAAAGGGAGAAGGCATGGAGGAAAAGGGCAGTCTCAGGGCACAAAGGGAGCAGGCATGGAGAAAAGGGGCAGTCTCAGGGCACAAAGGGAGAAGGCATGGAGGAAAGGGGCAGGGTCAGGGCACGAAGGGAGAAGGCATGGAGGAAAGGGGCAGTCTTAGGGCAAGAAGGGAGCAGGCATGGAGGAAAGGGGCAGTCTCAGGCAGTCTCAGGGCACAAAGGGAGAAGGCATGGAGAAAAGGGGCAGTCTCAGGCAGTCTCAGGGCACGAAGGGAGAAGGCATGGAGGAAAGGGGCAGTCTCAGGGCACGGAGGGAGCAGGCATGGAGAAAAGGGGCAGTCTCAGGCAGTCTCAGGGCACGAAGGGAGAAGGCATGGAGGAAAGGGGCAGTCTCAGGGCACGAAGGGAGCAGGCATGGAGGAAAGGGGCAGTCTCAGGGCACAAAGGGAGAAGGCATGGAGGAAAGGGGCAGTCTCAGGGCACGAAGGGAGCAGGCATGGAGGAAAAGGGCAGTCTCAGGGCACGGAGGGAGCAGGCATGGAGAAAAGGGGCAGTCTCAGGGCACGAAGGGAGAAGGCATGGAGGAAAGGGGCAGTCTCAGGGCACAAAGGGAGCAGGCATGGAGGAAAGGGGCAGTCTCAGGGCACAAAGGGAGAAGGCATGGAGGAAAAGGGCAGTCTCGGGGCACAAAGGGAGCAGGCATGGAGAAAAGGGGCAGTCTCAGGCAGTCTCGGGGCACAAAGGGAGAAGGCATGGAGGAAAGGGGCAGGGTCAGGGCACGAAGGGAGAAGGCATGGAGGAAAGGGGCAGTCTTAGGGCAAGAAGGGAGCAGGCATGGAGGAAAGGGGTAGTCTTAGGGCAAGAAGGGAGCAGGCATGGAGGAAAGGGGCAGTCTCAGGCAGTCTCAGGGCACGAAGGGAGAAGGCATGGAGGAAAGGGGCAGTCTCAGAGCACAAAGGGAGCAGGCATGGAGGAAAGTGGCAGTCTCAGGGCACGAAGAGAGAAGGCATGGAGGAAAGGGGCAGTCTCAGGGCACGAAAGGAGCAGACATGGAGGAAAGTGGCAGTCTCAGGGCACGAAGGGAGCAGGCATGGAGGAAAGTGGCAGTCTCAGGGCATGAAGGGAGAAGGCATGGAGGGAAGGGGCAGTCTCAGACAGTCTCAGGGCATGAAGGGAAAAGGCATGGAGGAAAAGGGCAGTCTCAGGGCACAAAGGGAGCAGGCATGGAGGAAAGGGGCAGTCTCAGGGCACAAAGGGAGCAGGCATGGAGGAAAGGGGCAGTCTCAGGGCACAAAGGGAGCAGGCATGGAGGAAAGGGGCAGTCTCAGGGCACAAAGGGAGAAGGCATGGAGGAAAGGGGCAGGGTCAGGGCACGAAGGGAGAAGGCATGGAGGAAAGGGGCAGTCTTAGGGCACGAAGGGAGCAGGCATGGAGGAATGTGGCAGTCTTAGGGCATGAAGGGAGAAGGCATGGAGGGAAGGGGCAGTCTCAGACAGTCTCAGGGCAGGAATCGAGAAGGCATGGAGGAAAGGGGCAGTCTCAGGGCACGAAGGGAGCAGGCATGGAGGAAAGTGGCAGTCTCAGGGCATGAAGGGAGAAGGCATTGAGGGAAGGGGCAGTCTCAGACAGTCTCAGGGCACGAAGGGAGAAGGCATGGAGGAAAAGGGCAGTCTCAGGGCACAAAGGGAGCAGGCATGGAGGAAAGGGGCAGTCCCAGCCAGTCTCAGGGCACAGAGGGAAAAGGCATGGAGGAGAGGGGCAGTCTCAGGCCACGAAGATAGCAGGCATGGAGGAAAAGGGCAGTCTCAGGGCCCGGAGGGAGCAGGCATGGAGAAAAGGGGCAGTCTCACGGCACGAAGGGAGAAGGCATGGAGGAAAAGGGCAGTCTCAGGGCACGAAGGGAGCAGGCATGGAGGAAAAGGGCAGTCTCAGGGCACGAAGGGAGAAGGCATGGAGGAAAGGGGCAGTCTCAGGGCACGAAGGGAGAAGGCATGGAGGAAAAGGGCAGTCTCAGGGCACGAAGGGAGCAGGCATGGAGGAAAGGGGCAGTCTCAGGTCACAAAGGGTGAAGGCATGGAGGAAAGGGGCAGTCTCAGGGCACAAAGGGAGCAGGCATGGAGGAAAGGGGCAGTCTCAGGGCACAAAGGGAGCAGGCATGGAGAAAAGGGGCAGTCTCAGGGCACGAAGGGAGCAGGCATGGAGGAAAGGGGCAGTCTCAGGCAGTCTCAGGTCACAAAGGGTGAAGGCATGGAGGAAAGGTGCAGTCTCGGGGCACAAAGGGAGCAGGCATGGAGGAAAGGGGCCGTCTCAGGGCATGAAGGGAGAAGGCAGGGAGGGAAGGGGCAGTCTCAGGGCACGAAGGCAGCAGGCATGGATAGAAGGGGAAGTCAGAAGGCACATATGGAGATGGCATGGACAGAAGGGGTAGTTGGAGGTCACGAATGAAGGAGGCATGCACAGAAGGGGCAGTCTGAGGGTGCATGGGCAGGCATGGACAGAGGAGGCAGTCAGAGTGCAACAGGAAATACACCCGAGGTCGGGCTTACATCCCCACCCACCCGTCCACCGGTAAAAAAAATGGGGGGGAGCCATGGCCAACTGCCAATTAGGTCAAGGGAGCCACGGGTCAGAAAAGTTTGGGAACCACTGCTGTACAGTGATTATGAGGTGTGGTGTGCACTCATGTTTTATTGCATTAGCGTGACTCCAGTGGCTGAGTTCGGGAAGGAAATTTCTGTTCCGGCTGCCCCAGGGCTTATTGCAAATCAGGATGGATCACGCCTCGCACTGTTTCAAAGTTCATCCGCTGTGTTTATTTATTTTATTTATTATTGACATTTATTGAGCGCACGGCTACCCCCAACGGGGGTGTCCCGGCGCTAAGGATTACGAATGAACAGGAGGAGGAATTAGCAGCCAGAAAATAGAAAGGTTTTTAGTTTGCCCCTGAATTTGGGAATCAGTGTCAGCAAAGCGGAGACTGATGGGTAGGGCGTTCCAAAGTTTTGATGCGACTACTGCAAATGCTCTGCCACCCTTCCTCACAAGGCGGAACCTGGGGGGGAGAAGGAGCCGGCGATGGTTTGATCTGAGGTTAAGGGACGAATGGACCAGTTTCAATCGCTGTCTCAGATATAGTGGCCAATTTCCATTCAGGGCCCTAAAAACTAGTGTGAGGGCCTTGAATCTGACACGAGCAGAGATTGGGAGCCAATGCAACTTTCTAAGATGGGGTGAAATGGAGTGGCGGTAGGGGACTCTACAGATCAGCCTGGCTGCAGCGTTCTGCACCATCTGCAGTCTGTGTAATAGGTAGGCAGGGAGTCCAAGATAAAGACTGTTCGCGTAGTCCAGGTGTGAAGTGATCAAGGCATGGGTCACTGTTTTCATGGCCTCAGCAGAGAGAAAGGGGGAGATCTTTTTTAGCATGTGTAATTTAACAAAGCAAGAAGAGGTGACTTTCTGGATTTGAGTTTTGAAGGATAATTCATTGTCGAATTGAACTCCCAGGTTACGGGCTGTCTTTACCGGGGAGGGGGGTGGATTATGTTCTGCTGGCCACCAGGTGGTGGGTGTCAAAGGGTTTTGCTTGATTAAAAAACAGTACCTCTGTTTTATCCGTGTTCAGTTTTAGCGTGTGCAGAGTCATTGTGTTGGATACCTATTCAATAATTTGACCTTCCAACCCTTGGTTGCAAATCACTTTCTGGTTGGTGTGATGTCTCCAAATGTAATGATTTTGCTCACTTACATTAGGCCTTCATATGGTGCATTCTAGTATATGTAGTGATCTCATCAGTGTATGGGTTCAGGAAGGAAAGGTCTATTCTGACTGTTCCCGGGCTCATTTAAAATCATTGTATGTCACACCTCGCACTGTCCCTAAGTTCATCTGCTGTGTTGGATATCCATTCAAACATTTGACCTTTCAACCCTTGGTAGGGAGTCACATTGTGGTTGGTGTGACATCTCAAAATTATTTTGCTCGCATTTGGCATTCAAAAGGTACATTATGGTATGTGTAGTGATCACATCAGCATTTATTTCATTACTTCGCAATTTGCTGCCTTAATTCTAATGATTCAGTTTTGCTCCCACAATCAGTATCAATCAATTTTTCTGCAAATCTATCACGTTTTGGTTTGTTGACAACTTGACAACAATGAGGGTTTATAGCAGTATGTTATAAATGTTGAACCATAGTTTTGGCTGGTGTGTATATATATATATATATATATATATATATATATATATATATATATATATATATATATATATATATATATATGTCTATATTTGCGTTTCAATGAAGAAACTAAGTTTGTGCATTCACGGGGGTACGTGGCACTCTTCTTTTATTAGGACAAACTCAGTCAACAGAAGCGTTTCGGCATACTGCCTTCTTCAAAGTTAGTGCACTCTGTACAATTTTACCTTATTATACAGTGTCAATCAACAAGAAGCACTTCAATTGAAAGCAAAGAGGGTGTATCATACAGAGCAAATGTTAATACAAATGTTGGGGGCATCTTGAATTTCAAAATGAAAAGTAAATAACTCAAAATACAAAGTATACATCGTGACATTCTGGGTTATCAATACATCACCCAGCACAATTATCTTGAGATTACTAAATCATATACATCTTACTTCTAACGGCCCCCACTGGTACTTAGCATGAATATTACATATCAGTGTGTGGCATGTATATATTTCAGTTTGTTAAATACTTCCCATAGTGCACTGGATAATCAACAGTCATGCCCTGAATGGGCTTACCTCGACTTATCACATGTACGTATCTTTTTTTCTTTCAACAAAGTTTTCAAAGTATTTTCAAGAAATACTGGAGAGTGGTGAGATCTGTAGCTCTCCCACCATGGACATGGCCATGGACAGGTTGAGAACTGTGCATTGAGACCCGAATTGATATGTATTGATTATTATTCTATTGTGTGTTATGTCCCTTTCTGTCATCGGACGTTTAGTAAGATTGTATGTGCTTTGATTTTAGTTTGCGACCTTAATTACCAGAATTGATTCTGAATGTCCCAATGCTTGTACTATGGTCACATTTTATGCCTTTGTGATTCTCTGTTGCTGAATGGGCTCTGATTTTATTCCTTTTCAATAAAATCTTAATAAAAAAAAAAAAGAAATACTGGAGAGTGATAAGTCAATACTCAGATATTAGAGGGGTACTGGGATGATATGATTCAGAAAAGCACACTCCTGGAAAGATTAGTTGGAAAAAAGCCACTTTACAAAGGTACATACAAAGAACTGGCTGGCTGGGATTTACCAAATGTGTCACATGTAAATCATGCAAGATTGGAAAGAATACGAAAAGTTTCAAAAACAAAAATAAAAAAGTCATTGAGATTAACAAAAAATAACACACACCTCTACATTTGTAATCTATATTTTAGAGTGACTAGGTGACCTACAATATAAGGGAAGCTCTACCTGGCATAAACTCACACCAGAAGCATTCCTGGCCCACTTTAAACCCTGGAAATTGCCCGTCTCTCTCTCTAGAGCAAAGGGTAACCAATTTGGAGTCCTCCATTTTACAAACCTTAGATCGAGTCATCCCTGAAAATACCGTCAAAGCAAAATCGGCAGCTTCCCCATGGTTTACGACTAATCTAAGGAAATACAAACTAGCTAGCAGAGCTGCAGAGCGTCACTGGCGGATAACCAGAACGGAGGTGGACAGAGCCAAGTATAAGCTGCTTCATTCTAGTTATATGAAAAATATAAAAATGGCAAAGAAGGCTTATTTGACTCAGCGTATAAATACTTCAGCTAGCTCCAGTAAGGAACTATACAAGATACTGAAGGAATTTACGTCCCCTGGCACTGAGCAGTCTCTGTTTAGTCCATCTCAAGAATGGGTGGAGTCAATGGCTGAATTTTTTGAGAATAAAATCAAATCAATATACTCTGCCTTCCCTATCTCAGACCCAGACCAGCCCCTGCCAGACAGCAGTCTGGTGACGCCGTCACTCGGGGGGGTCTGCAGCCAAGCCTCTCATCTGACTGAATTCACCCCCATCACTGTTGAGGAGACCCTGAAAGGCTTTAGCAAAATAAAATCAGGATCGCCTATGGACATGTTCCCTCCACGCCGCTGTACGAAAATTATGCCCCTGCTAGCTGAGCCCCTTACGGCCATATTCAATGCTTCGCTTGAGCAATCTCATGTTCCCTCCAAGTGGAAGCACGCTCAAGTAAAGCCAATTTTGAAGAAACCATCTGATGATCCTACTCTGCCATCCCACTATCGGGCAATATCGTTGTTACCTTTCTTTGGGAAAGTGTTGGACCTTCTTGTTAACAACCGGCTGGAGGCCTACATAGAAGCGGGTGGAGCTCTTGACCCTTCTCAGTCCGGTTTTCGGGCTGCACACAGTACAGAGACAGCTGTGATGGAGATTGTGGATAACATTAGACTCGCGGTGGATAGGGGCGACTCAGCCGTTCTCATTCTCCTGGACCTCTCCGCGGCATTTGACACCATTTCCCACGGCATTTTGAAACATCGGCTGTGGGAGATAGGTGTCAGAGGGGGTGCCCTGGGGTGGATGGAGGACTATCTTACTGGCCGCCTTACCACCGTTCGAGTCGACACCCTGGTCTCCGGCAGTCGTCCTGTGACTGTGGGTGTACCTCAAGGGTCGATCTTGAGCCCGTTGCTTTTCAACCTGTACCTGACACCCTTGGCTAAAATCATTAAATCATTTGGCTTTGAAACTGTGTCATATGCTGATGACACCCAGCTGCTGATCACGTGCGGTGTAGATCCCGCCGGCACCCGCACACGTTTTAAAAACTGTATGGTCGAGATCAGCAGCTGGATGCGGGTGAACAAACTCCAACTGAACGCGGGCAAGACAGAAATCATCTTGTTCGGGAAGGCAGAGAGGTGCTGGACGCAGGAGTGGTGGCCTGCTGAATTGGGGGTATGCCCGACCCCTAAGCTGGCAGTCCGCAACTTGGGAATTATAATTGACAGCACTCTGTCTATGAAAAATCATGTCGCCAGGGTGACGTGGACCTGCTACGACATAATGCGCAGCCTCAGAAAGATCTTCAGATGGCTTCCTATTGAAGCCAGAAAACCTTTGGTGCAGGGCCTTATCATTAGCCATCTTGATTATGGTAACGCCTTGTACCATGGCTTGAATGGGGACCTATTGGCAAAGCTGCAAACTTTGCAGAATACCGCGGCCAGACTAGTGCTGGACCTGCTGCCTAGAACTGCTTCATCGCCGTGTCTGGAAAAACTGCACTGGCTCCCCATCCAGCAAAGAAGCCAATTTAAGATCTTGTGCTTGGCCCACAATGCACTGTACAACAAAGGGCCTCGCTACCTTAAAATAAAACTCAACTGGTATGTTCCGAAAAGGTCCTTAAGGTCCAGTAATAAGTCTTTACTGACACAACCCCGCGCGCGCACCTCTAGGTATGGGCAGCGCTCTTTTTCCTACCTTGCCCCGACACTTTGGAATAAACTGCCCTCTCATCTTCTTGCATTGTGGAGCACCAGCAATTCCGTAAAGCACTGAAAACCTGGCTTTTCCCAGGTAGGACTCCCCTTGTTGTCTAGCTGCTCTTCTTTACTGCCACTTCTCGATCTGGTTTCTTATGCTGCAAGCGCCTTGAGACCTCATGGTGATAAGATGCGCTATATAAGAACTTTTGACATTTGACATTTGTGCATTAAAAAAACACATACTGGAACACATTAAGGCAGCACAGAATAAAGGTATCACATATGCAATGGCAAACCTCAAGTAGTGTACCATGAGAGTAACGGCCAAACATTATAAACTATGGAATTGGTATGATATCAAAACATGAGTAGAAGACAAAGTGAAACAATTTTGCCTGTTAAAGTCTAAATACAGTATTAGGATAGGAACAGAAGTCCCACTCAGTTTGCACATGGATAAAGAGTTGCAAGACCTACATGCACCTATTACGCGCGCGCTCCTCTGCTCTGTAACTGCCTATTTTTAAAAACCTTTTTTAATCGCTATTGCGAATCGCGCTATTTACTTCGTTTGTAAGCGCTTGTAAGCGCTGTAGCTGTACTTAGGGGGTATTAGGGGGTATACAGTCAGGCACTTACTTGCACTATAATCGTTGTCCCACCTGCATTTGCGGGGCTTAGTCAGATCTTAGGGCTTCTTTGGGAAGTGCTTGCTGTGTTTTGGCCGCCATTTTAGGTGGGTGTGCTTCGACTCGGGCCGACTTTAGGCGCCATCTTTGAGTGGGTCCAGTGGCTTCACTCGCAGGACTCCCGCGCATTGGAAAGGTATTTAAACCCCTCCCTTTCAGTCTCAGGTAGACCTACATGCACCTATTACGCGCGCGCTCCTCTGCGCTGTAACTGCCTATTTTTAAAAAACTTTTTTAATCGCTATTGCGAATCGCGCTATTTACTTCGTTTGTAAACGCTTGTAAGCGCTGTAGCTGTACTTAGGGGGTATTAGGGGGGTATACAGTCAGGCACTTACTTGCACTATAATCGTTGTCCCACCCGCATTTGCGGGGCTTAGTCAGATCTTAGGGCTTCTTTGGGAAGTGCTTGCGGTGTTTTGGCCGCCATTTTAGGTGGGTGCGCTTTGACTCGGGCCGACTTTAGGTGCCATCTTTGAGTGGGTCCAGTGGCTTCACTCGCAGGATTCCCGCGCGACGCATTATATAAGGAGATGTACAGACAAGCGTGCAGCGTGGGCGCGCAGCGGGCACGCCGGCGGGGCGCCGGAGGTGCGCCAGAGTTAAGCCCGTTTGCGCCCGTTCGCGCTCCGGACGCGCTCTGCGCTGGACATGCTACTCCAAATTGCTTGGTGTACTCCAGGTAAGAACTTTGCCTGGTAAATCAATATCTAGTACGGGTAAACAACCGGTCCTCCCGGCGGCCCCTTTGGTGAGTGTAAACTGCGGTCTACTTAATGTCCGTTCGCTCTGCAAACATCATGCAGAAACGGCCCTTCTTTTGAATCATTGCAGTTGGATATCTTGTTTCTGACTGAAACTTGGACTGAAGCGGAGAGTAGTGTGGAGCTCGGCTGGGCTTGCCCGCCGGATTACTCTATCAGGCACATCCCGAGAGCCACTGGGAGGGGCGGTGGAGAGGGCTTTATTTTTAAGGACTCTCTAACGCTCTCATATTTTGAAGTTAAACCAGTCATGGGCTTTGAGCTCATGGGTTTTTCTCTGAAAGATCAGAGTGGAACACTGGCTGCGGAGTTACTTTGTTATCGTCCTCCTGCCAGTGTGACATCATCCCTTCAAGATCTGATAGACCTGATTTATGACCTATCTAACTCTCATGCCAGGTTTTTAGTCTTGGGTGATTTTAATCTATGGCCCGGTGGTCCTTATGATCCTGCATATCGGGAACTCTGTCAAGCATGCAATAATCTTCATTTCACGCAGCTTGTGTCCGCCTCTACCTATGTAAAAGGTCACACTCTGGATATGATCTTTGCGGCTGAATCGCTAGTCTCGATTAAGGAGGTAGCGGCTCAATGCTGGACAGATCATGCATTGATCCATTTTTCCATCTTTTTACCAGCCGGTTCACTGAGTAATAGCGTCCCGGGCAGGCCTAAACTTAGTAGACAATGGTCTCGGCTTTTGAAGGGCTCTAACTTACCCACGTTACTGCCTGGGGTCTTTTCCTTGGGTCAGAATGTGGAGGAAAGCTACTCCACTCTGCCAGCACATCCTTGAGTCAATTGATAAGGTGATTCCACTGCGCAGGGTGAAAGATAAGCCGTTAAAAGCCATTCCTTGGTTCTCTAGTGACCTGCTCCAGCAACAACTTCGCTGTAAACAGGCAGAGCGGGCCTGGAGAAGGCACTATCTGGAAGCAGATAAGCTGCTCTATAAAAAAATCCCTCCAGGACTATAAAGCACAGATTAGGGCGGCTAAAGCCAAGTTCCTAGGGGACACCTTGGCTAAAGCAGGTAATAAGTCCCAAACCCTATTTAAATTAGTCAAGGACCTCTCTAATCCAGTCTGTGCTTCATCCACCATCCCGGCTTCTGAGGAACCATGTGACTCCTTAGCCTTAGCGTTTGAGGATAAAATAAAAACCATCCTGAACGGACTCTCGCCCTCCAATCTGACCAGCCTTCTCGCCCCTTGTTCTGTGGAACCAGTCAGTATAACGTTTCAGGAGACCCTTGAGGAGGAAGCAGTACAGCCTCGGCTGACCTGCTTTCCTACTCCTTCTTTGGAGGAATTCTGCATACTGGCTAACAGCATCTCATCTGGCTCTCCTTTAGACCCATTGCCACATAAGTTTTGGAAGCTTTTTCATGGGGAGCTTTTTCCGCCGCTCCATTCCATCTGCTGTCAGTCCCTTGCCACGGCCACGGTCCCTGATGGCTGGAAACTAGCAGTGGTTACTCCCCTGCTAAAGAAGGCCACCTTGGACCCACTGTGCCCGGCCAATTATAGGCCCATTTCGCTCTTGCCTTTCTCGATAAAAATCTTAGAGAAATTGGTCACTAGGGTCCTGTCCAGCTTCCTTGAAACTAACGATCTTCTGGACGTGGCCCAGTTTGGATTCAGGCCAGCCCACGGAATGGAGTCTGCCTTGGTGGCCGTTCTGGACGACCTGCGTTCGCGTGTCGACATGGGAGGAGCAGCATTTCTGGTGCTGCTCGACATGTCGGCCGCGTTCGATACGGTTGACCATGCGGTGTTACTGGGTAGGCTCCGGGAGTCCGGGGTGACCGGCCTGGCTCTGGACCTGTTGGCCTCATACCTCTGTAACAGGCAGAAATCTGTGGCCCTGCCGCCTTTCCGATCAGCCGTAAAAGATGTAAATCAGGGTGTGCCGCAGGGCTCTGCAATTAGCCCGATTCTTTTTAATTTATATCTTCGCCCTCTAATAAGTTTGATTAAGTCATTTGGCATCTCTGTTATCAATTATGCTGATGACACTCAACTTATTTTTTCCTTTGAGGGCAGGGAAGCGGTTTCCATGGAATCCTTTCATCGTTGCATGACTGCAACGGCGGACTGGTTGCGTCAGAATTCGCTCCAGTTCAACGGAGCAAAGACCGAAGTTCTCCATTGCTCACTGGACCGATTGCCCCGTCCTTTACCCGAGGGGTTCTGGCCTTTTTCTACTGTAGATCCCGTAGCGGCGGCAGAATCCACCCGCAACCTAGGGGTCCTGTTCGGGCCTAGCCTCCAGCTGGATGCCTTCGTTAATAAAACCACGGCGACTTGCATGCTACTACTTCGCATGTTACGTAAAATTCTCCCGTTATTTCCCCCGCGGCAAGGACGGAAGCAGTGCGTAGTATCATCGTCAGTATACTAGACTACTGTAACGCACTGCTTCTGGGGGCCCCTAATACTTTGGTTGCGAAGCTGCAACGGGTGCAGAACATGGCAGCCAACCTGGCCCTTTCACGACCACGGTCTGCTTCTTCCTCTCTTGCGCTCTCGGATCTTCATTGGCTCCCTGTCCAAAAACGGATCTGCTTTAAATCTTCTTGCCTGGTTTTCAGAGCTCTGCACGGGCTGGGTCCAGTGATGTTGCAAGATCTAGTCTCCTGGTACTCTACCGCCAGACCTTTGATATCTTCCTCGGCATTCCTGGTTGCAGTCCCCAGGATAAAAAGGGTGAGGATGGGCGGCCGCTCTTTCAGCTTTGCGGCCGCCAAACTATGGAATTCCTTACAGATGTCCCTAAGATGCAAACAGGATCTTCTGTCTTTTAAAAAGGATCTCAAAAGTCACCTCTTCCCGAGAGCAGCGTAGTGTTAACATCTTGTAGGTAATGTTTTTGGTCAAAGCGCCAGGATACCCTTTGGGTGACAGCTGCGCTCGAGTTTTACTCAAAAAAACTGTAAATCAGGATGGATTTGTAATTGTCATAAGCTCCACATTAAATGAAATCCAAGATTATGGGTCAGATGTAGGTGAAATCAGTTTTGTACTTAATAGCGATTTTTAGCGAATCGCTATTAAGGACTTGCAAAATGGAATGGAATGTATGTAGGAATTGCAATAATAATTGTGATTCCTTAATCTTCCTTAATTGCAAATTGTGATTCGCAATCAAAGAATACCTTCCCATTCATTCCTATGGGCCTAGAGGCCCACAGGAATGAATGGGAATTGCGCACGCAATTTGCGAGTACCCAATAGGTACTCGCAAATTGCGTGAGCAATTTCAGGGGTGCAAGGGTTCCAAAAGGACACCAGGTTGCACCCCTGAAATGTGCATGTGTGCACATGTGGCGCACATATATGCCCTAAGGGTATGAATGTGTGCCACATGCCACTTTGAAAAAAGCAAAACAGTGCTTTTTTAAAGGAAATTGCAAATTACCACCAACTTGAAGTTGTAATTTGCGATTCCTTAAGGCAATATCGCAATTTGCGATGCCTACTAGCATTGCTTGCGAGTAGGTATTTGCCTTCCTACATTGCACACAGCTGAATTGCGATCGCAAATACTGAAATTCTGCGAATTTCAGCGTTTGTGATCGCAATTTGGCCTACTACATCAGGCCCTTTATGGATTATGAAAAACCAATGTCCTACAATTCAGTTCGAAAATAATAAATGTATATATGTCACTAAGGTAAAAATAAGTGGGAAATCGAATACACAAGCTGCAAAGACTGGATAACAATGTAAGGCATTTAATTAGGGTCTTGAAAGAAAAACAGCCTTGACAATTACAAGTGATAAAGATTTGATCCGCACATTGTAGTACAGAGACCTGAGAAGTCTTTGGGCAGCATTTCCAGTAGCCTCCAAAATGATTTGTTGTTCTCTACTGATGAAGGAATGAATCCAAACACACATTTCTAGATTTACAACAACTGCACCCACAAGGTTGAAAACTGAAAGACTACTACTGAAGTAAGTGATACACTGACTGCATTTACATTTATGCCTTGGGGCAAATTGAGTGCTGGTATGTAAGGCTGTCTGCTCCCACTCTCCTTCTGTTTGAAAAGTCTCCCTTGAGCCACTGAACCGAGTAGCTTGTGTTGACACACCTCCACCCAGTGAGTGGTACAGAGACCTGAGAAGACTTTGGGCAGCATTTCCAGCAATCCCAGAATGACTTGTTGCTCTTTACTGATGAAGAAGTGAATCCAGAAACATGTGTCTAGAGTTACACAACAGAGGCCGCACCAGCAAGGCTTAAAAATGTAAGACTACTACTGAAGTAAGTGTTATCATGCACTGCATTTACCATAAGGCTTTGGGGCAAATTGAGTGCTGGAATGTGAAGCAGTTTTGCTATTGTTACACAGCACAAATTGTGCCAACAAGAGTGAAAAATTAAAGATAACTACTGTAGTAAGTGATGTCATGCACTGCATTTACCTTGAGGTATTGTGGGAAATTGAGTGTTGGGATGTTAGGCTGTGCACTCCCACACTCCTGTTTGAAAAGGCTGCCTCGAGCTACTGAGCTGATGAGCTTGTGTAGATGCACCTGCACCCAGTGAGTGGCACAGAGACCTGAGAAGGCTTTGAGTAACATTTCCAGTACCCACAAAACAACTTGTTGCACTCTATTGATGAAGAAATACATCCAGAAACAAGTGCCTAGAGTTACACATCACAGGCTATACCAACAAGGGTGAACAATTAAAGACCACTCCTGAAGTAAGTGTTATCATGCACAATTCATTTACCATGATGCATTGAGGCAAATTGAGTGCTGGTGTGTGAGGCAGTATGCTCACACCCTCCTTCTGTAAGTATATCCTAAATTACATTAAATAAAACGTCAGACATACATTGAAAAATCAAAAGGATGACGTAAAATTACTGTTAGGTGAACATTTCAATGACAATGTAAAAAAACCTACAATTCAATAGTAATAGTTATAGTTGCACCATGGTGCAAGGATATCTGTGTCATGTGGAGTTTGTTTTTGTGCAGGAAGACACACCTTCCTGCACAAAAACAATCAGTGAAGGCTTTTTTCTCCTTCAGTGTATGATGTGCAATGCAGCACACATTGAAAGAGAAAAAATGAGGAGAAATGAAAACAATTCTCCTTGTTGAGCCTTTCTACACCAATTGGAGAATGTCCAGATGTATGATTTATGATAAATCTGGAGATGTGTCTTGTTCTATGAATGTTCTGTGCAAACACGCACAACAACACCTATAGAACGCCCCTTCAACGCAAAGTAGTGTGTATGATAAGGTAGTATTTACATGGAAAAGACAAGATGCTCAAAGAAGAGAGATTGAAATGATTGAAGTCCTTCAATAGGTATAATGGGAAATGTTATGAACCAATCAAATATTTTTTTTCAGGTCCCATGGTAACAGAGTCTTCCTCAACAACTTTAGACTCTGCATCGGTACTTACTTGTAGGTACCAAAATCTCCCAATAAACACAACAGCTCTTTTTAGAGTCACCCAAGATCTAAACACATAAGCTTGATATATATCTGGAAAATATTACTTTTTTTTAACTTGTAGTCGCGCACCCAACGTGTTAGGAGTCGTGCACCCAACATGTTAGGAGTCGCGCACACCCAACGCGGTAGGAATCGTGCACCCAACGTGTTAGGAGTCGCACATCCAACGCATGCACACCAGGGGGCCTCGCTGAGTGCCACGCTGGATGCGCCACTCCTACATTTACTGTAAAAAAAAAAATTGCACCTACCACTAATTTTGATTCTCCCCGGGGATCCCATCCGCCTCGGCCTATATACAATGTTGGGGACCGTGGGGGGAGCCCCAATGCCCCCACGGTCCCAGCCGGCTCCAGCATCCTTCGGGAGCCCACATTGTTTTTCCGCATGGGGAGCTGCTAACATGCACAGGTTTATTTTGTTTTTTTAAAAAGCCCCGGGGGTGGCGGTCCCCGGGGCTTGGGGGGCCTTTGAGCCCCCCCACCCATGAATATTGAAGCCCCGGGGGGGTGGCGGTCATTCACATAATAATATTGCCCCGGGACTTGGCCCCCCTGGGGCTAATTACCAACGAAGCGCGGGAGCCCACGCTTCGTTTCTTTTTTTTATCAGCAGGATCCACGCACCCTGAGTGCATCTTCCCATTTAAAAATATATATATATATATATATAAGTTCAAGTTCAAGTATTTGTCGAATAGCCAGGTTTTAAGTTCTTTTCTGAAGGAGATGTGGTTATGAGTCAGGCGGAGGCGAGTGGGGAGTGAGTTCCAGGTCTTGGCCGCCAGGAAGGAGAAGGATCTTCCTCCCATGGTGGATTTTCGGATGCGCGGGACTGCGGCGAGGGCTTGATTGGACGATCTTAGTTGGCGGGTGTGTTTGTAGAAGGACAGTCGAGTGTTGAGGCATTCGGGTCCTAGATTGTAGAGGGCCTTGCGTGCGTGGGTGAGAAGACGGAATGTAATTCTTTTGTTGACGGGAAGCCAGTGGAGGTCTTTTAGGTGTCCGGTTATGTGATCTTGGCGAGGGATGTCCAATATGAATCTCACTGATGGGTTTTGGATGCGTCGGAGTTTTTTCTGTAATTTTGTTGTGATTCCGGCGTATAGTGTGTTACCATAATCCAGTCGACTTGTGACCAGTGCGTGGTGCAGTGCAGGCCTAGGGGGTCAGGGTGTTTCTACCCTGCCCCCGTTTTGGGTTTTGCACACTTTTTTCAATGATTTCTTGTGCCTCGGTTAGCACATGATGTTATTCATTCATTTGTACTTTGCACAACTATTAAGTGCCGAAATGTAATGAAATAAGTTACAGTCTTTCTTCACTGCAGACTATAAATAATGACCCAATCAGTATGTAGCACTTTGCACTTTAAATACTCACTACAAACTCTGATGCGCTGTCATGTGATCAAGGCTTCGGCCGAAACGTTATGGCGACAGCTAAATAAAGAAAAGGCATCCTGATACTTTTGGTCCGTGTCTGCTTCCTGGTGCGTTATCGTGAGAGGACGGGCGTACGAGGGAAACGGAGGTCGATTATATAAATATATATATATATATATATATATACAAATATATATGTATATATATATATGCATGTCTTAAAACTTTACATATATTCTTACTTTATATCAGGATTTTGGAAAAAGCATCAAGATTTATCCTTTCCAATCAGATGAAGACTAAGGGGCCCATTAGGATGTAGGGCGGATCGCCACCACCCGCATGGCGGTGGCAATCCACCCTACATCCTTCCCCACCCGCCGGGCGTTTACCCCCCTCCATATTAGTATGCCGGGGTAATGCGGGGGACGGGAAGACTGTCCGCTGCTTTTCCGCCCGGTCGACAAGTCGACTGGGCGGAAAAGGGTTGAATATGGTGGTGGTGTCTGCTAGACACCGCCATCCATAGTAGCATGGGGGCAGAAACATGCCTTTCCGTGGCGGGAAAGGCATTGGGATTTTGCTTTCAGGGGACCGTGGCAGGCCCCTAGGGTATTCGGGGAGTGGGGGGTGCAAATGGGGGTACCTATGGTACCCCCCTGCATTGTCATGGACATGGTGGCAGGCACCTCGCGTTCCTGTCACCTTGCTCAGCAGTTCGGGCTGTAGCTGCGACTAAAGGTACCTATGGAAAACTGAATGGGGAAAACATGTTTTTGGGCCCCTCTTTTATCTTGGCCCCTGCTTGACGAATCACCCCGAACCTTTCAGGATAGGAGCGGACCGGAGCACCCCACAGGTTTTGAAAATGTCATGAAGATTCGTCAACCGGCGCCAAAGTTATTGGGAATAGAATGCTGTGGATTTCCTATGGAAAATAGGTAAATATGTCCTAACTATAAATACCTACTGGCCACCACCAGTAGGTTATATATATATATATATATATATATATATATATATATATATATATATATATATATATATATATATATATATATATATATATATATATATATATATTACCTACTGGCGGTCGCCAGTAGGTATATATAGTTAGGATTTTTTCTCTATGGGATTTTTGAGAATTCTATGTCTAATAACTTTGGCGTTTGTGGACGGAATTGGCTGGAATTTTCAGGAAAATTGAACATTTTGTTTCTGAGAAGCCCCTGACAATTTGGGGGGGTTTCATCAAGGGGGGGCCGAGAAAAAAGGGGGGTCCCAAAACGCATTTTTCCCATGTTAATTTCCATAGGGCGGTTGGCCTCACTTTTAGCTCGAACGGCTGAATGGATTTGCACGAAACTTGGCAAAATTGTAGGGACTGTTAGCCCGATGTGCCTTTGCTAGGTCTCAATATATGTGCTCCAGTGGATTTTGAGTAATTTAGGTTCAAAAAAAGATATATATCTGGGCGGAGCCTAACCACACATCTGATCTGATTGGCTGTCAGCACTTCATCCAAGAAGTGTTGGCAGCCATCTTGGGACCAATATACATGATAGCACCTCATTAAAAAGCATTGTAGTTAATAGAGGGTTTTAGGACTTTAGTTACATTATAAATCATTTGTTGATGGTACCATACTCGATTTAGGAATTGTGGTGGGTTCTAAGGTGATTTTACCATGTGAAAAAACCTTCTGCTGTGATATCATGAATATTGTTTGAAAGAAAACTAATATCTCATGATTTTCCCACAGTGGTTTGGAAGGGGATCTATAAGCTAAACTGAAAGCATATTTTCTGTAAATTCACATTATCTTTCTCAGTCATGTGAAAATGAAGTCTGACATTCTCAGTAAAACATGTACATCCAACAAGGACAGAGATTGTCAGTTGATTCCTTTGTGTTCTACTGCAGCCTCCTAGAGTGTTCTAAAGAACAACTAGAGCGCTAACAGTCCTACTTATTACAAAGGTATGGCACACCTGAAGCCATCTTGATTGGAATAAAGTGGTAACTCTTAAAACATTTAATGTAAAAAGAAACAACATGAGGGGGTATATTTTGCCATAGAAAGTATGATTAGTGCTGCAGAATGAAAAATTAGGGCACATTTTGAGTGACTTCTCAAATCCTTTTCTATTTCATTAAAACATTCTGACATGCAGTCTCCCAAAATGGCCACCAGAGACAAAAGAGCCCAAATATAGCCCAAATATCACCCAGATGTAGCCCAAGTATAGCCCACTGACAGAATGTCCCAGAGTGTTCTAAAGAACAACTAGAGCGCTAACAGTCCTACTTATTACAAAGGTATAGCACACCTGGAGCCATCGTGATGGGAATAAAGTGGTAACTCTTAAAACATTTAATTTAAAAAGGAACAAAATGAGGGGGTATATTATGCAATAGAAGGTATTATTAGTGCTGCAGAAAGAAAAATTAGGGCACATTTTGAGTGACTTTTCAAATCCTCTTCTATTTCATTAAAAAATTCTGACATGCAGTCTCCCAAAATGGCCACCAGAGACAAAAGAGCCCAAATGTAGCCCAAATATCACCCAGATGTAGCCCAAGTATAGCCCAATGACAAAATGTCCCAGAGTGTTCTAAAGAACAACTAGAGCGCTAACAGTCCTACTTATTACAAAGGTATGGCACCAAGGAAGCCATCTTGATTGGAATAAAGTGGTAACTCTTAAAACATTTAATTTAAAAAGGAACAAAATGAGGGGGTATATTTTGCCATATGAATTATGATTAGTGCTGCAGAAAGAAAAATTAGGGCACATTTTGAGCGACTTCTCAAACCCTCTTCAATTTCATTAAAAAATTCTGACATACAAGTCTCCCAAGATGGCCACCAGAGACAAAAGAGCCTAAATGTAGCCCAAATATCACCCAGATGTACCCCAAGTATAGCCCAATGACAGAATGTCCCAGAGTGTTCTAAAGAACAACTAGAGCGCTAACAGTCTTACTTATGACAAAAGTATGGCACACCAGAAGCCATCTTGATTGGAATGAAGTGGTAAGTCTGAAAACACTCAATTTAAAAAGGAACAACATGAGGGGGTTAATTTTGCCATAGAAAGTATGATTAGTGCTTCAGAAAGAAAAATTAGGGATCATTTTGAGTGACTTCTCAAATCCTCTTCTATTTCATTAAAAAAATTCTGACATGCAGATTGAAACATGCACTTTGAATACCAGCAGCAGACGTCCCTGGTGAGCAGTAGCTTTACTACAGTGATCTAATGTGCAACTAGAGTGCTAACATTCAGAATTTATGGCAAATGTGTGACACATCTGAATGCCTTCTTGATGGAACCAAAGTAAACAAGCATTGAAAATGCAATAGATCTCGCCCTCGTTTAAGTTAAAGCCATTCTGTTTGTAATGAGGTGGCTTTTTAGCTTTGCTTTTATTAGTGTTTTTTCAACTTTCATGTAAATAACATGCATCTGTATGCATATAAGTATATGTATGCATGCATTTATGTTTGTATTTATATAGATATACAGATGATATATGTTTATATATGTATGTATATATATATATTCACTGAAAAAACCATAGGCTATAGACCATATATAGTTAGGAATTAGCATTTACAAAACCTTGAAAATTCACTGAAAAAACCATAGGTTATAGACCATATATAGTTAGGAATTAGCATTTACAAAACCTTGAAAATTCACTGAAAAAACCATAGGTTATAGACCATATATAGTTAGGAATTCACATTTACAAAACCTTATTTTACTCACACAAAACCATTGAAATTCCATATATAGTTAGTTGCACTAACTATATATCGCGCACCCGCAATCCACTGCTGATGATGTCACATATTACATCATTCATGACATGGTCAGTGACATCACTGATGACATCACTGATGACATCTCAAATGACATCACTGATGACATCACTGATGACAACATCCAGTGACTGTATGTTTCTGTAAAGTTAAAATATGTCTTACATATTGAAGAATGAGTGGATGTATAAGTGTCTGGATGAAGGATTTAGTAGGTGCATGACTGACTGTATGAGTGAGTGATTAAATGTGTCTCACTGAGTGCATGGGTTAGTGACTAAACTGTCTTAATTTGTACATCATTATGTCTGTTGTTCCGCGTTCCTGTGACCTTGCTCAGCAGTTCGGGCTGTAGCTGCGACTAAAGGTACCTATGGAAAACTGAATGGGGAAAACATGTTTTTGGGCCCCTCTTTTATCTTGGCCCCTGCTTGACGAATCACCCCGAACCTTTCAGGATAGGAGCGGACCGGAGCACCCCACAGGTTTTGAAAATGTCATGAAGATTCGTCAACCGGCGCCAAAGTTATTGGGAATAGAATGCTGTGGATTTCCTATGGAAAATAGGTAAATAGGTCCTAACTATAAATACCTACTGGCCACCACCAGTAGGTAATATATATATATATATATATATATATATATTACCTACTGGCGGTCGCCAGTAGGTATATATAGTTAGGATTTTTTCTCTATGGGATTTTTGAGAATTCTATGTCTAATAACTTTGGCGTTTGTGGACGGAATTGGCTGAAATTTTCAGGAAAATGGAACATTTTGTTTCTGAGCAGCCCCTGACAATTTGGGGGGGTTTCATCAAGGGGGGGCCGAGAAAAAAGGGGGGTCCCAAAACGCATTTTTCCCATGTTAATTTCCATAGGGCGGTTGGCCTCACTTTTAGCTCGAACGGCTGAATGGATTTGCACGAAACTTGGCAAAATTGTAGGGACTGTTAGCCCGATGTGCCTTTGCTAGGTCTCAATATATGTGCTCCAGTGGATTTTGAGTAATTTAGGTTCAAAAAAAGATATATATCTGGGCGGAGCCTAACCACACATCTGATCTGATTGGCTGTCAGCACTTCATCCAAGAAGTGTTGGCAGCCATCTTGGGACCAATATACATGATAGCACCTCATTAAAAAGCATTGTAGTTAATAGAGGGTTTTAGGACTTTAGTTACATTATAAATCATTTGTTGATGGTACCATACTCGATTTAGGAATTGTGGTGGGTTCTAAGGTGATTTTACCATGTGAAAAAACCTTCTGCTGTGATATCATGAATATTGTTTGAAAGAAAACTAATATCTCATGATTTTCCCACAGTGGTTTGGAAGGGGATCTATAAGCTAAACTGAAAGCATATTTTCTGTAAATTCACATTATCTTTCTCAGTCATGTGAAAATGAAGTCTGACATTCTCAGTAAAACATGTACATCCAACAAGGACAGAGACTGTCAGTTGATTCCTTTGTGTTCTACTGCAGCCTCCTAGAGTGTTCTAAAGAACAACTAGAGCGCTAACAGTCCTACTTATTACAAAGGTATGGCACACCTGAAGCCATCTTGATTGGAATAAAGTGGTAACCCTTAAAACATTTAATGTAAAAAGAAACAACATGAGGGGGTATATTTTGCCATAGAAAGTATGATTAGTGCTGCAGAATGAAAAATTAGGGCACATTTTGAGTGACTTCTCAAATCCTTTTCTATTTCATTAAAACATTCTGACATGCAGTCTCCCAAAATGGCCACCAGAGACAAAAGAGCCCAAATGTAGCCCAAATATCACCCAGATGTAGCCCAAGTATAGCCCAATGACAGAATGTCCCAGAGTGTTCTAAAGAACAACTAGAGCGCTAACAGTCCTACTTATTACAAAGGTATGGCACACCTGAAGCCATCTTGATTGGAATAAAGTGGTAACTCTTAAAACATTTAATTTAAAAAGAAACAACATGAGGGGGTATATTTTGCCATAGAAAGTATGATTAGTGCTGCAGAATGAAAAATGAGGGCACATTTTGAGTGACTTCTCAAATCCTTTTATATTTCATTAAAACATTCTGACATGCAGTCTCCCAAAATGGCCACCAGAGACAAAAGAGCCCAAATATAGCCCAAATATCACCCAGATGTAGCCCAAGTATAGCCCAATGACAGAATGTCCCAGAGTGTTCTAAAGAACAACTAGAGCGCTAACAGTCCTACTTATTACAAAGGTATAGCACACCTGGAGCCATTGTGATGGGAATAAAGTGGTAACTCTTAAAACATTTAATTTAAAAAGGAACAAAATGAGGGGGTATATTATGCAATAGAAGGTATTATTAGTGCTGCAGAAAGAAAAATTAGGGCACATTTTGAGTGACTTTTCAAATCCTCTTCTATTTCATTAAAAAATTCTGACATGCAGTCTCCCAAAATGGCCACCAGAGACAAAAGAGCCCAAATGTAGCCCAAATATCACCCAGATGTAGCCCAAGTATAGCCCAATGACAAAATGTCCCAGAGTGTTCTAAAGAACAACTAGAGCGCTAACAGTCCTACTTATTACAAAGGTATGGCACCAAGGAAGCCATCTTGATTGGAATAAAGTGGTAACTCTTAAAACATTTAATTTAAAAAGGAACAAAATGAGGGGGTATATTTTGCCATATGAATTATGATTAGTGCTGCAGAAAGAAAAATTAGGGCACATTTTGAGCGACTTCTCAAACCCTCTTCAATTTCATTAAAAAATTCTGACATACAAGTCTCCCAAGATGGCCACCAGAGACAAAAGAGCCTAAATGTAGCCCAAATATCACCCAGATGTACCCCAAGTATAGCCCAATGACAGAATGTCCCAGAGTGTTCTAAAGAACAACTAGAGCCCTAACAGTCTTACTTATGACAAAAGTATGGCACACCAGAAGCCATCTTGATTGGAATGAAGTGGTAAGTCTGAAAACACTCAATTTAAAAAGGAACAACATGAGGGGGTTAATTTTGCCATAGAAAGTATGATTAGTGCTTCAGAAAGAAAAATTAGGGATCATTTTGAGTGACTTCTCAAATCCTCTTCTATTTCATTAAAAAAATTCTGACATGCAGATTGAAACATGCACTTTGAATACCAGCAGCAGACGTCCCTGGTGAGCAGTAGCTTTACTACAGTGATCTAATGTGCAACTAGAGTGCTAACATTCAGAATTTATGGCAAATGTGTGACACATCTGAATGCCTTCTTGATGGAACCAAAGTAAACAAGCATTGAAAATGCAATAGATCTCGCCCTCGTTTAAGTTAAAGCCATTCTGTTTGCAATGAGGTGGCTTTTTAGCTTTGCTTTTATTAGTGTTTTTTCAACTTTCATGTAAATAACATGCATCTGTATGCATATAAGTATATGTATGCATGCATTTATGTTTGTATTTATATAGATATACAGATGATATATGTTTATATATGTATGTATATATATATATATATTCACTGAAAAAACCATAGGCTATAGACCATATATAGTTAGGAATTAGCATTTACAAAACCTTGAAAATTCACTGAAAAAACCATAGGTTATAGACCATATATAGTTAGGAATTAGCATTTACAAAACCTTGAAAATTCACTGAAAAAACCATAGGTTATAGACCATATATAGTTAGGAATTCGCATTTACAAAACCTTATTTTACTCACACAAAACCATTGAAATTCCATATATAGTTAGTTGCACTAACTATATATCGCGCACCCGCAATCCACTGCTGATGATGTCACATATTACATCATTCATGACATGGTCAGTGACATCACTGATGACATCACTGATGACATCTCAAATGACATCACTGATGACATCTCAAATGACATCACTGATGACATCACTGATGACATCTCATTTGACATTACTGATCACATCACTGATGATATCATTCATGTGATAATATGATGAACCTCTTCAGACTCTAATATAACCTTAGATACAATCAGTGTAAACAGACACTCACAGACTGTCACTCATCCATGGAGTTACTCACACACCTAGTCAGTCATGCAAAGAATCAATCACACCTCCATTTCCTCAACTATACAGTTATACAAACTTTACTTATTCAAACATATACTAACACATATTTACTCTCTTATACAATCCCTGATACAAGTTCACAATGATCCATACAGCCACTCACACATTCACTGGCTCTTATGCACAGTTATTTATATATGTCAACTCTCACATGTACTGTGTTTTACATATGTACTTACTTTGACATGTAGCACTGAGATATCCATTCACTCACCAATACACTCATGCACACAGTCAACCGCCCATACAGCTGTTTCCACATGCACTTTTGAAACCATACATCTAGTGAATCAACTGCTCACACATCTATGCACAGAGTCATACACCTCCCAGCCACCCACACACACACTCAGTCTCCCATACAAATACTTAGGCAACCAATCAATAACCCATATAGTTACTCATATAGCTACTTATCAACACATGCAACAGTTTACAGAACAACAGACATAATGATGCACAAATTAAGACAGTTTAGTCACTAACCCATGCACTCAGTGAGACACATTTAATCACTCACTCATAGTCAGTCATGCACCTACTAAATCCTTCATCCAGACACTTATACATCCACTCATTCTTCAATATGTAAGACATATTTTAACTTTACAGAAACATACAGTCACTGGATGTTGTCATCAGTGATGTCATCAGTGATGTCATTTGAGATGTCATCAGTGATGTCATCAGTGATGTCACTGACCTTGTCATGAATGATGTAATATGTGACATCATCAGCAGTGGATTGCGGGTGCGCGATATATAGTCAGTGCAACTAACTATATATGGATATTTCATGGTTTTGTGTGAGTAAAATAAGGTTTTGTAAATGCGAATTCCTAACTATATATGGTCTATAACCTATGTTTTTTTCAGTGAATATATATATATATATATATATATATATATATACATACATATCTAAAAACTTTACATACATTCTTACTTTATATCAGGATTTTGGAAAAAGCATCAATATTTATCAATATTTATCCTTTCCAATCAGATGAAGACTAAGGGGCCCATTAGGATGTAGGGCAGATCGCCACAGCGCGCATGGCGGTGGTGATCCGCCCTACATCCTTCCCTGCCCGCCACGCATTTACCCCCGCCATATTAGTATGGCGGGGGTAACGTGTTGGACGGGAAGACCATCCGCCGCTTTTCTGCCCGGTCGACAAGTCGACCGGGCGGAAAAGGGTTTAATATGGTGGTGGTGTCTGCTAGACACCGCCATCCATAGAAGCATGGGGGCGGAAACATGCCTTTCCGTGGCAGCAAAGGCATGCAGATTTAGCTTTTGAGGGCCCATTGCGGACCCCTAGGGTATTGGGGGGTGGAGGTGCACATGGGGGTACCTATGATACTCCCCTGCATTGTTCTGTCACCTTGTCCATGACAATGCACGCAGTGCATTCCCAGCATTGTGGCGGGCTGTGCTGTGAGCACCGCCCTCCACAATGCTGGGAACGGAGAATGCCACCGCCACAGTGGCATCCTAATCGCCGGTGCGGGACCGCCGCACCACTGGCGGCCGGTCCCAGCACCGCTAAAGGTGGCGGGCGGACGGAAGTCTGCCCGCCATCCTAATGGGCCCCCAAGAAACAGTTGTAAACGAATACAGATGCATAGTTTTTGTCTGTACTCTTCCACCAGTTTAGGTATTGTTTTATTTGTGTATAATTCTTTCCACAAGAATTCCATACATTTTTTTATAAATAATTTTTTTTGATGTTTTTCGTATATGTCACATTTTTGCACAGTTAACCGAGTAACCTATTGAGTTTTTACTCTACCTAGAGGGGGAGTTGCAGTTTCCGTTAACAATACCCTTACATCACAATACAATGCAATATTTAAGCGAATGTAGGGAAGTTGCATGTGGTAAATTGTGTGAGCCTTGCTAGGAGCATAGAATGGACTGAGCCCTGAATGCAATTGAAGAGTAAGACTCCTCTACTTTAGAAGGTCATATGCGATTCATTTTGTGTAGGACAGTAGTGTTTTTTGAAGGCATGTGTAATTAATTTATTTCTAATTTACGGGAGGTTTGGAGCCTTTTTAAACTTAAATGTGAAGGCATATTTGTATTACATTTCCAAATTTGTTATCTGGCAGAAATGTTGCATGTGTAGATTAAAAGGTTTTTAGTACTCCTTGACCTTTACGAATTGCATGGATTTCTAGTACTGTCAGTCTTTTTTGCTCATATGTCTCCAAATATAGATGTACTTCTTCAGGAGTAAATTTGTAATCCATTTTAAATTTGTCATCTTTTTCACTGAGACCTTGCCTTTGTGATATTTTTGAAAGACTACCGTTCTGACTTTCTTATGCCTAGGACTCCTAATTGCTGTCAGGCGGCTAAAGCAACAACCTTCCCTCCATAAACCATTTATTTTGCTAGATTATATTATATTTAGATGATTGACACTGGCAGAATAGGTTTACATTTGCACCATTTGTAAATACATTTTTGTACAAAACCTTGGGTAGAAGAGCCTAACTGATGTTGTAAAGTGGTCTTGACATCATAGAAAGATTAATCTTCCTAGGATGACTTAGTGTGCCTACAAAATCTCTTTGTATCTACTCCCTTCCACTCCTGCATATGCCCACTAGACATTCACCCACCCTTGCCCTGGAGACTATCAAAATATTTTACATGGTTTCTGCCCCCACTTCTGCCATGTTGACTCCATATGAATATAGCACAATGGCTCTAAGGATTTAACCTATTCCTCTCTGTGTGAAATGAGCAGCATGTTTCTTCATTCAGAGAGTAACAGAAATGCTAGAGCTGGTGGCGCTGGAAGAGGATGACAAAGAGACAATAATCGTTGGCTGTATTTGAGGACAGGCTCGTGATGAGTTGTTGTGCCCGTTCACTTGATCTCCACCATGCTGGTTATGTAAATACTTCATAGACAGCCAACACCCTCAAGGTCCTTTTGCACAACATTTGCATCATGTCCTGGCATGGCCGCATTTTCATGCTGGCATTGAAAATCATGACGCACTAGTCAGATTAAAGCTGGGATTCATGGAGCCAGGGAAATATAAGAGGGCAAGTCTAATACTGACATCAATAGTAGTTCAAACTAAACTTCCAGGGCAGTTTTTGAATAGGGAAAGCCTTTGTAGTGCCAGGGTTTCTCTCAACAATAAGATAAAAGATTGCTCCTAAAGGCTTAAACTCTTGCCTCCATGTCAGGAGACTCTGGTGGCAAAATATCACTTTGCAATGGGTAGGAACAAATATTTTAGTTTGCCCTGTGCAGTCATATGTCAAACATAAATTGTATAAAAAGCACATATTTAAATCTCTGTGGGTGGAAATTTTGAATATTGATGTTGTTGCCACACCTCAGGCTTGTTCCCCTATTCAAAAGATCAAAATGGCATGCATTACAATAACTATACTAGGCTGAGCTCGAAGGCTACCAAGAACCTATTCTCCCACTGCTGTGTGTATATAACCTGACCTAAGAGAATATTTGCCTCTCTCAAGCTCATGCTAATAAATAAGCTCTTTCAGCACTGTCTGTCCGTGTGAACTGCAGCACTGTCAAAATCTTAAAAAATGTATCTGGGGGAATTGGACACAATGCTTGATATAGTTCAGGTACAAGAGAACAGTTACCCACTGCCACACATAAAATGCAAATACTTTGTTGAAATTACAGTTCAGTTGCTGCAAACTCTGACATGAAATCCAGACTTGCTGTAATACTGCAAAGGAGAAGGGAGATTCTAGGAAGGTTTGGTGAAACTTTGGAGAAGTGCTGTTGAGCAAAATGGAGTTTGCTTTCTCATAACTGATGTCATTCAAATATGGTACTGTGTGGCCTCATCAGACTCACATGAGTCACTGAATACTGGATCCAGGACTTGAGGAACTAATTTAGAACTTGACACTTTCTGCAAAAACAGAGAAAGAATCTAGTAGGGCTATGGAGGACAAGGAGCAAAACAAGTCGGTTGAAGAAGAATATAAAAATAATGTATGTGACTTTTAAAACTAATGAAACAATTTGCTGCTTCTAGCAGCTAACTACTCTTTAGTACATTTCGAGGTTGAAGCTTGGAAATTAGCAACATATTGCTGCTTTGAAGGGGAGTTCTATTAAAAAAACAGAAGAAGATTCACTGCAAATGCATTAGAGTAAAGTGTGAGAAAAAGGAAAGGTCAGTCACAGCATTCATTTAATCTTTACAGTGCTTCAATCTGTCATACAAGAAGTTAAAAAAATCAGCATCTTACAAGAGATGTCATTGGGCTGCTTGATTAAAAAACAGACTTTAAGAATAAGAAATTTCAGGCTTTCTCCTATGAAACTGAATACACTAAAAGCAGTGCTCTCTGTTAGTTAACTCCTTCTCATAGTAAAGTATTTGAAGAAAGCACTAAGACAAATTTAACCTAAGAATGAAGTTCAGGTTGGCAAATTTCTACTAAGAGATAATACCAGTTACGTTTATGATGTATTGATGTCTAATCTACATGAGCTTCACTTGACAACTGTTATAGGTGAAATGCTGATATCGAATCCTGAATGTATGGTAATGATACTGCCTGACGTATACTGATGTAATGTAAAATTGTACAAAAAAAAGAATGGAGTAAGAGAACTAGATGTAGTTGGGCAAGCCTAGTCATAAGTACATCGGGTCCAGACTATGCACAGTTCATGGAGAATTGTTTGACTGAACTAATAAAAAACAATTCTTCTAAGAATAATGAACATACAGATTTATTGACTGTGCAGGCTCACAAGGTATATTTTACTGCTTTAAAACCTGAACTTAGGATTCTTGTGATTTTCAGAACTTTACGCATAAGGAATTTATCTTGAAATTAGATGCATTTACACACTCAAAGACATTCCTCCAACATTTCCACACATATAATGAGCAAAAGGAAATTTAGCAAGTGATTCCAGAATTTGATATATCAGCCATCCAAGCCAAGACCAGGATTTCCTTCGTGAAAGGTGCAGAATGATAAAGAAAATTCCACTAGAGGATTCTCCTCTGATTTAACTCTGCCTCCAAAGATAGGAGCACTTTCTGCTACTCTCTGCAGCAAGGCAATAAATGGGACGTGTATGTAAAAAAAATGTAAACAAACAAACGGGGGAGTGGAGAGGTATCAAGGTAGAATCAACCTCCTACATAGACTTTTTATAAACAAAAAGATTCTACCTTATTCGGACATATCTTTTCTTAGTGGTTGAAAAAGTGATGAAGTTGGTGATTACATGTGTATAGTGAACCATGAAATTGTCATGGAAAACACAATATGTTTTTAAAATACCACTCACACACTAAGAGTCCCTTAGTGTCATGCTAAGTGTCCCTTAGTTCATGCTCATGTCGATCTTCCCGTCCCTCTGCGGGGTGGGGCGTGCTGCAACCTACAGAGATGTTGGAGCAGTTATTTTAAGTGAAGAATAGCTATGTGTGGTGCATGGTTCACTAATACACATGAAATCACCAACTCCATCACTTTTTCAACCACTAAGAAGAGATATGTCCAAATATGGTAAAATATTTTTGTTTATAATAAATGGGACACAACAGAATATAACATTTAGTTTAGTAGAAGATACACAGGAGTTGGAGGGGCAAGGGGAAGTGAAGTGAGGGGGATTAACAGGAGGGAGCATGACTGTAGAAAAAAGGGAAGGTTTGCAAGACAGAGAAATTAAATAATACTCTAAAGAGTGATACCAAATGAGAGGAGGAGTTAGGGTATGAGAGATATAACAAGAACGGAAGTAAAGCCTACAGGGGAGACACAGGAGTGAGAGAGAGGGGGAGGGGATTTGCAGACTTAGAGACAAAGATAGTAAACAACAAGGGAAAATGAGAGACAGAGTGAAGAACATATGTAGAATGAGAGACATCACAGACAGGAAAACAAGTAGAGGATGAGAGATTGAAAGAGGAACCAAAGAGGGGCAAAACAAGTGATAAGGTGAAAAACAGACGTGTTCAGAGCAAGTAAGAAAAAGACACGGAGACAGAGGAAAAGGAAGCCAGAAGGGGAGACAGGCAAAGAAAAGTTGGCGTTATAGATCAATTGGTATAAAAGAAAGAGAGGGGCTCTTGATAACCCAACGGGAAATAGAGCGCCAATATACTTAAAAGTAAAACAAAAGAGTTTTCCCGATGGGGTATATTGTTTCCTGCTACTAAATCAGGACTCACATTTGACAACCATCACTCACACCATTCATTATGTGGAACTGGAGAACACTTACCAAAAAAGAACATCCCCAAACGTGAACTATTTTATAAAAAAAGTATACAATTTATTAAAAACTTTGTTGCACAAGATAACAATAAAAAACATATACACAAATAAGAACACAAAAATGAAGCACAAATTAAAAGCCACCTGATGTGGACGTGGAGAAAATTAGTTTAGAAAGACACTTCTATCTATCTTTTTCATTTCATTTCGGTGCATAGTTTGGCAACAACAAAAGGAATATTATTCCATTTAAATTGGATTCGTTGTTGGCAACGCCGAATATGACTTGCAGATTTGCGTCGACGCGTTTCGGAAGCAACAACTGATAAAAGCTTCCTTCTTCAGGACAGTTTCTATTTTTATTCTCCACACATGAAGATGTCAGACCTAATGCATAAAAAATACAATACAATGCAACTATTACAATACCATATGTGTTCCTTTGGACAGACCTCCTACTTTTTCACCTTGCTTTATCTATTGTACGTTCTACAAGTTGGTTTGGTTTTGACAATAGTTTGTTTCCAAAACATTTCATATAATTGCTAGTGCCAATAAAACCATTCACATTCACCTTAATTGGCCCCAAAAGAAACCTTCAGTTGATTTGCCCTGGTTATAAACAGTTTTTCGAACGCCACCCACTTTCTATTTCTATTGGTAGGATGTGCCCATTGGTTCTATACATTATCTTGTCTCTACACACATTATTTTCATTATCTTGTCTCTATACACATTGAAAAAAATTTTTTGGGGGAGGCAGTTTTGTGTTCATCTCCACATTATTTTCTACCATCTATAAACTAAAACAAGAGGGGTGGGGGAAGAGAAGGACCTATATGTTGCACGATATTCTATACACAATGTTCCAGATTTATTCAGTATGGTAAACTATAACCTTTTGGTTAGTGTTGTCCACGTTCTTTCAGTATCCACAATATACCACACTCCAATCATTCATACAAAGTAATATATATATGCACTGACCCTGAGGGTTCTGTTACTACTGGCGGTCTACTTCGTCTGTATTATCTGTATTGATCCGCTGTTTTATGCTTGTGAAGTCATCAAGCTTGTTTCCTCATTTCTATAATTGAGAGGAATATATCTTAATAATTATGAGGGTATGCCCTAGTTTGTCACGTTTTCGTTAAATAAATTTTGCGCCGGAATTGTTTACCTTTATCTCGGATTAAGCGCTTTTGTTTCACAATTTGTTTCTTTAAAAATAAGTCCGATGCTGGTCTGGCACAATCCTGCATAGGTTACAAAAGGTAAATTTACTTATTCGTTTTTAATGATTAGTGTCACGTGGCTATATTATTTCCATGTTGTCATTTACCTGATTATTTATGCAGACGGGCGTATCGGGTATGGCGATTCCCCTCTGTTTTCAGGTCTGTATTTCTAAAAAATATATTTAGAGGTCTACTGTTTATATATGTTTAAATAAGGACCTAGTCTCACCTAGTTCCTTCCATGTTAAGACATAAAGCATGTTTTATGTTAATGATAGGACCTAATGTCATCGTGGTCTCTTCATTTAAAGTTATGACAGGCTTTTACCTTAGAACATAGATCCGATTTCCATAAACGGGGTTCTGTGTTGCAGCCGGGTATTTCAACACTCGTGGCTGCATGGGGAGATAAAAAGGTACAAGGACTCAGGGTTTTTTTCTTTTATGTTATTGGGTTTTAGTGCACTATGAGTTACGAGCAGGAAGGCTTAAGTTAAATTAAATAGCCTTCCCGTATTGCTACCGGCAATGATACGCGTGGTCGGTCTCTTACCTAATGTTCGCACACGGTGGGAATCCCCGGAACTGCTCAACGTGGCGTCTCCTTGATCACCGCTTCTTGTTTCGAGATATCGACTGTGCTGTTTGCGGAAGTCGCTTTTAAGTCACGTCTCCGGGTCACGTGGTTATTAAACCGGTCATGTGACTCGTGTTTGTGATCGCGAAGGTTACGGGCTGAGGGTTTTGTTTCCCTTTTTTTTAAAATCCGACCATGCGAAACTTTATAATTCCCTTCACTGGGCTCGATATGTAAATGTTTTTTTCTTTTGTTTCTTTTTGGGGCTTTGTTGTAAAGCCTACAGGGGAGACACAGGAGTGAGAGAGAGGGGGAGGGGATTTGCAGACTTAGAGACAAAGATAGTAAACAACAAGGGAAAATGAGAGACAGAGTGAAGAACATATGTAGAATGAGAGACATCACAGACAGGAAAACAAGTAGAGGATGAGAGATTGAAAGAGGAACCAAAGAGGGGCAAAACAAGTGATAAGGTGAAAAACAGACGTGTTCAGAGCAAGTAAGAAAAAGACACGGAGACAGAGGAAAAGGAAGCCAGAAGGGGAGACAGGCAAAGAAAAGTTGGCGTTATAGATCAATTGACAGAAATACAGAGAGCTAGAAAATCAGACAGATATTTGCAATTGGTGATAGTGGAGGTGAAATGAGGGAATAGAGAAAGGGGTGAGAGAAAAGTAGGGATGTATTTGTGTTTCTGTGAGGGAGAGAGATAAGGCAGATAACTCCTAGGAGATTAATTGAAAGGTAGCATTTGGAGTGAATTCCTGTAGCTTTTCTAGATCCAAATCAAGTCTCTCCTCACAAAATAAAAGACATCAAGTACCAAGCTGTATGCAAATGCCCAGGCACATCACTTACAGAGAGGCTTCTGGGTGACAACTAAAAGAGGAAACCTTGCACAACTCTTATATGTACGACTGTGAATGCATTGCTGCAACTTCTCAGGGAATTTGACAGTCACCTTAGGGTGGGTGGCAGCTACAAAGGATCTGAAGGTGACCAAGAAAGCCACTGGTTCAAGAGAGTATGCAGGTACTTCAGGGGCATGAAAGTGAAATGAGAAGGAACTTCAGTGACCCTATGGTTATCATGAGTCTCCAGCGCCTAATGTGGATGGGATCTTCAGGGACGTATGTCATGAGCAGGAAGCTTCTGTATCTGAAAGTGACCATTAGCCAGAAGGAACTGAGGGTTAACAGAGGCCTGGGGACAAGCACGAACATAACGGACATGACATTGAGCAATTGCTTCTGGGAAATGGAGAAAAACTGGTTCCGGAGATATCTAAACTGAGCAATACCCTCGAAGCTCCTGGTCGCCTCATTGTCCTCTGTTGGAACTGGGAGAGAACAGGAGCCTCAGGTCCTTAGGGTGAGCAGAACTATCAATCAATCAATCAATCAAAGACATTTATAGAGCGCACTACCTACCCGTAGGGTCTCAAGGCACTAAGGGGAGGGGGTGCCGTTACTGCTCGAACAGCCTGGTCTTGAGCTTCTTCCTGAAGGCGAGGTGGTCTTGGGTCAGGCGCAGATCAGCCGGGAGGGAGTTCCAGGTCTTGGCGGCCAGGTAGGAGAAGGACCTTCCTCCTGTTGTCGCTCTACGGATGCGTGGGACGGCGGCGAGGGCGTGGCTGGCTGATCGGAGGTGGCGTTTGGGAGCGTAGAAGTTGATTCGGTTGTTGAGGTAGCTCGGGCCTTGATCGTGTAGGGCTTTGTGTGCGTGGGTGAGGAGCCGGAAGGTGATTCTTTTGTTGACGGGGAGCCAGTGCAGGTCTCTCAGGTGTCCGGAGATGTGGCTGTTTCGTGGGATGTCGAGGATGAGTCTGGCTGAGGCGTTCTGGATCCGCTGGAGTCTCTTCTGGAGCTTGGCGGTGGTTCCGGCGTAGAGGGCGTTGCCGTAGTCCAGTCGGCTGGTGACGAGGGCCTGGGTGACGGTCTTCCTGGTCTCCGTGGGGATCCACCAGAAGATCTTCCGAAGCATGCGCAGGATGTTGAAGCACGACGAGGAGACGGCGTTGACTTGCCTGGTCATGGAGAGGGAGGAGTCCAGGATGAAGCCCAGGTTGCGTGCGTGGTTCGTCGGTTTGGGTGCGGTGCCCAGGGCGGGGGGCCACCAGGAGTCGTCCCAGGCGGAGGGAGAGGAGCCCAGGATGAGGACCTCCGTCTTGTCTGAGTTCAGTTTCAGGCGGCTGGTCGTCATCCACTCGGCTACCTCTTTCATCCCTTCGTGCAGGTTGGCTCTGGCGGCGGCGGGGTCGTTGGTCAGGGAGAGGATCAGCTGGGTGTCGTTGGCGTAGGAGATTATGTTGAGGTTGTGTTGGCGTGCGATGGCCGCGAGGGGGCTCATGTAGACGTTGAAAAGGGTAGGGCTCAGCGAGGATCCTTGAGGGACGCCGCAGATGACTTCGGTGGCCTCTGACTTGTATGGTGGTAGGCGGACTCTCTGCGTTCTTCCATCGAGGAAGGAGACGATCCATTCCAGTGCCTTCTCCTGGATTCCGACGTTGCTGAGGCGCTGCACTAGGGTGCGGTGGCAGACCGTGTCGAAAGCTGCGGAGAGGTCTAGGAGGATGAGGGCCGCTGTTTCTCCGTTGTCCATCAGGGCTCGGATGTCGTCGGTGGCGGCGATGAGGGCGGTCTCGGTGCTGTGGTTGGCTCGGAAGCCGGACTGCGAGGGGTCGAGGGATCCGTTCGTCTCGAGGAAGGCGGCCAGCTGTTTGTTGACGGTCTTCTCGATGACTTTGGCTGGAAACGGGAGTAGCGAGATGGGGCGGTAGTTCTTGAGTTCGGTGGGGTCTGCTGTGGGTTTCTTGAGTAGAGCGCTGAGTTCGGCGTGCTTCCAGCTCTCGGGGAAGGTGGCGATGTCGAAGGAGGTGTTGATAATGTCCCGCAGGTGGGGTGCGATGACAGCGTCGGCTTTGTTGAAGACGTGGTGAGGGCAGGGGTCGGTCGGAGATCCGGAGTGGACGGAGTTCATCATTCGGACGGTGTCTTCTGTGCTGATCGGAGTCCAGGCTCGGAGGGTGGTGGTGGGCGGCGTTGCTGTGGTCGTGGCGTGGGTCGGTTGAGTGCTGAAGCTGTTGCGTATGTCCGCGATCTTGTTGTGGAAGTAGGAGGCGAGGGAGTTGCAGAGGTCTTGCGATGGGGTGATGTCGTTGTTTCCGGCGTTGGGGTTGGAGAGCTCTTTCACGATGTTGAAGAGTTCCTTGCAGTTGTGTGCGTTGTTGTCCAGTCGGTTCTTGAAAGCCGTTTTCTTGGCGGCGCGGATCAGTTGGTGGTGCTTCCGGGAGGCGAGCTTGAGGGTGGTCCTGTTGTCCGGTGTGGGCTCCTTTCTCCAGACTTTCTCGAGGACTCTGCAGTTCTTCTTGGAGCTCTTGAGTTCGTCGGTGAACCATGGGGCCTTCTTGCTGCCGGGTCTGCTGGGCGGGGTCCTCAGTGGGGCGAGTTCGTCCGCGCAGTTGCTGATCCACTTCGTGAGGTTGTCGGCGGCCTGGCTGGGGTTCGCTGAGCTGGCCGGAGGGTGCTGGCTCAGGGAGGCGGCGAGCTGGTCGGCGGTGATCTTGTTCCAGCTTCTACGGGCAACCTGTTGCTGGTGGTGGTGGGTCGTCGTTCTTTCGAAGGTGAAGTGGACACAGCTGTGGTCCGTCCAGTGGAGTTCTGTGGCGTGGCTGAAGGCGATGTCTTTGCTGGATGAGAAGACGGCGTCGAGTGTGTGTCCGTAATGTAATCAAATATGAATTGGATCTGATACATTCTTTAGGACAATGGTCTCCAAAGCCTTTGTTAAACCAAAGGAGATAATGGGCGGAAGGTTGAACATTGCAAGCACTCACCCCCAGTCAACTGATCTGGGTTTAATCCCTCATCATTCTTTAGCTCACTCCGCCACCCCAGTTCGGACATGGCCATATGCAAATCAGTCTGACCCTGTGCCTCATGGGAACAGTCCAGCCCGAACTGCCAAGCCATGTCTTCCCTGGACCGGAAACAAGCATCCTGGGACAGGTTTCTGGCTAATCAGCCGTCATCAGCCAGGCTAGCTTGAATCCAGTGGCAAAGTGAGCAAGGGACCCACGTCTGGGCATACCCTGCCAACTTAGGGCTAACAAAGCAAAACTAAAGAGGATGATGGACCGGAAAAAAGCATCCTGGGACCGGTTTCTGGCCAATCAGCCGTCATCAGCCCCAAAGCCTTTGTGCCATGGTCAGTAGCTCTTGGTCCACATTCACCCATTATTATCCACATGTAAGAGACCTTGGTCAAGAAGAGACAAACTTTTGCAGATTCTACTGAAGAAGCGATTGGTAAAAGAGTGTATGGCGGTGGAGCATCTCCCTACTGCTGAAAGGCAGCAGATGAAAAATAAAATGAGAATAAAACAATTGTATTATCCTTTTATTTTTCACTGACTCAGCTGACACTGCCGAGTCTAGTACCGGTTATAGGAAATCCTAGGCCAGCAGGAGCCAGGGAGGAGGAGGGTTGTGCGCCAAGCTCTTACCACAACTTTTTGTTTCATAGTGTGGATGTCAAGGAAGAAGTCTTATCTAGAGTAAATAAAAGGGTAGAAATATTGCATTCCCTTTTAGCTAAATAGACCTAGATTGCATTTTCAGTTATAATTAGGGCTCCCAATTCTATGTTTTTTTACATTTCTGTCTGTATTTATCCAGTATTCAATGATATATATGTAGGACTAACCTAAAAGATGATCAGCGTGAAATCCAATTAAGCCCCAACTCATTCACATCCAATAAAACTAGGAAAGAAACATATTCTCCTGGAAATGAATAAGAATGGGAAATTAAAAATGTACACCAAAATATGCAGGGCTAAAGTACAAAAAAAATAAATCAGCCCCTTAGGATATTAGGAAACTAATTTTATATGTATCTTTCTTATAGTGATCAAGCAATATAAGCAAGGAAGATGAATCTCAATGCACCGTGGAGACTGTATCAGATAAGTATCTTGCGTAAATTAAAGTAAATCAAAATAAAGATTACCGCCTTGGAGAACGTGAATTTTTTGTGAATAATCAAATTATTTTCTCTTATTTTTCAGGAAACATAATGAAGGCCCTCGCAGCACAAGGCGAACAGCAAAAGTCAGAAAGAGGTGAAGGCCCCCGCTGCGATGGGGGAGCAGCAGAAATCAGGAGGAGGTGAAGGCCCCCGCGGCACCAGGCGAACAAGGAAGAGGTAAAGGCCCCTGCGGTGCCGGGCGAAACCGCAGAAATCAGAAAGAGGGGAAGGTCCTCGCGGTTTCTGGGAAACAGCAGCGGTCAGGATTAGGGCTCTGCCAAAAGCACACCAACAACTTCAGAGCAAAACGGAAGGAATACAGGTAAGTGGGGAGGAGCAGGACGGAAGACTCGCACACGTTGACTAGAATGCTAACCGCCCTTTGGTCCTGCTCAGCCTCTTTTGTTCCTGTCTTGCTCCGCCCCTCACGCACAATGATCGGGAGAGAAACAAGCCCAAAAGTTATAATTTTCTTTTTCTTTTTTGCACTGCTGAAATAGCAGTGGGGCAAAGCTCCTCCGTCTTTGCGGAGAAGCCGTCAATGTATGGCGGTGGAGCATCTCCCTACTGCTGAAAGGCAGCAGATGAAAAATAAAATGAGAATAAAACAATTGTATTATCCTTTTATTTTTCACTGACTCGGCTGACACTGCCGAGTCTAGTACCGGTTATAGGAAATCCTAGGCCAGCAGGAGCCAGGGAGGAGGAGGGTTGAACACTGTAAGTGCGCATTTCGGTTTGGCCAGCCAGCTCAGGCCGGCTAAAATGACATGGGCACTCACATTTCTCCATCCCGAGCTGTGTTGCATAGCCAGGTGGAGAAAAGGCATAGACTCCCAGGTAGTAACTGAGGATCATTTCAGCCCGTTCAGACCAATCCCAGGACTTCTCTCATTCTGGCTAATAGCCTGAGAGCAGCGTCTGGATTGGGTGGGGAGTCTGGGAGCCTGTGCCCATGTACTTCCCGGAGCAGAGGACCACCAAGGCTTGGGAGCAGAGGAGCACTGAGGCGGCAGCCGGGAGTGCAAGTCAATTTTACTTTGATTTTATTTTTTTATTTTTTCCCTGCATGTGTACCCCCAACTTGTGCCCTGGTAAGAACCCCTAATGCCCCAACATTTTATGGTTCAAATGTCTTTATTGATTTTAAACATACAAACGTCTCCATGTACAGTTAGCTGTCATCAATCAAAGTCTAAACAGTACAACCGGACAGAGCCAGATGAGGGCGCAAGCCCAGCATTCTAAACAGAATCGGCCAACTGCACGTACATGGAATAGAAATTTGTAGGAATAAGAACAAGCATTTGCAATGCAATAGGTCTCTCATTAGGAAAGTTTGAGCTATTGGTCTTGTAAATGACACATTTTTTATTTATGTGTTGGTTTTGAAAATAGCGAAATTAATAGCTTTGCCATTTGCAATGCCAATACTTTTATCATTTGCAAATGTGACACCTATAGCATTTGTAATGCAACATGTTTTGTATTTATGTGACTTAGATGTATTGATATTACAAATAACAATGGCTTTTAATTTTTCTAAATAATTAATACTTAAATAAAAGTTATTGTAATTTATCATGGCAATAGCTTAAACTTTTGTAAAGATTATGTTCAGTGTATTTTATTGTAACGAAAATCCAAGAACAGAAGTGAAATATTAACATCTTTTTATGACATTTGTAATAAAGCTTGAAACATTGAGAGAAAATATTTGAACCAGTTGTTGTTGAATGGTTGCACAGATTGATGCTGTGTTGGCGCTCAGGGATGTTGTGGTGGCGACGAGTGATGCTGTGGCGTTCAGTGATGCTGTGGTGGCGCATAGTGATGTTGTGGTGCCCCTGAGTGATGCTGTGGTACCCCTGAGTGATGCTGTGGTGATGCAATAGATAGAGTGAGTGTGATAGATAGCTAGAGGGAGGGCGAAAGATAGCTAGAGGGAGGGCGATAGATGTAATGTAAAAATCACTTATATAGCGCAAAAACTGTCTCCCTACGGGTATCCTGGCGCTTTTAGAAATGGCGATGGTCAGCACGTTACCAGCCCGTAATAGGCAGTGAAAGAACTAGTTTTCCATCCTAGGAAGCAACCAGGGTTTCAGATACTTTCTGAAACAGGTCCATGAACTGGCCTGTCTGATGGTCTGGGGCAGCTAGAGGGAGGGCGAAAGATAATTAGAGTGAGGGCGAAAGATAGATAGCGTGAGGGCGATAGGTAGATAGCGTGAGGGCGATAGATAGATGTGTGTGGTTGGGTGTGTGGTTGTGTGTGTGGTTGTGTGTGTGGTTGTGTGTGTGGCTGTGTGTGTGGCTGTGTGTGGTTGTGTGTGTGGCTGAGCGTGTGGCTGAGCGTGTGGCTGAGCGTGTGGTTGAGAGTGTGGTTGAGCGTGTGGTTGAGCGTGTGGTTGAGCGTGTGGTTGAGCGTGTGGTTGTGCGTGGGGTTGTGCGTGTGTTTGTGTGTGGGGTGGTGTTTGTGTGTGGGGTGATGTTTGTGTGGTTGTGTATGTGTGTTTGTGTGTGTTTGTGTGGTTGTGTGTGCAGTTGTATGTGTGTGTGCGTGGTTGTATGTATGTGTGTGTGCGGTTACAGAAGGATGTATGTGGAAGAGAGCAGCAGATCAGCACAGCAGAAGAGAACAGGGAGTTAAAGAAGGAGGCGGTGGAAGAGAATAGCAGATCGGTACAGGAGAAGAGAACAGAACAGGGAGCTAGCGAGGGAGGCAGTGGAAGAGAGCAGCAGATCAGTACGGAAGAATAGAAGAGAACGGGGAATTAGAGAAGGAGGTGGGTGGAAGAGAGCAGCAGATCAGCACAGCAAAAGAGAACAGGGAGTTAAAGAAGGAGGCGGGTGGAAGAGAGCAGCAGATCAGCACAGGAGAAGAGAAGAGGGAGTTAAAGAAGGAGGTGGGCTGGAAGAGAGCAGCAGATCAGCACGGTAAAAGAGAACAGTTAGTTAAAGAAGGAGGTGGGGTGGAAGAGAACAACAGATCAGCACAGCAGAAGAGAACAGGGAGTTAAAGAAGGAGGTGGGGTGGAAGAGAGCAGCAGATCAGCACAGGAGAAGAGAAGAGAACAAGGAGTTAGAGAAGGAGGTGGGTGGAAGAGAGGAACAGATCAGCACAGCAGAAGAGAACAGGGAGTTAAAGAAGGAGGTGGGGTGGAAGAGAGCAGCAGATCAGCACAGGAGAAGAGAATAGAACAGGGAGTTAAAGAAGGAGGTGGGGTGGAAGAGAGCAGCAGATCAGCACAGGAGAAGAGAATTGAACAGGGAGTAAGAGAAGGAGGCGGGTGGAAGAGAGCAGCAGATCAGCACGGGAGAACAGAACAGGGAGTTAAAGTAGGAGGAGGGTGGAAGAGAGTAGGAGATCAGCACAGGAGAAGAGAAGAGAACAGGGAGTTAAAGAAGGATGTGGGGTGGAAGAGAGCAGCAGATCAGAACAGGAGAAGAGAAGAGAACAGGGAGTTAAAGAAGGAGGCGGTGGAAGAGACAGAAGATTAGCACAGGAGAAAAGAACAGAGTTAAAGAAGGAGGCGGGGTGGAAGAGAACAGCAGATCAGCATGGGAGAAGAGAACAGGGAGTTAGAGAAGCAGGTGGTGGAAGGAAACAGCAGATCAGCACAGGAGAAAAGAACAGAGTTCAAGAAGGAGGCGGGGTGGAAGAGAGCAGCAGATCAGCACAGGTGAAGAGAACATGGATATAAAGAAGAAGGCGGGTGGAAGAGAGCAGCAGATCAGCTTGGGAGAAGAGAACAAGGAGTTGGAGAGGGAGGTGGGTGGAAGAGAGCAGCATAACAGCGCAGCAGAAGAGAACAGGGAGTTAAAGAAGGAGGCGGGTGGGAGAGAGCAGCAGATCAGCACAGGTGAATAGAACAGGGAGTTAAAGAAGGAGGCGGGTTGAAAGAGAGCAGCAGATCAGCACAGGAGAAGAGAAGAGAACAGGGAGTTAGAGAAAGAGGCAGGGTAAGGGAGCGCTGCAAATCAGCACAGGTGAAGAGAACATGGATATAAAGAAGGAGGTGGGGTGGAAGAGAGCAGCAGTTCAGCACAGGAGAAGAGAACAGGGAGTTAAGGAAGGAAGCGGGTGGAAGAGAACAACATATTAGCACAGGAGAAGAGAACAGGGAGTTAGAGAAGGAGGCGGGGTGAAAGAGAACAACAGATCAGAACAGGAGAAGAGAAGCGAACAGGGAGTTAAAGAAGGAGCTGGGGTGGACGAGAGAAGCAGATCAGCACAGGAGAAGATAACAGGGAGTTACAGAAGGAGGCGGGTAGAAGAGAACAGCAGATCAGCACAGGAGAAGAGACCAGGGAGTTAAAGAAGGAGGTGGGGTGGATGAGAGCAGCAGATCAGCACAGGAGAAGAGAACATGGAGTTAAAGAAGGAGGCGGCATGGAAGAGAGCAGCAGAAGAGAACAGAGAGTTAAAGAAGAAGGCGGTGGAAGAGAACAGCAGATCAGCACAGCAGAAGAGAAGAGAACAGGGAGTTAGAGAAGGAGGTGGGTGGAAGAGAGGGAGGGCGATAGATAGATAGAGGGAGGGTGGGCGATAGAGTGAGGGCGATAGATAGAGGGAGGGCGATAGATAGAGGGAGGGCGATAGATAGAAGGAGGGCCATAGATAGAAGGAGGGCCATAGATAGAGGGAGGGCGATAGATAGAGGGAGGGAGGGGGATAGATAGAAGGAGGGCTATCGATATAGAGGGAGGGCGATAGATAGATAGAGTGAGGGAGGGCGATAGATAGATAGAGTGAGGGAGGGCGATAGATAAGAGTGAGGGAGGGCGATAGATAAGAGTGAGGGAGGGCGATAGATAAGAGTGAGGGAGGGCAATAGATAGATAGATGTAGGGCGATAGAGTGAGTGAGGGCGGTAGAGTGAGTGAGGGCGGTAGAGTGGTAGAGTGAGGGCGGTAAAGTGAGGGCGGTAGAGTGAGGGCGGTAGAGTGAGGGCGGTAGAGTGAGGGCGGGCGGTAGAGGGAGGGCGGTAGAGGGAGGGCGGTAGAGGGAGGGCGGTAGTGTGAGGGCAGTAGAGTGAGGGCAGTAGAGTGGTAATGGTGTGTGAGAGGGTGAGGGTGTGTGAGGGTGTGTGTGAATGAGGGTGTGTGAGGGTGTGTGTGAATGAGGGTGTGTGAGGGAGTGTGAGAGTGAAGGGGTGTGAGGGTGGGTGAGGGGGTGTGAGGGTGAGGGGTGTGAGGGTGTGAGTGTGCGGGGGTGTGAGTGTGCGGGGTTGTGTGTGGTGTGAGGGAGTGGGGTGTGAGGGAGTTTGAGAGTGAGGGGATGTGAGGGTGAGGGGGTGCGAGGGTGTGTGAGGGTGAGAGGGTGTGTGAGGGTGAGAGGGTGTGTGAGGGTATGTGAGGGTGAGAGGGGGTGTGAGGGTGAGAGGGGGTGTGAGGGCGAAAGGGGGTGTGAGGGTGAGGGGGGGTGTGAGGGTGAAAGGGGGTGTGAGGGTGAAAGGGGGTGAGAGTGTGTGCGAGGGTGAGAGAGTGTGAGTGAGGGTGTGTGAGGGTGAGGGTAAGGGTGAGGGGGTGTGAGGGTAAGGGTGAGGGGGTGTGAGGGTAAGGGTGAGGGGGTGTGAGGGTGAAGGTATGTGAGGTGAGGGGGTGTGAGGTTGAGAGGGTGTGTGGGTGAGGGTATGTGAGGGTGAGGATGAGGGGGGTGAGAGGGTGAGTGAGGGTGAGGGGGTGGGAGGGTGGGTGAGAGGGTGTGTGAGGGTGAGAGGGTGTGTGAGGGTGAGAGGGTGTGTGAGGGTGAGTGAGGGTGAGAGGGCGGGTGAGGGGCTGTGAGGGTGAGAGGGCGGGTGAGGGTGAGTGAGGGGCTGTGAGGGTGAGAGGGGGTGTGAGGGTGAGAGGGGGTGGGAGTGAGTGAGAGTGTGAGAGAGTGTGAGTGAGGGTGTGTGAGGGGGTGAGGGGGTGTGTGGGTGAGGGTATGTGAGGGTGAGGAGGTGTGAGGTTGAGAGGGTGTGAGGTTGAGGGGGTGTGAGGTTGAGGGGGTGTGAGATTGAGGCTGTGTGAGGGTATGTGAGGGTGAGGGGGTGTGAGGTTGAGGGGGTGTGAGGGTGAGTGGTGTGAGGGTGAGGGGGTGTGAGGGTGAGGGGGTGTGAGGGTGGGGTGTGTGAGGGTGAGTGAGGGTGTGTGGGTGAGTGAGGGTGTGTGAAGGTGAGGGGGCTGAGGGGGTGTGAGGGTGCTGAAGGGACGTGAAATAGCGTGTCCCATCTGTAATGTACTGGTCGGTGAAATAACGTGTTTTGCGAGTGCTGAAGGGGACCTTATAAGTGTTGAGTCACAGATATTGGCAACGTTTGTAAGGTATGTTGTAGAGCAACGTATCTGCTGTGTTCAGTACTGTAAAGTTTGTGTGCAAGTTGTGCTTAGTATAGTGACGTGAGGGCAGTGGCATGGTGTGGAATGTCGTGGTGAGTAGTGATATGATGTGTAATGTTTTTAAAATTAAATACATTTTTTTGTTGTGTGTTATTTTTCTATATTTACTGCTCAATAAAATATTAACCTATGGACGGGCTGGAACATTTGTATGGTATTTCCACCGAAAACAAAGTGAATGCTCTTTGTTGTACTTACTGTACTGCAAATGCTGGTAAATGAAAGCCAACGAGAATATCTATTTAGCAGTGAAACTTGTATGTGTTTGCGCATTACCTTGCAATCCGCACCTTCGTTTAGCTTGCTAATCCAGTAAGTAAGGAAGGGGGCGGGAGTAAAGACAGCAGGGACAATGGGCGGGAGTGAAGAGATCACGGACAACTTTGTAAAGAGGGCACGGGCAACGGGCGGGAGTAAAGAGATCACAGACAACGGGTGGGGGGCGGGAGTAAATAGGGCACGGACAACGGGCGGGGGGAGTGAGTAAAGAGATCATGGACAAAGGGTGGGGGGCGGGAGTAAAGACAGCAGGGACAATGGGAGGGAGGCAGGAGTAAAGAGATCACGGACAACGGGTGAAGGGCGGGAGTAAAGACAGCAGGGACAATGGGAGGGAGGCAGGAGTAAAGAGATCACGGACAACGGGTGGGGGGCGGGAGTAAAGACAGCAGGGACAATGGGAGGGAGGCAGGAGTAAAGAGATCACGGACAACGGGTGGGGGGCGGGAGTAAAGACAGCAGGGACAATGGGAGGGAGGCAGAAGTAAAGAGATCACGGACAACGGGTGGGGGGGGCGGGAGTAAAGACAGCAAGGACAATGGGAGGGAGGCAGGAGTAAAGAGATCACGGACAACGGATGGGGGCGGGAGTGAAGAGATCATGGACAACGGGTGGGGGGCGGGAGTAAGACAGCAGGGACAATGGGAGGGAGGCAGAAGTAAAGAGATCACGGACAACGGGTGGGGGCGGGAGTGTAGAGATCACGGACACCGGGTGGGGGGCGGGAGTAAATAGGGCACGGACAATGGGAGGGGGTCAAGACTGATTTGCATAATGCTGGGTCTGAACTGAGGTGGCATGGGGAGCACAAGAACAATGGATTTAACCAGATCTGTGACTGGGGGTCAATGTATGAATCATTCAGCATTCCATCCATCATTCAGGTTATAAATGGTCAACAAAGTTAGTAAAGGTTCGTGCATGAGCAGCATGGAAGCAGAGATACGTATGCTTCATACATGTTCAGAGCAGATGAATGTCAGCAGGTCATACATGGGCTGTTACTCCTGGTTCATACGTGGTCTGGCTTGGAAGCTCGTGGGTTACACATTGTATGGCATGGATGTCCATGGTTTATACATGGTACGACATACATAGCAATCATTTATACTTACTTATAAGCGGTGTCAATTATCCATACGCAGTCACTATGGCTGTTTATGTCTCATGTGGGACCAGCAGAGATGTCCTTGTGTGATACGCAATCAGCAGTGACGTACATTGTCTATACATGATAAGTGGGGATGATTGTCGGCAGATTATAAGCCGCCATGAAGGTCACGCTGGGTTGATGCACACTGGGCGTGGACGTACATGATGTAGACATTGTAAGTTTGGTTATCCATGGTTTAGGAACGCTTACATTGATGTATATGTATTGTTTATACTTAAGGAGCGTAGAGGTTTATGGTTTATTAATGGTCATACCCAGGTCCGGTAGCTCAGTGGACTAATGCGTCCCCTCCAGGAGTCTGTGTTTGGGCCAATGGCCAAAGGTCCACTCAACCTTTCATCCTTACAAGAATGATAAAATGAGTACCACTGAGTTGGATAACAAACGCACCTGTTATTTAGTGCCAAGATGTCACAGGGGATGAATGCGTGATTGATAAATGTATGATATGCTATGGTATGTTATGGCATGTTATGTCATGTAATGTTATGTTATGTTATGTAATGCTATGTTCTCATGGAGGGAGGTGGTTTATATAGACTTTCAATTAATTTCAACACTTTATATACTTTATACAATGTCAGCCTGGATGCCTGTCACTTACCTTTGTTGGTCCCGCCCATTTCAGCTGGAGGCTCAGCTCACACTCTGTATTTCCTGTCTGTGCTAACATGCCATTCACATGACCTTCACATGAGCAAGGGTCCTTCCTGTCCTCTCCCTCCATCAGCACTGGCAGTGACAGTACCAGGTGCCACTGTTGTATTCGCAGCCCCGTCCGAGGGTCATGCTGCAGACCACGTGACGTGCACGGGCAACGGGCGGGAGTAAAGAGATCACGGACAACGGGTGGGGGGCGGGAGTAAATAGGGCACGACAACGGGTGGGGGCGGGAGTAAATAGGGCACGGACAATGGGTGGGGGGCGGTAGTAAAGACAGCAGGGACAATGGGAGGGAGGCGGGAGTAAAGAGATCACGGACAACGGGTGGGGGGCGGGAGTAAAGAGATCACGGACAACGGACGGGGGAGGAAGTAAAGAGATCACGGACAACGGGTGGGGGGCGGAAGTAAAGACAGCAGGGACAATGGGAGGGAGGCGGGAGTAAAGAGATCACGGACAACGGGAGGGGGGAGGAAGTAAAGAGATCACGGACAACGGGTGGGGGGCGGGAGTAAAGACAGCAGGGACAATGGGAGGGAGGCGGGAGTGAAGAGATCACGGACAACGGGCGGGAGTAAAGAGATAACGGACAAGGGGGGGAGGGAGTAAAGAGATCACGGACAAGGGGGAGGGAGTAAAGAGATCACGGACAAGGGGGGGAGGGAGTAAATAGGGCACGGACAACGTCGCATGGAAAACAAACGGAAGAGAAAGCACGGCTGTTCCTCTGGGAAAGGTGTTGTTGCAGCAGGCCTAGGCAAACACACCGCTCATCCACCAAGGCCTGAAAGACATTGGGGCCGAGATGACAAGGGAAGGGGTCAGAAAAAACACACAGCTCCTACTGCTCCAGCAACAGGAAGGAAACAACGGACATGCACTGGTAGCCGTGGGCTGTAACGGAGCCCCTAAAAACACAACTAACCACCCTAATACCCATCATCGCTCAGTGCCTGCCTTCCCAGTGCGGCCATGCTGAAGGGAGGGAGCGAGCGAAGGATAATGTCGTGATCGTGCGAGCATGCGCCTCAGCTGTACGGGCGCACACTCAGTCACGCTGTGCGTGGTTCCGTGTACCGTGAGCGTGCACATTGGACGTCTAGGAAACTCGTCATCTGCGAAGCCAGCCGGAAGATTTGCGGTGCGTGATCAGGGAGAGACCCGCCTGCTGCCAAGCCTGAGCCGCTGACACACACCTGAGGAGGAAAGACCGGCCAGGAGAGCAGCGGGGGAGTCCCGAGTCAGCCCGGTGAGAAGGGGGGACGTGTTTTTTGGTGCATCAGGCTAGTGAGACAGAGATGGGCACTTGGAGTGTATGGATGTGCGACTGTCTGTGTGTGCATGTGAGCAGGTTGGGGGGGTGCGCCTGTGTGTGTGAGCGTGTGTGTGCTTGCGTGTGTGTGGTTGTGCGCGCGCACGCGACTGAGAGAGGCATGGCTGGCAATCTGGAGATGTGCACAGCTCCAGGGGGCGGGGCATGCGCGTCAACACTGTGAAATCGCCGCTCGTGCCCCTGTCTACATCCCTTGAGAGCCGACTTAATAACAATAGGTCTCGAGCGAGACCTAAAAAGGGAAAAAACGCACTGCCCCAACTTTTTAAAAAATAGCCAGCTACCACTGCTGAAACCTATTGACTGTCGCCCCACACTAAATAGTTCAAGGTAACCTTCTGTGGAAAAAGGTAGGGCCGATGACCTTTTTCGGAGTTGCCCGGCGTTAACCGCCTCTATACCCACTCAGGTTACCAAACAAAGAGGCAGGCGCTGGAGACTGGAAGGCAGGAAACAGAAGCTTTATTCCGACGGAGCAGAACACATCAAATCAGACAACAGGGTATCTTCTTGAGGTGCTCTAACCGCATCTCTGAGGCCTGGCCTCTTATACACAAGTTTATTGCTTTATTACGTCAAACACATCTCTGTCAGTACTTTGATGTAAGGAAAGACATCCTCGGAATCCCCGCTTCAGGCCCGTTCCCACACACATTTACAGTTGAAGTCCCCACCCGGTCACAACAGGTGATGATTATCGCGCAGCTGGACATTCCGCCGATTCACGGAATGTATGTGGTCGATCGGATCTCATGGGGTGGGGGCTTTGATCAACTCATGGATCCTTTGATGGGGGAAGCTTCCTACTGTACAGGCGGGGGGGCAATAACAGTATCCGCAGGGACAGGTGACGTCCTGGGAACGAGTAAGACAAACGGGCATAAAGGAAAGGGGGTTTTATCAAAGGATCCGGGACCATGAAAGGAATGGAGGGAGGTGTCGCGCTGGGAACAGGATGGGGTTCCGAGGCAGAGCTGTGCGGAAGAGGGGTTTATGACCCAAGGCATGTGAGAGCGGGGGCTGTCAGCGTGCGGGGGATGCTTTACGAGGTCAGGAGAGAGAGAGAGAGACGCGCTGGCTATCAACGATGGGCAGAGAGGCCCTGGTACTCAAAATGGCTGCCGCTTACGCGCACGAATGGGCTCGAAAAGGGGCAAGATGGCGCAGATAATGTTGATGCTGCAGCCTAAGTTTTAACAGTCCTCCCTTTTCAACAAATCTAGCCAGCTTGCCTACTCGATATCGATCTTCATTAAATTCCTAACTCGGCATCATACAATGCTCCCATGCGTTCATTTCCAAAGTCCACAGTCTTAGGGCAAATACAATTTGTACATAATGAACACAGAGGTGGCAGGCATTGAATTCCCAAGCATAGACCGCATATTACAACTACAGGAATCAGGATAATGGTAAATAGTCTCCAGCCCCAGTTCTTAACAGTACTCCAGAACCATCCACCAAGTGACCATTCTTCCTGCTCCTGGTGGACTTCTGAAGAGAGTCTGTGGAGATGTTCGATGGCTTTGTACACTGAGGGTGAATTGTCCGGTATATATGTACAGCAGCTGGACCCAATAATGCGGCATGCTCCACCACGGTCCGCAAGAACCACATCTAGGACAAGGCGGTTCTGGAGAGCCACCAAGCGGACCGCTTGAAGCTCGGCGGTGTTGTTAGCAAGGATACCAGCTGTGATGTTCATTGTTGTCTCGACTGCCTGAGTCAGATGTCGGATGGCACGGCTGTTTGCCATCGGGCCCCAGAGCGGAACAAGTCCCTTCATAGCATCGAGGAACTGTGCTCCTGTTGAGTCGGCTTGTTCAATGTCCTTGGCTCATTTTTGTCTATGGTGATTCGCTGGAGCCACATAAGTCGGAGGAAGGATGAAGGAGATGAAACAAGTGCCCCCCCAGCCTTTGGGGAGCCAGGTGTAAGCCTTTGTGCCGCAAACGAAGTACATGTTTGGAGACGATACGAAGGAAGGTGGATCGGTGGAGTCCAAAGTTCTGGTAAAACGGCAAGCACTGCGGCCTACCAACTGTGTCCCAAGCCCTTCTATGCACATGTTTTGACCTGTTATGTTGTGGTATCTGATCAGGCGCCAGGACGCCCCTTCGCTGGGGCTGCTGTGCGCCAAATAAAAGTTGTTAACATAACATAACATAACATAACATAACATAACATGTGGCCTGTGACGTTGATGACAGATAGAGCCACAGTCAGGGTGGCAGCCGTTCGTTTCCGTAGGTAGGAGAAGGTGGGTCTGGTCGGATTGTTGAACACCTGCATTTCAATTCGTTCTTTAGCAGGGATGTCCATGGGGATAGAGTCGTTGGAGGTCTGCGGGCAGAAGTGAGTCTTGGTTTGGTTTCGCCAGACCACATGAAAGAAATGCGTCATTGTTTTGCTGGAGGTGGCATTGTCCTTATAGCTTTCTTGCAGGAGGATCAGCCAAGCAAAGCAGGAGCCGTGAATTGAGAAGGGTAAAGGGATGAAAGGTATTGAATGTCCAGTGGCGTGGGGTAGCAACCCACAGATCCAACAGTTGGTGGCATTGGTGGCAAGATTGTGCTGGTGCAGCAGCTGTACAAATGAGTTATTCCAAAACTCCTTTCGCCTCTCTCTGAGTTGAGGAGAGAGCGAAATCAGATAATTTTCCTTCATGGTGGTAGGCTGAGCAGTGGTCAGGAATGTTTCATGAGCTGGTGCATTTTCTTCCACAATCCAGAATGTGGTCATGAGGAGAAAGCAGAAAAGGATTGCGATGAAAAGTGCAATTGTCTTTGAGCTGTGGAGTCTGTCTGTTTTTGGGTTTCTGTAGTGGGTATTTCCAGTTGCTTCCATCATCTTCTTATTTGGCGCTTCCATCATCTTCTTATCTGGCGCTTCCATCATCTTCAAGGTGCTCGGTAGCGGGCAGAACCACAGACTTCGTTTAGCTTCTCTCCGGGTGACCCTTGGTGGTGTTTAGGTCACCGTTCTGAGATTTAACTTAGTCCGTGGTCTACTTAGCCGAAGCTCCCTCCTTTCGACGCAGGAAATACCCTTCTCTGGATGGCACAGTGGGATCAGAGAATTTTGCAAGTTCAAGTGCCTCGGTATTAGGATAGCAGTTCAGTGATGGTCGGTCCTTGTTCAGGAGCTCTTCTTGGTTGTCGATGCTTTCTGTTGTGGCCAAGGTCGAGGAGACCTTTATGCAGTGGTGCGGGTGCAGCCAGTGCCGTTTCCCCTCCACTCGAAGAGCCGTGCGGGTGGTGATCAGTACTTGCCAGGGGCCCGTCCACCGGGGTTCCAAACTCTTTGCCCGCTGAAAATTTCGGATTAGTGCATAATCCCCCGGTTGGATGTCGTGGCCCGGACCCCTGGAAGCATCGGGGATGGCCTGCTGCACCTGCTGATGAATGACAGACAGAGTTTCAGTCAATTTATACAGATAATCAGACATTAGGACGTCTGGGACGTCATGAATGGAAGTCGGTTTTGGTGCAGACCAGACGCTCATGGGTCGGCCGAAAACGACCTCGTAAGGTGTCAAGTGGTGTTTGGTGGGGGTGGAACGCATCGATAGCAATGCCAGGGGAAGAGCGTCTGGCCATTTCAGTCCTGTGGTAGTTACTATCTTGGCCAATTTTAATTTTAATGTGGCATTGTGTCGTTCGACAAGTCCGGCAGACTGGGGGTGGAAGACTGCGTGGAACTTCTGCTTGATACCCAGCCCCTTTAAGATGAGCTGGATGACTTCGGCTATGAAGTGGGGGCCATTGTCGCTCCATAAAATTCAACAAAGGCCGTAGCGAGGGAAGAATTCCTTTAACAGTACCTTTGCAGTGGCCATAGCAGTGTTGTCACGGGTTGGGTATGCCTCCACCCACTTGCTAAATGCACACACCACAACAAGTACATATTTCAGGCCTTGACATCTGTCTAGCTGGATGTAGTCCATCTGCAGGACTTCAAACGGGTGATTTGGGACCCCAAACCCTCCCCGGGGTACTACAGTTCCTTTCCCGGGGTTGTGTTGTAGGCATATCAAGCATTGTTGGACCAGACGTTTGGCGGAGTCTGTGATTTTATCATTGTGCCAAACTCTGGAGACAAGTTCAATCATGGGGGCTGATCCTATGTGGGCAGGGGAGTGTGCCATAGTCAGTATGGGAATCAGGTATGAGTCAGGTAGCAACCATTTGTTTGTGTCTTTTGTCCGCCAGCAGCCTTCGTCGTCTTTTAATCCCACCCGTGCCCATTCAGTCAATTCGTGTTGTGTGCTAGCCATTTGAATGTCTCTAATAGTGTCCCTAGCGTCAGTCCATTTTTCTGCTTGTGACCTGGTCACGTACATACGTGTTGTCGTCCTATTTTCAGCTGTCGTTCGAGCAGTGATGTTGGCTAGTGCGTTTCCCTGTCCAATAATGTCTGTCACTTTCTTGTGTGCCTGGCATTTGATGACCGCAAGTCTTTTGGGGAGAAGGACAGCTTCGATCAAGGCGGAGACTAGATCTCCATGTAAGATGGGGGTGCCGTGTGAGGTCAAGAATCCCCTTTCCCTCCAAAGGAGCCCAAAATGGTGAACCATCCCGAAGGCGTACTGGCTGTCGGTGTAAATGTTCGCTGCCGTTCCTGCTGCTAGGATGCAGGCTCGTGTCAGGGCAATCAGTTCCGCTGCCTGAGCAGATTGTTGCGTGATGCGGGCTGTCTCGACTACAGTTCGAGCCGTGGTGACTGCATAGGCAGCTGAAGTGGTGCCATCGGGGAGTTTGATGCAAGAGCCGTCCACCCACAGCTCTCCGTCGGGGTCAGGAAAAGCTGTGTCTCTGAGGTCAATTCTACTTCTAGTCTGTTCGTCCGTGAGGGTCACACAGTCATGCACAGGGGGCGCATCGGGATCATTCTCTGGTAGGGGTAACAGAGTTGCTGGGTTCAGGGTGGTGCTTCTTTTCAGGGTGATATGGGGAGCAAGCAGAGTCAATTCGTATCCAGTCAGTCGTGCACTCGTCAGGTGTTGGGTCTTGGTCTGGTTCAGGAGGGTGTCAACTGCATGGGGTACTAGTACCGTGAGGGAATTCGAGAGTACGATCCCCTCACTCTGTCGGATAGAGATAGCAGCGGCAGCTACAGCTCGAAGGCAGGCAGGTAAGGCTCTGGCTACAGGGTCAAGAGTGGCAGAGAAGTAAGCGCACGGTCGTTGCTTTGGGCCAATGGACTGGGTCAGGACAGATAAAGCGCACCCCTCCCTTTCGTGAGTGTAAAGGGAGAAGGGCTTAGTGTAATCAGGGGTACCTAGGACAGGGGCCGAACAAAGGGCATCTCGTAATTCCGTGAAGGAGGATTGGCATTCAGTAGTCCAAGGGAGGGGGGAAGGGACATCTTTGGCTAGCAGAGAAAGCAACGGTTTTACAATGAGACTGAAGTTTGGTAACCACTGTCGACAGAAGGAGGTGAGGCCTAGTAGGGAGCGAACCTGTTTCTGAGTCTTAGGGACAGGGGTGTCGAGAATGGTTTGGATCCGGTCGGGAGTGAGTTTCCTTCCGTCTTTGGACAGGAGGTGGCCTAAGTAAGTGACCTGGGGTTGGCAGAATTGCAACTTCTTTTTGGAAACCTTGTGGCCATTTTCCGCAAGGAAGTGCAGGAGTTGAATGGTGGCTGTGACTGCTAGTGGAGTGGTGTCAGCTGCCAAAAGGATGTCATCGACGTATTGTACTAACACCACTCCATCGGGTAACTGGACTTGATCCAGTTGTCTCTTGAGGGCCTGGCTGTAGATGCTGGGGCTTTCCGTGTAGCCTTGGGGTGCTCGGCAGAACCTATATGAGCGGGCTTTTAGGGTGAAGCCGAAGAGATATCGGCTGTCTGGGTGGATGGGGATAGAGAAAAATGAATTTTTGAGGTCAATGACAGTGAAGGTGGTGGCAGTAGAAGGGATCAAAGTCAGGATGGTGGTGATGTCTGAGACCACGGGGTACTGGGGTACAACCACTTTGTTGATCTCTCGAAGGTCAATGATAAAGCGGTATGCCTTCTCATCTCCCTCTCCTTGTTTCTTGATGATGGGCAAGATAGGGCTGTTGCAAACGTTGCTAACCACTTCCTCTACCACTCCTGCGTCTATCAGTGACTGAATAATCTTTACCAATGCCTTCTCGCCCTCGGGCGATATCCGATATTGGGGAAGTTTTGGGAGTATCGCGTCCGGTCGGACAGTAATGTGCACTGGGTCAATCATCATGCGCCCTACGTCCGAATCTGTCTTGGCCCACAGATACGGAGGCAGAGTGTCAAGCAGGGATGTGTCAGCGTCAGTGATGGAAAACATGCGTCGGGAAGGGCAATGTCTAAGCAGAACGGGGTTGTCGTATAGGAAAACTCGAACTCCGTCTTGAGAACATCTAATGGTCGCTCGGAAGTGTTTCAGTAAGTCAAGTCCCATAATGGCGTCAGGGCTATTGGAGGAAAGCAAAAACGTGGTGTCAGTGGTGTTGTTTTCTAAGTCAAAGAGGATCGGAGTGGACAAAGGGTTAGTGGAGGGCGTTCCATCGAAACCTGTCGATGTTATAAGTGAGCCAGACAAGGGTGTCCTTGGAATCAGTCGTTTAGATAATGCACTACGTGTTGCGCCAGTGTCTACCAGAAATGTAGACTTTGTACCCAAGACCTTAGCAGTGACATAAGGGCCTTGCTGGTCAACATAGAGCTCGACTGGATCCCTCCCTTGCCCTTGGCAGTCCTATGCAAAGTCGTGGGTGTCATCGTAGTCAGATTGCTGGCACTGGTTCTGTCTGGGTCGATCAAATGTATTTGGTCTGCTTAATCTATCGTTAGTCGTGTCATTTGCGGGCCCTCGTTGCTGTCCCCTATTTCTCGGTCCGCTTGCTATGTCCTTGGGGTCCTCATTTCTGATTATTTCCAAAAGAACCGGGCACTGGGATTTCCAATGGCCGGTTCCTTTACAGAAAGCACACTGGTCCTCTCTAATGTCTGTACGTCCAATGTGGGGAGTCGAAGTGCGGTCTTTGGGAGGTGCGGATCTAGGGACGTTCGTCTGATAGTTTCCCTTGTATTGGTCTCGTCCTATAGTCACCCCTTGCAGTTGTGCAATCATCACCCTCTCTTTCAAGTCTTTCTTCTTTTTCTCTGTTGCTCTATCGTTTTCATTTTTCTGATGTTCGTAATATTGGGCCATCTGGAGGATAGCCGCAGGTTTGGAGGCTGCCCAACTACTCTCGCTGGCCTGCAGTTTCTGGGAGACCTCTGGTGACAAACCCTTAACATAATTCTGGACAAACAGATGGTGTCCGGTTGCAGTGGTCATGTCCTGGCCGCTGTAATCGGAGAACACCGTTTCAAACCGGGAGAAGTTGTCCGATACATCCTCCTGGGGTTTCTGACGACAGGCCGTTACTATCGACCAGTCCACTTTCTTTTCTGGAATCAGGGTTTTTAATTTCTGTACGATTTTATCTGGGAGGTCTAAAATGGATTTCAAAGGCTTCTGTCCAGGTTCTCGTTGTCTATCAATGCCATCGAGTTGTGACCAGGTATGTCCAAACAGCTCATGGTGGTCGACTTTCCGGATTTGCTTCCACACATCAGCTGGTAGACATAACCCGAAAAACAAGTCGATGTCAGCTAGGGTCATAATGGTTGAACCTAGGGCTGTACCTAATTCAGTATAGAAGGCAGTGGGGTTTTTACGTAGATCAGGCAGAGATTTCCGGATCGTCAGAATATCTTGCCGATCCCATGGCTGGTAGACCCAGTTGTACACTACCCTCCCTCTTGCATCTTTGTGATTGACATCATCGTTAGTTCCTTCACCTCGTGGAGGAACCCAGTAAGGGGCAGCCTCTCGTATCGGCATCATGGCGTTAGATCGCTCAGTTTGTGGTTCGGTTGCTACGGATGTCGTGGGTTTAGCTTCCGATTCTTGTTCAGTGAGGTGGCGGAAAACCTCAAGCGTACGCGTAAGGAGGTCCGTCACATCACACTCACCCTCATCCCCGATATCGACCTTCCTGTACAGAGTCGTTAGGCTCTCGGGGCCTTTGTCTCGATATCGGTCCTCGTATGCGTTCAAGACATGATAACACAGTCGTACGGTAAAATGTTGTCTGTGACTCCCTGCATACGAGTTAAACATATCCGTGATGTACTCTTCACCTTCCTTTCTTTCTACCAATGTCCTCGCTATCTTGTCAATCCCTGCTCGCTCATCTTTGCTTAATCTGTTTGTTCTTGCGGAACCAGCCCTTGGGGTCTCAGGGTCGCCTAACGTTGTCGTTTGTGTAGTATCTAATACAAGGAGTTCGGCCGGCACAGAGGCCATGGGGGCCGAAGCTGTGGCGCTACTCTCGTTTGTGCCTGGGGGTAGTGGGTGCTGTGCTAAGGGTTGGGAAGGGGCGTATGGAGGGGGCATATAGATGATCGGAGGACCTAACAAAAGATCATCTTTGGCTCGTTGTTTCAAGGGCAATTCAGGATAGAGCGTAGAGGGCGTTCTAACCGGACACTGGTTTGATGTTTCTACCTCTGGTTTCTGTTTGGCTTCCTCTCTTTCCTTAATCTCTTCTTCTAGTTTCTTAGCAGCTAGGTGGGCTGCCTTTCGCAGCTCTTTTCCCAACCTACTCTCATTTCTCTTTTTACGCTGTTCGGTTTCTTTGCGCCACATGCCAAGACTATCAAGCATAGTGGGCGTTGTCTTGTGTTTCCCAAGGGCTGTTTCTAACGCGCTTATTTTATCTTCATCAAAGGACCCTATCAGTGGCCAATGACTTTCTCGATCCTTTTTCGTATATTTATGCCACAGCTTGCTATATGCTATAGCGGGCAATCCATGCTTCATGAACATGTCCTTATTAGGGGTGCCTTCCAGTGGAGCCGGATAGTTCATCTCTAATGAGCGGTCCGGGCTAAACAGGCTATCAATCAGTGGGGAGAAGACAGGCATGACGGATTACAATAGGGACAAAAGTCTGCACTACCTATCTTATCACTGCGTGCAATGACTAGACAGAATATTCCTATTCTTCGTTGTTTGCAGGCGGTGAATACCTCAAAAGAACCAATATCGAACAGTCAATGTTCGGTCAATCAAACAATCAATGGGGAGAATAAGTAGGCACGACGGGTTACAACTGGGACAAAAGTCTGTGTTACCTACCCTTTCACTACCTGCAAAGAGAGAACCTGTTCTTTCCTGTTTGCAGACAGAGAATCTCCAGAAAACAATCCGCGAACAATAGTTCGGGTTCAAACAATCAATCAGTGGGGGAGAAAAGATAGGCACGGCGGATTACAATGGGGACAAAGGTCTGCGTTACCTATCCTTCACTGCTTGCAAAGAGAGAGCCTGTTGTTTCTCCGTTTGCAGACAGTGAATCTCCAAACAAATCAACAAAAGAGTAATACTAGTATTTTCCAAACAAATCAAACAATCACTTCGCAATTCGTCGTGTTTACACGACCTTACCCGGACCGCATGGACAGTTTCTTGTCTTCCGAATCCAGCGCCCGATCGTCCTCTATTCTTCGTGATCCTCACGGCACTCCTGATGGTTCCCAGTCAGGACCGTAGATCACTCGAGAGAGGTCTGTTCGGAACCAGTGAAGTTCGGATGATCGGCTGTCAGACGAGGGTCTATCGGACAGGAGCTCTCCCGATCGTTGCAGTCGTTCACTCTGTCGTCGGGACCTCTCCCACTGGATCCACGAGTCGCTGATGGGCCCCACGTTTGGGACGCCAATTGTGGAAAAAGGTAGGGCCGATGACCTTTTTCGGAGTTGCCCGGCGTTAACCGCCTCTATACCCACTCAGGTTACCAAACAAAGAGGCAGGCGCTGGAGACTGGAAGGCAGGAAACAGAAGCTTTATTCCGACGGAGCAGAACACATCAAATCAGACAACAGGGTATCTTCTCGAGGTGCTCTAACCGCATCTCTGAGGCCTGGCCTCTTATACACAAGTTTATTGCTTTATTACGTCAAACACATCTCTGTCAGTACTTTGATGTAAGGAAAGACATCCTCGGAATCCCCGCTTCAGGCCCGTTCCCACACACATTTACAGTTGAAGTCCCCACCCCGGTAACAACAGGTGATGATTATCGCGCAGCTGGACATTCCGCCGATTCACGGAATGTATGTGGTCGATCGGATCTCATGGGGTGGGGGCTTTGATCAACTCATGGATCCTTTGATGGGGGAAGCTTCCTACTGTACAGGCGGGGGGCAATAACAGTATCCGCAGGGCCAGGTGGCGGCCTGGGAACGAGTAAGACAAACGGGCACAAAGGAAAGGGGGTTTTATCAAAGGATCCGGGACCATGAAAGGAATGGAGGGAGGTGTCGCGCTGGGAACAGGATGGGGTTCCGAGGCAGAGCTGTGCGGAAGAGGGGTTTATGACCCAAAGCATGTGAGAGCGGGGGCTGTCAGCGTGCGGGGGATGCTTTGCGAGGTCAGGAGAGAGAGAGAGAGACGCGCTGGCTATCAACGATGGACAGAGAGGCCATGGTACTCAAAATGGCTGCCGCTTACGCGCACGAATGGGCTCGAAAAGGGGCAAGATGGCGCCGATAATGTTGATGCTGCAGCCTAAGTTTTAACACTTCACTATGCCCTGATGACCCTGTGGCCGATGGGCTGTCAGCTGAAAGGTATACAACAGTAGAGCTAACTAAGGCCCCACCAGGGTAAACCCGCTGACCGCCTACCACTAGAGCTCCTGCTATACCTCACTCGGAATGAGGCCGTAAGTCACACCTAAGCCTGCAGCAAGACACAATCACCCACTATAAAAGCTATGCAAATCAGAGCTGAAAAATATGCAATAAATCAGACTTAAGGAAAGAGTAGGACACAAATACTCCCAAAAAACATTGTCAAATTGGCCATAAGTCAATTTTATATATCAATAATGTGTCGATGTATCATCTGTACGTAAAGCAAAGGGCAATTACAGGCTATGATGCATGCTTTCAGAGATGTGCTAGCATGTCAAGTGCTAAGGGGCCAAGTACCTGTTATCAAAAGCAGGACACCGGAAAGAAAAATATTTCATACACTCTAACCCTATTAAAATGGAACTAACATTCCTTCTTCCTGACTTCCCCAATCCTTTCATCTTTGCACGTTGATATACCCCTGCTGTCTGCAAGTTTCGGTTATTTACTACCAATATCTCTCCTTCCTGTCATATAATGTTATGCAATTGTTACTTTGAATTGCACAATATCTGAAAAATCTAACCTTATCTCATATTGCATACCACCACACTTCTCATCCACATGCTTATCTTTTCATGTCTGGACTATTGATCTAACCGCTTCATGATTGAACTGTATATTCCGCTAAGTTATTGCCAGTACCTGTTTTTCTTGTCCACCCCCCTTACAAAATGTAGTTCATGATGTGATCTGTTCTGAGCTTCTCTAGCTTTTCACTAAGTCTGGCATATTGAGATTGTGGCTCTCTGACTGTGGCTGTCCTAAAATCTACTGTGCTTTATGAAATTAACATGGTCCACCAGGAGAATGTGCAGCCCTCCTTGAGGGGAGTTGAAGTACAGAACATAATCAGTAGCACACAAGATCTAACTGTATTATTACACTTCTACACTATGAACAATAACATTTGGATTATAAAAACACAATACAAACATCAAAGCTTTGGAAATATGTCTACAAATATTACACTTCTTGAGTAGTTCTTTTAGGCAAATGACTAAGAGCCTCATTAACACTTGAAAGGGAACTGGAAATCATCATATTTCTGAAGGAAACTATTAAAATAAAGTAGACTCCACCTGCTGAATTTCCCCCATCATATGGGCAGTATTGTGGATTCCACACATTTTTAGAATTTCCTCTACAAATGTGAGGATTAACTTTTCTCTTCTATTTATAAAAGGGGCCCTGAATCCTTGAGTGAAATTAAAACCCTAGTACCAAAAATGTAATAATAATAATAATACTCAGATTTGTAGAGTGCAGCGCTTTACCCATGAGGGTATCTAGGTGCTGTACATAGGCACGGAGAGATTATGAGATTTGCCTAAAATCACAGGATGTTGAGCTGATGCCGGGACTCAAACCTGGATCGCCAGCTCCTAAACTGGCAGCTCTGGCTGTGACACCACATCCTCTGTATTTTTAGCCTTGGATAGTTGCCTTGTTTTGCACATATTTTATTCCAGATTAAACGTTTTAGGAGCCACAATCACCTCCTATGGTTCATGCCATGTAATTAACAGGTTGTTTAGATTAACTATTCCAAATTCTAATTATATTTTTTCTTGTACTACAACCTTACTTAAGCAAATCTTTTTCCGCAGTTGTTGAACGTGGCCCTTGCTATAGGGTCAGACCCAGACTTTTTGCCTTCATCCTCCTGTTTTCTAAACATGTTTTTGTTGGGTTTAGGACTCTGCACTTCACCATTACATATAGTGCTAAAGTGCTCGTGCTCTCTCTTCTAAACATGGTAGAATTGGCTTACATCCAATTGACATATTTAATTTACTTTTGAGTCCCTAGTAAAGTTGTACTACATGTACAGAGGGCCTAAAAATTAAATGCTACTAGTGGGCCTGCAACACTGATTGTGCAACCCATTTACGTAGTCCTTTAAACATGTGTTAGGCCTGCCATTGCAGTGTGTGTGTGCAGTTTTTAAACTGCCATTTCGACCTGGCAAAATAAACCTTTTGCCCGTTCAAATCCTTTCAATTTATTACATATAAGTCATCCTTAGGGTAGGCCCTGAAGAGTCCAGAAGACAGGGTGCGTGTATTTAAAAAAACGGACATGTACATTTAAGTTGTAAAAGGTAGTAAAAAACTTAAATTAGTTTTTCACTACTGCAATGCCTATCTCTCCCGTAGGATAACATTGGGTTACCTTATTATATTTAATAAGTGGTACCTTTCAATTGGGAATAGGTGGACAAATTTAGTTTGGTGTCTGTAGAATAGTAATTAAAACCCCTCTTTAATGGTAAAGTTGGAAAATGCCATGTCCTAACAATCTGGCTTCTTCAGCCTGATCCTGCGTCACATGATTAGGTGAAGTTGGCAGTTGATCTGTGTCAATTGCTCCCGGGCTGTTAGACAAAGGGAAGTTAGGTTTTGGCAGGATGGGCCACTCTGAGTTAACGAGGGGGAGGAGCTGTCACCTACCACACTTGCACATCACAAAGGTCCTGCCTGAACACTACCATAAAGGGGTTTGACACAAGTCTATTGTGGCCCTAGACAATCTGGTACCAGGTCCAAGCACCTCTAGGGGGTAGAAACCTTTAGACGTTTCTCCTACTTCAAAATGGGCACCAAGTATAAATATTGGACCGTAGATTCCAACTCTTCAGTACACTTCTGGGCCTTTGGAAGACTCTGCTGCCAAGAAAGACTGAAGTGCTGCTGAAAGGACTGCCACTCTGCTGACCTGTTGCCCTGAAGGACTGCTGCCCTGCTGTGCTGACCTGCTGCCCAGCCTGGGTGAGAAGGACTACAGAGGCTCACTGTTGGACAGGCCCCAGAAACGGGCTCGCTTCCTCCCCGCACGACAGAGCCAGGGCACCGATCCACCAGCAGCTACCCACAGAAGTCACCCATGGCCCGTCCCACACGGGACACCTGCCCCCGAACATCTCGGTGTCACTGGCCCGGGCCACCGCCATTACCCTTGCCCGGGCCCAGCCGCCATCTTGGACACTGCACCACGAGGCCGCGTGGCCTCAACTCGACCCTAACCCTGGGCCTGGCCAGGCCCCGACATCCCGGCACCACCATCCAACCAGGAGGTGAACGGACCACTTGGCAGGTCAATGGGAGAGAGGAGCGTTGATGGCTCTCCCCCGCCAGGTGCCGATCGCCCCCAGCCTCCCCGGGCGCTGGCTCCACCCCCCTGCTGGGTGTCTGGACTCCCTCATCCCGGACCTCCCGACCTCCAAGTGCGAGAGTCCGGACATCAAAGGGCGCCAGACCTATAACTGGGGCAGCTCCAGAGCAGGAAGGCAGTTGTATCCTGGAATCGAGAGACACCTAGAAGAACTCATCCTTGACGGACTGTTGGCGCTGCCGCAGCCCTGCCTTGCGAACTGTCGTCCTGCCTGCTGGCGCTGCCGCGGCCTTCTGCAACCTTCATCCTCGACGGGACCTGCTGGCGCTGCCGCGGCCCGTTACCATCTACGACCACCTCGGGACCTGCTGGCGCTGCCGCGGCCCGGTACCCTCTACGATCTCCTCGGGACCTGCTGGCGCTGCCGCGGCCCGACCTCCTAGAACGCCGAGCTCGAGGATTGAGAGCTACCATCATTTCATCCACTACCAGTTGGTAACAAGACTGTCCCGCTACCCCCCTTTCCTTCCAAGAGACTAAGAACCGAGGGGACCCCTGCGTCCAGACCTCCTTGTACCATACTACCGTACTTCAAGATTTGCTTATAAAGAACGTTAAACCTTATCTTTGTGTGGTGTCCATCTGTGGGGGGGAAGTTACTTGTCTGTACGATCGCTGGAGACGGCTCTCCCCGGAGACCTCTCCCCCTGTCCTCGGCCGACCCTCCAGGTCCCGTCTAACACTCACCCACCAAGAGACCCGTCTGGGTGAACATGCGCTTTACAAAGATACATGTTATGTTATGTTTGGAAGTTGCAATCAGGTGTGTAAGATGATGTTCACATGTATGTGCGCTGGTCTGTTGATTCAGTCTTGAGTCCTTCTTATTAATTGTGCAAAAACACTGAAACTGGGAAACCATAGTATTAAACGTTATTGTTCTATGTAAAATCTGTGGGACAGTTATTTTGTCACCGTCCTTGCTCTAATCTTTTCTTAAGAAGCACTATTCTTTGTTGATTGTGCCTCTCACAATATTTAGTGGGAAATCCAGATGAGATTTCTGGATTAGCGGGATAGTATGACTGGTAAGGTTAGAAGGGCTCGGCTGGGCATGCTGGCAAAAAAGGTTGTATTTCTTGTGGAACCTGGCAGCATTATCAGCCTTGGCAAAAAAGACCCATTTCTCTGGCATGCTGCCAAACCACCGTGAACAAAAGCGGGGGAAACTGCAATGCCAATATGGAAAGTAGATGCAGCTTTCTGAGTAACCAATGTAATTTTTTAATAAATAATTTCAGACAGGCAACCTGTAGCCCATCACCAGATGCTTCACAACACCAAGCGTGTAATTGTTAATACCCAGATGTGGAAAAGCATGGATCAGCGTTGGGTGCAGACACTGGTCTTTACTGCTGTAAAGTGTTTATGGGAACGCTCCAAGGCGAGTGACTTATAGCAACGCGCTCAATACTGCAGCTCACCTCTATTGCACCCTGTAGTTGGATAATGGCATAAGCTTATAATTGCAGGCCTAAAGGAGAAGCTGAGCATGTTATACTTGAACTGTTTTTTGCTTAAGTACCTACTACTACATGATCTGCCGTGGCTGTGTCCATGTGCTGAAGAGATGTAAGAGGCAGGGGTCCTTGAGTGTAGCAACGCAAGCTTTGTACCTGAACGCTTACCTCATTATGCCGCCTTACTTTTTCACGTTTCTTATCCGTCTGGCCAATACCTTTATAATTTGGGCATATATATTGGCACTTTTATAGAACACATGAGCCTCATTTTCTTCTTCTTAGCATTGCTCCACCATAGCTATGCTTGGCTCAGCATTCTTGCTTGGTGGATGTCGCATGAGGGGTCTTAGGGTCAAAAGCATCTCCATAGGCGTTTTATGCAGCTGGGCCAGACAGTTTATTGTGATCGTGAGGGGGAGCAGGTAATGTATTGCCATTTCGGTGAACAGCCTGTCTTTGCAAAAGCTCAAGCAATAGTTTGTAGGCCCTAATAGAAGTACAGTCGACCATACGAGGCTTTGTCACCATTGGAAGTTCCCACACAACACTGGTGGCAAGTGGGTTGATTTGATCTGAGTTTTTGCAAGTTTTTGTGACCTGATCTACTCGTAGCAGCAAAATTAGGGCAAAGGAAAGGAAAATATCTAAAACCATTAAACGGGTAAGATAAGAGAGCAATGCGACATCAGGAAAACATTCCAGCCGTCTACATTCCTTTTCTGAAGGTTAACCGGAACTCTCTGCCACCGCTCTGTGTACTTAGAGGATTCTCTGACTGTGCACATCATTGATCGGTGTCAGGAAGGAAGGTAAACACAGAGGGATTACATGGCTGTTAGGTTTTTAGTTTGCTTATTTGTGACATTCTCATAGTTTGTGTACGTATGAATAGCATTCGACAACCAGATGTGTGAAGCCTACAGTGAGACTTTTTTGCGAATAACGCAAGCATTGAAGTCCATGGCAAGGGATACATTTCAGAAATTACACACCTTTTGAGCAATGATCAGCTTTAAAAAAGGATATTGGGGGGGCGAGGCCAAGATGGCGGAGTAGTAGGACGCGACCTCGGCGAGCTCCTCCGACCCAGGCCCCTGAGCACCTTATTTATCGCTGATCTCCCCCTACCGGCGCTAGCTGGCGACGGCGGGTACAGTGGAGAACTGGTGGACCTTGCTGGGAGAGAAATCTGCGCTCCAGAAGGCATTTTTGGCAGACTGTCGAAGCCGAGCCGCGACCCTCGAAAGCTGCGGCCCGACCGGAAGTGCAGTTGGGTCCGCCCTGTGAGCGAACTCGAGCCTGGGGCGCTGTGCGGAGGCCGCTGGCGCGACCTAGAGGGGAACGGGGACCAGCTCGGGTCCAACCCCTACTGCAGTGCGGAGCTGCTGACTGTGGCGCTGAACGAAAGCGACCGGAGCGGTGAGAGGCTGGGGCCACACCGAGACGGCCGACCAATTTACGGCCGTGGATGGGACCGGGGCCGAGGATTTCAGAGGCCTTGTCGGCCTGGCTCGGGGCGCGAGATCGTCCCACCCATTGCCGCCGGACTGACAGTGGTGGGTGCCTAGTGGTGCAACTCGGGCCCAGAGGAATCTTAGGAGCCTTTTGAAGCGACGCCGTGGGGACTTGGTGGCTCCCTTGTCAAGTACGGCCTGGGGCTTGAGAGGCAGCGTGCTACGGAGCGTGGACGCCATTTTGACTTGGAAACTGGACCCCGTCGGCCTAGCACTGAGGTGGAGTAAACACGGAGCGGTGGAGAACGGGTGCTGGACTGCACTACAGGGGCGGCCCCTTCGGTCAGGGCGGTCACACAGTGGGTAGCTACGTGGTGTTGTGAACGCTGCTATTGCTGGCGAACTTGAACACTCCTATTCGGCGCCCAAAATGGCCGGTAACAGGGGGAACAGGAAGGGTGACGCACCCTGCCGGAGATGCTGAACAGGAGCAATGCTCGACAGGACCGTGGACAGCCCTCCCCCAGTCAGTCTAGAAGTTCACAGGGGGCGAGTGGAGGGGAGCCACCAGTGACTAGGGCGTTCCTCGAGTCGCTCTTTAGCTCTCTACGGGATGACTTCCAGACTCTCAAGCAGGAAGTAGCGGGCGAGGTACGAGAGGTCCGGAGAGAGGTTGATGGCCTAGGAGAAAGGGTCTCATCGGTGGAAGAAGCGGGACACGCCCGAGACGAGGAACTCACACAGCTTCAGCAAGAAGTGATTAGGCTCCGAGACCAACAGACCGATTTACAGTCTCATGTGGAGGACCTCGAGAACCGTTCCCGGAGGAACAACATCAGGGTCTGGGGCGTTCAGCTCGGAGAAGAAGGGGAAGAAGCGGCCGCCTACTTGCAGGATCTGTTTCGGGAAGTCCTGGGTGAGCCGGCAGACTTCACTCTCAGGATCAATAGGGCTCATAGAGTGAGCCCACGACGTAGATCCCCGGCACCTCTCCCCGATCTTCTGGCTTTCCTGCCGGACTATCCCCTGAAGGAAAGGATTCCGAGGGTAGCTCGCACTAAGCCCTCCTTGGAGTTCAGAGGCCACAGGGTGGCCCTCTTTCAAGATCTTTCGGTGGTCACCCTGCAGAAACGCAAGTCTTTTAAGATTGTGACTGATTTCTTGCGGGACCATGACATTCATTATTCTTGGGGCCACCCTTTCCGTATTATCTTCCGCTGGAACGGAATACTGCATCAGCTGCGCTCCCTCCAGGACACCTGTACTGTGTTGGGCATCACGGCGACTGACGAGGATGGGCCCACTCCACGTCGTCGCCAGATCACCAGGGATGGCTGGCAATCGATCCCTGGCCGCAGGTCTTCGACCTCTTCGGTGAGACCGGACATGCCTACCATCCGGGCTGAGATGGATAATGCTGTGCGGGAGGTCGCTAGAGAAACAGCGACAGAGGAGGTTGCTTTGACCGCCTAAGATTTCTCCGGGGGGAGATCGACATCGCTTCTTCTTTTTTTGAGCTGCAGGTTTGGGGGCCTGGGGGAGTAGGGGGGGGGAGCGGGGGTGGTGTTGTGGCTGGACGTCCACTTTCGAGACTTTCCCATAGGCTTGCCTTTTCGGGCCGGCCTGGACAATGGTTTCCTTGACTCTATTCTTGGAGGGACGGGGACAGTGTTTGGGGTTTGGAAGGGGTTGTTTTGGGGTGTTGGGGTACCGGGAGGGTTCGTGGGAGTTGGGTGTGGGGAATGAGGTTGTCCAGTGCGCTTTATTAGGAAATGTTGCTTTGCCTGAGTGTCTCCATTCTGCTTTGCATTGTGGCGAGGGGTTGGTGCATGGGGAGGGGGTCTGTGAGGTTGGCACGTCTATGACGGGGGAATTGGACGCACTGGGGATGGTGGTTGATACTGGGCCGCGCTGCGCAAGGGGGAGAGGCGTTGCATACTGTTGGTGGGGGCCCGACTTGCTGTTTGAGTTTGAAGGGGTATGCTCACCCGCGGTATTCACCATGCAGGACACTTGCGCCTTTACACACATTTCTTCCTATGCCTCCTCAATCCTTTAAAATTGTGACCCTGAATGTCAGGGGTCTGAACAATCCCGTTAAGCGGCGAGCTGTGCTTTCCTTGTTGGAGAACACCCAAGCAGATATATGTCTCCTTCAGGAAACCCACCTATTGCCACAGGACACATAGGCTGCGCTCCTGTAAATTTCCGACGCAGTTCTTCTCTTCAGGTCCAACCAAGACAGCCGGGGTAGCAATTCTAGTGGCCCGACACTTCAGGGGAGAGCACATCCTTAAATTCGCAGAAATTAAAGGGAGGATGTTGGCACATAGGTTTCGGGTGGGGGGCATGATATTCACGATAGGCTCTCTTTATAGCCTTAATGACAAACAGGAGCGGTTCTTGCAGTCTGCGGTGGAAGAGATTTCAGCCTCGCCGGATAGGCATGTTATCCTCGGGGGCGACCTTAACATGGTCTTTGATTCGGTGATCGATAGATCGGCTCAGCGCTCCCCACAGGTCGGGGAATTCTCAGCTGGTTGCAAGGCGCGACTTGCGGAGGTGGACCTCCAGGACCTCTGGCGCCATGAGCACCCCGCGGACAGGGATTACTCATACTACTCCCACGCCCACAAGACTTATGCGAGGCTTGATCACCTCCTGGTCACCTCCCCGGTGCAGGCCCGAGCGACTACCGTAGACATGGGGGTTATTTCCCTGTCGGATCACGCCCCTGTTGAGGCGTCCTTTTGCTTGCCGCCATCTGCCGCCCCGGCGGGGGTCTGGCGCCTCCGGGACACTCTGCTCCACAGGAAAACGGTGACGGACCATATTGAGCAGGTACTTCGTGAATATTTAGCGCACAACGACAACACAGATACTACCAGGGCCACCCAGTGGGCAGCTTTGAAGGCGGTCCTCCGAGGAGAGTTCATATCGATCTCTGCGGCCGACAATAGGGAACACAGGATAAAGAGGGATGAGCTCACTGACAGGGTCCGGGAATTGGAGCTGATTCACCGTAGAACTGGGGCCCCGAGGATTTCGCGGCAGCTTAAAGAAGCGAGGAAACTTCTTACCGCCTTAGATATGGACAGGGCGGAATATGCGGCCCTTCGTCTACGCCATGCGTTTTATAATGGGGGGGATCGCTGTGGCAAACTATTGGCCTATAGACTCCGGGCCACAAGACAGAGCCAGCTGGTGAAGGAACTCTCTGATCCCATGGGCGGATTGGTGACGGATGACGCCAGTATCTCGGCCGCGTTCCGGGAGTTCTACGGCAACCTCTATGCGGGGGACCCGTCGGACGTGCCGGCTATGTCCTCCTACTTAGACTCGATCACTTTGCCCTCCTTGGACCCGCTACAGGCGGACCACCTAAACAGGGACATTAGCATAGAGGAAGTAGTGACGGCCATTGCCAGGCTCAAGCATGGCAAAGCACCAGGCCCAGATGGCTACTCGGCCCTTTTCTACAAGACGTTCTGCGGATCGTTAGCCCCAATCCTCGCCCGCCTTTTCAATTCCTTCGCGGAACCTGGAGCCATCCCGCCTGATCTCTTGAGGGCCTCCGTGACGGTAATCCCCAAACCAGGGAAAGACCCAAACACTGCGGCTCTTATAGGCCGATATCTCTTTTAAACGTCGACCTGAAACTTTATACTGGGATCCTGGCAAGCCGCTTGGCGCTTCATCTGCCCGGCCTTGTTGATCCGGATCAGGCGGGCTTTGTTCCGGAACGGCAGACGGTGGATAATACAAAACGGGTGGTCCACCTGCTGGAGAAGGCGTCCCGGATCCCGGGAGAGAGGATGATGCTCACGGTCGACGCCGAAAAAGCGTTCGACCGCGTGCACTGGCCCTTCTTGGAACAAGTACTGGTGAAGGCGGGTATTGGAGAACGGTTTCGCTCTATGATCCTCAACTGCTATAAGGAACCATCAGCGGTGGTCTGAGTTAATGGCCATACTTCCGCAGCCTTCCCCATTGAGAGAGGCACAAGGCAGGGCTGTCCGCTCTCACCCCTGCTCTTCGCTCTCTACATGGAGCCGCTCGCTCAGTATGTGCGGACTCAACCGGCGGTGGAGGGGATACGGATGGGTAGCTTTACCCACGCGGTTAGTCTCTACGCTGATGATGTCATCTTCACATTGGCTGCACCCCGGACATCACTTCCGGCCTGTATGGAAGAACTGGCGGCGTTCGGCACGGTCTCGGGCTTTAAAGTAAATCTGGGGAAGTCAGTGGCCTTGGATATCTCCCTGGCGCCTGACACCAAGGCGTACTTACAGAACAGGTTCCCGCTACTTTGGTCCTCGGAAGCGATACCGTATTTAGGGATTCAGATTGCCCCTACGTTGCCAGCCATGGTCTCGGCCAACTACTTGGCCTTGGGTGCCAAGATCAAGGCCGAGCTAGGTCGCTGGAATCGCGGCATCCTTTCCTGGTTGGGTAGAATTGCTGCCGTCAAGATGACGATCTTGCCACAAGTGCTCTACTTATTCAGGGCTCTGCCGCTGCTGCCGCCGAAGGGGTGGATACAGCAATTGCAGTCGGACGTAGCCCGTTTCATTTGGCAGGGGAAAAAGCCTAGGCTAAGCAGATCTCTTTCTCTTTTGTCTCCTGACGCTGGAGGCTTGGGCATTCCCGACTTCCGGAAATACTTTCAGGCGACACAATTGAGGTACTTGGTCGAATGGTGCAGGTGGGAGTCGGATAAGCATTGGCGTTTCCAAGACCAAGCGGTGGCGGGGCGGCCTCTGCAGGAGATACCGTTCCTGCACCGGACTCACCGGCCTAAGAATCTTTATGCATCCTTCATTACTAGGGTACCTCTGCGGGTTTGGGATGCGACCTACCTTAAGTACGACCTCACCACGTTTCCTTCGCCCCTTTCGCCGCTAGTGGATAATCCGGCCTTCACCCCCGGGATGGAGAAAGGAGCTTTCACACATTGGAGGCAGGCAGGATGCAGAGCTTTATGTCACATGTATGGCCCCGAGGGTATCATCCCGTTCACACAATTTCGGCAGGAATTCTCATTCCCTGAAACGGAGAGACACCGTTACATGCAAGTTCGGCATTGGGCCCTTCAGCCACAGGTGCGGGAGGTGGCGGATAGGATGCTCTCACCGTGTGAGAGATGGCTGTTGTCCCGTACATCAGACTCGAAACTAATCTCGGACCTGTATAAGTTTTTGCAATTACCCTCCACACACTTCCACAATCCAGGAAAGGCTAGATGGGAGCGGGAGCTTGGGAGGACACTGAGCCCCAAGGAATGGGACCACATATCTTATAGGGCGCGCCACTCAGCCTATCATATGGGCCGCACAGATACCTTTACTAAAGTGTCCACTTATTGGTATTATACGCCTGAACGGATTCATGAGTTCGACCATAGTAAGACGGACACGTGCTGGCGGAAGTGCGGACATCGGGGTACACTCACGCACATTCTCTGGGACTGTCCTCTCTTAACTGACTACTGGAAGGAGGTGCTGGATGAAGTTGACTCTCATTTCGGCATAGAGCTCCCGCGCTTCCCGGCATATACCTTGCTAGGACTCCCAAATGCCCTAATGTATCCCCTCAAGTCCAGAAGAGGTAGACAGATCGCCATTGCACTCAGCTCTGCTGTTCAGAATATCTTGATTCATTGGCGTACAGACACAGTACCCACAATAACGGGCTGGCTCCACAGACTTTGGCATGTGTTGGGGATGGAGAAATTGTCTTTGGTTGTGGCTGGGGATGTAACGCAATTTAATGAACTGTGGCAACCATTTCACTCTTTGCTGATCACAGAGTTCAGGGAGCTCACTTGCCCGAGGTACCTCCGCCTACTACGGCTTACGATCCCACCAGCGCCAGATCAGTGAGAGGGGTGAGATCCTCCTCCCCAATTACCTATAGCCTTCGGAGATAGGCTGTATGTTAAGTAGCGCACTGGACAGTGGGGGGGGGGGCGGTGGGGCGGGAGTTGGGGGGGGCATTGGGACGTTGGGGTGGTGGGGAATGTTTGGGCTCAAAGGTTGTGACATGCCGGACTTTTGCTTCTTTTCATCTGCTGATCTTATATGGCTGTCTACAAGTTTGGATGTGTCACACTGAATGAATAAAATACTTTAAACATAAAAAAGGATATTGAAATTGTTGCAGGGCACTCTGGAATTTTTGGGGCAAGTACACCCCACACGGTGTACCTCAATCATATGCCCTCCTGTTCGGCTCCGTATGCGACAGGGCCAGGGGTTTAGACCCAAAAATTTGGGTTACCAGTTCTTTCAAAATGGCTCCTCACAGTTGTCAGTAGTTTGGCCCTGTATAGATTAGGATGGTTTTCAATTCTAACAGTGAATGTACATCTATCGGTGTATTATCTGACTGACCACGAAATCACAGTTGCAGTGCAAATGGCAGAGGTAAGTAGCTAGTCTGTGAGCAAAGTAACCGGGAATTGATGTAGCTGTAATGCAGCTAACCCACACTTCCTCTCCATAAGTATGGGCCAATCGCTTAAAGCAAGTCACCTGGCTAGCTATAGGTCAATGAAAGCAAGGGATGGAGGTCAAAGTCTCTGTGTATGGCTTGTGCCTTTTAATTATTGATGAATTAAGCCTCTACCACATCCCGGCCTTTGAATTTGCAACCCAAACTTCTGAGGAATGGGCGGCATATCATGTTGTCAGAGAGCAGAGTCTGTCTTTTTCCTGAGTCTTGTATAGGCGTGGATAGATTATGGCAGCGCTCGCGCCATTGGGGACCTCAGCAAGGAAGATCATCAGGCTTCGAGGGCTGCATGATGCAGCAGTACAAGCGTTATCCCCAGGTCGTGCAAATTTGCATAGCTCAGGAAAGCCTACATTGACTATATGTGCTAGCCTGAGTGCTAGCACATATAGTCAAAAATGTCCTTACAGCCCTGTTGGAGAATAGACCCATGGTCCAGCTATGTCTCAGGATTTTTTTTTTTAATGATTTGAATCGCCTGGGGGGTGTCTCTAGGCTCCCCAGGGGGGAAGGCAAGGCTGTTCACAATAGTAGGTGGTGGGGCAGTTGGATTTCTAGCTATTCGTAACATTTCCTATGGTTTGCCCATTTTCCTGATCAGTCGCACAGACCAGGTCTAGGCGGAAGCTGGAACACCGCCACATTTATTTGAATTGGGGACACCACTGAGGCGGAAAGGATGGGTTAGCTGGGCCGGTGGCGTAAAGGACGGCAGGTTGGGAGCTGAAAGCTACAAGTGCTTAAGTGAGCTTAAGCCGGTTGTAGGTGTCTGCCTCTAACTCCTTGTCTCTCTTTTGTATTCTCCGGTTGGCATAGGTGAAAGGTGAACACGGAAGCTGAAAGGGTTACAGGAGTGCGATGTGGGGCCACTCGTACGTGTGGCATTGCTAAATCTTGTCTATCCCACAGGTGCTTATGCAGTGGAGCAGAGGAAGCAGGATGCTGGCTGAGCTTACTGGTGGTCAAGGAGGCTGCACTTGGCCCAGTTGAGGATTGCATTGGATAGACTCTTTCCCCAGGGGGTTTTCTATGCTCCTAGGGAATATTACATTAGCGGCCGGTGTTTTCTACGAGTGGCGGGACAGGCAAGGGGGGAATTAGGAGGGACATAGGGGTCACTAGGCGAGGGGGGGAAATAAAAAACAATAATGATTTTAAAAAACCTACCTTCATCCGGCTGCGTCAAGCTCCTCTGCTCCTTCCTCATCTACAGGCACAGGCTCTCAGCCTGCCGTGTGGCCAAACCAGAAGCTGCTCTAGCATGAGACCATCTTCAGGATTGGCCTGAGGGCCCTTGTTTAGTGCTACAGGACAGACTGGTAGTCTGTGCCTGCTCTCTCCAACTCGGGCAATGCAGCTGGGGTTGGAGAGAGATTCACAGCGCTTGATGGTTTGGCCGGCATATGCAGTGAAAGGAGTGCAGACAACACCCCCCTCAGTCTTGTCACCCCCCCAGGCCCGCCCCCAAGGCGACAGGAAAGGAGAAATAAAACAAGTGTGTTATTTTTCCTTTCCTGACGATCTTGGGGGGGGAAGGGTGACCCTCCTCCGCCATAGCAGAGGAGCCGCTACTGGAACATTATGGTACAACGCATTAATGGAGTCTTAACAGACAGACTTGGTTGTATTTGATTATCTCGGAGGTGGGCCGGCTCACATGGAACTTTCCTTAGGCTGAGATGGCATGGTCAAACATTGTTCCAACGTTGCATTGGAGAGGTGGTATATTGGTTGGAGCCCGCAATGACTCTGTGCAGCTGGTAAACAATAAAGATGGGTAAGTAGTTTGAGTCAGCTACGTTGTCAGCTATTACTCACAGAGCATCAAGGGTGAGCGGTATTCTGCAGGATATGGTCCACCAGTCCAAGAGGGCAGCAAAAATATTCTGGAGAATAAGGGCATGTGGTTGCTTCATTGCCCGTGCTTCATTGGTGGGAGTGGCCGATAGTAGGTAAACTATGCTGGCCTGTGGCACGTAAGGTCATGTTTAGTGGGACAGTTTGGGTCCATGTATGGCCCCCCATTCAGACCAAAGTAACAGTGGCAACGATGGACCCTCCAAGAGGTGCTGGCGTCAAGTCAAAAGAAGGTGACAGTGGAGCGGGGGTTTGGGGCAGATGTTGACACGCGACACCCACCTCACACCCACCCGCACATGCGCAGTGGGAGCAAGCTAGCACGGGCCCTTGGGGGTAAGAAAATGTTTGTAGGGTGTGCCGGGGGGGGGGGTATCCTAGTGGGTCAATGGGCCCTCTGCACAGGCATTCCCAGTATGGGAAATCAGTGGGTGGGGTCATTCCAAAGGGAGGGAGCCATCCTTGTCCATTTTGTATCGAACAAGGGGTTCTAAGAGGCAGGGTCGCGGAACCAGTCATGATTTCACTCTGGGAGGACGTTTGTGATGGATGTATAGGAACAATCTTAGTTATGGCTGGGTAGCTCCCATGTATTAGTGACTTTGTTAAGGCTAAGACGTAACTCTGTAAGCAAAAATGTAAATGATGGGTTACAGTGCATAAAAAGTGACAAAATGTGTTTTGGCTGTTTATATGTTTCAATAAATATGGCTGGGGGTTTTACGAGCCCTAACCCAAAGAACTTGCTTTTGTATTCATGGTCTCAGATAAGGGATGAGAAGGCTGTTGGGTACTTTGGGTAGGAGGGTGCTTCCCCAAGGGACATCGGTGAATGCCTGACCATATGGACCTGCAACCTGTAGCCAGGACCACCAGAGTCACTCCAAGGGCTAGTCTCTTATAACCAGCACTTGGACTCAGCAACTTACCCTGCCAAGTGGTTCATTCTCACTCCTGGACCCTTGGAAGTGGATCTGAAGATGCTCTGCCAGCCCATTTTTGGACCCAGAAAAACCAACACTAGTCCTCTGCAGCTCTGAACTACCCTGATCAAAACCGATTAATTGCCTCTACTGCGTGGACTTTCCCGGCATAAGGACTCTGCATCGCCCTCTCCGTCCGCATCCTTATCAGAACTGCTGCTGTGCGACACAACCCCGATGCAGGGCCTTGCATTGCATGCCCCTCATCTACAGCATCCTCGATGACGGAGCAGGAATCCACGTTGCAAGCCACTGAGTTTCTTCAGAACCAGCCTGTGCACGATGCATCCTTGACGCAGGACTTTGCAGCACAAGCCTCCCTTATCAACGACCTCCTCAATGATGATGCAGGACTAAGCATCACAGCCTCGCTACTCCTCGGAACCGATGCTGCACAATGCATCTCGGACCCGGACCTTGCATCGCGCTGACAGCGCGATGCATCCTCACCACGGGACCTTGTAACACTTCGTAACTAAGATTTAAGGTACTCTTGTTCAGCGGGCGTAATTGAGTCCCTGTAGTCAGCCTGCGCTCCATCACGGTCAGCTTGAACTTGTGACTTTGTCTTAGTCCAGCGAGACCAGATAAAAACAGTTGGTGCATTGTGGTTATTGGTTCTTTATATATATATCTACTGATAGAATTTTGGCTGTTTTAGTCTCGTTTTTATTTTTTTAACTGTACTTTGTTTTTCTAATCTGGTGTGGAATTTTTCTTGTGTTTTGTTTTCACTTTATTTATGTTTCAAGTGCTGCGTAAGTACATTACACATTGCCTCTAAGTTAAGCCTGACTGTTCTGTGCCCTACCAGTGGGTTGAGCACAGGTTTATTTAGTGTTGCTTGTGACATCACCCTGACAAGGATTGTGGTTGCTGCTTGAGTAGGATTTCACCCCCTTCAACCATTATCCCAATTTCTTACAGCTGTATAGCCCACAATAGATAGTCATGAAAACATTTCCATTGTTGTCAAATCCTTAAAATGTATGTTTTGCAACCAGGGTACGAAGTCAGCAATAGTATATTGTTTAAATATGTGTTTATGTCTTCAAAGCACTTTGTAAATAATAAATGTAGTAATGGTGAGGCTTGAAGGCGTTTATTCATTATTTCAGAAGATTTGTAATTATTATTATTATCAATAATAATCATCATCATGATAAATGCATCTGTGTATATGACGTCTTTGATGTAAAGCATAGGGGTGGAAGGTATAAACAAAAGATGAATGCTCAACATGAATGGTGTCTACTGTTTGAGTGAAAATGAATGAAATCATCTGGACCACATATAATTAACAAGAGGACATTCCATTCCATTATCTAGAGCTCTTTTGTGACATTGTAGAAATGGAATAACTTTTGCCAATCAGACATAGGGGGTCCTGCTCAAAATGCATGACATTGTCGCTTCCGTACAGTTTAGAAAAGATAAGCTCCCTTAGAAACAGAGAGGGGCTCCAATATTAGAGCACTAAGTTCTCGCCTGAGACGCTTTTGGACTTAACAGGGAATAATCAGTGAGGTTCAGCTTCACTTGTGAGCTCAGGATCCATACCAATGAGATGTGCAAAAAGAAAACTTAATGTGGCTTCAGGTACCAGCTTAGCTCCTGGAAGAGGGACACATCGAGGTGACTAAAGCGCATGGCATGCTTGGAGAAAGTTGAGGAAGTGAGTTGAGTAGAGGCTTCTTGTGAATAAGGATTTCAAGCCACCCTCCAAATCTGGACTTGCAGGGGTAAGTGCTAGTTATTGGCAGGGAACAATCCTGGTGTGCAGTAGCCAGGCTGATGGGACCTCTTTCTTTTCAAAGGCTTTGGGTTTCAAAGAAAGGAGGGAATGTTCTCCCAGCTCTTGTTCATTCCTTCTATGAATTTGCTTATGTACAAAAGGCAAGGAGATAGTGCAAGCGTAATAATATTATTGATGTGACTTATTGTCTACTTTTCAACCTGTATAAATGCTGGACTAGTCGTGTTGGACAAATGAAAACCCTAGTATGATATAGGACAGCGGCTGCTTTTTGAGTTGTAGCGGGTGAGCTGGGGGATTGGGACCCGATCCAGCCCTAACAGCAGACCTGAGAGAGCAACATACAATTTATTGATATAAATATACATGGTTTGCGGCTGCATAGAAATAAAGCTTCTGACGATGGATTCAGACCATAAGATATTAGACTAGTTGTGACTGTGAGACTATTCTCTCCCTGCAATCAACTTTACTTATTTGTCATATTACACCTGTGTTCTGACATCAAAAAATGCTTGCAATAATAATATGACACCATTACTCTCTAGTAATAACTTATTACACGTGAGTAATTACATTGTTTACCCACTTACTCTTACTGCAATTTGGTGAGGGCATCCATTTTCTACCCCCTGTTTGACCTCACTTGTGAAAGGAGGGAGCCAGTCAGCTGGCAGCAAAAAGTACAATTCAGAGCAGAGAGGTCAAGAAATCGCGTGCCTGTAGGTCTGACTGCGCCTCCTGCCTTTCACCCACCCCTTTTTTTGAACATCTCGCCTACCCCAGGTTGCCTGATGGGCTCAACATGCCTGCCCACCCACCTTTGGAGTTACATGCACTCAGGGACGTAGCTTGCTCATTGTCATTGGGTGGGGGGGTGAGCTTCAGATTTCCCAACACAGAACTAGCTTAAGACAAATTCCTAAACTTACTATCATTTTGGTATTCACAGAAGGCACTTACTCATTTCGGTATCCACAGAAGTTAGGAGTCCTAACTTTAGGACTCCTAAATGCCTTCTGTCAATACCGAAAGTCTTAAAATTAGAATTTTTCTCAACTTTACTACTACTGAACTGAGAAAAATCCTAATTTTAAGACTTTCGGTATTCACAGAAGGCATTTAGGAGTTCTAAAGTTAGGAGTCCTAACTTTACTACTACTAAATTGAGAAAAATCCTAATTTTAAGACTTTCGGTATTCACAGAAGGCGTTTAGGAGTCCTGAAGTTAAGAGTCCTAACTTTACAACTACTAAACTGAGAAAAATCCTAACTTTAAGACTTTCGGTATTCACAGAAGTAAGTGCCTTCTGTGAATACGGAAATGGTAGTAAGTTTAGGATTTTGTCTTAAGTTAGTTCTGTGAATCAGGCCCAATCACACTGGGACATTTTATTAAACACACTATATGAGAAGCCGGACATGAGGGGGGATTAAGGGGCAGTGAAGAGAGACAGGGAGTGTGGATTGTTAAAATGCAATATTTTTCACAAACTAATCAGGATTTTCTAAGGCCTTCAATACATAGGGAAGAGAGTGTGTTTTGTCAGTGTGTGCATGTAAAAATCCCAAGTGAAATCTGACAGAGACTTCTCATTACCTGACTGATAGCACTTGTACCCAACTATTTACTGCGGAATGCATTTTTTAGGTGGGTGTTTCACCCCAAACAACCTCCCTGGAGCTACGCCCTTGCATGCACTGCTCTAAATAGTCTCAACTTAGACGACTTGGGCAGTACATTCTTTCCTTGCTTTCTTGGTACTCTGGGTGTCGCAGACCTGCTTTTCATAAATGACCACTCAAAACTGCTCATCCCAAAACGAAGGAAGAGAAACTGGACTTAATAACCTACTTACTTCTGACTTGGTACAACTTGTGAGCTTTGGGATGGATGGACACTCGGTGCAGCCCCACACAGTTTGTTTCCGGTTTTACCTGGTGAAAAGCATGCAGTCAAAAATCCATTTTGCTTGAGGCGGACTGTTTTCATGGAAGAGAAAACATACAGGGCCTCATTTATAAGAAATGACGCATTGCAGCGTGAAAGCAGCGATGCGTCACTTCACAGTACGCACTCCTTGCGACATTCCTGATGCGTCATATTTAATGTATGACGCATCATGTCGCAGGAAGTTAAAGATACATCAGTATTTTTGACGTATCTGTAAGCGCAAAAGTGAAGCAGTGCTGGATTATGTCACAAAAGTGACGCAACTCCAGCAATGCATCCTTTTACATGGGGCAAGCCCCATGTGAAAGGGCCTGCGTCAGTCTTACGCCTGCTGTGAGGCAGGCGTAAGATTTTGATGCAATGGCGTCCTAGAAGTGATGCAGTGAAACCTCATAGATTTCACTGCGTCACTTCTACGAGGCTTTTTGCGGGGGAACGCCCCGCCTGCGTACATTATACCTGACACAGGTATAATGTAGCGCAGGGGTTTACAAAGTGACGCATCTGTTTAGATGCGTCACTTTGTAAATAGTGCGCAACAGAAGGCATGGTTTACGCCGCCGATGCGTCACAAAAAGTGACAAATCGGAAGCGCAAAACTGAGGCAAGGTTATGAGGCCCACAGAGTTTTATGGTGCACAAAGTTCTACAAGTCAGAGCAGTGCATGCATTGGTGCTAGGGAGAGAACTGAGGCCGCTCACCAGCATGTTTCACAAGAGCGTGATTGCGTGCAGACGTGAATAGTTCTGACGTCTGGCGTGGTAGGGGCCACCTGTCAGAGATACCAATGTCTCTGGACACCGTTCAAGAACCCTTGGCTAACGCAAGGATTGCAGGCGCTTCCAGGGTGGGCAACATGTGTTTGTCCGAGATAAGTCCGCCCCTGACCTTGCCATTTCTGTCACAACATCTGTCAATAAGTAACAGCCACGGTTTACAAAGCGGAAAGCTATCCTGAGCCAAGGTGAAAAAGTTCATTTATTGAAATGCAGAGCAATGAGTCACGGCTACTGGCATTCTAGAGTCATGCGGGTCATGACAAGTTTATTCCCGTTCGCTTGGCAGATATGAGAAAGAAGATTCCAGAACTCAGATCTAAGCACTGTTGGGCAGGTTATGCCAAGCTACCGTCACGCATTTCAACCATTGCAGCCGCCATTTCATGGTGACTGTGTGAGTAAGGCAGAGAGCTGGGAGGGTGGAGGGGGGCGAGGGGGTGTTTCAAAGAGCCCGTGCACGAGCCGAGCCATTCGTGAACCATGGCAGGTCAGGTGTCACGTGCCTCCTACATTTGACCTAGGCTCTTCTTATAAATGTTGCACCATTTAGCCTATTGAACCACGTACAAGAAAATATGTTGTTGAGTTCACACCCTGAAATGATTTTTTTCAGGTAACTAGCTAGTGACTATAGTGCCAAGATGCCCCACTACTGGCAACAGGTGCAGTCTACAAAAATATAAACATCAGCAGGATCACACAATTTGATCAAGCGAAGAAGCCGGGATTAGTCAAACTTATCTTGGCCGTGAATTATGCAATCAATCAATCAGAGTACTAGTAAAGCACGCTACTTACCCGTGAGGGTCTCAAGGCACTATGGGGAGGGGGGGTGCTGCTACTGCTCGAAGAGCCAGGTCTTGAGGAGTCTTTTGAAGGCGAGTAGGTCTTGGGTCTGCTGTATGTGGGTAGGGAGGGTGTTCCAGGTCTTGGCGGCGAGGTAGGAGAAGGATCTGCCACCGGAGGTCATTCCTTGGATGCGGGGGACAGCGCCGAGGGCGAGGCTGGCGGAGCGGAGCTGGCGGATGGGGGTGTAGAAGCTGAGTCTCCTGTTCAGGTAGGCTGGTCCGGCGTTGTGGAGTGCTTTATGTGCGTGGGTGAGGAGCTTGAAGGTGACCCTCTTGTCGATGGGGAGCCAGTATAGGTCTCTCAGGTGGGGGGCGATGTGGCTGCGGCGGGGGACGTTGACGATCAGTCAGGCGTAGGCGTTTTGGATGCGTTGGAGTCGTCGTTGGTGTTTGGCTGAGATTCATGCGTAGAGTGCGTTGCCATAGTCCAGTCTTGTGCTGACGAGGGCCTGTGTCACCGTTCTTCTTGTTTCAGTCGCGATCGACTTGTTGATTCTGCGGAGCATGCGGAGGGTGTTGTAGCAGGAGGAGGAGATGGCGTTGACATGCTTAGACATGGAGAGGGAGGAGTCGAGGATAAATCCTAGGTTGCGTGCATGGTCAGTGGGTGTTGGTGCTGTTCCCAGTGTGGTCGACCACCAGGAGTCATCCCAGGCTGAGGGGGTGGGTTCGAGGATGAGGACCTCTGTCTTGTCCAAGTTCAGCTTCAGACGGCTGCTCCTCATCCAGTCGGCGACGGCCTTCATTCCCTCGTGGAGGTTGGTTTTGGCGGTGTGTGGGTCCTTGGTGAGAGAGAGGATGAGCTGGGTGTCGTCGGCGTAGGAGATGATGTTGAGGTTGTGATGGCGGGCCACTTGTGCGAGGGGGGCCATGTAGACGTTGAACAGCGTCGGTCTGAGAGATGATCCCTGGGGGCCGCCGCAGATGATGCCGGTGGCTTTAGATCGGAAGGGTGGGAGGCGGACGCTCTGGGTTCTGCCGGAGAGGAAGGACGTGGTCCAGTCAAGGGCCTTGTAATTGTAATTGTAATTGTAATTGTAATTGTAAAAGGTTTTTCTATAGCGCATGGCTACTCGGAAGCATCCCAGCGCTTGATAATAAATAGAAGAAATAGACATCAGAAACCTAAAATACAGAGGGCCAGCTTATCTATATCTTAGGGAACAGTGCTGTTTTTAACTTTTTGCGAAATGCGAGCAGGTTGGGTTCTTGACGGAGTGGTAAAGGAAGAGCATTCCACGGCTGGCCGCATTTCGCGAAAAGAGACGGCCCCCTGTTCGGGCCCTGTTGGTCCTGGGGATTATTAGAAGGTTTTGCTGGTTTGAACGAAGATCCCTGGATGGTTTATATGGTCTGACCATATCATTTAAAATGGGAGGGCCCTTCCCATAGAGAGTTTTATGGACCAGACAGAGGGTCTTGAAGTGGACCCGCTCCTTTATTGGGAGCCAGTGCAGGGTCCTTAACGAGGGTGCAGCTGATGTACGGCGGCTGGTACCAGTAGGTAACCTTGCTGCGGAATTCTGGGCAATCTGAAGTTGTCGGATGACTGAGGTGGGGGCTCCTAGATAGAGCGCATTCCCATAGTCCAGCCTTGATAGAATAAGGGACTGGACTATGGTTTTCTTGGCGGTTTCGGGTAACTGGGGGAGGATTTTACGGATTGTCTTCAGTAGGCCAAAGCAGGTAGCCACTGTCTTTCTTGCCTGGGTTTTAAAAGACAATTCCGTATCAAGCCAGAAGCCGAGGCTTTTTATCTCGGATTTTGGAGTGGGCCCGAGCCCCATACAGGGGGGCCACAGGGTTGAGTTAATGAAAGTGGCCTTCCTTCCAAGCAGCATCAGCTCAGTTTTCCCCCCATTCAACTTCAGATGGGACGCATCCATCCACTTTGCAACCGCCTCCAGGCAGCTGCAGAGATTAGTCGGAAGGGGCTCCACCTGATTTAGGGAGACCACTAGCTGAGTGTCGTCAGCATAGCTTACCAGCTGGATTCCAAAGGGGGCTACTACCTCTGCTAAAGGTGACATGTACACATTGAACAGTGTGGGGCTAAGGGACGAACCCTGTGGTACCCCACACTGTAACGGCACTGGGAGGGAGCAGTTGGTTTCCGAGAAAACCTTAAAGACTCTGTCGCTAAGGTAAGACCCGAGCCACTCAAGGACCTTACCCGTGACTCCGATCCTTTCAAGGCGGGCTAGAAGGACACGGTGGTTAACCGTGTCGAAGGCGGCGCTGAGGTCCAGGAGGATAATGGCCGCGCTGCCACCTGCGTCCAAAATCCTCCTGGAGGCCTCAACCACCCTCAACAGAGCTGTTTCGGTTCCCTGTTTGAGTGGGGTGCAGCAAATCACGGGTCTCCAAATAAGATGCTAGCTGTTTATTCACCCATTTTTCGGTAAGCTTACTCATGCCAGGAAGAAGGGAGATGGGGCGATAGTTGGAGAAATCATCTGGGTTGAGGTTTGGTTTTTTCAACAGGCTAACTTCCAGTCTTGTGGTACTATACCAGATTCCAGCGAAGTGTTGACTAGGTTAATGATGTGTTTGCTGACATGGGGTAGGGCCAGTTTCAATATGGCCATGGGAGCAGGATCAAGTGGGGAACCGCTTTTTATGGAGTTGAAAAGAGGGGGTAAAAGTTTGGCACTGAGCGGGGAGAAAAGTGCGAGATGAGGTGAGATAGAATTAGTGTCATCTATCAGCGAAGGGTTTGATTCGACCACGGGTAGGGGAGGAAGAGAGAGAA